>NC_054866.1:15573389-16198389 GCF_018320785.1 Cheilinus undulatus
CCAGCAATGTTTTTAAAGGATTCTTCACTATTGGGAGATAGGGCCAATGGCAGAGGTCTGCACTCTCTGAGTGCTTTTCTAGTTTAATATAGAGTTAGTATTTACTTCCCACTCCCATAGTGAACTTGATATTTAAAAAAGCTTTTTTGGTCTTTATTTTTCATACTTGTTTAAATTCCTCAGAGTTTCACAATATGAATGATAAATGTATTCAACAGAGCAGTTTTCAGTTATAGTCTTACCTTGGAAATTTTTTTTTTCTTGGAAAATTTGGATTATTTTATATAAAGTGTTGACCTCACAAATATTTAATTCAGTCTTAAAACAGTCTGAGTTCTGTTATTCAAGTCAGTCTTTGCTGATCAGTTAAATTTATACTCAGAAGATTTATGATCAGATTTTCCACACCTGTGTAAATCACAGCTGTTTGTTTCTCTAACATCTGTGACTCCAACGACAGCAGACTCCTACACATGTCAACACTGAACACTCCACTAAGAACACATGAGACAGTCTGATCTGTCAGTGATCAGCCAATAGAAACACACACAACATGATCAGAGACTCTTTATGAGGTGGACACAGATCAGTGATGAGATAATTGCCTCCCTGGTGAAACCAGAGGATTGTGGGTAATCAGACAAGTCAAATCAGAGGGCTTTAAAGCTAAACATTTAATTTCATGCTGGATTGTAGCTGTATTAATGTCAGTTAGCTCGTATTAGATTGTGTCCTGAATAACAAGTCAGTGTGAAACAGTGGTGATGGAGGCGTCTTTATCAGAAGAGCAGCGACACACTAACAGAGACATTTGAATAGAAAACAGCTCTTTATCTTTGAGAGCAGCTTTTAGTCGTGTTATACAGTGGTGTGTTTCTGTGATCAAAGATTGCGTTTTAAAAGGAGCTCTGCTGTTGTTACTAAAATTGCAACTAAATATCACACAGCCTCTGTTCTAGGACTAGACTGAGCTGGAGACTCAAAGAAGACTGAAGCAGAAAACTCATGTTGAAGGGTACAGCTGCTCTGAGTTTGAATGAGGATTCCTCATTTTAAAATTCAAATTCAAAACAAATTTCTTTACTAAAAAAGACTGTTGATATCTAGTCAATATATTTGGCTGCATGAGCTTGCATGTTTTTATCCTGTTCAGATCCATACATCTCTATGTTGGGATTCCCCTTGATGAGTATTTTTGTAGATTAGAGTTTTGATAAACAGAAAAGTAAACAATCTCTTTCATGGATTCACCAAACTCACATTTGTTAGATCCTTCCGGAGTAGAAGATCTGATGTGGACCACAAAATAACAGTCCCAGTAGAAACGCTTTCAAACATCTGCCAACTGATGAGTTAGAGAGCAATAATGAAGCAGAAATTTCAGGAGGAGCCTGAGGTTATCTGACAACTACTGAGCTCAGATATTTGTCTTCTTTTATCACCATCATCAGAGACTGAACCTTTACCAACCATCACTTTTAATGCACAGGATGCTGTGTTTCATTTTCCAGTGGAGTGTTTGACATGCAGGTACCTGAACATTTCCATAATGTCAGCTTTCATTCAGACCTCCCACTGAATCATCTTGGCTCTGATTGGCTGATGGTGAATAATAAGTCAGTGCATGAAACAGGAGGCAGTGAGCACAGCTCTAGCTCTCTGTTAGAGTTTAATACACAGAGGAAAGAGGAAATGATGGACAGCTCTCAGGGACTGAACATCTCCTCCATCAGCGTGTGGAGAAGGAGCTCAGAGGACAGACTGCTGTGTCTGTGGATTTAATCAGTGTGGATTTATTCTCCCTCTATAACTGCCCCCTTACAGTTCTGTTAGATTAAATATATTAAAGTTGCTTAATGAACATTTTATTTCAAATCATGAGGGAGGAAATGGCCTCTGAACTACTGTTGCAGAGCAAATATTGGGACCACTGACAGACAAGTTGTACAAGTACAAGTTGTACAAGTTTGCTATCCTCCCAATTTTCCGTTTAGCCATTAGGGTTCAATTTTGGCAAAGGAAGCTGCTGAGTAGACGATAGAGGCCTGTGACATGGAAGAGTAATAATAAACAAAAACAAACTGTTTCAAGAAGAGGAAAAAACAGAGAGAGAGAAAGGAAGACAAAAGACCATTTAGAGTGTGTGAGTGTTTTGACAGGAGACGTGATCATGTGTATTCTGGGATCAGTCCTTCAGGGAAAATGATAAATGGATCAACAACAGTGTGATGATGTTGTTCTGTCTCAGTGACACACTGAGTCAACAGATGCTTGACTTCTTAAAAGCCTCTTTTCAGCCTGACTGACTCCTGAAAATCCCTCTTGTATGCACACTAAAGCATGTAGGGAGAGACAGAAACACACCAACACATGCTGCAGGAGTAAACATGAGCTCATCTCTGACCCTGGGAGTGAGTCCAGTGTAAGATTTTATATTCAGCCCATGACAGCTGATACAAATGTGAAGTTATTTTAAACATCTATGTAATAATAGATGTTTTTATTTTTTCATTTTAACCTGGTTGGCTTAGATGCAAAGAACCAGACCTCAAACCCAGATCATTTCAGTTCATCCTCTACTGCTGTTAACCACTTTAAAATCAGATATGGAGCATTTATTATGTGGGCACTGAGCAAAGCTTTTGCCTGCATGTATTATTATTATTATTGAATTAAGTAAACACGTGAATTTCCTCTTCTGATTTTTAGTTGAGACCCCAGGCTCTGATTCACACATGAAGTCTTCTGTCCATCAGGTTCTTATTGGAGTGAATGGAGACAGGGGAGTGTTTAAAGCCCCCATCAGAGCTGTTTGTATCTCAGACTGCTGATGGAGCTCTGATTATATTGGAGGAGGCAGTATCCCTCCTCTCCTCTAGTCTGTGAGAAGTGTGAGTGTGTGTGTGATAAAAACAGCTGAGTGGAGTTTAGACACACTAGCAGCTGTTATCAGAGATATTAAAGCTGTTGGATCCTGTTAGCTGTTAAAACCTTTAAGAATATATTTTCTCTCACTGAGGAAAGCTGACATTTTTTAATTTCATATGGAGGTGATTATTTTTGAAATGTTTCAAATTTTTATTTTATAAAGACGTTTTTTAAACTGCACTTCCTTTAAGACTTTACAGCTGTGTTCAGTCACACTGTGTTGTCCTTGCAAAATCCATAACAAGTTAAAAAAACATTTTTCTTCCTCCATAAATAGACTGTTTTTGTTAGCTTCCCCCTTCCTTCCTGTCTTTGTCAACCTTCAACTTTTTCTTCAGCACTTTTTTCAGTCTTACAGTCATAAACTTTTTTTGAAAAGAAGTGATGTGCACTGTGTGGGTTTTTCTGATCAGCATGACAAGAAATGTTTCGCTTTTCATCAAGACTTTCATTTGTCCAACTCCACACTCTCTCTCTGCTCTTCACTCTTTCTGCTTAATAATAGTTGGACATATAATACTGACACAACCCTGCACATCACACAGTCTCTTCAAGGTCTGTCTGACCTCTCTGAGCACAGATTGGAGCTGACAGGCAAACAGTAGATCTCAGATTACACAGATTTCTCCACAGGACATGAGACTTTAGCTCTGAAGCCTGTAGGTTTTGCATCTGCATACATTTTGTGCACAAACTAGGGCCAAATGTTTGAAAATAATGTTCACCCTATAAACATTATGATGGGAAAAATAGGCGTACATGACAGAATAAACAGGTGATTTATAATAATGTTCAAGCTAACATCAAAGACAGGAGGGTCTTTGATCAGCAGCTCTGATGTAACAAAGTGATGACTGCTAAATGTCAGACGTGATGATGTCACAGCGGGACAGTCACAGGTGTCATTAATCACACTAACGAGAGCTCGTTAACTTAGCTTCACCAGAGTTCTGTTCATGTTTATGCTGGCTCACTATTCACACTCAACACAACAGAACGGCACACATGTTGATGTTGTTTAAACAACTGCGGTTCCTACAATTACTTTTTTATTAGACATTAAAATTACAAATGAGTTTAAAGTAATCAGATTAAGTGTTTCTCTCTTCTTCACTGATCATGAGATATTTAACATGTAAATCCTATGGCAATCATCCCCAGTAATACTCAGCTGGACTCTTACTTTTCATTTATGCCTCACAGCGTGTCATGTAAAACATTTTATTTTTTTGTCTAGTCTTATAATCCATTGTCTGATAATAAGGAATCAAATTCTGGCATCATAAAATTTGGCACACATAAAAATGTGTTAGTGATAGACTCTGTTTTTGCTCCTTATTAAAAAGAATAATCCACTCATTATGCTCCCACAGTCTTTAAGTGATCTTCATCTGCTGAGTATCACATCAGTCACAGATCTCTGTTCCTCCCTCTCTGTCTTCCTCTAATAAGACTCTCTGCTGATTCATCATCACTGATTGGTTTAACACAGAAGTTTTGAAAACAAGCCAAGTGGGACAAAAACTGATGAGAACACAATGATAAAACATTAATCAGAATATCCTTGTAAACATCAGCTACACCAGGAGGGCTGAGAATAAGACCAGATGTTTGGAAACTTGACTGAAGATGACAACAAAACAAGCTAGCTGTGTGTCTGTGGACAAAGACTCCATAAAAGAAAGATAAATCAACATCAATTTGTGTCTGAGCCCAGAATACATTAACATATGTCTGTTTGGGGGTTAAGAGCTACAGTAAAATATAATCTCTTTAATGCTTTGGTTTGTACATCCTAAGGTGGAGGCTAGTCAAACATATCTGGAGTGTGAAGGAGAAGGAGCAGACTGTTGTTTTGTTTGTTTTATTTTATTGTAATTGTAAAAGACTTTGAAGTTTAACATCAAAGAGAAACTGACTCTTAAAGGTTCAGTTTTTTCACCATATCTGTGAAAGTATGTTTGTGCTTATGTTGTCAGTGTTAGTCTGAAATGTTTATAAGTCAGGAGGACAGAGCACTCTGTCTGTATGAAGTCATTATGTCCAAAGAAAGGTTCACTTTAGAATGAGTGAGCTTTTCAGCTAAATGTTTGTATCGCTAAAAGCTCTGGCTCTTCTGTTTGTCTCTTTAAAGACTTTTGTTGTTATTGTGAGCTAAACACTGATTGGTTAGCTCACTGTCTCTGTCCATGGTGCTGAAAAAGATCCTGTACTAACCATCTATTCATGTATAACTGAAACTCAGCTCAGTAAACCTTTATTGAAAAGTCACCTGTGAGTTTCCTCTCTCTGTAGTCATCATCTTTTTGCTGTTCTCTGTTTGACAGCACCAACTAATCATGATGTCACTCAGCAGACAGAAAGCATGAAGGCCTTAATACTCTCCTTTGGTCAGTCAAAGCATAAAGAAATCCCACCAGCTCTTACAGAAGCTGGTTTCAGTCAGCCCTGCTTGGTTTCTGACTTTTTCCTCTGAATGCATAAAAAACATTGTTGGATCAACTTAACTCAGAAATTATGAATCAAGCCAGCAGAGGTGTGATTTAGTGTTGCAAAGTCCACCTCTCTATTTATCTATTGTTTTTTTTGTTTTTGACATTGAATGTCTTTTTGTCTTAACCTGTAAAAATGGAGTCACAACTGATGAAGTAAATTTGTCCTTCTTCAGCTGGTTCACTTCCACAGTCACAAACTGTGATGATCATATTTGTTAAACTGAGTTCATCTTCACAGTTGTTCTCTCTGCTGTGATTGATGAAGCTATTAGTCCATGAAATAGTTCAACATTACATCCTCCTCCTGGTCTTTATGTCTCACTCTTTAGTGGAAGAGACATTTATGATCATCTGTCTGCAGACAAAAGCTGTTTAAATCATCCAAAACACAATCCAACACAGTCAGAGTGACTTCATGTGAATGTTGTGTATTTCTTTTTTACTTTTGTTGTCCTCGTTTTGTACAGATGAATGAGGATGTATCTGAGCCATCCCACTTGAAAGATTTCAGTTTTTTCAACCCTTTCATTTAATTCTTTTTGTGCATATGTGAGATCAGTTTAGATCTTTAGAAATGTGAGACATGGGTCACAGATGATGATTAGGTCCACCCCACATCATAAAGCTAGTCTTCCAGGTTTGATTCCAGCCTGTGGCTCCTTTCCCACATGTCATTCTCCACTCTCTCTCCCTGATATTTTATACTGTCAGCTGTCCAGTCCTCTATGAATAGGGACAAAATGTCTTAAAAATCAATCTTGAAAAAAGAAATATGAACATCATTGTAGGGGCAACATCATTGCTTGAGATGTAATCCTGCTTCATCACATAAATCATGTTGTAATCTTACATCACAGTTTACTTTGCTCTTTATTGTTCAGCTGAAAAAAGGTGGAGGTTACTGATTAACATGAACAAGAATGAAAAAGGCTTGTCATTCAACTTTTTATACTAAATTACATCCTTGAAAATACTCTGAACTAAATTCTGATCTCTTCATTTATTTTATAAAAACATGAACCAAACTGGCATGTATTAGTCAAGGTTAGATTTTAAAATGTAAGGTCATAGACTTCACAGTGAACTTTAAATGAGTCTCACTGAAAGCTTCATCTGGTTTGAGGTGTTTTTATTCTCTGGTTAAAGTGTTAATGAGAAGATAAATGAAGTGTAGCAGAGAGATTTAGAAGAATCTCCTCCTCCACGTTTCACCACCTTCACTAAACACAGAGAATATTCTCTACTAATGCTGAGAGCTCTACATGAATATTCATCTGAATTATATAACACATGACTGTGATTTGTTTAGTTGTGTATTTATAATGATTACTGTGATCTATTATTTAATAAAACTCCCACAATAATCTCTCAACTCAACTGTTAATAGCTCAATATAAATGTTTAAAACTGTTCAGACATTCAGAGACAAGTGGAAAAGATGTTCTCTAGTTATGAATACCATTCAACTCCACATATTTATCTTCAGAGATGATATTATAAATGTTGGAATCTTTATATTGATCATTTTATTGATTTCTATCAAACTTCAATCTTTCTAAGTCTCACTGATTTCTTCTGGATCTTATTTACTGTTAAATCCCAAACCTTTAAATTCTACATGAAGATCAGTATGAATAAAGTTTAGTGTTCATCATGAAGACTTTTATGCTCATTCATCCATTCATTCAGTCATCACTCATTCATGTCATGTCATGTTTTAAAATCTGTTCTCTTCTTTCACAGTCAAATGTCGTTTCAGTGTGTCCGCTGTGACCCTCCTCCACCCCAGCCACCTCCAATCATCTCATTAGTGTCCAGGTCCAGCTCCTCAGAAGTCTACTCCTCCTCTCATCCTGCATCCGTCCATCACCACCACTGTGCACGAGTGAAGAGTCACCAGAGATTCCTTTACACTGTTGGTTTTTAGATAAAAACATTTTCATCCATTAGCTCTAAGAGAGTCCTGATGTTGTGAAGTTCTCCTTGAAGAGTTTCAAACCTGCAGCGCTCATAACTTCAGAAAACAAATCACAGCTGAGTCTTGTAGTCAGAAACACTGTGGTGTGGAAATGAACTCTGAATGAGGACAGCCAGGGGTCAGCAGCTTTCAACCTTGTGTTCAGATTCAGAGTTGAGAGGACTGGAGCACCAAAGGAGAATATGAATTTTCTGCTTTTTCTGAAGGAGGGTGATGAAGGTTTTTAATCATCAGTATTACAACTCCACCATTCAGAGAAATGTAACGTCTTTACACAGTCTGAGAACAACTCAGTGATGATAATGATACAGTGAGTTTGACTGAGTCTGATGTTTACTCATTCTGTACAATCTGTATGTTTTAATTTAATTAACATGCAGTTAAATGCAATGCAAATATCATGTATGTCAGACTAAAACAGACTTTATTTATTTATCGTGTTAATTTAACAAATCCACTGAACCTCCATGCTTTTCTTCCTTTGTGTCTCTCTCATTATAATGAACTCTCCTCCCGCTGCTCTGAGTCCAAAATACAAATGATCAGTGTGAAACAGGAGGAATATAAATGAACTCACCTAAAACAGTCTACCTGTACCAGAAGGTCTCATGTTGAAGCTCCACAGGGAGAGACTGGAAGAGAAACTAATGAACATGAACAGAAATAGGTTGAATATCACCAACTCTCTGTAGTTTTACACTGTTTTTGCTGTTTTATTGATTAAATTCCAGCTTCCTGTTTCCTGTTTGTAAGGAAATGTTTAACTGCCTCTGCTCAAACTCTCTACTGGTGTCCTCTCACAGAAACAGCCTCTCTGATGATGAGCTGCTGCTTCATTTTACAGCCTGGAGGAGAATTCAGTCACAGCTGATTGGTTAGTTTCAACTTCAGTCGTGTTTTTGTAGAAAAATAAAGACACTGACAAGAGGAATTTGTTTATAAAGTAAAACTGAGAGAAAATATATCCTTTATCAGTGGATTTATCATCAATCCAGATCTCACATCAGTTAAACCCTGTAAATGTTGAGGATTTCTTCACCCTGGAATCATGTGAAGAGTCAGAGTGATCCTCACAGCGTTACAATCCTCCCTCTATGTTTCTGTGTCTCTGTTGAATCCCACAGAGATTTCTCTTCTCCTCTTCAAACATGTTTCATCGTTCTGTCTGAGTCAGACTGGATCCACAGTTTGACACTTTGAGCTTTAATATTGACAGCTTTGACAAAACCAGATCACCCTCACATTTACAGGTTTAAACCTGAACTCACCCACTCTTTACCATGGATTATTGACTTCCTGTCAGCTCATTGGTTTATGTATCTTCATCTCAACAGGTTGTAGTTGTTTCAGAGTGACAGTATTGCGTGTTGTTGTCCATCATTGTTTTAGTACAAATTGTTTAAGGCAAAAGGTAAAGATGATCCAGACGTAAAACATCATATTTTATTACCAGAGATAGAATGTAAATCATTGGACTTATCTTTAAAGTGTTTTTATTCTGTTGATCTTTGTTATTTGTGGAAACAGAATCATTAAATGTTTGAACAGATCTGTTTCTCTGGTGAGCAGCAAATCAAACTTTTTCTCTCCCTGTATAGATTTTCTCTGAGTGAACACATCGTTTTTATCTCTCTCATCTCTTGTTTTTCTCTGCATAAAATATTGAAACCTTTCATTTTAGTTGGTTCTGGCAACTTTTCTCCAATAATAATGATGTAAAGATCTTTGTTGAGCAGCTAGAATGATTTGGCAGCCAGACAAAAGATTTTTCTGAACATCCTCCTATTGAAACATTGTCCTCTGTGAGTAAAGCTTTCATGGTCTGTTCACAGCAACATCTCTAAATGTGTTTCATCAAGACATGAGAGTCACTTTAGGATCAGTCCATCCTTTAACATCACACTAATCTTTTTATCTGACAAATAGCAAAATATTACTCTCTGTTTTCATTGTGTTTGTACTCCTGCACATTCCTCTGTGTTTTATGTTTTGTCCATCCTGCTCCCCTCAGTAAACAACAGCTCCTCAAAGGATTTATTTTGTGCCTTTATTAGATAGAGGAGGATAGTGGATAGACTCGGAAACAGGGAAGAGAGCGGGGAGAGACATGCAGGAAATGGTGCCACAGGCCGGACTTGAACCCGGGCCACCCGCGTACATGGTGAGCGCCCTAACCACTCGAGTACCGGTGCGCCCCGGATCAGCAGATTAGTGTTGGGATAATGTGAGGATAAGTCCATGAATATAAAGAAAGATGTTCATCATAAGAGGTTAATTTGAAACCACAGTACAGACTGTAAATGTTGAGACATCAGTTAATTCAGATTTAGAGCTCTTAATGTTGCTCTTCTGCTCCTGACTCTTGTAGTTTGGTGATTCACTCTTCATTAAGATAATGATTCTCTTTCTATGGGATTTATCCAATTAATTAGAACAAATTAACTTTTGTTTTCATTCTCCTGAGACACAGAGAGATGACAAGAGGAATACTGATTGTGTTTTAGTCTGAACTTAAATCTCATCACATATTCCTCCATGAACACACAGTCCCAAAGCACTAATGAGATGTTTTCACTGCTCTGTTGGAGAGCAGACATGTCAGACCTCTCTAGTATACATACACACCAGCTCTCTGAAGCCTTACCTGACTGCTTTGTTTATTTATTAACTCTAGGAGCCATGTTTGAGGGTGTTTGACACAGCAGGAGACAGCTTATGTACATATATGATTATTTCATGACAGAGGTTAAATGAATGTGTGATGAAGCCAAGAGCTTCAGAGTCATCAGTCATGAATTAGTCATCTTATCAGCAGGATTAAAGGCTTATTACTTAATTTTATACTGTGATCTTACTCTGTTATCACTATTTAGCTCACAGGATGTCTCTAATATAACAAACATGAAAATATAGCAGGTAGAGATCCAGCTGAGACACAGATCAACTTTGATAAATACTGCAGAAAAGCTACATAGTAAAACAGCTCAAGAAGAAGCTGATATGATGAACTGTTTTACTCCTCAGTGTTTTCCCTTAATGAAAAATGTAAATGTGACTGTTTGGATACCAAGTTAAAGTAAAAAGACCCCAGAATTACCAGGAGGTGTCAGTGTATTTGTGATCCATGTGTTCATTATTTGTTCACAAGATTCAGTGAATCTTCCAGTTCAGTTCTGAGCGTCTGTCGTATTATAATTGCAGATTCATCTCCATGTAGAATAGAGAACAAACTCTTCATTTTCTTCTATCTGTTCTTTCTCTGTGCTTCTGTCTCTTTTTAATGAACTCTCCATCCTCTGCTCAGAGTCTAATTCATGATCAGTGTGAAACAGGAGAAATAGAAACCTGAAACAGTCTACCTGGACCAGAAGGTCTCATGTTGAAGCTCCACATTTGGAGTCTGAAAGAGAAACTAATGATCATGAACACTGAATATGATGTTGAATATTTCAGCATCATGGTCTTTTATTTGCTCCAGATTTAGTCTTGAAATTCCAGTATCTTTTTTGCTATCTGCAATTTAATAATTATCTCTGCCTTTGCTGAAATAAAAGCTGCTTTAACTGAGGCTGTTTGATCAAACTCCTTATGGAAAGTTTAACATTTATCTGCTGACTCCACTAAATTTCAGCTTCAGTCTTTATTCTGCTTACCTCGGTCTAGTTTCTGTGTAAAGCAGCAGATGAAATGCTGATCTGTGACTTATAGAGAAACTCTGAGGTCAGCTCAGTTCAGCTGAGAGCAGAAGGAGAGAGAAAGGTCAGGTTGTGTTTGGCTTTATTATTCAGTTTGTTGTTTTATTTTTAGAGTTTTCTAGAAGTTCTTTCTGTTTATTTCCTGAGGTAGCAGAATCAGCAGCTTCTGTGAAGACTGGATGAAGGTGAAGGTACATTCAAGATTAACAAACAAGAAACAAGTTTGTTAAAGGAGACTGATTTAATATCCAGACTGTTCAAAGTTTAACTGAGCAGACTTCTGCTTCTCTGGGGATTTTTAAAATAAAGTTTCATTGCTGATCTTCAAATGTGAACAAAGGTGTTGGTTCTTTAGGATTCATGAGCTTTCTCCAAGACTGTAGAGGAAGTAGTTTTCCTGTCAGAGAGAAATCAGGTTTAAAACTGTTCTTTGTAGGGGTGCAGGTGGACGAGTGGTTCAAGGCGCGCCCCATGTACGCGGACGGCCCAGGTTTGAATCCGGCCTGAAGCACTTTACCGCATGTCTCTCCCGCGCACTCGTCCCTGTTTCCGACTCTAGCTGCTATCATCCTATCAAATAAAGGCACAAAAATGCCCAAAAAAATAAACCTTTAAAAAACTCTTCTTTGTTGACCTCAGCAGCTGTGGGGAAACTTGATAAGACTAAAATAATAGTTTCTACTGTTCTTATTCATTAGTTTTACTGTAGAGCAGCTCAGTGTGTGCAGTAATCCAGGAAAAACTGGAGCAGCTGTAGCTGAGGGAGAGTTGGTTGTTTCTCAATCAGCCTCAATTTGAAACAACTTTAGGAGAGACTCTAAACCACAGATCTGCTCCTGCTGCTAGGATTGGCGTATAAGTGTGATTGGTTAACACTGATGGAAGCTTTTGTTCGAGTCCTCTGTCATCAGTCTGTAAATGTGCTGTAGAAAAATGTCTTAGTGGTCGGATGACCAGGAAAGAAGTGCTTTACAAGCTTAAGTCAGTTTTCCATTTACAGGTTTATCCAAGGGGATAATGTCATATCAATCACTGCTTTTATCTCTATACCATTAAGGCTGATGAACATTAAGTAAATTATAGTCTCATTTATTCTTTAAGTGGTTTTAATCTTGTGATTGTCAAACCATTAACACTGTGACCTGTCACTGAGGTCAGTATCAGAGAAATACATTCAAACAGTCTTTTCTGTGTGTAGTCACTTGTTTGTAAACTAAAGGCTTTAAGAGGAGCTGTACATAAACTTATGGACAGTAGCTATATTCATTCTTATACCCAAATTATGTTTGCTTTATGTTCTCTAAATAAACAGCAGAGTTTTGAATGTTTACACAGCTGACCTTTATCTGTGAACATGTAAATATCAGCTGATGTGTTGTATTTTAACTCTGGATGTGTAACTTCTGATGTCAGAGTAAACAGGATCAGTTTTCTGTGTGTAGAAGGATTCAGATCCTGTCCAGCAGCAAATATCAGGGATTACTTCTACACTCTATTATGCACATATCGATGTCTACTAATCCTCTTACTTCTCACAGACATTTATTCAACATATCATAAACTTCAACACAACAACTAAGATACAGAAAGTTACTTCAACACACAGATTTGTTCAACACACCAAAACATCATAACAGTCACTGTTTAGCTTTGTTCAAAGTATAAAATAGGTGGTTGAAAAAAAAAAGAGATTCTAGATGTTGCTGTTGTAGTTTACAACATTTCTGTTATAACATTAACAAACAGCACATTAGTATCATTATTCACACACTTGACTTAATTAGCCTCAGTCAGATGAAGATGTTGTTCTGAAACTTTGTTTTCTGTATTTAAATTTTTCTGTTTGCACTGACAGATTATCTGATTTTTTATTCAAAGCAGCTCAATGATCTGGTTTGTTGTCTGGAGGATAAAAGTGTTTATGTTCATCACAGCTCACTGCAGGATTTTATTCTGAGCTCCAGATTTATGGTTCTTTAGTTCATGTTGGAATCACAGATGGATATAATCTGTCTTTACCACACCCTCAGATGCAGTGATTCTTTATTTGTAAGACAAAAACTGTGTGTAGTTAATTCAGTGATGAAGGCCCTGAAATGACTCATATATGTAATGATAAGATATTGTTAGTTTACCTGTAGCAGACATTTCTTTAATACTTTCAGGAAAGCTCAGGTTTTCCTTGCTTGTTTACTAGACAGCAGATTAGAGCTGATGAGTCAGAGTCATGTTAATGAAAAACAAAAAAGAAAGAATAAGAGCCTTTTTAAGCATGATTCACACCAGCTAGTTCAGCTAATAGAGCTGAACTAGCTGGTGTTAAACCATGTTGATCAAACAGCTGAACTCTTCAGGAGCTCTTATTTCTCCTGAACAGTCCAGTCTCTCTTCATTTCTGTGAGTTCCTCAGACTGCTGCTGCAGTAAACCAGGACTGTTCAGGAGGTTTGAGGACATGGATCAGTGTTCCTGTGGGCTCTTATGCTGAGACTTCAATCATGTGAAAGATTTTTATTTTATTTTATTTCATAAAAAAAGATTGCTGTTTCAAATGCAGTTATTTTGTCTTCCAGTGTGTCCTGTCATCCTTATTTACAGCTGCAGTGAAATCCTTGGCTGTATGAAATACTAGATTTGTTTTTCTTTTCATCCAGATTTTGACCTTCTGAATAAAGGAGGGAGCTACACTGTGACAATTACACTATATTGCCAGAAGTATTCACTCGCCCATCCAAATAATGAAACCAGGTGTTCCGATCACATCCATGGTCACAGGTGTATAAAATCAAGCACCTAGGCATGCAGACTGTTTCTACAAACATTTGTGAAAGAATGGGTCGCTCTCAGGAGCTCAGTGAATTCCAGCGTAGTACTGTGATAGATGCCACCTGTGCAACAAGTCCAGTGGTGAAATTTCGTCGCTCCTAAATATTCCACAGTCAACTGTCAGTGGTATAACAAGATGGAAGCGACTGGGAACGACAGCAACTCAGCCATGAAGTGGTAGGCCATGTAAAATGATGGAGCGGGGTCAGTGGATGCTGAGGCACATAGTGAGCAGAGGTTACCAACTTTCTGCAGAGTCAATCACTACAGACCTCCAAACTTCATGTGGCCTTCAGATTAGCTCAAGAACAGTGCGTAGAGAGCTTCATGGAATGGGTTTCCATGGCCAAGCAGCTGCATCAAAGCCGTACATCACCAAGTGCAATGAAAAGCGTTGGATGCAGTGGTGTAAAGCACGCCGCCACTGGACGCTGGAGCAGTGGAGACGTTCTCTGGAGTGACGAATAGCTCTTCTCCATCTAACAATCTGATGGATGAGTCTGGGTTTTGGTGGTTGCCAGGAGAACAGTACTTGCCTGACTGCATTGTGCCAAGTGTAAAGTTTGGTGGAGGGGGGATTATGGTGTGGGGTTGTTTTTCAATAGCTGGGCCTGGCCCCTTAGTTCCAGTGAAAGGAACTCTGAATGCTTCAGCATACCTTTGTTGGAACAGTTTGGGGATGGCCCCTTCCTGTTCCAACATGACTCTGCACCAGTGCACCAAGCAAGATCCATAAAGACATGGATGAGAGAGTTTGGTGTGGATGAACTTGACTGGCCTGCACAGAGTCCTGACCTCAACCTGATAGGACACCTTTGGAATGAATTAGAGTGGAGACTGAGAGCCAGGCCTTCTAGTCCAACATCAGTGTGTGATCTCACAAATGCACTTCTGGAAGAATGGTCAAAAATTCCCATAAACACACTCCTAAACCTTGTGGAAAGCCTTCCCAGAAGAGTTGAAGCTGTTATAGCTGCAAAGGGTGGACCAACGTCATATTAAACCCTATGGATTAAGAATGGGATGACACATAAGTTCATATGTGAGTTAATGCAAGTGAGCAAATACTTTTGGTAATATAGTGTATCACATAACAAGATGTTTTTAACAACAGGATCTAAATCTGGTCTGAAAGTCAATTTTTGTAGTGAAGTTTTTTACTGTCAAACAGAGTTTTGTGACAATATTGTGATTTTGTGTTTGCTTGTTTGTGTTTTTATCACCTTGTAAAATGAAGGACAGGAGTCTGACTGTGAACCATCTGCTGCCTCTTATTGTTGGCTCCTTTTCCTGACACCAGAAGGTCACACTCATCCAGAGAAAACACACAAAGAGGAAAAAACACTGAGGAGAAATCTAGAGTTGTTTCTGTCTGTGAGTGTGTGAGAGAACTGTTTTAGTGGTGTGTCTTATAATTCAAATTTTCCTCCTGGCTTGAGACTCTTCTGCAAATAATCTTTGTAGTTATTCACACTCATGGTCACACACCTACACAGACACACAATCACACACTGGCACATCACCAGATCTGGTTTCTATAAAGATGAAATCCACTGATCTGGCTGTCTGACATTAACAGTTTGTAGTCGTGGTAAAGGACAAGGATCAGCCTGTCACAGTAGCAGAGGTCAGGACAGGAACAGTGAGGGAGCAGAGAGACATCAGGAGTCCCAAAGGAGAGATATCAGACTGGCACAGACAGTGATGGAGGTTTAATGTGACAACCTGGAACTGAGCTGAGAGAGAAAAGGAGAGACACAGACAGGAAATGAGACAGAGAGAGGAGAGTGAGCCTGGTGAGATGCTAGGGTGATGTGTTTTGACAAAGTCTGTGTGTAAATCATCTTGGTAACGTTGTTACTGTAATACTGCTTTGATAACACTCTGGCACGCTGCTCAGAGTAGAGCCATAATCAGACTTCCATATTCAGGCCTTTTTCCCTTAAATGTACCATCAACAACTGTCACAGGAGTGAAGTTTAGTCAAACATGACGGTGTAAACCAGCTGTTACCCTGAAAAACACCTATGTCACTCTAAAATGTTTGAGTGTGATGGTTTTGTTGTTGTACATATGCTCTCTTTAAAAAAGTCTTTTAGATGTTCATCTTCAGTTCCTCTGACTGTAAAGACCTTTGGTTGTTGAGGTTTTGACATTGTTACTGCAGAGTAGAGGTCCTGTGTTGTAGTATCAGGATAAAGCTTTGCGTCATCAGACTGCAGTAGATATTTGTTGTTCATACAGAAACCCTGAGGCTGAAACACTTGAGCAGGATGTTCTTGTGCAGAGAGCTACATGTGTTTACTCAGAGTCAGGAAAAGACCTTTATCATAGAGTGTTTGTGTGGGAGTTTTTCCAGTGGGATACACTTTTACATACAGCAGAACTACAAGCATCATCACTGACTTCCAGCTGTAAACCTTACATCAGACCTCTTTATGCTGAGTTTGAAGCACTGAATGTTGAAATGTGTTGAAGCTCTCAGCTGGGACTTCACTGAGAAGAATAGCTGTTCTTGTCTGCTGAAGCTTGTCCTGTATGCTGTGTTTCCTGTGTAATGACATCCTGTAGTAGTGAGATCTCTGTGAGGTTATAAGGTACTTTAACATCTCTGTGAGACCCAGCATGTAGGAGGACAGAGCTGCAGGGACAGGACAGACGGTGAGACCACACAGAGAATGATGAATAAAAGTTACAGAGGAAAGAAGGGGAGGAGAAATGACTTTTGAGATCGGTTTTGTCAGAAGAGTTGAAGTCAATTATTGACTCTCCTCCAATTTAAAAGGCCTCATCTGACTGAATTATCATCCTTTTAGTTTTTAGCCTGTAGGGTGATTTTGACAAGGCAGCAGAGACAATATTGTTCCTATTTTCACACAGTCTCCACTCTCATAGTTTATTGTCTCAGCCTCTCATCTTGTCAGCTCAACACTCTGCAGTCTGCATGCTAATGCTCTTCATTACAACCTGTTAGCTGTATGCTAACTGGAGAAATCTCAGGATAGCTGTACCAGCAAGAACGAGTCAGCCTTTACTGACACCTGAACTTATAAAGAGCTAATAACACAGGATAAGCATTGTTTGTTAAAGCTGAGTACAGGACAAAACAATAGGGAGTGATTCTACATATAACTTCATATTTCCTTGTAAAGAAAAGGGAAAAAAATCAGAGTGGAACCAAGCAGAGAGAAGTCAGTCACTGAGATGGCGGCCTCCACACTTCACACACTCCTAACACACCACAGAGCAGATCCACAATATGAGATGTTTGTGTCTATCCATTACTTAGCAGGGAAATGATTATCACCATAATCTGGGTGACGAATCATTTCATTGAGCATAACAGTGGAGAGTACGAATGTTTTAGTATAGTTTTCAAACACTGTAATTATGCAAATTCAAACCAACCATCACAGCAAAGATTTCTTCATGTTAAACTCAATAACTCCAGATCATGTGACCAGGGGCGCCGAAAAGGGGAGAATAAGGAGAAGGATTCTAGGGGCCCATGATTGACAGGGGCCCAGAGAGGCCCCTAATACAATCATAATACTGACAAAATAATATGACAGTAATAAACGTACAATCACACATTTATTTTATTTACAGTGTATTGGTAACACTTAGTTTATTTGTTTTGGAAACATTTCTCAACCCCTCCATTTACGTAAAATGGTTCAGTCCACTTGCTCCATCAGACACAGCCTGCAGAGCGCTAACTTTACACAGACAGTGAGTGGAGGTGGAGATGGCAGGATACCTCAAAAGTCAGGGAATTAAAAAAAGAAAAGAAAAAAAGTTCAGACAGGAGAAAGAAGCGAATTGTTGACAGTATGTTACTCAGTTCTTTCATAGGCAAGGTGGGTCTGTTAGTGGTTCATGTGATGGAAAGTTCATTAGCCTGTTGTCTATTCCTAACTTTGAACATACTTTATAAGCTAGCTCACGTTTCTCCCTATACAAGCTCATATTTCTGAAGAAAACTCTGGATTTATACATTTCACTGTTGTTTTAGTTAAATAATCAATGCAGGCAAGTGTTTAGCAAAAGCTGCTCTGCTCATATTCAATCAGTCAAAAACTGACACATGTTCAGAACAGACATCTTAAGAGCAGCAGCAGTCTGTCAGGTGGGCAGCTGTGTGTTCAATTAATTTATTATTATGGAGAAAAAACATTGAAGAATAAACAATCCTCCTGAAATAAAAAAAGAAGCCTATAGTCTGTATTTATTTCAGAACAATTTTAATGGTTTAAAAAGCATCAGCTATCTGTGAAATATAATGTTTGGTCAGTAGTTTGGGACTCTCACCCCCTGCTCTGCAGTAACAGAGAACATTTCTAGTGCCTGCAGACTAAGTGACTGCTCTCAATCCAATCAGAGAAATGTTTACATCCTCTGGAAATCAGAAGATTAAATAGCAACAACCATATATTATATATGTATTTTTTCACCACAAATCTAATGCCATCACCTGTGAGTCTACAGTTTTAGAGATAAATTAGACCTGCATGTGGGGCTACAAGAGGGAGACAGTGAGCAGTGGAGTATTGGTAGTAAAATCACATTTTCCTTTGCTATTTTTGGTCAAATCACTGAAAACACTATTGAATAAAACAAAATGGTGAGGCCACCTGAAATGGTGATTATGATGCTATTACAAATGGTATTACATTATAGGAAATACTATAATATGTGAGCCTACTTTACTTAGTTTAACATCTACTGCTGATTTTATTTATTATTATCATTATTATTATGTATTTTATGTATTTTTGTTAGATGATAATGTTGGAATTACAATAAATCATAAAAGGCAATTGGCCATTTTGTTTTAGATGGTGGTTTTTGCTGAGATTTTAATTTGTTTCTCCACATATTATAATTGCATTTCATTTTAGTGGAAGAGGTTATTTTGTATTTAAGTTTTGTATTTTCAGGTAATTAATTGAGAGAATCTTATGTTCAAGTATTTAAAGAAAGAGATGGGTTTTTGATGATAGAGTATCAGTCTTGCAGCAAATTAGTGAATCTAAATGAATTGTATTGAATTTTCAGTGCTTCCCCTACCAAGTAACTGTCATCTTGTTCTTGTCAAAAATATGGGAATGATAGTCAAAAATATCATTAAAATGCATAGTTTTATGTAAAACAGTATCAAAATTTTCCACCAGCCATTAGGCCAGCTGTGGGGGGGCTCAGTAGGATTTCTTTTCATGGGGCCAAAAAATCCCTGGCGGTGACCCTGCAGTGACTCTGAGCATCATGGTCCAACATTAGCTATGGATCCCGTGAACATTAAAGTTGCTGTAGTGGGATAATAACTCCTCTACCTCACTGCAGCTTTTCTGCTGATACTCAGAGAGGAGATGTAATCATTCATGATGGTCAATTATTGACAAGCAGAAGGTCTGACAGGATGTGAATGAGACAGACTTCTGTTTAAACACTGACACTGTGAATCCATGCTGATGGACTGACTGGTGTTTGGAATAATAGAGGGAAACTCACTGAAGTGTTGAGTAGTTATTATCTGTGGATGTCAGATGAGGACACCTGCTGTGCTGAGGCAGTCGTTCATGTGGGCTTGATGCCAGTAGAGTAAACTGGCAGCATTTTTCTACTAGTTTGCTCCATGAGTTTACCTGATCACCAAACAGAGAAACATAACAAAGAGTGTAATGCAGTGTTTACAGACAGACAACAGCAAAGTTTGATTTATCTACCTGACCAGCAGCCTGAGAGACAGAACACAGAGAAATGAGTTTTCTCCAGAGCTCTGTTAGTTTTCTTTCTACTTCTTTAATGTGATCTATGAAGAGACACTGCAGCTGATGGTTCTGTTTACAGCAAATCACACGACCTAGAGAGGTAGATAAGAGAAAAACACACTCATCTTTATTACTGCTTCTCTATTAACCCTGGATTAATATTAAAAGACATTGTCTATTTTCACTGGCTGGGTGTTTTAGACCATTTCTGTTTGGAGTGTATTTCAGTGATTTTAGCAGACACTCTTTAATCTGGACCTGAATAAGAAAGTGATGCTCTGCTCTACAGACATTTGGCTCTCTGTAAGAAACAAACTGTTATCACAGAAAAGTCTTCAGGGAAGATTTTCACACCTTTCTGAGCTAACTCAGAGCTGTAGTCTAACAGCAGAGAGATCTATAAGGAGAAAACAGTCATAAATCAGAGTTCTCCTCAGAGTCAGAGGTCATCAGCTGGGGGTCTGTTGTGAAAGAAAGCACTGGGATGGAGTCACCAGAAATAGACAGAGGAGCTCTTTATTCAGGACAGAGACAACAGCAGAGGAAAGTAGAGCTCCAAGAGTCATTAGCAGCAGAGTAGAAGAAGCTCAGAGTATCTGTAACTTTACTGTAAATGATCCACTTCTGCAGGTCACAGCTCAGAGTGGAGAGAGGGCTGTGGACTGAGCTATCAGGGTAACAAGTTAGATCAATACTGAACTTTCCTGAGTAGTGTCCTGATACTGGATGGATGAGAAATCATGTAGAAAATATTCACTGTCAGTTATTTCATTGTGAAGTAACCACAAGGACTCAGAGCTGCTCTGAGGGAACCAACTCTTAGGTCAATGAGACGTCTATCAGATTTTATTTGACACTACATTTGGTAGATTGTTAAAAGTGCCCTGGTGTATCTAAAGTAAAACTGCATATGTTAGGCCATTATATGAAAATGTTAAAGAATAATTTAAAACTCACTGACAGTATTTCAGTGATGTTGGTATCATCTGTAGAGCTCTGTCTCCTCACTGAACTAAACTGAGCTCTGCTGGTGCTCTGTCTCTGTCCATGGTGCTGAACGAGAGGAACAGTCAACTCTGGATCAAGATCCTTAGAGGTCAGGAGCTCTGAACTCAGAGTTCAGTATGATCAGACATGAGTGGACTGCATGCGGAGAATTAATCAGAAGTTTTTCCACTCATTAGTGGATGTAATGAGGAGGATGTGTTTTCACCTGCAGTCACTGACTCTTTTTATTGAGGAGCTGTAAAGGCTGAGAAATGGTCTGACATTACTGATTAAAATTAACAGCTTCATTTTCTGCCTCATTTCATGTTAGTGTCTTTTTTTAACATTGGCAAGGTTTTAGTATTTTGCAAAGATTTTCATGACATTTTGTGAACATTTTCTGACACCTCCCTACAAGGAAGAATTCATTACAAACAACCTCTGTATGGAGCTTTTGCTTTTTAGTCATTTTGTAAATTAAACTGTATGGTGACTACAGCGTGTTCACTGAAGAGGCTAAAAATTGACACAATAATAGAGTTAAAAATGTTAGATAACTATGAATGCTGTCTTTACATAGCAGGATAAGTTGTATTAATGTGTATATAGCCCATATTATCTTTGTTCTGATTGGCCCTGCTGTCAGCCAATGAGAGACTGGTCTAGTAGAAACATCCTGAGCACACAGACAGTGATGGTGGTTCCTGTAGGGGTCGCTACTGTCCGTGGTCAGCAGCAGGTGGAGCAGTGACAGAGTCTCCAGCTCTTGTGTTCATCAGCAGCGGTCAGACTGGGATTTGTTCCTCCGCTCGGCTTCACTTTGAGCGCTTTCTCTTCTGGAAATTAACCGCTGGAGACGGAGCTTGGTCGGGAAGAGCGCGGAGCTTTTCCTCCTGGTTAAAGGACACCATGCTTTACTTCTGGATACACACCGTGTGGATCCCCGGCGTCGCTTTCCTCTTTGGATTTCAAGGCAAGGGATGGTTTGATTCTTTTCATTTCATGTGGTGCCGTTTTCCACTAGGAAACTCTGGAGATGAGAGAGAAATGACAGCTACCGTGGATGTTTCTTGTGCTTCTGTCCGTCTGCTGCTGACTCGAGTTGTGAAGGTATGTGAAGTGACTTCCCTTCTCTGTAAACAGACAGAGAGAGAGAGAGAGAGAGAGAGAGAAGCGCTTAGACATGTGGATGTTACTCTGTTAACTCCACTCTGACACTTATTACTAGCATCTGTGATGTGTGCTTACGTGGCACATGGACAGTGTTGTTAGAAATGTCTCCTTTGCTGGCATAGAGTTATGTTTTTCATGTCTGCGATACAGAAGAAAGCTTGTGATGAAGAGAGAGAGGACTAAAAGTATGTGAGAAAACTTTATTGATCTGTCGAGGTGTTATCTGAAGAGGAGGAGTCATGGATGGACAACAGAGATTCAGTCTTCATGTTTCTCTCTTGTGTTCTTCTGTATTTAAATGTCAGTCATTGATGATGCTCTGCAGACTGTAAGTACAGCAGCTTTAACATGGGTAGTGAATGGATGGTGATGTAGTGATGACACAGGCAGCAGTGACCAATCAGCTGCTCTGTTTGACTGAATCAGAGAGCTGCTGTGAGAGACATGATTGTCAGTGAACTCATTATTTGGCTGCCAGGATTTAAAGATCTTATTTTTACTTGTTTTAATTACTATTGCTGTGATTTCATGCCACATCTTCATTTGTCAGGTTGTGTCTGAGACATTATTTCACATGATTTATTCAGTTCATTTTATGCAAATCACTGAGTATATTTTTGTTTCTGTCTTTAAAAAGTCAACACAAACAGACACGAGAGAGTGTTACAGGATTACAGGATTAAAGCTTTTTGGATAAAGTGTTCAGTCAATAGATACACAGACATACATCTCTTCTCTGAGTTTGAATCCTTCATTTGAACAGGTAATCCTGTTGTAGAAATGATTCATGGTTCAGTAAAAATCTCTGAATGAAGATTCTGTTCTTTTATTGACTGATCTGTGGATTCTGTGGACTATCAGGACAATATTCTCAGTCTGCTGAGATGTTATTTAATATGTGTCAGTGTGATAACTTCATATCTTGGTGTTCAACAACAGATGAGTCAGTGATAGAGTTAAAGGAGCAGTGACACAACAAAAAGGTGTCGCTGCTGTAATTCTGACAGATCAGCCTTTACTGAATGGTGTAATGAATCTAAATGATAACTATTAAGTGTTTGTGCCTCTGCAGACATGCCTGCTTTGATTTTGAGGATACTTCACATATTTTGGAGTTTAACTCTGAGTTGTTCAACAACTGTCTCTCCAGTCCAGAGTAAGAGAAACCTCTGATGCAGGCTCACACTGTCTGAGAGATGTTTGAGAAGAACAGAGGAGGCTACTAACCTTTATATCCTCGGGACTACCAGAGACAGATCATACTGGAGTTTGATGAGAGGAGGAAGGAGAAATCACTGAGTCAGGCTGTCTGTCAGTGAAGAGGCGTAAAGATCACTGCCTGATGTTTGTGTGTCATGATGCAGTGAGGGTCAGTTAAATGAAGCCTGTTTCAGCTCTCCTACATCCAGTCTGTGTGTCCCATCAGAACAGATTGATGCTGTCAGACAGTGTAATGATGTCTATCTACTGGAGCTGCAGCCTGCATGCTGACAAACACAGCAGATAGTGTAGCTGATACACACCGAGTGAATGCTTAAAAGTTATTCATCCACAGAGCTGACATGCAACCTGCTGTAACAAGAACATTACTCAGGCTAATATCAAGTTCATATAATCTAACAGTGAATGTTTGTCCAGTTTGTACCGTTCTTCTTTCAGTTCAGCAATCCTTCCTGGAAAATTTTCTCTCAGATGTGTGTGAGCGCTGTGAGTCATCCTCTGATCTTTATTACAGCATCTGAACACAACATCAGCTTTATTCTCTTATTCATTTGGTTTGTACCAGACTGTGAAGCTCTGATTTTAAAGATTTTTAGATCAGAATAAAACAGCAGCTAAGCTGGGACAAACCCTCTCATGGGAATATCTCTGTACCCACAGAGGGAGTGTGAGACAACGTGTTTACCTCAGTCAGAGTCAGCAGAGCTTGTCTTATCCTGGACTGAAGCTTTAAAAATCCAACCTGTTGTTGAAGCAGAGGGATGAAATGATTGTAGATGTAGGGATGGACAGAGTCAGACAGGAGACAGTCTGTTGTCTTGTCTCTCATTTCCTGTAAAAACCTTCAGCTGAAATGTGACAGAGCAGCCTGGAGGCATGAACAGACCTGTAGTCACAGCCTCAGGGAGGATTTTCACTATCACCTCTTCTTCATACATCTGTGTAACTGCAAACAGATCCACTCATTAATTATTAGACGTTAATTAATTCATTTAAAATATCATATTTTCAGTCCATTTAGCTTGATTTGGTATTAGCTCTTTAATTTATACTGTCATGTATAATTGCTATTTTTCTCACAGGCTCATAGATTTTAATTTAGTCACATTTATCATAATTACCAGTGTGTATTTAAATGACTTCTGTGTGAAGCTGTTTGGCTTCTAATCCATAGCTTATATATTTATGAATGAATCCACTTCTAATTGTAATTACCATTTTTATATCGATGCTTTATTGCATCTTAATTGATTCTCTTCATTTTCATTCAGCTGTTTTTCTGCCTTCTTTAATTCTGTCTCTGTATTTAGTGAAGAGTTTAAAGAGAAAGCTGAGTGATCCTGAGTCCTGACTGGTGAAAGTCTCTGTCTTTTAGGTTTCTGTTCATCTGTGCTGAGTCAGTGGTAGTGATGCCTGCATAGATTCACAAACTACATGAATACTTCTTTTACACATTTTTTTTTCTTTTGAGGACAACTTTATTCAAACTGAACACTACAGTTGTTTCATGGATAGATCAAGCTGATGCTTCTTAGATCAAAGAATTTTAGGCATCAAACAGCCTGTTTTATGAAAAGTAAAAGTCTTTCTGTTTCGCTGAAATTAGATTATTGATCCATCCTGATTTTTTATATCTTTTCTAAGATCAGATAAAGGGAATGAAACGTAAACTAAGGTTTAACAACCTGCTGTGTTCCACCTACATTAAACTTTCCTCAGATGTTCATCACCATAGCCTTCTGTGTTTTTGTTTGCTTGTGTTAGTGTGTGGTCTGCTCTGCAGTTAAAGTGTAGCGGCACCTGCAGGGGGATTTTAATGACATCCTGTCAGACCTGCTGCTGTGTGTGGAGGTGTGTAGTTTCAGGATGGATTATTACACAGCTCCTATCAACACACACATGCAGTCAGTCTGTCACTGCTGTTGTTACTCATTGGATCAACTCTAGGTTTTTGTAGTTTTTATTTTGACTCTGATAAGTATAGTTGTGATAGAATATCCTGCTTTGATGCTGTTGATGCCACAGCTCAGTGACACTGTACGTAAATGCTCTGTTGTGTTTTTCTGTCATCAGTGGAAAATAATTGCTCCTGTAAGGATCTCTGGTTTGTTGTTTAGAGTCATAGAGATTTATTGAGTGCAGAGGCCTGTACGACGAAGCTGGATTAACACGCCCGGGATATCTCTCCGCTAGCTGGACTGACTTATCAAGACATTTGCAATCCAGATCAGCTGTACGACGAAGCTGGTTATCAACTCCATAATTGCACCCAGGGTTTTCCAATCTGGATCAGTGCACACTCGGTGGTGTTTGCAGCGTCTGACCAATTGCAAACATGGAGAAACCCTGCAGAGTAACATATTTGTCAATGGAGGAACAGACAATCATTCTTAAAAAAATCTGAGGAATTTAAAGCAATCATCCAGGCCAGAAGCAACACTGTCGCCACAGCAGGAGCCAGGAAGAAATGCTCGCAGAAAATTTCCAACTATGTTAATACGTAAATTCATCAGATTATACAATATTAACTCACCGGACTATATGAACGGACAGCACTCTGATCACTCAGTTTCACTTTATTACGGCACAGATGTTTGGGGCAGAGCTTCCTCAGTGAATTTTGTGTTGTAATATTAATTCCTCACTGTGACGGCACGAGTAGTTGTGCGTTCCATTAATCCATGTTTCTGCAGTTGTGCCATGTGTGACCATTATTTTTAACCCCATTATTTCAGATGCAACCCTAGTGAAGCGAAAAGGACTTGGGAACAAGTGAAGATCAAATAAAAAATCATACATCAAAGCGGCGAGTGATAAGGTTTTATTTCTCCACACTGTCTCGGTTGTTTGGATGAAATCACTGGAATTTATCTATCATCTATCCCTAAATATTTTTTCTCCCCTAAGTGCTCTTCTCACGATCCGTGTGCCAACGTCTACAGGATCCTCTAAGAATGGGCAGGCCATTTTCCAAGAGAACTGATACTTGCTGATCTCGTATCCAGAACATAAGCTGCTCCGGAACAGGTTAGCCATTTAGCCGCGGGGATTTATCCCGGTAAGAAGTGAACCAGTGTCCTTGTACAGAAAATCCAGGGTTAATTCTGAAGTTATCTTGATAAGAGAAAATCCAGTACAGGCCTCAGATCCTCATCAGATCAAGAAAACTGTAAAATGTATTTAAACTAAAGGTTATAGTCTTAATTCTCTGCAGTTTCATCAACAATAATGCATTAAGACTGAGCTCTTTAATATCCTGAATAATATCGTCTTCACAAAGTGACAACAACAGACACATCTCTGGATGTGTCGTTTCCTCTGCTGTCTGATCATCAGTACTGACTCACTGATCTCAGTTGATCTCATGTGTTGATGAAATCCTCAGTGTAATATTAGAGCAAAGTCAGTGACGGACAGAGCAGCTCTTTGCTAACATGATGTAACTCCAGTGATGATGTTGTTAGACAGTAATGGATTTATTGTCACACAATGAACAGAGAGACTGTTGAGTATCAGCTGAAGGACTTCCTGTTTCCTCTGTTCACTCTGACTGTGGAGCGTTAGTTAACAGGAGTTTCTGGTGATAATGACACACTGAAGTGAAGCCGTGGACACTGATGTGCTCTCTTCTTAAACAGGACTTTCTCTGAGCTGTTGTTTCTAAAGCTGACAGTCCATTTCTGCAGCCCCTGTGCTGTCAGTCATCTCACACAGCTTCATCCATCAGGAGATTCAGCTGTCTATACCTGACTGACAGTTAGGAAATATACTGTCATGAAAATATTTTTTTTATGATAATGTCCTCCAGAAAAAACAGTAATTGCTTATTTTCTGTACTAAACCCAAACTTTAACTACTTATTTTGGCTGTTTCCTCATTCAGTTGTTCAGTATTGACCATGAGCACGACATGATGATGGTGAAACAACAGAGACAGCTGAGGAGACAGTTGGTTGCTGAGAAGGAGCAGAGCCCTGGGAGTTCAGGCCTGATCAGCATGTACAGTCTGGTCCTTTCATTGAGGTCTCTGCTGGTTTGATATTGTCCCTGTGAAGCGGCTGTATCTTCATGTAGTCCTCTAATCAAATCTGGACTCATGGTCTGTGTCCCCTGTCTTGATTATTCTCCTCCACAGCCCCTGAAATCCTTCATTATTAACATCAATGTTGAAGAATCTCTCTCTGGTTGAGATCATGTCTCTCCCATATGCCAGCTCTTTCTGCTCTCAGCCATGTGAGACTAAGCTGTTTCTCTGAGCTAAACCTCATTCACACACTGACATTTCAACATTTTCACTGGAGATCAGATCTGAAATAGAGAGCCATAAACTATAAATGCTATCAACTTTTAGATATCTTTCCAGAATGGATTCCATTTTCACAAAAATCCAAGAACTGAACGACTGTTTCACTGACATCATATTCACACTTCTCCTCTTGCATTGGATATAAAATGACCAGACACCTCTGGGTGGAGGTCTCCTCTAAAGTGAATCTGTCTCTGTGTGGTTAACCAACTTCTGTTCAGCTCCTCATTAAATGTTGAACTGATTGAACCAGAATAACAAAATAATGAGTATGTAAGACTATCTTCATTTAACCTGTCTGTGGAGGATAACTGGTGTCTCATTTAATGGTAATTAGTCTGCTCTTCTATAGCTCCTGTATGTCATCTACCTATCTAAAGTGTCTCATGTTCACACAAACATGTGTAAACTGACAGCAGAGACTAACATGCCAGGGTCTGACTTGTTCATCAGGATCTACTTTCATTCACACATTTACACAAACACCCATAGCACCGTTTTCTGGAGAATTTTTGGGGATCAGTTGCTCCACTTCTGTATTTTATTAAAGTCCTAACAACTTTGACGACTCAGATTTTTTTTTAAACACGTATCACTCGCCTTTTTACTGTTGCTTTTATACACCAAATTTCCATTAATTACAAATACTTGTGTAAGAGCTAGAATATATTTCGTTTACTTGAAGAAAAAAGCCTCGACTGCTGGTGTGAAGTATCTTTAGTAATCCAACAACACTGCTAGAACATTTTAGTATTTGTATCATTGAATCCATCATTGAAATTCAGCCCATTTCCAAAAGCATTCACAGCTCCCAGATTCAACATGAAGCTTTTATTTTCAGACTTGTGCATCAATTTGAAACTATTTCCACTTTAAAAGCTGCAATTTGACATCTCAGAGCAGCTGGCAGCACTGATTTGTTCAAGCAGAGAGCAGAAATGTCTGCTGATCATTCATTCTCAGGCAGAACTAACAGTCTACACAAGGATCAGGATATCATTTACAACACTGATGGAGAATTTTACAACGGACTTTATTCTTGACTGGATCAGTCAGACAGACAGAGAGGATACAAACAACAGACAATACAGAGGGTCAAATACTGTCTGTGGTTAGGATCAGGGCTGTTGAAAACCAGAACACAGAACTAAACACAGCAGAGCCAGTGTTAGACATGTTAGAGACTCTTCAGTTCTAAATAAAGCAGTGAAATATGAAGAGGAAACAAAGACAGACTGATCCTGAGTTAAAAGAAGATGCTGACAGAACAGCACTTTTCTTCTCTCTCTGATTGTGGTCAATAAGAACAAGATCAGTGTTCAGCAGCAGTCAATGATCTCCTCTGAACCTCCACTCAGTAATAATCAACAATGATTCATGTTCACACAGAGGAGAATAGATTCACGATCAACTGCTGCTCATTTTCTGAGCTCTGAATCGATTGTAGTTTTGATGTTTCAGAGAGTTTAAAATTAATCCAAACCCAGAGTCCTGTCAAAGATGTTAAAGCTGAAGATGAATCTTCAGAGATTCATGAACCTGAACCACTCAGCTCAGTCAATACAAGTCCATGTCATTTCTTTAGACCACAGCCTTCTGATGGGATCTTGTCTCCATACATTTATTTATCTGCACCAGCCTGATGGATATTCACATACAATGTGGTCAGATCACTGTGATCTTTTCTGTAATAATGAAAAATTACCAGGATTAGATGCCGGCCTTACACTCAAGGTTGGTCATTTTTCATTTGTCATGTGTTGTTGGTCACATTTTCTTAAAAATCGAATGTAGACCTGAATCAGTGCATTCCTGAACTGGATTAAAACCATTAGCTTCCAGTTTAATTAATGGTGTCCATTGACTCCCACAGGAAATGAGACAAATACATCGTCACCTGACCAGAGCTGCAGCTCCCTGAAGGAGAGAGAGAGAGAGCAGGAGAGGAGAGAGGGATTGTGGGAGGCAGGAGTTCACATGAACAATGGAGGGATGAGAGGTGGGAGGAGATGAAACAGCTTAATGTGAAACACAGAAAAACATCAAGAACACTGTTGTTTCAGACTCTCAGAGAGCATCCAGCAGCCTGAGGGATTCACATCTTAATGCTTTAACAATGAGGAGTGAAAATATTTCAACATAAAGGTTCTGCTGTCGTCTCTAAAAGGGAGCAAAATTCCTTAGACTACAGTTATTTATACTGCAGAGGACTTTTGTTTCTGCTTTTATGGTTTGAAATGTCTCTAGAGTCAGATTAACTTCAGTCAGATTTAAGTTACTGCTCTATTTGCCACCATTGTGTCTCTAAATGATGATTATTCCATGGATGAAAGAAAAAAAAAATATTCATCTGTGTCTCTGACCCTGCAGCGAGTTGTGGGTATCAAACAGTCTGACTCCACAGTGACAGGTCTAAAGACTCTCTCTGTGATCAAGCCAAGCTTCTCTCTCCTCATGTTGTTTGTCATCAGGCTCTGTTGTAATAAAGTCATGTGTCATGGTGCTGGAGTCAGGAGAGGCTGGAGGAGTGGATGTGTCCCACAAAGAGGTGAAGAGAGACACAGCAGGCAGGAGGCCAGGAGAGATCAACACAACACAATCCACTGCCAAGGACCCACAGCACACAGCTACACTCACTGTCATCCTGCCAGAGGTTCCTCAGCCGGCTGCCAGAAAGATTCCCACCATTAAACCTGCTGTCTGACATCAACAGTCTCTAGTCATGGTAAAGGACAGGGAGCAGTGTGTGTGACAGCAGGAGGGGTCAGGATGGATCAGTGAGGGAGAGAAGAGTCAGGATGAGTCCCAAAGGTGAGATACAAGACTGGAACAGGCAGTGATGGAGGTTTAGACCAGACTACAGAGATGTGGAGATGAATACGGCTGAGAGGAAGAACACTGAAGATGAGAAAAAAGGACAAGAAATACAACAATCTGATCTTTTGTCATGTGTTTTCTCATAAAGCTAATTATACATAATTCACATGCACTGTTTTAGTGTTAAAGTATTTCATTAAATGGAAATCTTCTTCAATCACTGACATGTTAACTTTGATTTGATGACCTTCATCAATACTGTCTGCTAAAAATCCATCAGATGATTTATAAAGTGTGATTTTCACTGATATGAGAGTCTCAGATCATACAGGGACTGATTCAGCACCCAGCCTGTCTCATAAAACATCAATATTCATACACATGATTTATCTTCAAACACACCTTGGTTTTGATCATTTCATCAAATAAATATAAGGTGGAGTAGGTTTTTACCTACAGGCAGATGAGCAGAAGGCCTCAGATGTGTGAGGATAGAAGAGCCTATAGATGGAGCTGCTGCAGATCCACACATTTAGATTTGATCTCAACAGATAAACAGCTGACATTTCATGGTACATAATCTCAAATTCACTTTAGGAAGATTTAAATCTAGATTGTTCTCAGGTCTCCACTCTTTCACATCTTAAAGTGGAGATACCAGATGAGATAAATGTCTGTAGGATTAGTTTGATCTTTCAGTGGGTCAGATTTATTTTTGCTAGAGGAAAAAGAGAGAAGTCATTATAGAAGTGAGAGCTGTTCTGTCCACCATGATGCTTTTAAGCTGACAGTGATTATAATGTTTAAATAGACTGTTACTGTGGATCAGTGCTCACTGATCACATCCATGACAGTGAACCTAAAAGGACCTGGTTGTTGAAGGTTTTTGGTTTTGATGACTGATTTGGAAGTTGAACTAAAGGTCAAAGCCAGATGGTTGAACTAGAAAAAAAAATCTTTCTCTTTAAAGCTTGAACACATCAGTCTGAAGACAACAGATAGAAATGTTCAGGTAAAACAGATTTCCACATGAAAGGATGAGCTTAAACTTTAAACTTGCTCTTTTACAATACAATGTGAGAATTACATCAAGTAACAATGTTTTATTTACTCACTGCTGTCTGCACTTTAACTGGCTCTGTTTTTGCTTTTTCTACTCAAGGTTGTTACTGGTTTTCCTTCTACAACAAGCGTCAAAACTAAGAGTGGGTTGATTATTATGTAGACTTGATAGTTCTGACACAGAAGAGTATTCTTCATGAGTGAGGACTTGTAGTTTTTTTCTAAACACCACTTATTCTTGCCCTTATAGTATGAATGCCAGGAACATTTAAATGTCTTTAGAGTCTCATGGTGTAGATTTTCTACTGGAAAGCTAAAAGAAATGGATATAATTTGATCCACAGCAGACAGAAAATGTTTTAGAGCTTGATTGAGCTTGTTGTTATCTCAGTGAATCTCTCTGTAGGATATAGGAGGATACAGAATCACAGAAAATGAGTGGCCTCCATTTCTACATATTTAGTAAAAGACACAGTGTTATTTCTCCTTATTCAGCTCGATTGTTCTCATTCTGTGGATTTTCTGACCATTTAGGCTAAAAGGTCAGACTACCAGGCTGATGATACAGAGATCTATATGAATTCTTTCACTTGATGAGAATATAATGACGTTATAGTTCAAGACAACTTTGTTGAAAGTGATAGATATTTGTTTCATGATCTGCTCTGACATTTTCTGAGAGCTTCATCTGTCACTTTTTAGTTTAAGAATGTTCCTAAGTGTCTATTTCTGTCTTCAGCTAAATGCTCATTTAAATTTTGTTTGACCGACTGATCTAAAGAGGAGAAAATCCTTAGAAAACAGTCAATTCCTCACATGGTCATTGTGTCAGTGTGGCTAACATTAAAAGCTAACACTGCCAGGCTTCGTTTGTCTTTGCAGATTGATATCATGCTTGGTATGTGGCCTCTTTCACTTTGGCTGAGTAGTTATACGTAAGTTCAACCCTCCACAGCCTACATACCACTTCATTTCCATTTTCTACTTAAAAACTGTCATACCACACTGTTCATATTACATGCTAACCGCTGAGCTTCTCATATTTACAACAATGACATGAAGTACTGTGGGAAAGCTCAGACAGGAAGGCAGCGGCTAGTAACTGAGGTTACAGCGGCCTCTAGGGATGGGAGGTTCATTACAGTTTAAAAGACTATTATAGACCAGGATTTCAAGCCTGTGTTTATTAAAAATGAGAGGTAAATAGTTTAACAGACTCGTAAATCTCGCGTCAGCTAATTTGATGAATGAATTTAAACGTTTAACCGCTTGCATCCATGATTGAGTTCAGGCTGTCTACAGAGTTTCAGTTCTGATCATCCACTAACGTCACTCTTAAAAGAATGAAACACAATATACTGATGGGGTGTCTGGATTAGGAAGGATTACCAAAAGTTTACTATTGTGCCATGATGTTTCTATTTAAGAACACAGTTTAAAAACTCCAGTAACGTCTCTTCTCCAGAATGATTCTACACGTCTCTTCTTTACTTTCCACGCCATCAGGAAGGATAATAGAGAAACTGTCTGGACTGGACTTCAGACTCCAAATGGGAAAAATGAATTTGTCTGATCTTATTTACTGTTAATTGTTGTATGCTTTCTTTAACTCATTTCAGGTGTTGTGTTTGGTGACTAATGATCTTTTTTCTCTCTTTTCCTTGCTGCTGTCTCCTGATCATCTCCGTCTGAATCCTTCTGCTGTGGATCTTTAAACTCAGGTAAAACTACACTAGTTCTCCTAGAGATCAGAGAAGCTGCTGTATGTGTTGTTGGTCTGGTGAGTGTGTGTATTTGTGTGAGATGTGAGGATTCCTGTTCCAGAGTTGGTCTTCTTCTTCTTCCAGACTGTATTTCCTTGGTGCTGTAGTGAAGGATGATGATGGATTCATGAGGGTTGTGTTTCTTCTGTCTGAATTATTTCATCTCTTCCAGTTTGATCAAACATTGGACTGTTGTGAGTTTGATCAGTAGCTGCTTGTTTGAATCAGACAGCAGCTGTGGAGCAGGTCATCATTATTCATGAGAGGTCAGATTTGGCCCTGCTGTCACTTTTTAAATGTTGGTTCAGCAGCTGATTTTATTCTTCACACTGAAGCTCATGGAGAACAGACTGCTGAGTGAATACAGAGCAGTGTGTAGAGGAGAGCTAGTTCATAGTGAAATACTGATGTGTGTTTGTGACATGTTTGTGTTGGTTGTTTACCCAGCATCAGTCAGCATCCCTCTAAAATTCTTCTGTATGATGATCCATTTGAAACCTGACAACTGTTAAGATTGAGCTGTTTGTGCTGCCTCACCATCAGAAGCAGTTAGACATGTCTGAAATCTCCAGCATGGTTGGTGGTCTCAGTCTTGAGGAGGATCAGGTCTGATCTGATAGGAGATGTGAAAGTGAACAAGCTTACAAGTCTGCAGAGACTCAGCAGGAGAAACCTGAGACAGCTGATCTCTGTCCTCTCTGTTCAGTCAGAGCAAAATCCAACAAATGGACACAGGAAAGAGAAATGTAAGAATGATCTGTGGTGGAGGGTGATGTTAGAAAAATGTTCAAATATAACTGTTTGAATAATGTTAGAGTAACATCCACATCATGTTGGCTTACTTGTTATACGATGTGTAAATCTACAGATCAGTCTGTTCTGTTCAGTTTTCTTGACTCCACTGTCATGATCAGACATCGATCAGAGCTTTACAAGACAGAAATGAAGAGGAGAGAGGACTGAGAGAGAGTCACACTGAGAGAGAAAATACCACAATACCAGAGAGTGACAACAAAGCACTCTTTTCACGTTTATTTATGAAAAAAATCCACTTCTAGTAATACTCAAGTCATCACTACATAATGAGGTACTGCTGCTTGTTAAGACAAATCTCTAATCAGCCAATCAGATGGCAGCAAATCAGTCCTTAAAGATATGATGAGTAAGCAGGTATGAGACTCTGTTATTGTTCAGATAAAGCATTAAAGCAAATGAGATGTTAGTCATATCAGTATAACTTTTCTCTTATTTTATGGAGGGACACCAAGAGTTTGTTTCAGAGAAACCAGAGAGACTCAGTCTCACACAGCAGGACCAGACGGTGTAGTAGAACAGGAAGTACCTTCTTAAAGTATACAGGTACGTCTCAGAGCAAGTTGAAGGATCACAGCCAGCACTCTGACTACACTTCACTGATTTCCACCTTTTGCTGCAAAACTCAAAATCTAGTTGAGTCACATCTAGATTTCTACAAGACAAGCAAAACATGAACCATAACATCAGCAGTGGCAGGTTTTAAATAGATGAGCAGGTGGCATCATACTACTGTGATGTGATGTGGTTAGAGGCTAAAAAAGGTTTTATACATTGGTGAATTTTGTTGTTGAATCAGTCAGTCGGTGTTGTAGTTGAAGTGTTAATAAGTCCACAGGAGGATCATGGTCTGTAGTTCTGGTTCAGCTTCTCTCTTGTCTGCAGGAGTTTTTGTCATCAGGACCTCAGAGCTCTGAAAGAAACAGCCTGAGGAGACAAAGTGCTGTGTCTTGAATAATCTAGCATAGTTTTACTGAGCATACAGTAGAAGAGACTGATGACAGCTACAGAGGGTGGTAGTGAGAAGGACTGCCTGCAGCAGAGCACAGAGATAGAGTCTTTAGATTTACTATTAAGCCAACGATGAGGAGAGAATAACACAGGGTCATATAGGGGTCATAGGGGTCATATGGTGTAATGTGCACTTTTATTCTAATGCTGATATTCCTCACTTTTGTTTTTGTTTTTCCTTCTCTGTTATTTGACATTTTCAGTGTCTTCAGTGTTTACTCTTAGACTTATTGTTCTATTTGAGAGAGAGTGGGCAGGCGTGGATGTTGGATGGTCAAGATTATCTTGAGATTTCTCAACAGCAAATGTTTCAAAGTATGAGGCACAAAAGTTCTGTTTTCATGTATAAATGTGTATTTAGTTTTAAATGGATAAAAACAAACTTTGTTTTAATTACAGAGAAACTCTTTCAATTGATTTTTATTGTAGAGGGAAGGAGAGAAATACAAAGTTATGAATCTGTTCATTTTAGCAAAACAAAATGTTCTCTGAGAGACCTTTAACATTCAGTCTGCTCTCTTCTTTTATCTTTCAGCTCACTAAAGTCATTGAAATGTTTCTGTGGGGTGTTTTGATCTGAGCTCATGATGCTGAATAATTTATTCAGATGTTTAGAAAGATAAATGATGATGGTTCTGCTCCTCTGTCATCTAAACTCTTACACTTCTGGATCTGAACTGAGAATCAGGAATATCTTTGTGAATTCATGTCAATCTTTTATGATCTTTGATCTAAAAACTGTTCTCCCTACATCGTCAGAAAGGCTTTGATTAAAGTTCATAACCGTCGTATAATTTAAGTCCAATTTAAGTCTTTGTGATGAGATAATCTTCCTCTATTCATTAAAGGCAGGAAGAAGTTTTAGTTCTGATCAGTTAATTTTGACTTCAAGTTCAGATAGCATTATACCTCGCCCTAAACCTCTAATTGAAATCATCTGTCCCTCACAGATCTCCCTCTCATCTCTCCCTGTAGACTCCGTTTGTTCTCTCTTGTTCCTCGGTGTCTCAGAGCTCTCAGAAGGGTCTCAGTAGTTTCTGGTCTTTGTTCTCCTTGTAGAGATCATCTTCCTTCAGAGCAGAGCTCACATGTGGCATTGATTTTATTTAGAGCAGACACATTCACACAAACAGAGAGAGATACAGATGTTACTGTGGTGTGATCAGTCTGAGTTTGACTGTCAAAGATCTCCTCCTGAAGTGATGTCAGTGTTGATACTGAGTTACAGCACTGATATAAACATTATTCATCTTTCTAAGAACTACTTTATTTAGTAGAAACTAGAAAGAAGAGTTTTCTTTGCTGCTCAGCTCATGATGAAACGTAGAGACAAGATCTGTTAAAGTGAAGAGAGGAACACCCTCATCTTTCTCTCTGCTCTTGTTTTCTGCTCTGATGTTCAGTTTTCTGTTCTCTGCACTCAATTAAGACTCAGGTAATGGGTTCATGACCTCATCGCCATGGTTACAGATGGATATCTGTTGGTTAATACAGAGCTGTGTCTTTGGTTTTGAGCTTGCTATTGTTATGTATAACACAATACTCTGTGATGGACTTGGTACTTATGGGATCTCATTTTAGACTGAACACACCAATTATGATAATAAATAACAGAATAAAACTATGCATGCTTCTTTGTTATTCCATATTTATATGCACGTGTCATTAAATATATAACATGTTTGCTTCTACAGGTGTGTAAATGAACACTGACTGATGGATGCTCACACTGAGTTAAATGTCTGTTTTCTCTCATTGTTTGTCTGTAGCAGCAGTTTTACTGCAGATCTACAGAGCTACACTGATTTTAAAGTGCTGTTAACTCATAAAAGACTGAACTCTGAGCAGAAAACTAAATATACTAAATTAAATAAAACAATCCTTTTGTAAAGTATGCATGTATTAATAATAACATGGTAAGTTAGTTTGTCTTATCAGGTTTCCTATTTTATTCATCAAATTTAGTTCCCCTCTATCTCTCAGATATCATTATTGTACATTGTAGTGCAGCCAGGACACACTGAACTCTGTGGAGCTGAATCAGCAAAAACTGAACATTAAACAGTAAATTTTGTGCCCAGTGGATTTATTATGTTGTTGTTTTGCTGAATTTCAACCATCTATGTCTGCAGCTTATGAATTATTGACAGCCATACCAGAATGTCTTCATACTTTCTATTTTTTTCCCAGCAGAGCATTGTTTTATGATTTATGACACAGTCAGCTGTTTTTATTTCCACATTGTTGTTTCCTGTCAAAGCTGTCTGCATTATTATTGGCATTGTTTGCTTCTCTTCACATCCACATCAGTACTTTCCTGTTGACTTTTAATTATAAATGTAGGTTAACTCTTCCTCAGCTGTACGCTTGGATCAACAACAACTAAAGGTTTCTCTTGATTGTAACTCTTGTCAGTATTTTGATGATGTCTGCTCAGAGTCTAGAGTTGTACTGACATGTCTGAGGCATGTGAGGAATACTGAAATCACCTGTTTCACATGTTCAATTCTATTTTAATCAACACTGATGTGTTTGCTCTGTTGATGTAGAAATCCAGGGACTGGTTAGCATGTTGTATTTGTATTTATTTTAAAGAAAGCATTTTGAGTTTATTTATTAGATAAAATAAGACTTGATTGCAGATTTACAACATCATTAGTCCATGCTTTTTTCTCATGAGTGCTTTGTAAATGTGATTACATTTTTTGGTTCACTTTTGGAGACTAGTCCTCTGTATTATCTATAGAAATGTGGAGATATAATACAGAAATGACAGGTGAATGAACTCTTCTGTCATGCATGTGAATTTTGTGTGGAGGCTTTCTGAGCTCTTCTCTGATGCACATTAGAGATAAAAACATGTAGTCGGAACAGGAAGTCACCCTTTGCTTTACCTTTTTCTTTTCTTATGCAATAGAAAGAAATCCACTCATTAGAAATACCAGCTGACAGTGAGCTTATTTGATGTATAAAGTCATGTTTTAAGAACAAGATCATCCATGAGTCTGTCTGTTGATCCTTCTGTTCATTTCTTCTCCTCCATGTTTTCTGTGTAACCTTGAGTGTAGAGGCTGAAGCTCCTTTTCTATTCAGAGAGTGTTTTCAGCAGTAATGTCTGTCACATCTCATTTCCCTTTAGAGGAGAAAACACCAGCTGACACACAGCTCAGCATTAACAATGTTTAGTGGCCATGTGTGTTGGCTATTTGTGTCCCCATCACCACAGTCTAAAATACCTTTCTGTGCCCAGGCGCACTGAAGAATGAAAATTATTTCCAACTTATTATTACCATCCATTACAGAAATAACATCATAAACTGTAATTATGAGCTGCTATTTCACATTTAGGTATATCTTTGGTTTTAGTGCTTGGTTATTGGGAGCCATGTTGTAACTGTTTCCATGAAGAAAGCTGTCATAGATACTACCCTCATCACTGTTGTTCACTGTTTAATTTCTTTACATGCAATGTTTCAAAGTAGAAGACTGTTATTCTCTTCATTCTTTGTATTTAAATAAAATTTGACCCCATGATGCCACTCGGAAGCTGAATATTGTTTATTACAGGTATCAGGCTTCAGTTTTGCCGTATTAACTCACTCACTTCAGAAACTCTGCTCAGTTAGACTGCAGTCTGGAATAACAATCAGACATCTTCACAGAGGAACAATTTATCCTCTAAATCTAATCTCCAACAATCTCCAACAGATCCATTCATATCTGTTCAGATGGAAAGATTCAGAGTAAATACATGGTTCTTTAAATTGAGGCAGCTCATTGATTTTGAAGCATTTTATTTATTAAAATTTAATATCAGCAATTTATTTATCAAATACTCTTCCAAAGAAAGAGAGAAGGGATCTGTCATGCATGATATGAGTCAAATTAAGCAATGCAGCTCAAACACATGGTTCTGATAAATCTCTTGCGTCTCACTCAGGACCACTCTGCCTCTAAATAAATTCATATAATGGGGTAACTATTAATTAGAGGTGTCTCCGACTAAAGATTTTCATAGTCGAGCCTGATTCGTCAGATTCTGCCTTTAGTCAACGAATCGTCGAAACAGGTTTTTTTTTTTTTTTTTTGTTAGAGCACCGCTAACGGGGATCCCCACAAATAAACTGATCTCATTTGCGACTTTTTAATGCTTCAAAGAATCGAGCTAAAACACTCAGATACATAGACATGGTAGGTGTGAAACAACACCTTTATTTATTTACTGACACAGAACTGAAACAAGGTAACTTTCGGCAAGTGGGCATATTGAACATCAGAAAAGTGAACATAAATAGAAATAAAATGGCTTCAAAAACAACAACGTGCCAAAACATGCCTTTATCTCTTAGTTACCAACCTTCTTGGCTTTAAATTCACACTATGTGCAAAATGTCATAAAAATGTATTTTGAAATAGAATAAGCCTGCCTGAATAGATAAAAACAATTATACAACAACAAAAAAATTAAATTAAATTAAGAGTTAAGTAAATGGGATTTAAGAAATAAACAAAAATAAGTATGTTGTTTATATTTTGTTGCTGAGATGCGCCGAGTGCAGCCTCCAGCTTGAGTTTACAATGTCCCAAAATCAAATAAGATTTGCAAAAAAAGAAAAAGAAAAAAAAAAAACACTTTCTTAACATACGAAAAGCCCGTGTTCTACTGCACCTGTGGTCGTCTGATTTTTCGTAAGGTGTATGCCAGGAAAAGCAACTTGTTCACATTGGTCGGGAAAAGTGCGCTCCTTGCTTTATTTGCAATGAAACCCGCCTTAGAAAATATCCTCTCGGATGGCGTGGAGGTGGAGGGGATGCTGTGAAATCTCCTAGCAGCTCTTGACAACTTTGGATATCTCTCCTCGTTTTTCTGCCACCATTTCAGCGGACTTCACTGCACTTCGTGAAGTCTTTTATATAAGCCTTCATCTCACCCGTTTCATCATCCGCCTGTTCCTCCCAAGCAGCAACCTCCGGTCCTGAAAAATGAAGCCAATGCGGAAGTGCAAAAAATTGCTATACCGCGAGTGTCCACTTTAGGCTGGCTGCAGGAACACCAGAAGTCCTGTCTGCACACATTTATCAGCCGGTTTTGACACACAAAATAAACTGGTTTACAGCCTGGTTCAAAACACCAAACGTGTCTCATTAGCTAGTGTCTTCATGTGCTCCCACTGTACGGGGGGTGAATTTTTTTGTATCACAATCGTTTGGATTATATTTAGGATGAAAGCTGATTGGCGCGTCTCATTTGATTGACAGATATCTCGGCAGGCAGAGGCTCCGTTTTTGTCAACCAGAATGCTAGCTAGCAGGCTGACAGGAAGTCACGCTTAGTGGGTGGGCTGTTAAGTTGATCCAAAGTTTGGTTGAGACCGCGATTTCAATATGGAAGCGTCCACGGATCGGCTTCAAAAGCCGTTTGAGTCCGCCTATTGTAAGCAGACGACTGATGTCACACGGGGTTTGTCTAATTCTTTCTACAGTCTATGGTTCCTCCTCATCTTCATCACTGGCCAGCAGCATAGCCATCACTGTGTCCTTCTGTTTGGGGGCAGTCGGCCCAGGATCCACCACCATGTCACTTTCCTCTAGGGAAGACCTGTCAGTTAGACTCTCAGCTAGTTCTGCCACCAGTTTATGCTGAGGGAAATTCTGTTCTGTCTATCTGTAAGTGCTGTGGTGGTCTTTGCGCTTTTTTTTTAAATGAGAAACAATGCACCTTGCAGGAGCAACAGTGCGGCCAATGGGGTCCTGTTTCAGAGCACTGTTAATGCACAGTTGTAGTGTGTGGCCCGCGCAGCGCACTCCTTTCATATTTCCCAACAAGGGCTGCTGGACCAGCTGATTAGTGCACGCAACCATGTTTGCTGCATTGTCATGGACCACAGAAACGATCTTGGTACTTTAAATGTCCCATTCGGAAATGATCTCCTTCAGTTCTCATGCAGTGTGATCGGCTGTGTGACTGTCATCCTTTTTTTTGTTTCCACAACGAAACCCTCAGTCGCCAGTCTTGAGTGATGGAATGTGATGTGACTGTGAGATAAACCTCCATCTGAAGCGAGGTCCAGATATCTGTTGTGAAGCTGACTGCTTCACAGTTCTGTATTGTCTTGTATACCTCGATAGATATTTTGTGTACACGACATCTATCACTGTCGCTTGTGTAGGGACGGTGTAGCCCGGCTCAAGGGTGCGCAAGAGTACTTTAAATCCCTTGCCCTAAACAATGTGCACAGGCCTCATATCAGTTGCCACAAACTCCACAATTTTTTCAGTAATTTCCATTTTTCTCTTCTGTGCAAGTGGTGGTCTCAAATCAAGTCTTTTTGTGTTAATCTCAGGCTGCAGATGCTGCAGACATGCTGGCTGAGCTGTCATCACTCTGCAGGTGTAACTGTCAGAAAAATGATACATCATGTTAATAAAGGTTTTTTTATGCCCGCATTGACTAAAGAGTGGCAGAACGCCATGTTGGTTGTTGTCGTGTGATATGTAAGAAGTTGCTGACACAACTTGCACTTTACTTTCTTTGGGTCATCTTTAACCTTTTCAAAATACCACCCCACTTTGGATGTTTTTTTAGAAGCCATTATGAGCCAATACACTGGTAGATGCTGACAGTCCTGTAGCGTGCTCTGCTCACCTCTGCTCATTTGGATTGTGCAACTGCAGTGGGTGATTTTTAATGCATAGTAGTAAGAGGCCTACTGTTTAAATGGACACATCAGTTTCAATTCTTTATTAACAGAAATAGGCTGATTTTGTATCAAAATAGGCTATATATAACGAAAACAAAGACATTCTACTTAACAATTTATGCTTAGCAGCAGTGGGCACCCCCATGTAGTCAGAATGGTACGATCTTGGTCACATAACATTCGACTACGAGGCTCATAGTTGAATCAGACTCCTCCAAATCGAATCTTCGAATTTCCGACTATTCCAGGTCACCCCTTCTATTAATTAATATTCATTTGTATTTTACTCTCTGAGAAATAGGTTTTATTTTATGATATATGTGACTGGGTCAATAAGAGACAGGAACACGAAAAATTTTTTTATGTGGGTCTTTATTCCCCGACTGTACTTACAGTAGAGCAGCATTAATTTTTAGCTTTGAGAACTGAAGGGTTTCACAGTAGTCACTGTACGGCACAGTTATCCTGCACTATTGTTTCAAAATAAATTCTTAAAGCTTGTAATCTGAATCTTGACTGACAACAGTAGTTGATAGACAACATTAGTGAATAGACAACGCTAAACAGACAATAACTGTAAATAGTAATTAATAGAAAATTAATAGACAACAGTAGTGGCTCACTTCTAGACAACGAAAGCAAAAATATAATTTGCATTAATACATTTCCTGAGCCACCAACTCACAGTTTTCTCAGTAACCTCACAAAAATGTGCAAAAACTCCTTTAAAAGTGCAAACAATTCTACATGAGGAGAAAATACATTTTACAGGGAAATGAACTCACTTTTCACCGCAGTGTGTAGTCTGCACTCAAAGACACACACCTCTGGAACTCAACTAGACATATCTCCCCTCTAAATCAGGCAAAAGTACACAAAAATGCACATATTGTGACAAAGTTAGTATATAACTCAGTTGTCTTTGACTTTTACCGGAAACAGTTAGAAATGACCATTCACACTGCTCTGCTGCTCAGTCTTTTCCCTTAGCGCAGCAGCCATGGCACACACACTTCCTCAATCTACAAAATCATAATACAGAATCATCACTCATCAGCCTTGCTGTGCAAACGTCAGCGTAATGTCATCTATTGATAAGGATGCATGTTTTTGGATAACATTAACGTTTACAGCTATATTTCTCTTCTACATGGACAAAATACACACCTCAGAAGTCCAGCGAGTCGCGGGCATTCTGTTTAGTCTCCTGCGTGTGTCTAAAGTCTCAAGAACTACGTGCTCTCGTGGGTCTAGCCCTGCTTGGCTCTTAAAGGGACAGTGCTACCTCAATGAGGAGCAGCAGCTCTTACAGTGATAATGAATAGAATCTAACATTTAGGTCATTTAAACAGTATTTTAAACAGTCTCTAGTTCACCCGGCTACATATAAGTTGTAGAGATTTTAACTCATTTGTACATCTAAGATGTAACTAAGATGTTTTATTACTGGGTTCATAGTTGGATGCTTGTGGCAGTCCCATCTGTAGCTATTCAGATGTTTTCTTCCTACACAGCTGTGAGTGGGCAGTGTGAGGAGAATTTAGTGAAAATATGAAGAAACGGAGATTTGAACACATTGAACTGAGCTGAGCTAAACAGATTTGCATTGAAAATACAAGGATATATTTTCAAGAAAGGTTAAATCTGAGTCTGATTTGTTAAACCGTTAGTCTGCTGAACATTGTGGCTGCTTTTGTTCAAATAAAGCAGATTGTTCAGTTTAATGACTGCTAAAGTGTTGATAACTTCATCAGTGTCCTGCTGAAGCACATTAGTATTTGACTAAAGACTGACATGAACCTTGAAGCAGCTGGGCCACAGTATCCTGATGAGCTGTAGGAGAACAGCTGAAACTCCTGGGAGTGTTTAGACTCAGAGGATTCATCCTGGAAGAGCTGAGAAGTTTGAGACGCTCTACTGCCTCCACTCTGACTCAGAGGAACAAACCCATCTCCAAGCTTTCATTCAGAGATTACATGTGAACAGACTGTGATAGCACTGAGACTGAGCGAACAGCAGGACTCTGAGAAAACCAGAAATAAACCTGGATGGTCTGAGACACTGTATTGTTTCATATTGTAAACTACATTGAGATTATGATATTAGAGCTCTACTGAATACTGTTTAACAAATGGCTGGCAATAATAGAAACAGAATATGCTGCAAGTCCTATAATGTATTACTCGTGCCTAGAAAAGAGCTTTTACCACAGTGTAAAATTATTAGAATATAATTAAAAACATAGCTAAACATAAATACAGTCAGCATGCTCACACAGACACTCAAAAGCATACAGCACACACACACTGACTCAACATCAACATGTTGTTTACTAAAGTGTCTGATTCTCTCTCAGAGATCGATGTCTCGTCCTGTTAGGGTCAAACTCTGAATTGATTTCCCTCAGTCCATTTTCACACTGTGAACTCTCTGAGCAGTAAATCTATGCTGAAGAACACTGGAAACAACTAAAACTTTCCTGAGGGAACCTATGTGAGCTCTTTATTATCTTTGTTTGTGAAGCTGTTGTATTTTAATCCATTAGACTGTACGTACAGAGAGTAAATGCTTAAATAGAGACTGACACTGACTTTTAGATGTGAGTCTACAGCTGGAGGTGTTGCAGCAAAGACTCTCTCAATAATAGAATGAAATGTATAAATTGGATACAGAGAAGTTTGGCTCAGGTTCAAGTAAAACAGTGTTCAAAGTTTTTCTTTTAGTTTTTTCAAGTTTCATGACTGATCTAGTCATTAGTAGTAAAAGAAAGTTCAAAATCTCACACTTCACACTTAGCTACGTTTTCTGCTTAAGTTTTTTTATGGTCATTGTATTCTTTCTGCTGTGATTCTTCAACGTTGATCTTTTGGGCTTTTCTAACTAAAAGGGAAAGAGCCATCTGGTCTGAGTCTATGTGTTCATGAGTATTTTGCACATTTCAGTCTAAGAAAAGAAAAAATCACACATCAAGTCAAAGCTGCTTCTTCCCTCCTCATCCTCCACCCTGACGTCTCTTTAATTCATTAATTAATCAGAACGATCTGAGAGGAAATCCTGCTGTGATCATGTTGGGCTGAAAAAGCTTTTAGAGAAAAAATCTGACTCAGAAACATCAGGGCTTGTTTACAACATGCAGGCAGTGGATGAGCAGCTGCAGCTCATATTTCACTGAACAGACATACTGTATATATCAACAGATTTAGTCTGATTAGGCTTGAATAATCTGTGCTGAGTCAGAATAAATGATGGTTTGTGTTGGACTGCATCAGACAAGGTGAACCAAGAACTGACATTATATGAATATACAAGCAGAAACAAGAAGAAACAATCATAACAGAATAGTGGATGTAATGACTTAAACACAGTACCTTTTAATGTCCTGGTAAACTGTACATGTTTTGTTTTCCTGGAGTAGTTCTTCTTACAGGTACAGTGTGTAAAACTTAGAGTATCAACATCTGACATTAATTTCTAGAACGTGGGACTCTCTGGTGATAACTGTAGCAGCCAGTGGAATTTAAAAAATGTGTATCTGTGATGTTTTTCCTTCTGCGGTGCCAGAGAAACATGCACAATGCAAAAATCCAAGATGGCGATGTCCGTGGAGGGGAGCCTACCTGTGTATGAATAAAAGGCTTATTCTGAGTTAAATAACAATAAATATCTTTTTTTTTGTATTTAGCTGATTAAACACTAATTCAGATAGACGTACTTAGGAATATAATTTTTAGTTTTTACAAGGTTTGTTCTGCTTAATATTACTATCTAAGATATTACACACTGCACTTTTAAAGGAGATTTGTTGAATTTTGACGGTAATTCCTAAAATATTCTGAATAAACCCATGTAAGCTTTTTTTGGACATTTTACCTGGTTAGACCAGCTTAGAGTCTAAAGAAGAGCACTAACAGTGAAAGACTGAAATCTGTTCATGTGTTTTAATGAGGACTCTTCATAAAGGTGATCTCTGGTTATTTTTGGGCATGGTACAGTGAAGATATTTTTCTACTACAGAGTACATCTTGTGAATGTGAATGTGAGTAAAAAATGAGCTGTTAAGGTTTAATCTTGATCAAAAGTTGCTCATTCAGAATGATGTGATCTCTGTAGAGAGGGTTGGCTGTTCTTTAGTGTCATGTTGGGATGAAATGTGAGTGTTTCTGTCCTCCCCTTTCTGACTATTTTTGTCTTTTTTTGGTGTGTCTGCATCTCACAAAAGAGTTTAACACTGTCAGGCATGTCCAGTTCTACCTACCGTTGCCTTTGTTGAAATTTCTCTCCAAGCTCTGACAGATAAAATAATTCTCATTCAGATCAGCTGAATCTTTAATCCCATTAGACTAAAGGAGGTCATCCCACCTCACTGCAGGGTTATCTCTGTCTCTAGAGAAGACTGCTGAGAGTGAGCTGTAAAATAGATCTCACTATACTGGGAGGGATGGAGGAGTGCTTTTTTCCATGCAGCTTTAATTATAGTGACAGACTCTTTAATTAAATGAGAAACAATTCCATTATAAACATACCCATCAGCAAACATGGAGGATGTTATATGCATTAGCAGGTTTGCAGGTTTATGTTGGTGTGAATAAATGCAAACAACGTTTTTCAGACAGAGAAATGTGTTCAAGAAACATTTTTCTGTTGTTGATGTTCTGTGTCACAGATCATCATACAGGATCAGAATCAACATAGCTGTGACTCTAACACACCCACACTGTTTCCCTCCTCTATGCTGTTAGACACACACATCCTAGCATCAAAAGAGTGATTCTGCAGTTAGATTCATTAGGAGATACTGTCACAGACTACAGAAGTCATGTTGTAAAGGTCAGTTTTCATAGGAGGGTTATAAACACTGTGGTGGATCAGCACCTCATGACATGCTGGGAGAGGAATCCATGTTTGCTGTCAGTGCTGAGCACAGCTGGAATTTAAACCAATCACATCACAGAGAAATTGACTGACTGGAGAAATCCTGGGAGCACTGAGCTGTAAGTTGAAGACAGTCATTGCATTTCTTCAAGTCCTTCTAAAAGACTGAATGTTTTTCGGTGTAATGTTTTGTCTGACACTCAAAATACCATGGTGTGTTAAGTGTGTGTGTTTTTGAGCAAACATGGTGTAATCCTTTAAGGTTGTTTCCCTGAGATTCTCAACAAAAGTATTTCTCCAGGGCTTCATTCAGAGAGCAGACATTGGTTAATTCTATCAGATTTATTTCCAGTAGACTGATCATAAGACAGAAAGGTTTATATCAAACATGTCCTTGTCACACAGTATGCCAAGAGTCTGTTATTAGGGACAAAAACTGCTGGCCTCATAGAGAAATGGAACAAAATGCAGCATCTGATCTGCCTGTCAGTGACCTCTCTGTCAGTGAACACACTGACTCTGACTATATCACCCTCATCTTTCAGTCATAGACAGTCTGAAAGTAACCCAACCCAAAGGTGACTGTGTGACAAACTCACTGACCGTATCACTGCCAGAAGAGAGCTGAAAAAACATTAACAACAAAACAATTCAGACAGCATGTCCTTTAAACCTGACACATGACGGCAAATACTGCAGACCTGTGGGTCTAATTAAAGTGATAATGGTGAACAGCAAAGCAAGAGATGGCTGTCAGAGATTGTCTCTTCTGGCATGGATAAAAACAAACATGCTGTTTGGATGCTTGTCTAGCCTGCTATGCTAAGAATCAACTTTGATGTATTGTGTCCTCTGTCAAGATGGATTCTGGGATATCTCACAGCAATGACCAGAAAGGCCACTTTTAACAGCTTTTCCTCCTTATGATGTGAAATCCATCCACGTCACAATAAAGCGTTCAACTGTTTAGTGAGTACAGCTTATGGAGTGTAGTTTTTATTGAACAGATTCCTCAATTAAAAACAGTAAACAATGAAGGTGGACAGAGCTCAGCAGCACGTCTCTGCTGGACTCTGAAATGTCTGGTAAGGCCACAATGTTGCAGGGGCGGGTGATTTTAGTGCAAAATTATACATATTTTACCTTTAATGGTCTATAGCTAAATATCATGTACCATGTTTATATTAATGGTTGGTCATTGTCAGAAATGTGTTTGCCATCTGTCTCAGTCAGGAGAGTCATGACAAAGAGAGAGGAAGACAGTCTCTAAAACTCTCAGAGCTCCACAAGGAGGATGGACGTCTCTACCAGGTTAATGAGCACTAGAGTGAAATACTGCCTTTCTCACAAACTAAATATTCTCATCAGCCTTCATCGCTCTTTTGGTCCAGTGTAAGAATGAGCACTAGAGAGATCCATGGACTAACAATCAGCTGATTGTTCCAGTTAGAATGAAAGCTGACAGAGTCTGCTTCATGCCAGCATAAGATGGTTCGTCTGCAGCTCAGACTGTTTTAGCAGCGTTGGAGAGGATATGGATTTAGGTTGGAGATGAGGTGAGAAGACATTTAGCATATCAGCAGAGAGAGTTTAAACATCTTCATTCTGGTTTGCAAGGAAAATAAAGAGCCTATTAATTTAGCCAATACTGCATAATTGTATTTAAATCTGATAAGTGGTTGAAGGTGATGAGAGAGAAGAAGAGAATTAGAGCCATTTTTCAGTCATTAGTTTACAGCAGCAGCTGCTTCAGTATTCCTGAGTGAAGACTGAATAATGAAAGATAACTCTAAAATATGAAAATCTCCTTCTCTAGGGGTGAAAACAACTGAAAAAATACACAGAACATATGACACTTCTTTAAACTGAAGATGAACATGATCACTAGAGACTGAATGACTTTGTGTTGAAGAGGAAAAGAGAATCAGGGAGAGTGATTTTACCTAACCGTCTGGTGACTCTGCATTGATGGAGTTTGGAACAAAACTTTTAAAAGACGTATCATGCATATTTTGAGAGACGAAGAAGCAGAGGAAGAAAATAAATGTGTGACTGTAAACCTGCAGTGGCATCTCAGTGTGCAGAGAAAAAAAAATCCTCTTTAAAAGCTGCCAAGATCAGAGCAGCACTCTGGTCTCAAAGTCTTTAATTCCTCCTCTTTACTTCTTACAGCAGCTGCTAGTCTGTGTGCAGAGTGTGATACCAGAGCAGGAGTGTCTTTATGGGCTGTTGTTTGTTGTAAATGGGAAACTGTTCAGCTCCATAGGAGGTCTTTGTGAGCTTGGATTAAAACTCAAGGTCCTCAAGCCTCAGTGAAAGGATCGCCTGCATCCTCTGCTTTTCTAGCCTGAGCTTTCTAGAACAATATCCTGAAAAACACTGGTGAGAAATTAAATGATTGTCAACATTTCTAGTATGGAGAATATGAGTGCTGGAATAAAGAGGCAGATGGTAGAAGAAATGAAGAAAGATGATAGAAAGCAGTGGGTCTTTAAGAGAGACAACCTGATGAGGCAGCAAAAACAGAAGACCAGAAATTAAAGCTACTGGATCAAAAACAATAATCCATCAGTGCAAACAAGGGATAAAGATTTTTTTATTATTATTCAGTGTTTTGAAAAGGATTTCAAAAAAATCACCAAAAAAACATCCCAGAGAGAGATTTTAAAAAGGATCATAACTCTTAAAACTAGTGTGCAAGGGTCCTATTTAAAACTCAGCAGGACAGTGACAATGACATGACTGAAGGATACTTGGACCTGATTCTGGTTTATATTTCAGTCTGTGTGGAGACTGTGGAGGAGAAGAGAGAGAGCTGAGGTCAAAACACTGACAGGACACCAGAGAGCAGCTCCATCCCTCTGACTCTGACAGAAGACATGAAGAGGTTCAGCTAGAGGAGAAAGTAGAAAGATAGAAGAGGAAAGGACCAAGGACTGGACACTGACAGGACACACAAACCCCCCACTCACAGTGTAAGCTCACATCATCTGTAGCCTTCATTAAAACTGAGAACTGCAGGGCACTGGTTTCTGTTAGAATAGGACTGCTCTGATTGGCTCAAAGTAAAGCACACATGTCCAGACTTCAAATCCAGACTCTACAGGCTCCCTGGATAGAAATAAAATCCAATCTGATTTCTATTATCAGCTGATATGATGTTCATTTTCTCCATTATGAACGGTCATCAGCTCACCATCTGCAGGGCTACAGAGATGATCAGCTCAGCAGATGTGTTGAGATCTGATAGGATCAGACAGGTGAGAAGACATGCAGGATAATAACAGCTCTGATCCACATGAAGAAGCTGGAGGGAAGTCAACAACACACTGATAGAAGAGATAATGGAATAAAAACTCTTCTCATTGGTACCATAGAGTCAAACATGTTAGAACTGACCTACATAAACAAAACAATTAGGTTATATCACAACTGAACTGCTTTTCAGGCTCTGCTAAAGTAGTTTAGATTGAAGATGTCAAGAAGGATTTTCCGTACCGCTCTACTTTGTATGGTGTCACTGAAATTCTTTTTTAAATGTCACTTTAAACCCAGCTCAGATAACCTCACAGAGGAAGATCTCTAAGTGTGTGAAATGTTTTTGTCTCCTGTAACATTCAAGCAGAGCTCACCTTTGAAGTCTAAAGAACTCTAAATCTCATTTTAGTTGTCAAAGGTAAAAGCATTCAAAGGGAGATTATCTTACCCTTTCTTTCAAAATGTGCATGATATTTTAAACATGACATTACCCCAAGTTATGGAATAAAATGGTATTTGACCACATTTAAGGTCCTCTCTCTTTAAAATACAGTCATATAAGGTCTGATGTTTTCATACCTTTGTAAGCTGAACAACTAACCTTATAAAGCCGATGCATAGATCAGACTCCATGTCTTTCATCAGCCAGAGAACAGAGAGGTAACTACAGGTGTGTTTAGTTGGTAATCAGTGGTAACCAGCAACTAGTTCAGATCTGCAGTAGATATGACAGCAGTTTATATCAGACTTGGAAAACATTTCTTGGTGGATAAGATGTTTTATCTTCTCTCCTGACTGGCTTTGGCATGAGTTTGTTTGACCAGCAGGCTCCATATTTAACAGATAGCTGCTACTGTGTCATGATCACTCTCGGTGTGCCAAATACGTCATATGATTTGTAGTTCTGATTTCCCATATTGAATGGGACAAGGACTGCGCCTTGTAAAAGTTCATCTCTAATGATCAGATAAATAACTTTGATTGAAACTGAAGCAGAACTTCAGCATCATTCAGGGTCATTTTCATAAACTAATGACAAATGACAGAAACTTTAGAAACAGGATGTTTGTGCTTTCTTCACTCAGTCTTCATTTACTGCTGTCAGAAATCTAAAATGTTCCCATTCTATCAGAGAGTATTAAACATGATTTGAAAGTCAGATTTCATAATTATGTCTGATTATTCACACATATCAGGATCTGAGGAGCAGAAGAGTGTAGGGATATTATCTGTCATCTAAATGAAAGTTTTAAAAATAGACGTAGACTTAATGTGACAGATCTCTGGAATTCATTCACACACATTCACTGCCCATGTTCATGTCTTCAGGAGTAGTTTAGAGTCTACTGTCTCGATCAAAATAAAGGAAACAGTAATGAACAGTGTGCTACAGTGCAAAATTGTTTATTTTGTTCTGGAAGGTAAGGCACAAAGTCACTATTATTATTATTTAACATTATAACTCCCCAAATATTATTAATCAAACTAATTTTACCACTCAATTTTTAAACTAGTGACTTTGCCAGCCTCTTGTGTACTTCACATACGAGGTAAACATAGAAGTATTCTTAGCTGGTGACGCCCAGTGCTTGGAAATTTTCACAATTATTCCTCAGCTCTTTTAGACTTTTCTGGACTTGTGTGGAAATTAAACGTAAAGCCACATCCGAGGCTGATACTTCAAGGTATGGGTGTAAGAAACTGGCTGTTATCAGCTAGTGGTTTACTTCTCCTCACTGTCTGGATGCCATCATCTCTCCATGAAAACGTTGGAGGTTAGAGATCTGTTTACTGAAGATGGGGCTTTTAACCGTCCACATAAAGACAACTACAGATAATAGACTCAACAATCTGAGCTAGACTGTTATAATGCAGACATCTTCAGAAAAACAAGTCAGCGGGCTGAGATAGGAAGGTCTTTGTCCTTGAAAAAGTTCCTTTTGCTTGAGTGAATGTGAGAGGACTTATTATGGGCTGAGTGTAAAGACACTTCACTGTCATTTCTACCATCAGACAAACTCTCCTCAGAAGTCCTCTTCACCTCGCTCTGACAAAGAGATGGAGTCGAGTTCAGCTGCAGTAATGACAGAGAACAATCCTGATGGACAGATTACCTCTGATGATGGAGAAAGATCCTGTCACTTTACAAAATCACATTTAATGATGAAGAGGATGAAATTGCTCACAATGAAGGTATTTAAAACATATATATTTTTGTATTCCAAATATTAAAAAAAATAAATCAATCACATGATCAATAAAAAAGTAGACCATGATTAAAGCGTGAAATACAATTCTGTTTTTCTGAGCCAGAGACTATAAAAAAAATCTTCTGATCATATCTTCTGAAAAAAGTAGCTCCATTGAAGCTCATAATGACTCTGAAACCAAGAGGAAATCAGGTGAATAGTTCTACTCTAAAGAGTGATAAATGAGTGATTTTAGTAGTTTCTTCAGTCTAGTGCACAGGGAGAATGACTGACAGAGTTTTAATTTCTCTGGTTCATCAGACATGAATAAAGCTGTTAGACTGATAGAGACACTTTGATCAGCTCAATGTCATTCAGAGGACTCTGTTCAGTCTCTGCTCTGGATTCACTTATTAACATGCTGATGAATGGTAAATTATTAAAAAGACAAAAGACCAAAAACAGTTTGATTTATCATTTATGATGGAGCTGATCAATAGTCACCAGCACTCTGACATCCCAACAGTGGTTCAGTTTCAATGAGAGCTCAGAGAGAACAAATGTCCTCGTTCACTGTGGGTCTCTAACAAATGATGATTTCAGTCTCATTCACTGAACCAGGACGTCCATCCTGCTGTCAGAGCTGTTCAATGAGGATGATTGAGGACCTACAAGACCTGATGAGATTTAACCAGAACCTGAACTTTAACAGTCCACACCCACCAGACTGCCTCACAGTGGAGTGACCATGCTCAGTCAGTACAGCAGAGAAAAGCCTGTTAGCTAATGGTAATGAGACAGCTGAGGCTGACAGGAGAAAAGGCACAGAGATGTTTTTCTGTCATCTAGTGTTCTTTATTGTTTTAAAAAAAAACTCAGAGGGTTTCTCTGGTAGCATAGATGCTCCTCTGTGGGAAACTACACTCATGTAGAGCCTTGGGGCAGAGTAATTGGGCTGTGTGCTGTGAGGAGACTTCATTAATTTAATTTTCTCATTCATTTTTACTTGGACTTTGTCAGCATAAATGTATGAAATTATTGCTGCAGTGAAGTCACTTAACTTTAAAGCTCTCCAACATTTTTCACAACTTAATTCAGTTAATTGGATCACATTTGTCTTTCAGTGAAATGTGCTGATGTTTTTCCAGTCTGTTCAGTAGCAGCCATGTGGTCAGAGTGTCTGTGTGATGAAGAGTTTCACTTTCAGCTGCATCAAGTTAGAGAAAGTCTTCATCAGTCTAACTTAAAGATGTGTCCTCTTTAACAAGTCTTACTGATCACAGGAGACAGTCTCTGCTTTTTTATATTGTTTCCCAAAAAATATCTACTGGAGGACAAAATTAAATTATTGGATTGTTTATATTCTCAAAACTAGGGTCTAACATGATGTAACACAAATCTGACTACACTGCTGCAGTGATTGAATATTAAATGTTGATCCTCCTATAGCAGCCACTCTAAGAAAGAAGTAAACTTTGAACGTGTGAGTGTGAGAAGAAAGAGAATCAATATTCTTCTAAATGGTGTTTATGAGGATTTCTCTGTTCGCTCTGACAAACTGAGAGAAGATTTACACAAAAGAATAAAATCAGTAGTAACTGTTTCAGATGATTACATAACATTTAATTTTAGACATTTTTCTTTATAGTTTCACTGGTTTATTTATCAGTTCAGCTGAATGCTTTTAGTCCTCTGGTGTTGTGTTTTTCTTCATACCACACTGTTGCTGCTTTTCTCCTCCATCAGATCCAACAACAGCCCAGTAATCACATCAAGAGTCCACCTTTGATTTAACTCAGATGAGGACATTTTGGTCTGATGGCCAGTAATCTTGTTTCTGAGTTCACTCTCTATACAACTACTTTTTATCCTGTGTCACGAACAGAGGGGTTGGAGAAAAGCTTTGGACATCATGTCTGAAGACATGTTAGACAGAAACCTTTCAGTCTGCTGATCAGTCTCATGGAAATACATCTGGACAGAAAAAGCCAACATCAGTTTTCTGACCTCAGTGTGTTCACTGGGGAAATATGTATGTTCAATATCTCAGAGATATTATAGCATAGAAAGAAAAAAGAAACAACCTTATCAAAGGATTACATCAGTTTCTATTCAGCACTCTGTTTCACACTGTGGCATTTTGAGTGCCAGACTAAACATTACACCTGCTGTGGTTCAGTCTTTACTGACACAGACTTTAAGAAATGTCATGTCTGTGCTCCACTTGTAGTATTACTTGGTGAAGTCCCACTGATCCTGTGAAGTTTGTCTCAGTCTGTCAGTTTTTGTTATTCTAATGTGTGTTGTATGAATTCAAGCTGTGATCAGCCATGACAGCAAACACAGCGTCCTCTACAGACATCTCATGGAGGTTCTGATGTAACACCGTGGTTAAAATCCTCTCATTCAAACTGACCTTAAGTGTGGCTTCTCTGAGCTGTGACCGAAGCTCCGGAGGAATCTCATTTAAATAACTAAATCCATCTTTGGGTGCAAGAATGTGTGTGCTCAACAGTGTGGCCTGTTTGCATTTATGCATTCAAACTAAAATATCCACATCTCAGTGTCTCTTTCCCTCCATGAAACCTTTAACATTTAGTCTCTTCTATTTCTGTAGAGGATAAACCCTCTAAATGTGCTATGGTTTACGTGTGGGTGGATCTTAGCGGTTCAGCCTGATGGCCAAGTTCATCCTTTCAATGTTCTGCAGCATTCAGATTTATTTCAGTAACATGTAGCCTGTTTCTGTCAATATTTGACCATATGTCAGTTATCTGTTTAGGTTTTGTTTTAATTAGTGTATACCTGATTTATGCGTTGCTGTTTAGTTTCCACCATATGATGTAGATGTCAGTCACAGCTGTTAAAGCTGTAGCACAGAGCATAATCAGCCAGAAAGATGCAGATCTGTCCACAGCACTATGTTATCTATTCTGCACATTTTCCTGTCTGGCAAATGTTCTTGGTTGTCATTCTGCAGACTTTTAGTCACACCAACGTACACCTGCACACCTGCTCATGCATATAATATTCATTCTGTTCACTTACAGAGGCGACTGAAAGAAGCTGTTTCACATATAATTACTGAGCTTGTCAATATGAGGATTAAACAATGTGACGCCACATGAGAATGCAAATCAAACAATTTGATGCATGCATTTATGCATTTTATCAGTTATTTTCACAAGTTTCTAGGTAAGACTACCCCTTTATGAACATATACTGTTTATGACACATGAAAGAAAGAAACAGGTCCATTTTTAGACAAACCTTTCCTCTCTGCCTGCAGATTGTGTGTCAGGTCTGACAGAGAGCTCAACACAATGTTCCTCTCCACTGAGATTTAGACGCCCAACACGCCCTCCAATCCCCATCTGATCTCAGCTGCTCTGTTTCCTGTCTGCTTCTCTGTGATCTGAGCTTTGAGAGTACAGCTCAATGAAAGATGTTTGAGTTAACAGCAGTGTGGTTTTAGAGACTATAGGGAATATGGATTAGATTATTTATTGCACATCAGTAGATAAACATATATTTTTACACGTTTTTTATAACCATTCTTCTATAACAGGTGTTTATCAAATATATTTATAGTGTGGGGTTTACAGTCTTTGATAAATGATGTGAGGGGCATTAATGAAAGCTCAGTGAACTGTTTAGTACAAAATGCTGACCTCAGCTTTAATTATGTGTTAAGGCTGTAATAAGGCTTTTAGTATTCTGTGCTTATTTAGTGACTGTGCTCCATTCTTTTTCTTTTTTACATCAAAAGAATTGTTTTTTTCTAGGATGCATGTGGTCAAATGTTAATCACAGAGAGCAGGACATGAGCTCTCATAATGCTTTTCTTAAAAGCTACACAACCCCATTGATCAGAGGTTGGATGCTCACTGGTCTGCTCTAGGACTGTGCTGTTGTGCTCTACACTGAAATAACCCTAAAATAATCTCGGACAGATGTGGACAGGGTCTGCTGTGATCATTATAAGGGTTGTGCTGGCTGTGCTGTTGGTTTTATCAAAGTTTTTTCAACAGGCTTTACACTTTTAGTTTGTCTTGTTCATTAAAGTTTTCAATTACTTCATATGTTTAATGGGACAGACAAGCAGTCAGAATGATATTGGTACTTTTATAACTGAGATGATTCCTTGAAATAATCCCTGATATCCTATGGGAAGTATGGGCATGACTTCCAAACGGTTAATTATTTAAAATTCTGTACATGTCAGACATACATGGCAATATTGTACAGTATGCACATAGGGTTACAGGAGACAGCAATTTACTTTATTAGAGAAAACACTTTATCATGACATTACAGAGACACAGGTGTGATTAATAAAGTTAACGAGCTGCTTCAGTCTCAGGAGCCTGTTGTCATGGAGACTGACTCACAACAGATCAAAGCTTCAAATTAATTCATTAACCACACCTTTGTTGTTTCCACTATGACAGTTAAAATATCTGCTTTGATGTGTTTTTACCAACAACCCCTGTTTGTAAATTTTCAGGATTACAAAGTGTCGACGCATTCTTTACTTTTAAGAGGTTCGGACATCTGTGTGAACAAAAGACTGGAAAAAGGCAGAAGTCGCCGACTGATTAAACTTTTCTTCTTGAGTGAAAATGAGAACATGCGGGCACTGTAATTTACTTGCAGTGTTAAAGAAAAAAGAGGAGCTTTGCAAGACTCTTCCACCAAATGTTTGTGCAAATCTGACAGAACCTCACATCATATTTGAAAGAATCTCAAAAACACAATATTTTCAGGAGTGGATGTGACTCATGAAAGAGGTGAAGACAGACAGCAGACAGGAGAGAGAAACACAACAGAGGTCACACATCTACACAGCTGCTCACACTGTTAGGTTTCATGGCTTTTGAAGGATTTTTCATAGACACAGCTAACATTAACAGCCTCTAGACCAGGACAGGGAGCAAGACAGTCACAGCAGAGGATGACAGGACTGGGTCAATAAGGAAACTAAAAGGTGAGATACAAGACTGACACAAACAGAGAGAGATTTAAAAAGAAAACCTGGGACTGTAGAGCTGAGAAAGAAGACACTGATCTGAGCAGATGATCTGTTGGGACAGAGGTTACAGGTCAAGTGTTGTATTGAGCTCTTGTCAGTGGATCATCCTTGTCTGTGCTGTGAACACTGATGTGAATCCTGCTATACTGCGCTGGTTTCCTTCCTCTGGTTAAAACCATAAACCAGTAAGAGATGGGAGACTTTCTGATCTCTGAGGTCTGAACACAAATAAGAAGTCTTGACCTTTTTGACTTTAATCACTCTGTCTATGGCTTCAGGGAGAAATAATACTTCCTGAGGTTTCACTCCTGAGCTGCTCTATAATAGAAAAGTCAGTACTAATAGACTCACCTCAATGAAATTCTCTCTTTCACTGAAAACGGCTCCCTGCTCTATCATGATGCTTAATTCAGAGTATCTCACAGCCTTTATCAGTATCTAAAGTTAAATTTGCTCAATAACCAGAGGTCACCTGATGGTTTTAACTGTTTGCTGGTAAAGTTTGCCCTACTGCTCTGCTGTCATCTTGACCGTCTGTGCTGATACAAACATGTTAAAGTGTCTGTCCTTCACTGATTCTTGTGATACATTTTGAAGCAGCACACAATCTAATTTTCTAGTTCCTGATCCAGTCTGAACTCATCAGAGTCTCTGTGAGTTTGTTCCTGCAGCAGTCTGACTATCAGCTAGTCTGAAGAGTTTACCTCTGCTCACTGTTTGATCTTGGTTTCTCATTTTTCCTCCTCCTGTTTGTCTGCTTATCAAAACCTCAACATCACGTCTACTCTGATACTGATCTGGATTTGAGAGGGCAGTGGAGAACTAAAAATATATATTCTTCTTTTCACTGTGGTTCTGATCAACTTACAGACATCTTCCATTATATTCAAATAAAGTTCTGACCTTGTCACAGAAACAAAAACTGGTGGCCAACATTAGAACAACAAAGGACACTGTATCATGTTACAATGGCCATCTTGCATGGATATGAATATGGGGTGCCTTTGGCAAAAAGGTTATAAAATCCCTGCTTTAGGGCCTCTGTAGGAGTATTTCATAAACTGTTTATTTAAGGAAATGTTCAGACAATCTCTTTATACTGATACACTTCTGATTTTTATGTTTCTAAGATTTATTTTGTGGCTTCTTTTTTGCCCTTTTAGGAGAGAAAGGACAGTGGAGAGAGTTGGGAACAGGGATGAGAGAGTGGGAAATGTGGTGAAAGATCCACAAACTAGACTTGAACCTGGGCGGTCCATGTACATGTGGCGGGACCTAACCACGAGGCCATCTGCACACTTCTGAACTATTAATCATGAGTGGCACATGAGAACTTCTGTTAGCTGTCATTTAAGGAGATCATGTAAAAACCAACACAGAGTCTACTTCATCACAGAGTCTGGAGTAGAGCTTGGAGAATTAAAGAGGATGTTTTCTTCTGTTATGGACCTAAATGCACAAACAGCCTTCCAGTGTTTTAATGATTGACTTTAAGTTTCACTCTGAGGTCAAATACAGACCTGTCTTTGCTTTGTACGCCCATATTAACAGTGTTTTCTCTTTCTTCTTCTCTCTTGGCTCCATCTCTCCTCCATCCTGAACTTCTTCTGTGGATTCTTGAACTCAGGTTAAAACTGGACTTGTTCTTATATGAATATGGTCTGAATGTGTGTGTGTGTGTGTGTGTGTGTGTGTGGGTGGGGGTGTGTTTGTGTGTGTATTGTTGTGTTGATGTGTATCATTGTGTGTTTGTGAGCTGTAACAAAGTACTGATGCTGGATTTGGAGGATTTGAGGGATCAGGCTGGACATTGATGTGACAGGAAGTAGTTTTGCACTGTGTGCAGAGTGCTCATCTGCTTTCTCATGGTTTTTTTTTTTTTTTACATGCTCAAACTGCATACATGAAGTTATTCAGAAGATCAAAGAATCTGCTCTCATCTCAGAGAAATAAACTCTGGATTTTACTATTAGCAGTGATATTTTTGTATTGGTTGACTGTCTTCAAAAGAGAAATGATGTAGCTGACAGAAACAAGGCTGTAGAAGTTTAGTAGCTCAGACTGGTCATGATGTCTGATGTTTCTAAGGAGAGAAGACATTGTCAGCAGCTCTCTGTAGTATTTTTTATGTGACACAGCGTGTTTGTGTTTTCACTCTTCTTGCTCCATTAACTTTAGTGGTTGTGTGTTTTTACTTCAGTCTGTGTGCAGCTACAAACCATTGAACTCTGAGACTGAAGGAGGGAATAAATAAAGACTGATGTCTGAGCATGTGAGGAACAATGTATGTGTGGAGGAGAAATCCATGAGCTGAGGCTGATCTCCCATGATCTTCTCATCAGCGTTTCTGAGTTGAACTGACCTGAATTAAACTGAACTGAATTTCTAGTCCTGAATTGTCCTCTTTCCACCTCAAACTGTTGAAGAAGCTTCAAAAGCAGCAGAGAAGCTTGACTGTATGTATCCTGTGAAGCCACAGAGCCTCAGGGAGGATTTCCTGAAAACGTGTAACTTCTTAACCCTCACTCTGCCTGAGAGCTGCTTTAAAGAGAGATCAGTTTAGAGACGATGGTTCATAAAGGAGAGATCATGCAGATTATTCTAATGTCCATGAGCTAAATTATAATTAAAAGGGTTTTTACAAGGCATTGGTTTATTATAACTTTAAATGATTAAGTTTTGCCTAAAAAGGTGGAACTCAACCTTATTCTACTCAAGAGCCACACAGAGTAAGGTAGATCATGGTTAAAATGAAACAATGAATTGGTGGATGATTGCGTGGTAAAATGGGATGTAATACAAAAATGTCTGAATAGTGTCAGTAGTGCATTAAAGATCAAACAGACATCCTTGTTCAGGCAAGTTTCACTCGACGTGTTTGATCCGTGTGTGGAGGCATGTTCATGATAACGTATCTCACAAAAATCCTAGAGTGTGCATCAGGAGGAGGTGACTCAAAGAAATCATTAAAACAGAAGAACCTTCAATCTGAACACAAGACAGCACACCTCAATGAATGACTTTACTGAGGAGACGCACCATCAGCTGACTTTTTCCTGCTCTTTCTTTAAAGGACCAGTCCACCATGTTTTCTGCTGTTTTGTGGACTTGGCCAATATTTCAGACAAAAATGCATAATTCATGTTTTACAATTGATTGAAGTCCTGTCTCTGGAAAAGCTTTGATACTTCTATCAAATATTTTAACATTTTTAAAGCTGAATCTTCAGGCTGATACACTGATGCAGAAATGCATTCAGCTCATTGATATTCCCTCAGAAACAGAGTTTAGCTGGCACAGAGAAAGTTCTGCTTTTAGAGCATTAAAGTGCTTCATTCTCACTATTTCATTTCCACTTTCAACTCTGCTTGATTTGAGTCTTTTTATAGACAGATTCATTTCAGTGTTTTAGTTTTCTTTTACAGAGGTGGTTTTATGAGCACACATTGACACCTATCCAGATCACATCTGTTTGTTTCTGTAACATCTGTGACTCCAATGACTGCAGACTCCTACACATGTCAACACTGAACGCTTCACTGAGACAACAGATGGTCTCACTTTAGTTTGTCACATGTGATTTCAGAGACCATCATCATCATTTCATGGCTTTTGAATGCTGTGACAGTATAAGAACTGTCAGACTCATCATGAATATATTTCATTCTTTTCTTATTTAAAATGAGCAAACAGAACAAAAAGCTGTTAATCAAACATCTGACGTTGACTGACCCGTGGTTTGGCTAACACCAGGGTCAAAGTTCAGTTGAACCACTGCTTCTCTTTTCCATGAACACTCTGAACTGCTTCAACAGCAAGAGACACTAAAGATGGAGAGATTTGCATTTTCCTGAGATACTGCCATACAAAATTACTCGTTTTGATGTTTACATTTTAAAATATTCACAGTTACTTCTCTGCCAGTGTAGATGTTGTTTTCCTGAGTCTGGCTGTGGTCCATTTCAGAGAAATCCTGAGGAGTCAGTCAGTGAGACTGGGCTCTGTGGGAGGATAACAGAGTCACTGAAGTCTGTGGACCATGGGATGAAGAAATGCACAAGTCAGACACACAGTGATGGATGTTTTTATCACTCTGTGTTGGTCTAGTTTGAAGCTTATAACGTCAGATCCAGGTCAGCAGTAGCAGAGATCTACACATTTTTCTACTTAGGTAGCGTTTAGTGTGGGGTCATTTTAGCTCTCAGTGGGCGTGATCAGCCTGAACGGACTAAGTGTTAAAATGTGGAGGATTTTTATGTTGATAGTTTAATAATTACTGGTGTCAAAAGAAGTCTGTTTAGAGATTAAACGAGTGTGTTTTTATTCTCCTTTGCTGTGAGGTTGGTTGGATTAAACACATTTAAAGATGCTCAGTGAGCATTTTCACTTTAATTCAGTATGAACAGAAATGCCTCTGGACTGCTATTACAGAGCAATTATTGGGAACTACTGACTGGGATTGTGCAAGTTAGCTTTCCTCCCAATTTGCAGTTTACCCATTAAGATTCAGTATCGGCAGAGAAAACTGCTGAGTAGTCAGTATTAGTATTGAACAAAAACAAAGGGTTTCTAAAAGAATGAAAAGCAGAGAGAGAGAAGAGAACATTTAGAGTCTGTGTTTGTAACAGTAGAGGTGAACATGTGTCTTATGAGATCAGTCCTTCAGGGAAAATGATAAATGGATCAACAACAGTGTGATGATGTTGTTCTGTCTTAGTGACACACTGAATCAACAGACGCTTGACTTGCCAAAAGCCTCTTTTCAGGATGACTGAGCCTAAAAATTCACTTGTGTATAAACATAGATATGCACAGAGAGTAATATAAACACATCCATGCATGCTGCACAAAGATGAGCTCGTCTCTCTGACCCAGAGAGTCCAATCTCAGGTTTCACCCTCAACCCATGACCAAAGACAATCGTCTGATTTTTTTGACCCATTTACTTAGAAAAATACTCAAACTAAAGTGTAACATTTATAGTCGACTATACCAGTGGTTTTCTACCATTTCTGCCCGAAGTACACCTGATATCAAACCAAAATCTCCAGGCACACTGTATTCATATCTGTGTAAAATAGCCACTGTGACTGTATATTTAGCCCTTGTATAGTCGTGGCAATAATGTCAGGTTGTACTTATTCCAAGGCACTCCTTGACTTGATTCACCATTCAAGACACACTGACTTACACACGTGTTCTTTTCCTTTAGGCTGACACTTACATGACTTATTGTGAAGGCAACTCTGGATCTCTGAGCTGATCTCCTCTACACTGTTGCTGCACACTCTAATAAAATCAGGGACTTCCAGGCGTGCATGGGTTTGTCTAATAAACTTTTACTTCTGTAAATACAAGAAGAAAAACACATCAGCTTAGCATGGCATCATACTACCGAGCATCTCAGTCTACTGAACAAAGCGTACACTTCACACTCGCTCACTGACACATGCTGCTAATAAACGTCCGTAGCTCCTGTCATTCACAAACACTGAAGATATTCTGCACACTCACACAGGACATAGAAAAGCAGGAAAAGTCAGATAAACATCTGCCATCTTCACCGGCAAAATGTAAACTTCGACATAACTTTATTTATTTTCACTCACAGAAGTCCACACACACTTGTTACACATCTGTTCTGTTTAGTTTCACCACAGTTTATCACTTTTCTCTCCTGTAAATACAAGAACACAAGCACATCAAGTTTGCGTGGCATCATACCAGCGGGCTTCTCAGTCTACTGTACACAAATGTGCATCAGCAAGACCACTGGGCTGCCCCAGACGGTATCTGTGTAATCTTTACTCGCTCTTACAACAAATAATCCTGCTAAAACTCTACCAGTGTCATTGTGCATGAATATATCAGACTGTAACAAAAACACTATGAAAAAAATTCATAGTGAGTTAAAGATGAAGAATTTTACCATCGTGCGCAGCCGCACTGACTCTCATTGAGTCCAGCCCTTCCCGCATCTCTGATAGGTTTTCTGCATCTCAGGCCTTAACAAATATCAGAGGTTTTTGCCTTGTAAAACCAAACTTCTATCCCTGTGGGGGATTAAAACAGCTGCTCTCAGGATAGCAAACACTTTCCCTGCATAATTGTCCATCAGCTCCAAATGCAGACATATATCTCGCTTTGGCGATTTAGTTCAATGTCAGCCTGATTTAATCCCTCATTATAAAGAATCTGTAATGCCAAACTAGTATCAACTACATTTATGTACATACGATTTAATTTTGTTAACAAGACGTGCAATTATGGTCTTGATTATTAATGTTTAAACAGGACATAATCCTACGTGCATTTAACTCTAGGTCTCGTCAAAAAATGGAAAAAATTACTCTCATAATAATAAAACAAATTATTTATAACTGAAAATGTATTCCTAACCTGGACACAGGCTGTCCCATGACACAACCCTGTTGTGTCAGTATTTACAAAGTAATTCACATTACATTAAGAGGACTCTTTGTTTCCCCTGGGAAAAATGTAGTTTTTGAATCATTACTCTGACCCAACACTAACCTTTAACTTTCAGTCACAAAATCTACTATTTACTTAAAACATTGCTAAAGCTGGTAGAGTTGCTCTTGTATGAATTTTTTTTTATTTTTAAAGGTTTATTTTGGGCATTTTTGTGCCTTTATTTGATGGAGGAGGATGGTGGGTAGAGTCAGAGACGGGGATGAGAGCGGGGGAGGCACGCCGTGGAGGACCTCAGGCCGGATTCGAGCCCGGGCCGTCCGCGTACATGGGGCGCACACCTTAACCACTCGGCCACCTGCGCCCCTTTCTATGAATTTTTATCAAAACAGTAGAAACACAAAACAATAGAAACAGAGGTGAGACTGACAAAAGTGCATTAAAATCATCAGACTGATGATGATGAAATGACAATAAAGGTCACACTTACATAAAACAATTACAGACATTAGGTTGGAGGTTTAAAATAACATTTCTAAAAGCCCAAAAGGTAAAAGCTTGGTAATCTTAAGCAGCTCCTGTAGCCTGTTCCACGAGTCAGGAGCAGAATAGGAAAAGCAGTCTTTCCCAGTTCAGACCTGACTCATGGAACATGCAAAAGCAGCTGGCCAGAGGAGCGTGTGTGACATTGATTGTTAAAAGAGAGCTGGAGAAGCTCCGTGAGGTAAGATGGTAATTTTTCTAAAAGGGCTTTATAAATAAAAAGGTGCCAGTGAAAATTTCGTCTCATCTGGAAACTTCCATCAAAGAGATGGAGAAACAGTCAGAGTGCTGCAGATGTTGATCTGTGCCTTTAATGTTGGAAACTTTGATCTACTTAGATTACAGCCCCCACACAGCCTGGACCCTCAGGTGCGTCCAGTTAAGATAACGAGCTTGTTAAGCGACACAGCATGACGTCACAGCTGGTTTAGTGTTTCCACTATTCTGTTAAATATTGTATTTTAACATCAGAGGCTAAAAACTTGTAGAACAACTACTGTCACTTGTAGAAGAATCTGTTTGTAAACGTGTTGAAGAAGTGAGAGGAATGAAGAGAAAATGAGATCAGGTTCTGTACGAGGGTGAGAGTTTCTCTGAGGTAGAGAAGATCACATGAAAGGTTTAAAAAAGAAAAGCTCAGAGGGAGTGAGGCATGGACAACATCTGTCAGGAGTGAAAATGTTAGAAAGAGAGAGGTGTGTGGGCTCTTGTTGTTTGTTACTGCTGTGTTTTAGATAACAGGACCGTCTGGATGTCTCCTACAGGGAGAGAGAGGGTTCATGTTCATGTGACGATCTAGAGACTGAGCTGACTCACCTCTGTCAGACAAATACAGAATAAAGTTACAAGTTATTTAAAAAAGTCATAAAACAGTGTTATTAATTTTTATGGTCCATTGCAGGGGTGGGTAAAAATATTGATCAATCGATGCATTGCAATACCCCCCCCCCCCCCCCCCCCATTCAATATCGATTCAGCAAATCCTCCGAATTGATTCACCTCCTGGCCAGTGGGGGTCGCTGTGCGTGTGATTTGCGTTGTATGGACGGAGGCCACACTAGACCATACAACAACCAACCATAACCATGTTATGTGAAGTTTATCACAATTTCCAAGAGGAAAGAAATATTATTTAAGTTTACATGCACTTTACTTTTTCAGTGTTTACAAAACTGTCATGTTTTTTACTTTTGTACTCCATATGCACAAATAAGTTATTATTGTGCAATTTTTTTTAATTTCAGGTGTTTTATTGCTCAAAAATGTGAGTTGACTTACCAAATATGTTCACATGGGCATGAAAATAATTATTAAAAAATTGTCAACAGGTTATTTGTGTATTTCTACTTCTTAATGAATTGACATTGAAGCATTTAAATCAATATCGAATCGAATCGCAACCTAAAGAATCGAAATTGAATCGAATCGTGAGGTTCTTAACAATACCCAGCCCTAGTCCATTGTCAGCTTTTACTTGTTCAAAAATGTTTTCTGCTTGATGAGATACAACTATTAAAATAATGTTTTGCATTTTACGGGAAGATGATTTCACCAAACATTTCACACAAAGTCAGTAACTTTGTCAATTTTTAAAACACATTAAAAGCTACTTCCCAATTTATCTTAGTTTCATTTTTCACCCCCATGCCAACAAAATTTCTTTCCAAAGAATAGAAAAAAAAAAACCCTGAGACAGAGATGACCTGTCTTTGATCATCAGAGTTAATGTGACCTTAAATGTAAACAATCTCACATGAAAGCCTATTTGATCTTGTAATTAAAGAACAGACTGTTATCTATTGTTATCATTAGTTTACAGGACAAGAGTTCGACCTGTCTTAAGTTGTTTTAGTCCATTGTGTATTCAGAATTAGCCATCATCACATTGGTTTTGTTTCAAAATAATTTTTCAGTCACAACTTAAATAATAACTTTTTGTTTGTCAAGAAGAATAAAAGCAGCACGCTGTAAGAAAACCATGAAGTCAACATTTGGTTCAGCATGTTGTCACATGAATCAAGCAGAATAAAATATTTATAATAAGTTATTTATCTGCTTGTCAGACTGAGGACATACAGTATTACTCATAAATTATGTCCTTGCTCCAATCGTCTGAAAAGAGCTTTTTTTCATTCCCTTAAATCATAAAGCAGTGAGTTAAGAGGAAGAAAAAGACCTGGCTGAATAACAGATGGGGAGATGAATAACATTTTCAATAACAATGGAAACTGGTTTTGAACATGTGCCTTTTTTCAACAAAAGCTTGGCATCAGAATAGAAAATGGTCTCCCTAAATAAATACTGTGAAATGTGGTTTAGACCTGATAATAGAAAGCCAGGGGAGGTAGACAGAGACACTGGGTCGAGAGAGGAAGATAAAGAGAATGAGAAAAGAGACAGAAAGAGCAACCAACCTGGAATAAATAAGTTGTTAAAGGAGGAAAGAGTTATTTGTGAGAACATGTGGGTGGGACAAGAAAAATAATAGGTCTGTGTCCTTAGGGTTTAAATTGCCAACAAAGAACAGACTAAAATAAGTTCAAGATCTTTATTGTAATCTTAGCATCCTCATTTATCAGAGAGAAAAGTGCCACTAACTGAGGGTGTGTAGAGGCTCTGAAGCACGGCCTGATTCTCTGAATCACAACTTTTCAAGGATTTAAATAACCTTCCAAAGCAGATGGATACGCCCGTTTCCTTGTTTTTCACTGGTGAATCCATCTTGCTAAGCTCCCATCTGAACCGTTTGGGCCCGGTTAGAAAGTGACAGGACCAATCAGCAATGAGGGGCAGTACTTTCAGGCGCGGCAGCAAGAGATGGTGCAGTTATGGAGGAAGACATTAGCGTGATAAATGTCCAAATAGTAAGAATACTCACTCCAATACATTTGGTCTTTGAAATGTTGTTTTAAAGATACATCAGTTAAATTATACAGTGCCACAAATTAACCTAATCCATCATGATGCTTTTCCAGAAACAGAAGGTTACTACATTTTCTGTTGTCCTTTGCAGCTGTGCCACCAGGATGACATTTCAACATACCCACAATATTCCTGTGTTTGAATGACAATTCTTGGTGCCCACACGCACCTACAGCAGGCGCACAGAGAGAGAGAGAGAGAGAGAGAGAGAGAGCGAGAGAAAGACTAGCGCTGAAAGTACCACAACAAAACTCAGATTAACCACACATGCCCCTTAAAACAACAGACAGCTGCTAAATGTTGCAAACAATGTACTGGGCCTGATATAACGCTAGTCCAGGTTAACGTGAAGTAAAACTCAGTGGGCTACGAAGCAGGCAATTATTCAGTCATTTGGAAACATTATTTTCAGAGCAGCAGAAAAAAGAACAGATAGAGTTGGAAGAAAATTACATCAGCTAAAACAAACTTATCTGTCAACATAAGCAATGAAATGCCAGAAGATGAAAAAAATTAAATAGCTTTCCTGCCTTAAAGAAGTGAACCAGCTGTCTCATTCTTGCGTAAAAAACTCTTGAAACTCTTGCTCAACCAAGGTTGTTAACACTTCGTCTTCATTTTCTCTGACTGTTTACTGGCACACGTCATGCTGTGACCAGCAGGTAGCAGAAAATTTTTGTAGGCGTTTGTTGCTGCTGTTGTTTGTAAAACACTGTAGGTGCTTTGAGGGCGTAAAGAAAGCCATTATTTGTTGCATGGTGTTTAGGGTGTTAGGGTGTTTCGGATAGCAAGGATTGTGGTTGGATGGATGTTTGCAAGGTTTAGTGTGTGATTTCTGCAGTGAATGTACACTGCTCTCTGATGTCCGCCAGCACACCTCTTACTTTTCCACTCACATTCCCAGCTCCATCATATCCCTGTCTGACGGTATCAGCGGGATCTGAATCCAGTTCTCTCAGTCTGCTTAGTAAAGGATGAGTTAAGGTCTGCAGTGTCAGCAGTAGAAAAAAATCCCCAGAAATCTTCTCTTACTGAGTAGCTGGAGGAGGAATCCAAATACTGGACAACGAGGGCCACTTGCTCAGTGTTGGTGACATCAGCTGTCTCATCAGCCAACAGAGAAAACCACTTGGTGTCTCTGCATTTGCTGAATATTTTGTTAAAAATCTGTTCCCCACATATTTTGACCAGTTCGTTCTGACCTAGAGGACAACTGTATTTTGCATTTGCAGGTGCATTATTGATAAACTGCTATGTCATTTCCCTCAGCAAGATATTTCAGTAGCACCTGAACATGTTGTGTCCATCTGTATGTCCCTGAAAAGCTGCTGTATATTTTGCCCTCTACATACAGTACGATTGTTAGATTGATCACTGTTTTTTTTTTCTTTTTAATGATTTATTCTTGGGAATTTTTGTGGCTTTATTGGACGGGGAGGACAGTGGATAGAGTCGGAAATGGGGAAAAGCGCGGGGAGAGGCATGCTGCAAAGGGCCACAGGACGTATTCAAACTTGGGCCACCCACGTACATGGGTCCCACCTTAATCCACTTCACCATAAGCACGCCCTGATCACTGATTGTAATCAATGTTTATTGCCTTCCATCACTTGGGGATGTGAGCCATCTAACTTGGAAAAGATGGACTGGCTCTGTCCCAGTGTGACTTTAATGAATACAGCTGCTCGCTGCTATGCACTAGTGCAGTTATTCCCAAACTGGGGTACTTGTATTCCCAAACTGGGGTACTTGTACCCCCAGGGGTACGCAAAGTGATGTAGAGGGTACGTGAAAAATTAAAAAAAAAAAATGTGAATTGGAAACAAAAAAATTATTAAATTATATAAAAATTATTCACTTTAATTTTGTTTTTCAGATTTAATTTGTGTATAATTTTATATTATTTATTATGTATGCTGGCCCTTAAATACCTGTCAATTTTAACCAGTTGTTTCAGTAGTTAAAGTTCAAACTGGCAAATGTTTGTATTGTGAGCTTTGATAAAGGCCTGAAGTGTTGGCAGAGAGGCTGTAGACTGGATTCGTGTGAAGGAAATCTGTCCTGAATTGTCCAAGATTCTTATAGTAGCATATGTTTAGCCAGACACCCTTCTCATTAAAGCTGTGGTGAGTTTGTACTTAACAGCGTCAAGTAAATAACTAAGTATGTTCTAGAAATGTAAATTTCTTTTTTCAAAAGTGAACTGGTGTTGCTCACTGAAAATGCTGGTAAATAAATCTACTTTGTGAGAAATAATTCACTTTAAGAGATTTTATTTGTATGTTATGCATACTAAATGTGGGGGTGGCAGCAGGCTTACAGACACATTTCTTTTTCTAGCTGCTATAAGTGCGTGAGAGTAGGGGGTGCATGGCTGGAGGTCAAATGTCTGAAGGGGTACGGGCTGTGAAAAGTTTGGGAACCCCTGCACTAGTGTGTGCTGGTGTTGCTAGGTGTCTAGTAACAATTTTCTTTGCACTTCTCCAGTCACAAAGTGCCTTCATTCTCAAAATTATGTATCCTGATGAAAAAATAATGCAAGCAACAAATAAAATTCCAACACCTTTGCTGTTACCCAGCATGCGATAAAGGTTCTCATCAGAAAATTTTGCCTTTCTTCCCACAAATGTCCTTAACTTGGGCTGCCTACCCTTCTTGGAGGCTTGAATCTGGACTGCAGGGCTTTCAGTTTGATGCAGTCAGACGCCCTTTTTAGCTCATCAGCCTGAATACAGCCCATGTCATTGTGAGAAGTCAAAGCGGCACATACCCTGAATGTTTGCTGCTGCATGCACACAATATGTGAGTCTTTTGGACTTGGAGTAGAGTCGCTGATGGTGATATTGTCCACCTGAGATTGCCCCTGGACTTCATCCTGACATAGCTGGCTGCTGCTGACTTCCACCATACCACAAATATTAGCCGTGCTAACACTGGCTGACTGTGCTAGTATTAGGCTGCAGCCCGGCTTAAACATCACTGTGAAACTGCTTTTCAACAGTAAAAGCTTGAAAAATGTTCAACTGTTTCCATTTGCATTTCCATGTTTCTCTTAAAATTTCCCCCAGAGCACACCATGAATTCAATCTCAAATTGCTAACTTGATTGTTTGGCACATAGAATATTTTTTTAAAATAAACCTTGACCTGTTATCACTACAAGTTACGCTGCACCAATCATGTGCCTCGCTTCAAATGTATTTGCGTCATAACGTTTGCAAGAGGACACACTATAGACTACAGCTCAAGAACAGGAAGAGGAGAAAAATTGTAGAGAACTAAAATACCATGAGCTGTTGTCACTGTTTGATTTTTATTAAAAAATACATTTATATTGGCCAAAAAAAAAAAAAAAAATAGACACCCAGTGCATACAGGATTACAGCTGGTGGGGCCACTGTTTGTTTATATGGGACAAATAATTATGTGTGAGAGACAGTATAATAAAAAGGAACTTAGTTTGTCAGTAAATAAACAGACTAAAAACATTAACACAATTCAACATCTAAACTGTGCAAATACTCAAGAAAATAAATAATAATAAAAAAACATTTACTTAGGTGCATTACACAACTTTTGATATTTTTCAGACTGCTAAGAAAACACACTTTACCCTCAAGTTTCTGTTCAAGCTCAGAAGTTCCTTTACTTAAGGCAACAGCTGAACACATCATGATGTTTCATCTTCGTTCCCAAACAGTAATTATACCAAAAAAAAAAAACACTAAAGACATCAAAATGTGATCTTTTTTACTTGGCCATCTAGTTTTAATCCTAGATGCTTTGATTTGGATTTCCAACATTTGTTTTTCTAACTGTACAGATCATTTGGGGCAATTCTAAAATCCTATCTAAGACCAGTCTGTTGAACGAAAAGAAAAAATAACAACAAAACCCACTTTGCTACAAGGCTAACAATAAGAAATGTAAAAAATTAAGTAACTTTGCTTCAAACGAGTGCATCCAGAACCTGTTAATGAGAAACATCCTCTCTAGAGTACTTAGACATGTTCTTCAGTTACTCTGGGTGTTGCCTGTTGAAAAGTCCATGCTCTCTCTGAAGCCGGTGTATGTGTCAAGCAGTGGCAGCTTAAGGCAGCTGATGCAGGTGTTTGTCATGGGCAAACAATGTTTGGGAGAGAGGGAATAATCATGTAGGACCTCAATAGACAGCTGAGGGGAGAAGCCAATTGGAGGGATGACACTTGGCACCCGTGGCAAACGCTAGGATTTTAGCCAGCTTTGATGGTCCCTCTTGCTCTGCCATACACAACAAAAACATACACACACAATAAAGAAGACCATTAGATTAAGGTCTTTAGAGAGATAAAAAATGATTCAAGGGAGTTAGAGAAATAGCAGTATTAATTGGAACAAAAGGGAAAACAAAGAAAGAATATTTTGAAAACAGTTAAAAATTGGCTGAGAGTCTTATTTAAGTGTGCTCTAAATTGGAATTAGTGGGAAAAAATGTTTATACTTTACAAAAATTGTGCACACTTTGACTGACAATGAGAAATGTCATTCCTCATAGCGACATCGACCTTCATCATCCTGCAGATAATCTCTACAAAAAGGTGTCACAAGTTCCTCAGCCGTTCTCTTGTTGCTTCCTACTTCAGAGTGTTGGATGTGGGAAAGGTCATCCATTGGGTCAGCAGTGAGTGGGGATGGTTTGTAGCACATCAAGGGCCTGAAAGTCTCTGCGTGCCTTTGGATTGCATCCGAAACAGCCAGGATCTTTAACCCCTTCTTAAATCTATACAGAGAGACAGAAGAGAGAAAACAATGTTTCTGAAATGACAATTTCTTTATTTTTGTCCTAGCAAGGGGAAAACAACTTTTTTATCAGTATTACAGAACAAACTAAAAAGATCTGAGTTGACATAAGTCTCTATGATGAATTCTGAAAAGGTAAAATCATACAAAATGATATAAATATACTATTTGATGTATTTGAGAACCCTAATTTAGATCCCTCTCTGATCTTTGCAGTGAATGTCCTGCAGTCCCACAGTTTTCAGATTTATTGACTCTAGTTTTATCTTATGAGCAGCAGCATGAGCAAACACTTTTTGACTGAGCAGAAAGAAACAAACTGAAGCACCCTGGTTAGACTATTAAACAATAAAAGAACATTTTGTCTCTGGGGTTTCATTGCAACAGCTGCTCATGTTTTCCTTGTTCATTGGAAATTTTGTAGCTGTGTTCAGAAATCAAATGATGTATTTATGTATGAATTCATATACACATATGGACATCATAAAATCAGGAACAAAAGACAGGTCTGTCCAACAAACATGATTCTCCATCACTCTTCTTGATTAATTGCAGTAGAATCACTGACATTTCAAGTCTATAACAGTACCAATGATGTTTTTGCTACTGTAAGTAACACTTGGAGGTAAAATAATGCACTGATTATGTGTAATGCTATACCATATCCATGTAAAGTGCCCAATCTTTGTAGAAGTATGCTTTAAATGTATCCTGTGGTCAACAATGAAGAAAATCATCCTTGTTTGATTTACAGTAGCTGTAGAAGAAGAGTATTTACTGACATCATGAACTCTTTCATATCAGGGACAGAAGGAGGAAGTCAGGACAAAGACACTTGATATTCAGGTACAGACCCTGATGTGAACCCATGTAGACGATGTTGTCAGACTGAAAAAAGGAGATGTCAGTCTTCCAAGGTTAAAGCTAAATGACGACGACAGCTATAGCAGAAGAGGAATGGATAGATGGATAAGAGGCCGTCCTGTAGAGAGAGACAATAACCTGATACATAGTTTCTTTCTCCATCTCTGCCTTCTTTAATACATCGACCTCAGTGTCACAGTGACTTCTTCCTCTTACCTGGTGGATTGGCAACATTCATTCATTTCACAAAGAGAAGATTGTAGACCTTTACACATTTAGCACCTTTATGAGGAAAAACAGGACATACATTATGTGACTGGTCAAACAGCCCTGCTGCTTTTAATGCACTAAAAATCCATCAAAAAGTGTCCTAAGTTTGTCTGAGACGTGTGGTAGTGATTCACAAACATGATTACATTACCCTGAAAGGAGATGGTTATCCAAGACTTTTATTAAGGGCCAATTAAGGCCTTATTTACACAATAACGTTCAGCGTCGTTTTCCGTTTTCATTTCCAAATAGTTCCATGTTTGCATGCCAACATTTTGAAAACAATCTCTGTCAACATGAGAATGTAGGAAACACAAAACACTGTGGTTTCCACACTATAACTTTAAGAAAAATAAAAAGTCTAAATCATTTCCAAGAAGCAGATATACAGGAAAATAGAAATGTCATTCTGAAAAGGCTCCAGCTGTGCTTTATGAGAAAATCAATGAGAAAATAAAGCTGAATTTGTGCTTGGAAAATTAATTATTCTCAGCTGATATCTATGTTATAGAAAGACTGATCTTGCAAAGAATTTTTTTGTGTTAATATGAGCCGTGAAATTTCTCTGCTGGACTATGGTCATTACAGTGATTATCATGATGATTGATCAAAAAGGTAAAAGTAATCATTCCAAAAATTAGTAGCATGACTTTATCTAAAGAAACTGGCAATTCTCCAAACTAAAATAATGTGTCCCCTTTTCTAAACCCAGCTGTCTGTGACTTGACATGCTGAATCACTGGCACCAGACGGCTCGGTTCAGAGTGCTGCGACACTGGCGCTTGACAGCTGACTGCAGCCATAGTGTGCATGTGCATTTTCAGAAACTGTCGTTTTCCCTGTTCACACGGAGGCGGAATTATGAAAAACATCCACTCTGGAGCCCTTTTCCAAATTGTTCCATTTTCAGGCACCAAAACGCTGTTCTCGTGTAAACAGACAGCCAAAACGCAACAAAAGTTTTGTGTTTTCACCTGAAAATGTTATCATGTAATCAGGGCCAAAAAGGCAGCAGCCTCAAATTCACAAAAAAAAAAATTCAGTTGTCAGCTGAATTAACAGAGATCAAACAATGTGTATTATTTCATCTCTGGCTCAAAGTGGTTCACCAACTTACCAAGAAACCAGCATGGCCATCAAAACAGCCATCTGGTCTATCTATGGTCTTTTGTTATCGGCTAATGATATAAAAGATGAAGTACCAGGTCTAATGCTGTCTGTGTGGTCTCTAAACATTTAACTGCTCTAACTGCTCTGTGACAAACCAGTTTGTGTTTCATTCATCTTCAATAAACAGTCAGAGAATCAGACCTTATTCAGAAACTCTCCACAGCTTCAGTTAGAGCACTTTGCTGTGATAAATGAGGATGATAGGAACTAAAGATGGACATCTTTAATTTATCTGAGTCTATTCTTTTCTGATAAACCTTCTGCACAAAGACTCACTCCTTCCCTCCTCCTATTCTCAGTCTTTTTCAGGTTCTTTTCTCTTTTGTAAAACCCCTCTTATAATTCCTCCTAAACATCGTCTCTGCCTAGCCCTGTTTTTTTCTTTTCTTTCATTGATTTTAGTGCAGGGAGACCCAAGCGGCAACCTCCGGCCCTGAAAAATGAAGCTAATGCGGAAGTGTAAAAAATTGCTATACTGCAAGAGTCCCCTTGAGGCTGGCTGCAGGGACACCGTAAGTTTGGTTGATCTAAAGTTCGGTTGAGACCGTGATTTCGATATGGGAGCCTCCACAGATTGGCTTCAAAAGCCGTTTGAGTCTACCTATTGTAAGCAGACAACTGAAGTCACACGAGGTTTGTCCAGTTCTTTCTACAGTCTATGAAAATGACACTTAACCATCCCAGACAGAAGAGTATTCAGGGTTTTTTTTTTCGTATACTACGTATAAATATAAACATTTCTTAATGCATCTGATTCATAACCACAACCATCCTGTACAAAAATATTCCACTCAAAACAAGAAGTTTTCATTGCGTGTCACCTCTGTTCATGTTGTTTTTAACAGGCACCTGCACAGTCACCTATATTTTCTTTCCAGGTATTTAAGTCTTTTAACGTACTTTTTGATGCCCCAAACACTTATTACGTTACGTTAATGTCCCCACAAGCACCATTAAATTGTTATCATAGAAAATCGAGCGATATTACTGCATTTTCAGCGGTATTTGGAAGGCAAACACAAACCGTCAAAAGCCACACCGCTTAACATGTGCCTCACTTAATTCAACACCAGTTAATCTGTGACACCAGCCGACACACAGACCCGAGATATCACAACACAACCTCATCGATGTCTGTTGGTCAGCGCACACATAGTACCAACACTCTCGAGTATGTCCTCTACCGTCCACAAAACATATTCTCAGTCATATTCATCTTGTTCTGTAACTTCAGCAAGTCTTAAAAAAGTTCTCTCGTCAAATTTGTCGCCGCCATGTTTCTCCTCGATCGGGATTCCTTCTGTGCCTGCACACAACGACATTCCTACTGTGCACATTTTTCAGCACATATTTCCTTTGTTTTTAAAGTGACATTATAATGTGCCTTACAAGCAGTAAAAAAAAAAAAAAAAAAAAAAAAGACAAAAGAAAGTAAGCAGTTAAAGCAACAACAATGTGGTGTTTAATGTGCACAGTAAAAAGCACATTAAGCACAAAGCATATTTTTTGTATTTTATTTATTTCTCTTTATATTTCTACTTTTATTAGCCTTTTCTTTTATGGATTTATTTTTTTATTAGTATTGCCTTATATAGCCATATTATCTATTTTTAAGCTTATCTATAAGCATATTTCTTCTTTTTTTATTATTTTATTTATTTCTCTTTTTATTTCTACTTTTATTAGTCTTTTCTTTTATGGATTTATTTTTTGATTACTATTGCTTTATATAGCCACATTATTTATTTTTTATTTTATTGATAAGCACATTTCTTCTCATTTTCTCATTCTCTGCTTATTTTTTTATAGATTTATAAAAGATTAGATTTATTTTTGTAATTTTGTACTCTCACTACTCCGTATGGATCATCTGTGGGGCAGTCATGCGCAGTAAGACAAACATCACTGGAGACAGGGAGAGACGATCAGATTGAGTGCTTTCATGGTTGCTGATCTGAACGACTATCGGCATAAACCAAACCATTTCTAGATCGGAACGCAATTTCTTGCCAAATCGATGAATTAAGTGTATACATATGAAGCATTTATATTCAGATCAGGGATTTATTCCTATTACAAGTGGTCCATGTAAACATAGCTTATGTAAGGTTTCATGGATTTTGAAGGATTTTTTTCATACGCACAGCTAACATTAACAGCATCTAGACCAGGACAAAGATCAGACTGTCACAGCAGGTGACAGACAGAGATTTGAAAAGAAAGTCTCTGTGAGTGTGTTCCTGCAGCAGTCTGACTATCAGCTAGTCTGAAGAGTTTACCTCTGCTCACTGATCTCGGTTTTTTCATTTTTTCAAAACCTCAACATCACATCTACTCTGATACTGATCTGGATTTGAGAGGGCAGTGGAGAACCTATGTGGAACGTAGTGATGTGCGATACCACTGATTTCCTTTCCGATCCGATACCAAGTAAAATTCAGGCTGGTATCGCCGATACTGATCCAATACCGATACTTGCTGTGAATTCTTAATCTTATTTAGGTTCAGCTATGTGTGTAGACAAAACAGCCTACACTAAAACTAAAGAATTAACAGTTTTCATACACTTGCCATTTCATATAAAAAGCTATGTTACTCATTGAAATTGCTATTAAAATACATCATTTAATGACAATAAAATAAATGTCACAATAATTGCATAAGTTCGTCACTACTACATTTCAAAATATTCAATTAACCATCAGTCAAAACAAATGAGACTGAAAATAACACAAGAAAAATATTTTATAGAAACAATGTTATTATCTATCTTATTTATAAAATATTTTTCAGTTTTATCTTAGCTTTTTTTAGCCCTCAAAGGCTGTTTTATTGCAAGTATAATGTATATTTTAGTAACACCTAGCCTATGTAATCCACTTCAAATGTTTTACTTTACAGGTAGCCTTACCTTACTAAATCTAGGCCTACTGAATAGATGTGAGGTGATCTCAGGGACATAGATTTTTACTCAAAGCTGAGCTCATGCAGTTGTTTATTGTGGCATTTATTTATTTCATTACTAATTTAATAACCATATTTATATTAATTAACATTTGTATAGAATAGGATTCCGTAGCTTTAAGAATGCAGGGAACTCCCGCTGTTTGATCATTAAAATAAAACCTAAGTCTAGTAGACAGATGTATAACACTACACAACTCCAACAGCTCCTTATTCTTTCTGTTCTTTCTGTACCTGGATAGTTTCTGCCTGCAGCACCGGGACTCCGAGAGTGACGTCTGTCTCGCCCTAGCAGCACCTGTCTCTCTCCTCTCCTGTTCTCTGGATTGCCTCATCATATTCTGTTTATGGTTGATTCTCAGATGTTTAACTATCTTAATACTTAACTGTCTTCTCACATACATCACGTGCCGCGTCGTTGCTGTTTATGGAGCTGAAATATGTCCCCACATGACTACGTTTTAGCGAGCAGCAGCCCATTGTGACCAGTGACGCTCTTATAGAGCCCTATTACGCATGTGACTGACAGGCGGTAGAAGAAGTAGTTCCCACTAACTGGGAATCATTACATTATTTTTGTATAAGAATCGATTCTAAAATATAAGACTCTGGTATCGGAGGGATCGATACTTCAGTATCGATCCGCACATCACTAGTGGAACGTAAGTTAAAATAAAGCTCTGATATTATCACTGTAACAAAGCCTGTTTGTAGTAAGCATGCAAATTTTCCTGCTAAATAAAGAACAAGGACTGAAATTAGTGCTGCTTAGGGGAAATATGAGCTGACCTTTTTTACAGCTACATCATGCCCTCCTTCCTGTTTCCATATAATGTCAGGAGCCTTCCTGTTTTCAGTGTGAAGGAAGGAAACTTTATCTTCCAAAAGTATCCTGATATTTAAACTACCAGAGAGAAAATAAATGACAAAATCAGGTATCACTGAGACCTCCTGGTTTAACAGAGCTTCTATGATTGTGTGCTGAATGATGAACCCTCACATAAACTCTTTCTTACATTACCTTCTCTGTGTCCTATCAAACATGAACTCTATTCAGACTCATCCTGCTGAGGTAACAAAGTATTCTCCCCTCCTTTCAGACCTGAGATGAATCCCTGAGTCCTGCTGTCATGTTGGTCAGAGCTGACACTAAAACTGTCTCAGTGTGACATAAAGCAGACACACTCTGACAGACACAGATAGAGATGAGTTTTCAGCCGCTGAAGCAGAAGTCCTGCTAGTCTGAGAATTGTCTTATTTGTAGCCTAGATGCTCATTTTACAGATAACTGTTGTTTTAAAGTTTTTCTGACCTACTTGTCGCCATCGTTCATCTTTGGTTTTTCATGCTGAATGTTTTGCTATGGCCTCAGGACTATTTCTAAGAACTGTGCTTTAAAAGTTGTCTAACTTGATCAACACTGTACAACTCCCTGAAGTCTCACAGGATAAAGATGTCTTTGATTTATTTAAGGAAATGTTCAGACTATCTCTTAACACTTAAACACTCTGAAATATTAATCATGAGTTGCAGAACACTTTATAACTTCTGTTACAGTTGTCATCTAAGGAGATCATGTAAAAACAAGTTAAAGCTCACTATATCACTTTACTCTGAACTTGGACAATTAAATGTAGCAAGAAGTAAATAGGACCGTTTTCTCCTCTTATGAACATGAAGGGAAAAAAACATCTATAGGCTATAGAGTTTTTGAACCATCTTCATCCTGACATCAAAATACAGAACTGTGTTTATTTAAATGACTTTTAGAAGGTTCAGGGTTTTTGTCTGACATCCATGTTTTCCTCTCTCTTCTTCTCTCTTTGCTCTCGTCTCCTCCATCCTGGACTTCTTTTGTGGATCCTCAAATGCAGGTAAAACATGATTTATTCTACTATAAATATGGTCTGAGTGTACTTTTGTGTTCATGCTTTGTATCGCTGTGTGATTAAAAGTGTTGTGGCCGGATTTGGAGGATTTAGGGATCAGACTGAGTACTGATGTGACAGGAAGTAGCTGAATAGTCGATGTGTTCCACAGAGTCTCATACCTCAGTTTCTTGATTCTTTACTTCTGACAAAGATTTTTTTCAAAGACCTGAGAAATAAGATGAGCTTTACGTTGTGAATATTTTTCTATTAAAAACCTTTCAATGACAAGTCAAAGACCAGGTCAAAGCTGAACTAGTTTATTAGAAGTGCTGTGAACGTGTAACCTGACACGCCAGATGGATGTGTTTCACACATCCACCTGGGAAAGCTTCAATAGGAAACGTTTGAGAAAAGGCAGAGACTCTGAAAAAAACTCGGAGGGTGATTGAGTAACCATGCTGTCTGTCACATCTCTACGGGCCAATCAGAGCAACAAAACATGTGACGTAGCCGCTATCGAGCTGCTCGTGCACAGCTACTGACGAATAATGTGAAACATTATTCTATAGACATACTATAGACATGTCAGTACTTGACTTTTGTGGTTTTTGAAAAGAAAACAACTCACTGCTGTTCTTTGTTCTTCTCTTAACAAAGAAATGTCGTCAAGTTCTGATAAAACTGGCGCTTTAGCAGCATCCACACTAATCTCTTCCTCCATAACTGCACCAGCTCTTGCTGCTGCTTGTTTACGTCACGACTCCACCACACCTGAAAGTACTGCCCTTCTTCGCTGATTGGTCCTGTCACTTTCTAACCGGGCCCAAACAGTTCAGATGGGAGCTTTGCGAGATGGATTTTCCAGTGAAAACCAAGGAAACGGGCGTATCCATCTGCTTTGCAAGGTTAGTGAACGTGGAGATATTCAGAAGATCAGAGAATCTGCTCTCATCTCAGAGAAATAAACTCTTGAGTTCACTATTAGCAGTGATATTTTTGTACTGGCTGGCACTTGGCTGTAAAAGTAGATAAGGCTCTGGCGTGAGGGAATTGTGACGTATGACAGGGATTCTCGGGGGATGCCTGCTGGTAAACGCTACAAAAGTGAAGTGAAAAGAGCGAAATTGTAAACAAAAAATATAGAAGGTGCAAAAAGGGGTGGATGTTGCAAAAAGAAGTATTTTTCCTGTAAGTATATTACATAAATCAGCCTTCATCCACTGAAAAAAACAGGTCTACAGGTGAGGCATGCTTTTTTTAATCTTTGTTCTGCAAGATGCAGCCTGTCAACAAAAAAACAAAGGGCTGTCCCATTCCTGTTTCTACCACTTCGAGCCCTTGCAGCCTCACTCGCTCAATCACTTTCCAGATGCAGTCAGTTAAGTCAATGAGGGCTCAGGGTTTAGGGAGGAGATTCAGCCTTCTTCTTCCATGGTTCAGACCTCCTCAGTGACAGTAAAGCTCTGACAGTACAGCTGTATATTATCACTCACTCACAAAGAGAAAATAGTTTTAATGACTCAAACAGGATCATGTCTTCATTTGTAATTAAGGAGCAAACATCAGCTAAAATTCTGTCAGCGAGTCTTCTAGAAAATGTCATTAGAGCTTCTTATTGTCCTCATGAATTCATCGTCCTTACAGGAAGGATTAAAGAGACTGAAGAGCTCCAGGCTTTGCTTTGCTTTCTAAATCCTATTACTTAATTTCTGTGTTGTTTGAGGCTCATGTGTCTCTGTGTTTGACTTAAAAAAACAGTCTCTGAAGTTTATTTAAACTTTCTTCATCCTGGAGTAACATTCATGTTATATTTTATTCATTTTAGTATCCTTCATATTCATAATTCAGAAGAAGAAAGTAAAAGTAAAATATATGATTAGAGGAAAAGTTCAGTCGTGATCAAACAAGAGAATGATGTTTCTGAAGTTAATTTTATTTATAATATTCAAGCTTTACAGAGGTTCACCACTACATGATCACATCTCCTGTGGTCCCAAACAGATCCAGATAAAGTTCTCTTTTCTTGTTGCTGTACATTTATGTATAGACTCTAACTTTCCTGTTAGTCATGAGCTAGTCCATACATCCAAATCTCTGCTGCTGTGTCACAGTCGTCCAGCTTCAACTGAAACAAAATTAGGAATCATGCTGTGTTACACATGCAAAAATCACATCACTACATCTGAAGGGGTTTAATATTTTCAGTACATCCATGTATATTCTTCCTGTGAGCCCTGCCATATGGTGGTCATTATGAGGGCATCTATGAATCTTACACCAGCCTGACATAAACTCTAAGACAGACAGCTTCTGATTCATAGCCTAGATCATCATCTGTGGTCAGTGGAAACACTGCTACTTCAGGCAGTTCTGATAATGATACAGCTGCTCTCTGCTTTAGCAAAGTATTCAGCATTTTACATAAACTGTCTAGGTGTTCTTCAATTCCTCCACAAAAGTTACTAATTTTATAGACTTAGCTTGTCTCAGGCTACTAGCATTGTTTAGACCTGAAGAGGCACTTCAGGCACTGCTAATGTATGAGTCAAGGTAGCACTGGGGCTTCTCAGAGTTGAGAATATATGCCATTAAATGGCTGCCAGATTCAGTGGGACTAGAAGGCGATAATTCATCTCTTCCCACAGAGATCATATTCCTCTTCACTTGTTGCTTGAGCCTCGGCTATTATGGATCACCTTCCTCTTGAACCGACAAGCCAAGGATACAGAGCATTGCACATTAATGTCAGATTTAAACAATATAGTACAAACTTTTTCAGTGCTGTTAGTGGTGAGGCATAGGCTGTAGCGTGTTGCTGCCCAACCTGCCGTTACCTCGAGGGCCAGGTCATTGCCCTGAATTTCAGTAAGTGTGGTGTTGGTAACTATGCTGTGCTCTTGTAGGATGTTCATATTGCATTTCATCAATTGCTGGGTGTTTTCCGTGACCTGCTCTCTGATCTCTTCTGTGGGGGAAGATGGTTTGATGAATTGAGTTAATTTTCTATTTGTCTGCGTTTGTTTGGGTACTGACTGGTTGTGATAGCTTCATGAACAATGTCGACATGATGAACTGCTTGGATGAGGTAGGAGTGTGCCTTTGCTGCTTGTCTTGTGTTGGTGTCTAAAGCTTGTCTCGGTGGTGACTCTGATCTATGTGTGTTATATGTCCTTTTAACCGGTGCTTGTGGTGGCATATACGAGGGGCATCTTGGTCCTTGAGGCAGATAGGTGTTGTGTGTGCGAGTGTGTGGATTGAGTGAAAGTAGTGGTCTGGGCCAATTTCCACCTCCCCATCCCCGGCTATGTCAGTGCCCAGCCTCCCCTAATGTAACACCCGTATGTGGACCCACCTGATTCCACTGTCCGGTCGGGCCTGGGTTTAGACATAGTCTCAGTCCACCGTCTGCCTCAGTCCCATGCGTTTCTGCTCACCACGTTGTTTTACCTGTGGACGACACTAGGGCAGAGGGCCCTAGTCCAGAGTCCGTGATGGAGATCAGTAGTTGTTCCTTGTTACCAAGGTGGCGGACCCTCCCTGGCCGAATAATAAATGAGCACACTTTAGTGTTTAAAGTGAGGTTTCAGTGCAAAAGAGAGAGTAGGGGTTAGGCGGTGGTGAGCAAGCTAGGAGGAAGTAGCGAGCACTGTTTTAAATCATCAGTCACCCATTTAAATGACTTGGACTGATGTGAAATTTTGCATAAAATTGAAACTTTTGGAAAAAATATGACGGATGAAAATTTCGGCTTCAGTGTGCAAACATGATTAGAACATGAGATTGTTTTTATTTCTCAATGTGCTCAAAATTCAGATGAAATAAATGGGCTTGTTGTGCTAAGGCCTTTAGACCTGTTTGACTATCATCAGGTTAGTTATTCCTCGATAGCGGCTACGTCACTGTTTTGTTGCTCTGATTGGCCCGTAGAGATGTGACAGACAGGACATTCATCCAATCACCCTCTGCCTTTTCTCAAACGTTTCCTATTGAAGCTTTCCCAGTTGGGTGTGTGAAACAAATCCATCTGGCGTGTCAGGTTAGGAAAAAATGGCATGGATTCAAAATAGCCTAAACTCTGTGTTGTCCAGATATCTCCCTGAAACTACATATAAACCCACTCACTCTAGGCCAGCTCTTCACTGTCCTACGCTACATCAGGCTTCAGTATTAGATTCATGTAAATGAGTGTAAAAGTGCTGTGTAGTTGCATTCAGTGCAACTCAAAACCAAAAAATTCCACATAATTCCTGTCAAAAAAATTGATTTACCAATACTCAGAGGTTGAACTGACATTAGGTCCAGCTGTAGGCTGTAACTGTGTTGGTGGATTTGGAAAACGGGGTAATTTGCCACCTATACAATTAACAACATAAATGAGCAAGTGAGTGTAAAATGTATTGTTCTCGTCCTTGTCCTCCGTGTCATCTGAATCTGGGAACAGAGCAAAATAGGATAAATAAAACAATATAATGTGAAACCTGATTACAGTTGTTTTCAGTTTATGCATTTTCATATTCCTGTATTTGAAAACCATACCAACAACATAATCCCCAAGTTTTTCCTCTTTCTTCTTTGCGTTTTGTCCTCTTCCTCCTCAGTCTGGCTGGTTTAACCATAGTTTTCACATTCCTGTTAATTACCCAAATGTGTGTAGAGGCCATTTAAAATTTATTTGAAGATTTCATATTTAAATAAACTAATCAAAACTTTTAGTTCACATGATTAATTGTAAGGATTAAATTTATGTAAATGGTCATTTATGTTAATTTATACATTGATCTATTTCTATGTGGACAATTTTTGGTTATGGGTGGAGTTTTCATTATTAGGTCAGTCAGCACAGGTGTGGAGGTCAGTCTATTTGTTGTTCAGGTTGAGATGAGCTGCACACAAAAATGTTTTTTGACCGTGAAAAGTAGAGCTGAAATTGGACCTTTTGATATTCTGTTTTGTTTTGTTTTTGAGCCATGAGTTGGTGAAAATGAGAACATTAATTCATGGAATCTGGATCTGTCAAATAAGAAACACCAACAGAGACCTGTGAGTAATGGCATTATTCTTTTATGAATGAAAGTGGACACGCGGCAGGACATCAGTTAAAGCTCGTCTCATTCAGGTGGCTTTAAAAACTCTTTGGGAGGAATCTGCCACTACAATATGCATTTCAACTGTAAAACATTTCATCCACAAACATTTGATTTTAGCGCTGAGGACAAACCACTAGCTAATCAAAACATACCTGAAGTCATTTTTGTTTTTATCAATGGAAATGACAGCCAGTTACCCTCAGGGATCTGTTAAAAGCCCAAATTTGTTTATTTATGGGACGTCTGATGGTGTTGTTTGGGTGTTTATCCAATTAAAAGGCACCGTCCCCTGCATCTCTTTCCCATCCTCGATCCACACGGCCCTGTTGAACAATACCTGTAAAGGAGAGCGTATGAATTTTACTCAAAAGCTTAAAGAATAAATAAATAACCAAAGCAACTTGAAACAAATACATTTTAAGTTGCAGCAAAGCTTCATTTGACCTTTTAATATCTGTAATGTTTGATGCCAGTGGTATTAGCACATGCCCAGCATGTGGGAGGACGATTTTTCTCAGCAAGTCTCGCTTCTGTAGAAATCGTCTTTTCATGTTTTCTGTATGTTTCTGTGTAAGTATACAATATTTAGAAGTGAAGAGCTGCATGGCTGCTGAAAGTAGGAGACTGTATGATGTCTATCCAAGACTGCAGAAAGAAGCCCACCATCTGTGTTCTTCTTACACACAAATGAAAAACTGTCCTCCTGTAAGAGGAAGCAGTACTCATTTGGTTTTGAGGGAATAATTTAGTTGGCAGTGTACGATGCCTCAAGCCCTTGAGTACGCTCAGTTTCCGACAATCACCTGGTCACTTGTTAAAAAAGACTTCTCCCTTTCGTCACACACTTTTTCAGACACTGAAGATAATTTCAAAGGGAAACAGAATTTCACTGAGGGATCAGATGAACTGTGTAACATCTTCCTGGAAATGGAGAAGTCCATGAACGTTGTGAACACAGAATTTTTGGCCACAGAGAACAGAGTAACAAGTCGTCCAACTGGCTTCAACTTACCAACTCACCATGTGTGTCTAATTTCCTTCTGTCTCCAAAAAGTTTGTTCTCATGGAGCATAATTTTCTTACAGGTGTGCACATTTTACTGTCAGGTCTGGTTTTTTTATATGGATCACATACTTTGCCTAAGAAGTGGCGTATGTCAGTTTCAGCACCAAGCTAAAGCCCACTGCCGACAGGGAATTCAGCAGTGGATGTGGAGGAGTTTGTGTCCCATAAAGAGGTAAAAAGAAATACAGGAGACAAAGAGAGACCAACTAAAACACAATCCACAGACAAGGTTACATAGCATACAGTTACACTCACTGTCATCCTGCCAGAGGTTACTCAGCTGGCTGCCAGAAAGATTCCCACCATTAATCCTGCTGCTACCTGCGTGTGCGTAAGGGAAACTACCTAGGTATTTATGCCAGAGAGTCAATTTAAGAAGCTAATACAGGTCAAGAAACGTTGGGGTATGTTATCTACGCAAAAGTTCATTGGGCCTGTTGGGTCGTTTTTCTGGTTTGCCTTTTTATTTATTTATTTATTTATTTAATTATGTTGGCTGGCTCACATATGCCTCTGTTAGAGAAAGCGGATCTTAAGAAAGTCACATGATAGTCAGCATTCTTTGATGGCTCAAAAGCCTTCAGCTTCAGACCGCCACATAACGGTGGCAGTCCCAAATGGTAATCCCATTGGAACATGCAACCTTTACCTCATGGACTAGTGCTAATGTGCTTTGCTATGGAGACTCTGTAGTCAATGTAGGATTTGATCCAATATAGATACTACAGTCCCAAAAGGGACAAATTGTTCAGATTTTATTAGACGTATACAACATAGTTTAAGAACTAAACTCTTCGGTACCAGGGTTCATGTACACTTGGGACTCAAGTGGACCCTGTGCAAAGTCTCTGATCTCTGTATGATAGTCAGAGAGCTTGGGGGACAAATATCCTCTGCCATTACTCTGATCTCACCAACAGTCGCTCTCTCAGTTGTCAAAGACCTTGTACCTCTTCCTTTGCCTGCTCTGCTCTTTTGTTCTCCTGGTACCCGTGGAAGTCGTTGGTGCTGCTCCCTTGAGACTCTGAGCACTGTACTCTTAGTACATCTTTTTGTAAAAATAATTTTATCAGTTGCTCGACGATTGCCTCCTTTCTTGAGTCTTTTCCCCTCTTTGGTCTGAAGGCAACCACAGCAGCCCTATCCACATAACTGGGGGGTACTTTGTGAGATCACTTTCCTCTCTAAGGGAATGACTGAGGCATCAATCTTCAACACACAAGATGAGATAGTGGTAAGACGAGGACTTGGGCTGACAGTGACAGTGAAAAGTGGCTGGTGGTATGCAACTTGCTAGATACTGGCATGCCACTAGCAAACACAGCACATTACTTCTACAAATGACTTGCCACTGAGAGTCTCAACACCAGTTAAGTCACCCATCAGATATGTGCCTTTATAATACATATACAGAATAGTAATATGTGATCTTACAGTAGGCCCACTGTGGTGATTGTGTGCATTTTGTATTCTCCCTGCCTATTTTCATGTATATAACATTCTTTTGTTTTGTTTGGGGTTTAATTCTATCTCTGTGATGACAGTAATGTACCTTAGCTGACAATCTCAGTAGGATGATTGCAAAGCTCGTCCAAGCTAGCACATTTCAGATTTGAATATCAACCATGTTGACATGTTAAGCATGGATGCATCCTGGTCCAAGTAGAGTAGGTTGTGTAAAGCTTTCACTTGTCTGCCTGGGCTGAAATGTCAATAAATATAGTCTCAAAGACAAGAAGCAACAAAAATGAGTATTGGTATGGTGCAAATGATTTGACAACTAGAGAACAATCAAATTTGAAAAGAGAAAATAATAAAAAAATACTAAATTATGAGTGCAGTATAATAGAACAAGCCTTTCAACACAACCAAAAAAGCTCATTCATCTGATCACTTGCCGTTGGTTAACAGAACATTCTGCTTTTTCCCATCTCAACGTGCTTAAAGACGGGAGAAAATGTGTATTTCAGAGTTATGTTAGCCTATTATTAATGCTTGCCTGTACGTGTGTGTCGTCATGTTGTTGACGCTTTCATCAGCTGCATACCAATTAGTTCTACGTCCAAAACACCTTTGAAATATTGTTATTATTAATGTTGCCATCTACTGTCTAAGAGAATACATTAGGTCTGAGCAGAGGCAGGGATGTCATCAGAAACAAAATAAACATGGATCACACTCATAACCTCAACAAGGAAAACGATTTATATTCATATAAAACAAAATATACAAGATAATACAACACATGTATTTACAAAATAAACTACATAGCAAGGACAAAGTGACATTAAAGGATAAAATCTAGTTGCACCTTTGACCTTTTCTGTTTTGATTTTGTCGAGCAAATCACTTTATGGTCAAGATCACTCAAGAACCTGGTGGGTTTGGAAATCAGACATTGCTGGAGGAAAGCATGGAGGTCATCATCCATCACTTGGAAGAAATGTAAAAACTCAATTTAAGATTTGTCAGAATTAAATTGTATAGTTAATGTTATAAGGTGTTATGTTTATCCATGACGAGATAAACAGCACATTAACATCCATGCGAAGAATGTATTAGCCATATGCCAGTCATGTTGACTAACAAGATATCAGGGCGAAGTAGTTTTGTAACAAGGTTGGAAATAAAGTAATAGACATGTTGGCACCCATGCCATGCTGGTACTGGATTTCAGTACTCATCCCTAATAAGCCTAACACAGATCAGCTGGTGGTCTTCAGTCTAGCTCTGTGTAATCTTTGAAGATAGCTGTTGAGAGACAGATTTAACAAAGAGAAAACACAGTAAAGGTAGGTCAAAGGTATCAGTCAAGACTCACTGAGTTGATTTGAGGTGTCAGAGTTGATTTTTAGAGTGAATGAGCTAAACTCAGATCAGAACGGCTGAATGACTTGAATGTTTGATGTTTGTCTCTGAAGTCTTGTTTTTCCACCCCATCGCATGCAATGTCAGCATGTTTAACTGTGCTGTTAAAAGAAAACTACTATGATACATACAATAAAAAACATATGGACAACATGGAAAAGACTTCATCTGCTTTTGACATTTGGATTTTTGTTGTCAGAGGTAGCTGTTGACTTGTTCAACCTCCTCACCAGCTGTTGTCCCTGCACTCTCCTGGGTTCTTCCACACCATTTTATCTGTTTGGTAAGTTAGGGTTGTAGGTAAATACAAATTAAATTGTGTAATTCCATCATCAACTTACAATTCAGTATTATAAGGCACTTGGAAAAAATTGAAAATTCCTTACCATTAAACATACCTTGCACATAGTAGCGTGGGCATGTGTTGAACAGAGAAAGGGCCTCATGTCAGTCAGCTCCTGGAGAGCAGGAACCACACTGGCCACTTTTCTCAGATATGACCAGTATCAGCAGCCCACATCCATCTCAACCAACTTTGCCTTTGCGGGCAAAAAATTCTTTCTGAAGGTACAGAGGATAAGCAAATATCACCCCTCTGTACATATTTAAGTCTTTGAGGAGAAATCCATGGCGGCAGACAGCGACCTCCATCACTTCCTCAAGTTCAGCTTCCCTCCTTGAAGTCTCCCTGGCAGCTGTCCACTGGGAGGCCCTTACATATGTACGCCTCTTCCCTCTGCCTGTGATACAGATGATAGACAGCAAATTAATTTAAAGTAATAGTTAGAAAGAATACAAGCAATTCTTCATTTTAATGTGATTCTGGAGTAATTGATTGGCAGAAGTAGTTGCAATAAGGAGAAAATCTATAGGAAATATTTCATTAGTCAGTTAAAACTTGCACTTTTCTCTGCCTGAATTGTCGATGAATTGGGACACTAAGCTGTCTTCAGCCACAACAAGCTCATCATAAAAGACTGGGTCATCAGAGCAGCTGGATAAAGGAAAAGGTGAAATACTGAATGTCCAGAAACAAATCTAAAGATACAACAGAAGTATTTTTTCTTTAAAGGACAGCTTCCATTTTGTTGAAAGCGATAGAGCTTTCTGTTTCCATCAGTGGTCACTGGGCAGGTGAAAGGGGTATCACTGCAAACCTGGACTTCCTCAAATTCTGTATCAGAAAATTCAAGGAAACTGTAATGCAGTAAATCCCTGTAAGTTTGTCCTGACTGGATGACATTTTGGGTGAAAGTGTTCTCATTATGTTTTAGGTTTTTCTAAGAAAACATTGCAACATGGTTTAATAAAAATCCCACTTACTCTTCCTCCATACTTTGTACGATGCTCCGGGAGTTGAGCGAAGGCCTGTCTGGAGAATCCACATGAAATGACCTTTAACCCTTTGGAAAGAGCTCAGGAGCTCCATTAAATAAATTGTAGAGAGCTCATAACGCCTTTGGGACAACAAAAATTAACAATTAATACACAAACAGTACCAGCCAAAAGTTTGGAAACACTTTCTGAATGGAATAAAGAAACACCTTTGAATGAGAAGGTGTGTCTACTTTTGTCCCTGTGGACTGTGTCGACTTTGACCAGTTAGTTTGTGTCTCTTCATGCAGAGACAGCAGATTGTTTGGTGTTTGTTTGTGTCATGAATTGAGTCAGTCAGCTTTAGCTGAATTGGAGCCTCTCAGCCAGAAACGTAAAAATCACAACTTGGCTGTGAACCAGACTTCATTTTGATCATGTGAAAGTCTAAAGAGATGCAGGCAGCAGCTGTGGAGCAGGTCGTCATTATTCATGAGAGGAGGTCAGTTTTGGCCCTGCTGTCGCTTTTTAAATGTTGGTTCAGCAGCTGATTTCATTCTTCGCAACAGTGGAGCTCATGGAGATCAGACTGCTGAGTGAATACAGAGGAGAGTTATCTCACACATCACAGACTGAGGAGAGTCTGTCACATGTTCATTACTGAGCATCAGTCAGCCTCACTCTGAATCTAAGGGTATATAGCTCAGGAGTTAAAATGTTGAAAGTGTTTGACAGTGAGAGAAGCATAAATGTTAAACATCAGAAACACAGTTAGACACGTCTGAAATATCCAACATGGTCGGTGGTCTCAGTGTGGAGGAAGATCAGGTCTGACTGGAGATGTGGAAGTGAACAAGCTTACAAGTCTGCAGGAGAATCCTCAGGAGAACAGCTGATCTCTCCTCTCTGTCTTTGGTCAGAGTAAAGCTGAGTGTTAACAGGTGAGAGAGATCCAGAGAAGACTGGTCAGTGTGGAGGAGGAGGATAGTGTTATAAAGGTTAAACCATGACTGTCAATGTTAAAGAAACATCCAAAGAACAGAATAAAGGAGCTTCAGTCTCTCTTTATATTCAGTCACTAGCTAAAAGTTTACAAATCTACAGATCCGTCTTTTATGTTCAGATTTCTTGACTCCAGTCTGACGGATCAACATAACCAACATTGAGGACACAGCAGCAGAGACTCATCCCAAATTTCCATATACAGCGTGCGCGCCGCGGAACGCCAGTGAATCAAACTGCAGAGCACTTCGTTCCCTCTCTAGTCTATCAGAGCATTTCCATAGCCGGTGTTCAAGACTAGCAGTGGTGCGTGCCTAGTGCGCCACTCCGCTCCGCTTCGTTTCAGGTACGCTGCTATTTCAGGGCTGGCCGCTGCCAAACCTCATAAATTCACTGACGTTCAGGAAGTCACAAGCGTAGAACATCCGGTTCTTTCAAAATAAAACACAATGCACGGGATCCCGATCGTAAATCATCATTTTATCAACATTATGTCTCATCCTGCAGCGAGAGCAAAGGGTCACCGAGAGGTCAGTGGGTCACAGAGCTACAATGGCGTCATTGACGAGGAAAAGTTAACTTCTGGGGACATTTAGCCAAAGAATTTTGCATAAAACCACAGATCCTTTAAGCAAACATTAACCTTTTAACCTAAAATGTACTCACTCAATGGAGGAAGCTATAATATCATGGACTTATACCAGAAAGGATAATAAATTAACCCCAAAGGTAAAATAGTCCGCTGTTGACATGCTATTCCTGCGTGAACTCGCAGTTCTCCCGTGATCTCTTTCTGATGATCAGGGCTGCGCACCGCGGCGCAGCGCTCTAGACTTGCTTCCAGTGGGCGAGGTCGCTCGCCTTTCAGTCGGAGCAAACCCGCGGCGTACAAGCTGTATATGTAAATTCGGGGTCAGTGTCCGAGGTTATTTACAGAGCTGTAGGTGTGTTTTCTGCCTCAGAGATCCAGGATCCTTTCATGATAGACAGCATAGATGTTGGACTCAGGAGCTTAAAAATCAATCATGTCAAAGGGTCACACACACACACACACACACACACACACACCCACACACACATAACTCACACTCTCAGTACTTTTATTGTTTATGAAAGAGCAGCTGCAACATTATTTGTTGTAAAATCATTTTCCATGAAAAAGTTTTTGTGGAAGACCTTTTTGTTCCCACAACAATAAATCCCAATAATTTGTTGATCCTCTACTGTCTCAGGCTGTGTCCAAAATCACTCCCTTTTCACTATATAGTGAATTTGCCATTTTGTAGTGGTGTCTGAATTCTGAGTGAGCATTGTTATTCACTATATAGTGCACTCATTCTATCCCACAATGCATTATGAAAAGTAGTGAACAACCGATGGTCACTAGCCCAGCAATATTTACCATAATGCATCGCGGTTGCTGCTCTCAGACATGACGGATGAACGAGAGGAGCACAGGAACATGTGTAAAAACTTTTTAAAATGCTTTTCTGTTTGTAAGTTTTACCAAATCTGTAAGAAAATATTGAGGATTCAAAATGGAGTAACTTTTTCCCCCTATGATGATTACAAGACATGAGACCATCATCTTTGTGCAAAAAACGTATATTATTTTGTCACTATAGGGACAACTTTTTTATCTATTAGTATATCTATTTTTTGTGCAAATACGTTTCTTTTTGTAGCAGTTTTCATTGAAATTCTACGGTTAATGTTGATCCTCAGCCGTTGTCAAGGAAGTTTACGAGCCGTTGCTGCTAAACGTTTTAATTGTGAGACGGCGATGATGTCATCGCCCGCAGCCGGAGTAGTGTCCGAAATCATTTTTGTGTTTTGCAGTTGAGTCCACTATATAGTCCACTATATGCTGCTCAGGGAGTAGGGAATGAGTGTGTGGTTTCGGACACAGCCTCAGTTTTCAGTGAAATTCAAGTAATCACTACTTAATGAGGCCCAGCTGCTCGTTAAGACTTATCTCTAATCAGCCAATCAGATGAGTCCTTGAAAACATGATGAGGTCATGGATCTGAGGTTCAGCTACTCTACAGATAAAGCATTTAAGTGAATGTTATTTTACCTATCATGTTCATTTTCACCATTTGGCCGTTACTGTGTCTTGCTCTGCCAAACATGGAAACAGCAGTAATTACTTCAGTCTCCTTGTGTTTGTTTTCATTCAGTATTACAGTCGTGCTCAAAGGTTTCTGTTCTGCCAGTTTTCCTCCAACCAGTCAGGTTACTAATTCCTGATCACAGCTGGGTGTGGACAAGCTTTTTAACATTAAACTAATAGGATGAAACTGATGAGAAAGCCTCATTAATGAAAATAAAACTCATAAACAGTCTCCATAAACAGTCTGATAGCTGTCTTGCCTTCATTTAGGCTGTAAACTAATGCTATGCACCAGAAATAGGAGATGGTGTAAGTTGTTGATGAGATAAATCATCAGTATTATATTGTCTTGTATGGTGGGTATATTTTAGACAGTGGTTTATTTTAGACATGGGGAGCACTTATTTATTTTAAATCAGTATCAGTCCAGTGACATGAATCTGCATATTTTGTCATCACATAACTTAAGTTGAGTGTCTTGTTAAAAATAAATCACTCTGCTGTTTATATCAAATCTTGTTTTTCCAAGAAAATCTCAGACTGAATCTTTGTGTTTAATCTCTGAGGGAGAGAAATAGAAAGCGATTGATTTAATCTTTTTAGCTAACACATAAAATCATCTCTTCTCTGAAATCTTTAAATGAGACGATCACAGACTTGAATCCTCTCTGTCTTATGTTTTTTTTTCTCATCTCTCTCTAAAGTCACTGAAATGTTTCCTCAGGGTGTTTTAGATGAAATCATGGTTGATGATGAATAATTGATTCTGATGTTTAGAGAAATAAAAGTTGATGACATCCAAACTGTTTCACTTGAGGATGTAAACAGAGAATCAGAGAAACTGTGAATGAATAAAACTCTCAGATTCAAACAGTATCATTTCTATGTTTAAGTCTCTGTTTAGTTTGTCTCCCATCCTCTCTAACTCCAGCAGTGATCCTCTAGAGAGGGCAGACTCATGGACTGGTGTGTTTCATTGAACCCAGTGAGCTCTCAGAAGTGTCTCAGTGGTTTCTGTTTCTGTTCTCCCTGTAGAGCTCATCATCATCTCATCTGTGGTCTGATAAACTGATCTGATGATGTTCAGGTTATTTTTGGTTCAACAGTTAAACCACTTAAGAAGAAAAGAGAATATTTTCTTCACCAAAGTTGAAAGAATAATCTCTGCTGCTTACTGTTTTTACAAAACTAAAGATCTGTGACCAAAAACCAAAGAAAACAAAGTCAGTACTATCATGGAACAGCCTGCGATGAAACACAGAGCAAAAGGCAACAGTGAAAGTGGAAAATATCAAACTGGGCGACGGTTTTAAGGCATTTCAAGAACATCAGAATCCTTTGATGAGCACATGACCTTTACCTGAAGCCTACCAGCATTTTTAGGTATTTTGTGTAAAGCACACATTTCTGGCTATTCTTTAACAAGAAGAGAAAACATTTTGTTGTCATCTTCCCCAATACTGATTTAAAAAAGCTGAGGTAAGGAAAAACATTAAAATAGTCATATTGCCGTTCTCATTTTTCAATCCATCAGTCGTTTTCCTTTTTTTAAGCTTACACTGTGCAGTTTTCGTCCTGTTCAGCCATGAATTTTGACTTGCACGACTCACTTTGAAGTCAGGCTGACTTTCAGTCAGATCAGGTATTGTTTGTCAAGCGGAGGACACAATGGCCTGACTACGACCCAACGAGTGCTCCCAACTGGTCATAAGGATTTCTGGCATGTTTGATATTTTGGTCGTATGACTGCAGACACTTCACAGTGAGAGCAGAAACGCGAGCAGACTACACAACTTTGGGGGATTGTTTTCCTTTGTAAACTGTCAGACAACATCCTAAATTACCATGAAAATAGCTGGAATGACTTTCTGATGCACTCCCACTTTGATAAGGAAATAAACGAGCAGGAAATATTTCTACCCATGGACCCGCAGCTGACACACATGGTGATGCCGTTTGTGTGTGTGTGGGGTAGAAAGAGGTAGCAGGATAGAGAATATGACTGGAAAAACTTCACCCCCACGGCCCAACCATTGGACCGTGTAGTGTGAGCACATGAATCGTGCACGATGGTCATGCATTGTAAGCGATCCAGATGCACAGTATGAGATGACATTCTGCCACGACTGTCATATGGTTGGCTTGAAATCGCACAGCGTGTGCCCGGCTTTAATTGTTCTTCAGATCCTGCAGACATCAAAACAGAACAGCAAAAGGACATCAATCTTAAAGGATGTCTGAACAGTCATTGTGTTCATACAAAAACATTCCCCCAGAATCTACAAAATCTTGTTTTCCAACAACAGTAACAAAAATATAGCTTTTGAATTATTTCAGATTTTCTACTGAACAATTAAATCCTTATAAATTTAATATAAACCAGCCCATATTGGTCAAAGTTATGCAATAAGATGTGCATTAAGTTGTTTAATGTAACGAGCCCCAAAGAGTGGTATCAGGTTCAGATAGAGAACAGTGACAGATGAAGTTCATGTCTCTAACAGACAGATGAAGGCTGATGTTTCCTCATTAACCTCATCATGAGAGCCCCGATAGAACCATGTCTCTTTGGTTCTCTCTGTGCATCATGTAAAAAGTTAATGAACACACCACTGTGTCTGGTGTGTCAGGCAGCAGCTTGTTGTTAACATGTTTCTCCATCCTGTCATGGTGTCTCAGGGTCCCAGATGGATGCTGTCAGTCAGATTATTGACGCCTGTTTTCCCTCATCAGCTCTGACTGTAACAGCAGTTTACATGCAGATCAACACTCACACAAGCTTTAACCCTCACAGACAAGCCCACACTGACAGCCTTATTTATGTTTGACTGCTGTTTAACTGTTCAAATATGGATCCTTCTACAGAGCACATTTAGTCTGCTGTAACTGATCTAGACATGAAAGAAACCAGAATCATTTATGTTATCAGAAACTCTGTCTGTGATCATGATCTGATCTGTAAATCAGTAAATCTTTATGAAGTGTAACTTGTGAACTTAGTAAGATTAGGCTGAACTTGAAAAGGTGCACTGGGTCTTTCTTTCAAAAGGATATAATAGTCATGTATACTATACATTATAATATAATAGTAATGAGAGGGAAGTCACCTTTTACGCAAACTCCTTTGTTTTTCTGATGCAACAGAAAGAAATCCACTCATTAGCAATAAAGCTGCATGTGTGGTTATTTGATGTACAATGTCAAAGATCCATCCATCCATCCATCCATCCATCCATCCATCCATCCATCCATGCTGTGTAACCTTTAGTGTGTTTTCAGTGTAGAATCAGGGGCTCCTTTTCTATCCAGAGTGTTTTCTGCAGTAATGTCTGTCACGTTTCATTTCCCTCTAGAATAGAAAACACCAGCTGACTCACAGCTCAACATTAACCACGCTGTGTGGATCACTTTCACAGACTGGAGTTTCACTACTGATCATGATGCTCAGATTCAAGTGGAGCCACAATAACTGTTAAAACATGAATGAATATGAAAGAATAAACTAGAATAATCCCTCTCTGTTCTCTGAATGTCTGCAGGTTATAAATCCTACATATCATCAGCAGCAGATCCCAGAGCAGACAGGTTGTCCTTGCAGAGTTGGTCAAACAGAAACTCTTCAAAACAGACTTGTAAAATGTGTTATAGTAACAATAACACAAGCTCTCTGATCCAGATCTCTGCTGGTGAGTTCAAACTCAGCTCTGCATGAAAATGTGACTGTAGATGAAGGGTGTGAGGACAAACGTGTCAGGGATTGAGTTGACTGAATGGAGAAGGAACACGATGTCTTTTAGGTGTGAATCTGTTCACCTCTACAGACACATGGGTGTCCTGCTGTCGTTTAACTTTTAGAGAATCCTGACCGAAGTGAAATCACCCTAAGAATTAAAAAACTATGTTATTTGTCAGATACTTTGTCTTTAAAGATACTCTGAGTCCATCAGCATGGTAGTTAAGGCAGATGTTTTATGCTTTAGATAATATTTGCCTTTAATCATTTGAAAATGTCTACAAGGTTATAATATGATCCTCTGCTCAGACTCAGATCTAGTCCAAAGGTAAGTCCATTATCAGGATGTCCTGTATGTTGTAGACCAGTTCATGACCTCAGTCATAGTTCAGTGGTGTTCCTCCTCTCTCTCTCTCTCTCTCTCTGTTTCAGTCTGTTGAATTCTGATACCTGCTCTGCTCACATCAGAGCTTCTCCTCCATAATGAGCCTCTTAAAGCTTCTTAGCATAATACAAACCTCTCTGGTGACATTTATGCTCTGTGGAAAAGTCCCTTTATAACATTATCACGCTAATGTTGATAGCTCAGTAAACTGCAGCAGGATTAAACTGATATATTTTAGTTTCTTTGTTAGGAAGGGATGTGAGCTTTACTGTTTTTCAATAATAGCTTCTCAAAACTGTAATCAGAGCTCATTAGTGTCTATAGAAAAGAGTCAGACTGAGAATAAGCTTATGTGATGAAGATGCAGGAGGCTCAGCAAATCCTTTTTCTATGACTTTTTTTTAGGTTTCATTTGTTCACCAAATCCCATCAGGACTCATCCTTGAATTGTAATCACTAAAACAGAGCTAATTAGTCACCGTGTTTGCTTTAAAAACACTGTTTTGTTATTTATGCTGCATAAAGTGAAAACTCAAAAGCATTTGCCCAGTCCAAACCATGACTGTTCACAAAACAACAAACACCTCTCCTGGTATTTCAGATGTTTTTTTTTTTCTTTTCTTTTGTACAATATTTTTTTTAGATTAACAGAAAAGTAGAAAGAGCAAGGTTTCTGATTTAAATTGTGATATTTTCAATGTTTTAACATTTGAAAAGCCTTGGACTATGATTGTACAGCTAATAATAACCAGGATTTTCTTTTTCATGTTTTATTTTAAACTTCTCTTCAACCTGTGTACATGTCAATCACAATAATAATAATAATAATAATAATAATAATAATAATAATAATTTAACTTCTAAAATCACCCTGAAATGGAAAATTATTAGACACTGGCATTAGCATGAGACACTGAGATAAACACACAGACAGTGACCATTAGATGAGCACACTGATATGTATGCAGCACCTTTTACATCATCTCTCACTGGGCTTCATCTGTGTGAATACAGCAGCTAAATGATCAGAATGAATTAATATCAAACTGAGGTTTATCTGGTCTGTTCAGCCTCAAGCTCCAAAGCTCTGACCTAATCTTCATCTTTAATGTCTCCTGTTAACAGCATTAAACACAGCTGACCAGTCAGAGCACAGCAAGAATGAGAAACACAAAAATAAGATAAAGAAAAATAATTTTCACAAGAAATTTAAGAAAAAACTAACAAAACCATTGATGTGAAGAGTCCATGAAGTCAGCTGTATAGGTGTGAGTGAGAGGGAGTGTGCTGGTCTATGTAGATGTGTTGTTGCAGAACTCAAAACGATGAAACCAAAACCCAAGTGTGCTTCTGCTGTTTCTCCACAACCACAGTTAAAGAGTGAGAGTAACACCAGATAATGTTGACTGAAATCTCTTCTGTGAAAAGCAGAAAAACTGTCTGTTTCTCTCTCACAGAGATCAATGTGTTTCCCTCTTTGGGTCAAACTGTGAATTGATTTCCTTCAGTCCATTTTCACACAGTGAGATGTCTCTGAGCAGTAAATCATTTCCTGAAGTTCACTAGACAGAAGTAATGATTCCTTCATGAAGGCTGTCTGACATCTTTACTGCCAGCTTCCCTTGTCTGTTTAACTTTTAATAAATACCATCCCTCACACCTCGTCATACTGTCTGTTAGACCACGAGATATCGTCAACTCCTTCCATGTTTTGTGCTCCAGTATATGAATGTATGGAGAAGACAACAGTGTTAGAGCTGTGAGGCTTATTTCAGACTTTTATGGATCACATTCATGCTCTATGATATGAAATAATTCTCTCCTCCTCCTCAGTAATGTTGATCTGCTCAGAGAATTTATCATCAGGTTCATGGATTTAAAGGTGCAGTGTGTAATATTTAGCCTAGTAGCATTTAGCTGGACAAACTTGGTAAAATAAAGCAAAACATTTCTAAGACGGTCTATCTAAATAAGTGTTTAGTCATCTAAATTCAAAAATAGCTATTTTGAAAAAAACAACTCAGAATAAACCTTAATTCATACATAGGGAGGGTCCCCTCCATGGATGCCACCATCTTGGATTTTTACATGTTTCCATGGTAACATAGAGGAAAAAAGGATAAATAAAGTTATTGTATTGTATTGTATTCATATTACAGATACACATTAAATTTAACTGGTTGCCACAGTTTCGAGCAGAGAAATGCAATCTAGAACCCACTTCTAGATGTTGATATTCAGTTTTACACACTGCACCTTTAAGGCCCATGTATGCGAAACATTAAATTTGGATACGAATACGAACGGAGCCTTCTGTGTGTGCTCCGCGTTCATTTCGTCCGTATTTCTGCATGTTTCCATTAAGCTTATGGATACGGGCCAAACGGAGCAGTACCACCTGAAACCATCGGGGCGGTGTTGCTGTCACTACCCGATACGTAGCTCTAGTGAGACACGAAGAAGAAACAACAACAACGGAACTTTTTGAGGAAAAGTTGTGTGAGTTGGTTAGAAACGCTGCCTCCGTTTTTGTCTTTTATGGAAGAGGTACATTATCGATACCTCCTCCACAGTCGCCATGTTTGTTTTTGAGTTTGTTGTTATCATAAACTTTTGACTCTGGGCTGCCCCCCCCCCCCCCCGCCCCCGGTGGATGCATTGGTTAAGTATGGAAGTATGTGAGCAGTGACGGTTACATCGTTTGAAAAGGACGTATACATTTTCGTACGTAAAGGGAGTATAAATGAGCCTTTACTGCTCATGTCTCTCCAGCTGAGTGCGCAGATTTAAAGCTCATTGTAGGTAACGTATTAAAGAGCTGCCTGGACCGTCACAACAATCTGCTCACCTTAACTGTGATTCACATCTTCATGAATCTTTTCTGACCAGAGGCTGTGGATGTTGTTGTGATAGTGTGTCTGGAGATTTAATCCTGAACATGAGGAGGGTCAGACTTCAGAGGGAGAGAAAAGAAGAGAGATAAAGACACTGAGACTGAAATCTAAAAGTCTTTTGATCCTAAACATTAATGATTATTTATGCAACAGTCAAAAATAATCCTGCACATGTATTTCTTGGCCATGTATTCACTTGAAACAGGAAACTACTAAAATAGAAGATGATACAAGGCTATTTATTCCCACTGACATTTTCCATTAAAGACCAGAGACAGACATGATTACTGGTTATTTGCAGACTATTGAGATTCCTCTCTCATTCAGAGGAACCAGCAGACTCTTACTGACAGGATGGAGCTGACACAGGTGATTCTGCAGAAACAGATGGTCCTTTATGGACTGATTAAATGTCTTTAAAATGCTTCAGCTACAAAGACCAACAGTTTAGCAGACTAGGCTTTTTACATCCAGCATTTCTAATATTAACATAGACATGTTTTATCCCTAAATACACACATCTCTCATATCTCATCATGTTTTATACTGTGTTGATGACGTTCATGACTACAAACAGTCTCTTTAAGGTGTTTAACCCCTGAGGTAAATACTGACTATAATTTTGACAGATGTTGCTAAGCATCTCTCTCATTTTGGCTGTTTTTTTTATTTCATGTGCTCATAGATATGCTGTAGATTACTGCTGTAATTCTTTCTTCTATCAAAATGAGACATAGTCTGTGATCATGTGAGCTCAGCAGAAAATTTAAACTATCTGGAAAAGCAGCTGAGTCATTGAATCACTCTAAAATGTCTCTTTTTCTGAGTAGTAGCACTCAGTCCATCCCATCATCTCTCTAAAACACATGAACATGTCTGATCTAAGAGCTGAGTTGTGTTTTCTAACAGCAGATATGTCGGCCTGTTTTCTTTCATGTCGCTTTCTCTAAATGAAGTGCTGCTGATGGAGAGGACATTTGCTTTTTTCAGATCAGTAGCTCTGTCCTGAATGTGTCTTCATCCAGAGAGCAGAAACACTAAAGCGTGATGTGACTCAGATGTAGACAGGGTCTGTTGTGGTTCTGATAAGGGTCATGGTCTCTGTGTTGTGGTGTGGACAGTGTCAGGAGAGGCTTCAGGAGTGGGTGAGACCCACAGAGAGGTTCAGAGAATCACAGCAGGAAGGAGGCCAAGAAGAAGAGAAAGAAGAATAAAACTAAAGTAGTATAGTTCATTTAAATGTAGTTTTCCCGTGATAAGACAGCACAAAGTCACACTGACCTACAGAGAACGAACAAAGACACAGAGCGGCATGAGAGTCATCAGAGAGACTAAATTCTCTTTACCACCCTGAACCTGAACTTTACAGGGTCCACTTTTCTCTTCAAGAGGCTTTTTCAGACGTAATTGTCCCTCACAGGCTCCTGTAATAATACGTGGTGCTGAGAGCGTGCTCTTCTGACGTGACAGTTCTGGTTAGATTAGATTTTTCTGCTCACCATGGGTGTCAGCTCTGCTGGAGCTCAGATGCCTGTTGGAAAATCAGAACTCCAGGAGAAGCATCAGGATGAAGATGAAGGAAAGACTCAGTCTGAACCACCAGGCAGGACAAATAAATGATGGGTTTGGGAAGATTGTTCAGCATGTGAGTGCTTTAGTGAACCGAATGATTTTGGAAGTAGCTCAGTATTGACTTTGACTTTTAAATCTCCCAGAGCGCTGACTGCTTTAGGTCCTGAATGAAGACAGATGTGAAGGATTTACACCCACCCTCTATTAGCAAACAGCCAGAGAACTATAGACATGAGCAGGTGAGCAGGCTTGCAGCAACACTCCTAACAATCAGATATGAATAATTTCACACCAACCCCAAACTGATGAATGACTCACTGTAAGAAAGAGTTCAGTTGTGAAAATGAATGTTAAGTCAGAGCTGCAGGGCGCTCATGAGTTACTAGGTAATCAAACTGTAACTCCAGCACACACTCACACATCTACCATACTACTCTTTATTTCCTCTACTGGCTGACACACACATCCTAGCATCAAAACAGTGATTTTATAATGTGTATGAGTTTCATTGGGAGCTCCTGTCATGGATCAGAGAAGTCATGTTGTAAAGGTCAGTTTTCATAGGAGGGTTATAAACGCTGTGGTGGATCAGCTCCTCATGACATGCTGGTAAAGGAATCCATGTTTGGAATTCACACAAATCACATTACAACGACAGAGAAAAGACAGACTGAGGCAAACCTGGGAGAATAGAGTTTAGGGTTGAATACTGAAAGGTTTTATGTAATATATAATACTGGAAATAGGGCACAGACAGTATTTCCAGAAAGACATCTCCTCTGGGGGTGTAGGAATTGTTCTGGCTCTATAGATGTCATGGTGGTGTGTTTGTGTGAGCAAAACTGATGTAATCATTTGAAAAGTTTATTTCAAAGTTTGGCGTTTTACAATATTTTTTTGATATTTTTCATCATAACTAATATTAAACCAAATCTGATCTCTGTCAGACTAATAAAACTGAACCTCAGAGCACCTTAAGATGCTTTTGACACATTTTTAAAGGCTCAATCATCCAATTTAGAAAAACACACCATAGACAAGTAAAGAGTCCAAACTTGTGATACTGGCTCAAACATTCAGTAAATAAAGGTTTAACCTCTCATAGATGATATAAAGTCATGTTTGTGGGTGTATCTTTGCTTCTTGGTTGGTTGTGAGTTTTGAACAGAGCTTTAGTTGTGGTGTGATCACTGTTTTCCTCTGATATCGAGTTGGCAATGAGCCTAGAAGAAGAACAACACAAAACAACGGGCTGTTAGAGGAATATTGATCTTCTCAGAGACAACGATACAGAAATCACATGGAGGATTCAAAGGCCAATAAATGTGTTTATAACAGTCAATACTGAAACTGAGACAGGAGCTGTGATACAAATAATCTAAGGTTGTTTTTATTTTGATATTTAGAATAATATCTTCTCTAATAGAGGAGCCAAAAAATAGAAAAAAAATTGAATAGACATGGCACAATATAACAAGTACATGCCCTTTAGAAGAACTAAAACCCCTCTGAGGTCTCAGCTTTATTAATATTTAATGAGGTTAAAATGGATCAGACCTGATCTGAGCCTCCTGCAGGTTTCTGCCTCTGCTGACATTGTTTCATTCTCCATTAGTGTCTTCTTCCCCACTGAGAAACATTAGTAAGACAGGCAGATTTCTACTAAAACTCCTTCATCTCTGAATTCAGACATCCAGCAGTGTTTGCTTTCACACAGAAATGTAGAGCTCTGACTTAGAACAACAGTTTCTCATCAAGTGATTCCTGTCATATCGTCTGATTCTCTGCTTCATCTGGACTCATTCTGTTCTGAACATTTGTTTGGAAACTTCCATCAAAGAGACGGATCTAGAGACTGAGCTGACTCACCTCTGTCAGACAAATACAGAATAAAGTTACCAGTTATTTAAAAAAGTCACAAAACAGTGTCATTATTTTTTTTTATGGTCCACTGTCAGCTTTTACTTTTCAAAAATGTTTTCTGCTTGATGAGATACAACTATTAAAATAATGTTTCACATTTTTATGGAAGATGATTTCACCAAACATTTCACACAAAGTCAGTAACCATGTTCATTTTCAACCACATTTTTCCTTACTTATTCACTCCCGTTCCATGTATATTTTTTCCACAGTGTAAAGAGTATTGACTCAACACTCTGAACATGAGAGAGAAAAAAGAAGAAAAATCAAAGATAGGGAGGAGAAACATCACTAATAGCAGTGAAAAATGACTTTGAACATGTGCCTCTATTCAACAAAGCTTGGCACCTAAAGAGAAAATGGTCTCTGAATAAACACTGTGGTGGAAATGTGGTTTAGACCTGATAAAAGAAAGCCAGGGGAGGTAGATGGAGACAATGGGTTTAGCTGAAGATAAAGAATGATTACAGAGAATGAGAAAAGAGGGAAAAACCAAGCTACAGTGATTAAGAGTCACTGAGAGACAACATGGCAGGGACAAAAGAAGAATGAGTCTCTGTCCTGTTGGTTTAAACCCCAACAATGAGCAGAATCAAGATTCTCTGACTCCAGTTTATCTAATATTTTCAGAAATGCAGAGTGATTTGAGCATTGTGAACAACTGTTATTTATTTATCTACTTTGTCACAAATCTCTCTCATGTAGCTGTGGTATCTAAAGTCTTGTTTCCAGATGGACTGACTGAAGTCTCTGCACAGCTTGGTGTTGTTGCTTTGAAAGGACGCTCAAGCTTTAGTAAATCACTGCAGACTGAATTGAATTAACTTCTCTTTAGAGCTAGACACAAATACAGCTGCTGTTATAAGTCAATTACAGTTGTACAACAAATCCCAAAGGTTTTTCAGATGGAAACATAATTGAACAGCTCTTACAGCAGAATGGATGTCCTGGTTTAAAGACTTGAATCGTTAAATTCTTAGAGACACTGAATGAGGACATTTGTTCTCTCTGTGCTCTCATCGTACTCAGGCTGACTGCTGGGTTGTTTCACTCATTAGTCTGACTACATGGATCAGATTAATGCTCATCAGGGAACGAGGATGTTTTCATGTTTATTTTTCTCTTTTGTCTCTGGATTAAACTCACTGTCATCCATCATTATCTTTCTTAAATGTACTGTACTGCTCTGGTGACACAGCAGAGAGTGAATAAAAGCCTGTAAATCATTTGGATGATCAGATCAGAATATCTTTATCAGTCTAACAGCTTTGTCTGCATCAGATGATCCATCGGCTGAAAGTGATAAAATGACTATGAAGTGTGAAATGACTGCTCTGTCTGCTGTTCTCTCTGAGCTCTTGGCTGAAAAATTAAAGTAAACTCTTCATTTATCGGCTCAGTTCAGAGAATGGGGGTCCATCCATTTCCTCATTTCCTGTCTGAGACATTATAACCTTTAGTGAAGCTCAATCATATCTCTGACTTTTCCTTATTACTATATGGAGCATTGTGTGAATTTTGAAATGATTTCAATACACTGACTTTGTTAAAGGTAATATTTCAGTGCTCCTCTTTGCTCCTCAGCTCTTGCTGTACAAATGAACGATCAGATGTTTTTATGAATCTGACTTTTAAAGGACATTTCATAAGTTTTATGGAATGGTTTCATTTTAATTTTCTGACAGCAGTAAAGTCAGACTGAGTGAAGAAAGCCCAAATTTAAAAAAAACCCACCTGGTTTTCTGCCAAACAGCAGTTCAAAGGGAGAAAATCTCGTGGAGGCCTGGGGCACCTCCTGCACTGCAAACAACAGAGGGTCTAGCCATTTAACCCAATCACGACTGTCATTGTGAATGAACTTACGGATCATGGACTTCAAAGTCTTATTCAGACGTTCCCCTAGCCCATCAGTTTGGGGGTGGAACACACTAGTCCGAATAGACTTGATGCCCAATAATCTGTACATTTCCCTGAGTGTTCGTGACATAAATGAGGTGCCCTGGTCAGTTTGAATCTCTTTTGGGATTCCAGCTCAGGAGATGATCTGAAACAATGCCTGAGCAACACTCTTAGCCAAGATGGTGCGCAGTGGCACTGCTTCAGGATATCGGGTTGCGTAGTCCACTAGAACTAATGAAGTGGATATAAAATCATCACTCAGCTAAAAAACCTAACTCCAATGAAAAAAGAATTTAAAAGTGGTATTTTAAGTTTAAAAGGGCTTGGAACCGATTTGAAGGGGGATGAGATAACAGTATGTGTTGAAAATGCTCATGTAAAAACATTATTGTATTTTGTGAAACTTATTTTAAGTTCATATCTGCTATCGATTAGTTTTGTCTTAAATTTGTTTTTTCTTGGGGTACTTCTGGATTCAACCACTAGGGGAGTGTGTAATGGATGGAAAATGGATAATTTAGTTAAAAAGATTTAAAAACACGTTTAAGGTTACTACTGTTTTTAAAAAATATATGTCAGGAAAGAGTTAACATGCATTTTAAAAACACTGAAATTCTATTCTATTTCTGACTGAAAATTATTACACTTTTGGATGAAAGCCAGCAACAACAACAGCGGGCAGCAACCTGGACCACTTGGCCGACCTCTCGACGGAAGTGCCCGGGCTGCCTACACCTCCAACAGTCCTGTCCTGGCATTTGAGGAGCCCCCTGTGGGTTGGGAACAGTGCCTGTAGCAGCTGGAACCTGGGGAGGAGAGTGAGAATGATTAGTGCGGGGGGCAGAAGTAGGAGAAACTGATGAATTAAACTGTGTGTAGTTTGGGGAAGAGACTTCTTGCAACGTGTTGGAATTGGGTGGGTGGAAGGCAGGGCCCAGTGTGCCATATTAACTGATGACAAATTAAATGGTGACAGTCGAGCAGATGTTCAGCTTCAAACATGGCATGCTGATTCTTCAAGCAGACATCTACTGACTACTGTTGCAGGGCCCATGCTCACAGGTGCTGCCAATCAGGCACCTGATTGGCAGCACCTGGGGGTACCAGAAGCTCAAAACAAGAGTCAATAGCAACAGCAAAGTAAGCTTTTTCGCATTGACAGAGAAGATTTGGCATATTTTTCATGGGTGCAACCCACATACTCAGCTCTGCTGCTCATCTCACAAATGCATGATCCTTACAAATGTGGCATCATTTAAAAGGGTAAAAAACAGGCTTTCCAACAATATAAGATTTACTACCAAGAAGCATTGTTACAACAAAGAAATAACATACCAAACACAAACTGCCTCACAAATTGCACCATTCATGTCCCCTAAAGAACATGCACAAGTGTCCCCAGACACACTGACATGACTAGATCAGAGTCAGCCGAGTGTCCTGACAAGTATAAAGTAATATTTTGCTCAGAAGGACCACTGAGGTGACCATGCATTTTCCTGCTCAAAAAGACAGATCACTTAGTGTCATATATGATTGATGTTGCAAGTTTGTCAATTCTGTCGTATTCACAATCGATTGGATGGATTACAGAATGTCCGTACTTGCACACAGTCAATGGATATAACTGACTGCTTGGAATAAATTAAGGATATATGCCAGAAACCACAGAGAATGCTTAAGTTGCCTGTGTTAACTGGTGACATTCACAGCAATCTTTTTCCACTGCAGTGATGGTGAATTATTTGCGATTCACAACACTACACAAGCTGTCAAGAGTAATATTAGCCTTTATGTCAGCAACAGAGGTATGTAAAATATCCCTGTCTTCAGTTGGAGACTATTTTTTAATATCATCACTCATAAGGATAGCACAGACATGACTGCGAACCTAGCAGCTACGCATTACAGTGAATGGAATGTGCCACTTACATTTTAGCATCACATTTGTAGTTGACAAGTTTCAGTAGTCTGTCGCCTATAACATATTGAGATGTGGTTGCAACATATAGACAAGCTGCATTTCTGGTATTGCTCAGAAATACAGCAAGGATATACCTGTGTTAACTGGTGACGGTTTAACTGGTGACACCTGCCTGTTCTGCAGTCGTGACAATCCGAAGATGAAGCTCTCCAAGATTAATAAAGCGGTAAATCAAAAATTCACTCAACATTTGTTAAATGCACTTGTGTTACCATGACTGTATATAATTTGACTATTTACTATATTGATTATTTTTTCATGTTTCCACCTTGCACTGTGTAGACATTTCGTAGAGAGCACTACACAACATCAATAAAACATGCAAATGATTAGCCCATGTTGCTTTTGTACTGTACTTGTCATTCCAGCGAGTTCCTTTGAGTATTTAGAGTCATGTTAATTATCAAAAGCTGGAACTAAAGACATTCTAACCTTTACAGCAAATTGGCAGATTAACTTGTGATCAGACAATATTATTGTTTTTTTATTTAACATTATCATAACATTAATTTCATGTTACCCCAAGGCCCCCATTTTGATAAAATTACACCTTTCCCCTTAAAGATGAAAAAATTTCCCCCCTTCTGAGGATAAATGTTCATCACTGATATTTGCCCATCAAATGTAGCGGAGTAAAAGTAAAAAGTCTTCCTCCAGAATAAAACTCTTGTACAAATACTCAAAAACTGTACACAAGTACAAGTACACAACACTCCAGTATTATTACTCTTTCACTGTCCACCACTGAATATAGTTTTTCTTGGTTTTCATCTAAACATTTTGTTTAAACACTACTTTATTGTTTGTTTGAGCTGCACCTACACACCCACACACTCACACAGACTAGTTTCTCAATACACAAACACTCCAGACTCTGACATCCATAGAAAACACCCAAAATTCTGTCAACATTAAAGAATTGTCGTCTAAAATTCTTATGTCAGCATGATAATAGCCACAATGATAGCTAAAACACAATTAAGAGGCCCTAAAAGGATTATAGGAGGGCCTGAGGTTGAAACTCACATATTCAGCACACTAATTGCACAGGGCTGTCTTAGATTTTCTATTTGGAAGAGTGGTGTAATGGTGCATGGCACAGGTGTAGAGGGAACAGGTAGAGTCATGGATCCCAAACTCTACGAGGTTCTTGATGTAAAACTCTGTAATCGTTATCCTGAGGGACTTACAAACAAACAGAGATTTGTCATCAAAAGACGGTCTGAGCCCTTCAGGATAAAGGGTAAGAATGCATGCACTACTGATCAAGGAGATCTTATGAGACTTTTCAGATGTGTCTATGCCAAATAATGAAATAATCTCCTTCAAACTCCAGATGGAGATCTGTACTACATCTGCAGGTGCAGAAAAGGGGGCTCAGAGCACACAGCAAAGGCTGTGTCCTCAGCACAGGAGGCAAACTCCATTTTTGAGGAGTTTCACTGCAGTCCGCTGGGAGGACACTGTGGAGTGGAGAAAACCTATGCTGCAATAATATCTCGTTATTATTGGCCTGGAATGGAGGAGGACATACGGAAGTGGGTAAGTTTACAACAGTGTTTGCAGGTGGCACAAGGGGGGTTGATTCATGCCATCCACAGTAAATTGCGATCATTATTAGCATTCTTGAAGCTGATGCATACTCTGATACATTTTAGCTCTATTCTCAGAGTAAACTTAAAGTAACATGAGTTATAGAACTTGATTTAATGTATGTTTAAGACAGATAATAGAGATTATTGTGCATCCTTTTGCTTATGAATGTCAAATCAAATATACAATTGTATTGTTAGAATGATAACACAAAAATGTGTTTAAATAGATCAGTCAATGTCCACAATGCCAGCTGAAGAGAGCCCTGGTAAAAGAAAAGAAGGAGTATATACCCATAGAGGTCAGATGTCAGAAATAAGGTGCATGCTGTGAGCTTTCAAGCTCCACACTGGTACAGAGCTTATGTCTTATTTTCTGTCTTCCTTGTCCAGGTTACTGAACCCCTGGAACTGGTTGGGACGAAACTGGTGGGTAAACTAAAGGCAACAGAAGGTGGTAATCAGTACATTTGTATAATGGTTGGTTATTTTACCAAATGGGCAGAGGCCCACCCACTAAAAAAAATTAAAAAAAATAAATAAATAAAATAAAATAAATAAAATAAATAAGCAGGTGAGGTCTCCAATTGTATTCTTGACTTCTTTTACAAATTTGGTGCACTTGAACGGCTGCTAATGGACCAGGGTTCAGAGTTCTGCAACCTGGTCATGAATTATTTAGAGCTCTCTAGATAGTACTCCTGCCATACTTACTGTCATAATTAAATCTCACTGCTATTTTAAGGTAAACTGTGGACTCTGTGAGCAGCAGGGGATACAAAGGAGCCTTTGTGCCCCAAATCACCCTCAAACACATGGCCTGGTGGACAAAATGAACGGCACTATACAGAAGTAATTGTTTGCAATAATTATCATTAAATGCAGCTGTTAAAGGAAATGTTGATCTGAGGTAATCACTGGCATCAGCTTTTTTGCAAATGCCCAATGTCACTGATTATTTCCATGCTTGTACTTGTGGATCTCAGGTGTCTGAACAAGCTTGTTGCAGACAACCCTAAAAAGTGGGACAGGTATCTACAATCCACAATGTTTGCCCCGAGGACAAAGAAACAACTTACTACTCGATTTTCACCATATTACCTAATGTTTGGGAGAGAGGTGAGGTATCCCTCAGAGGTGCCAAATGACTACCAAGTAAGTTTTGCCAGTGTGATACTTCTGCAACAGTGGCTCTACATTGCAGATCAAATGTACTTTATGTGTAGAAGTTCATTTTTTCTATCATTTATGGCAGGTTACTGATGAGAAGGTGGACAAAATTCTTGCCAAGGAGCATCTGAGTGAAGGCCTCAGGGAACAACTCAGTACATATGAACAGGTGAAGAAGAACATGACGAACAGCCAGGAAAAGGTGCGTAAGTGCAAAATGGAGACTGGCCAGGAAGACCATTTCAAAGTGGGTGACTTTGTCCTGAGAAGAAACCTAAGAGAGGAATAGTGCAAAAGGGCAAACTGGCCAAAGAGATGCTTGGGCCCTTCAAAATCTCCCAGATTGCGGGTAAAACTGTCGACTTGGTGTCAGATGATGGTAAAACAGTCCACAAAGTAAATATAGACCATCTCACGCACTATATCCAGCCAGAAGAAAGGATACCTGGCAGACTGAAGAAACTCAATCACTCTCCTCTGGCTGGCCAAGAACAAATGTGTTCCAAGAAAAGCCCACATGCAAACAAGCTGGAACCACCCAGAGAGGAGAACTGTGAGTAAAATTCCACAAAGCATGAACTGCATTTTGCATTTCACAAATAACTGTTTTTTCCCCCTCCAGTGATAAAAAGAAGTATTGACAGGAGGACGGTGGAACACCTTGTGGGCCAAGGTCAGACCATACAAGGTTTTTCAGAAAATCTGGAGTCCTTGGCACCAAATGTGAAGCTAGACAGTGATTAAATTCATAAACATGTCTGAGCCTATTCTTCAAGTGTGTTACAGCAGAGTCAACTGCTTCTTTTGTGGAGGTTGTTGATGCATATCTCAATGTGGTGGGATGACAGAGGGGTGTAAGAATACTTGATGGTCTTGTCATGTCAGTGATATGGCAGGGTTCAAAAGGGAGGTAAACTAGGGTGAGTACAGAAATGATTCTAACTATTCAGATGCACTGATGTGATTCTTGCATGTGTAACATTGTATGTGATTTCCAATTTTCTTTCAGTTGAGGCTTGACAACTGTGACATAGCAGCTGCTGCAGTTGGTAATCATGGACACTGGACACTGCTGGTTTGTGTAAAGAATTATTAAACTGATTTGGGTATTGATGAGCTTGTGGCGGGCAAGTAGCTTAAACTCTTTGTTTTCTCTCATAGATAATGTATATCAATGAGAGGAGGGCACTATACCTGGATCCATTTGGGGCCACAGGAGAGGCAATAAGGAAGTGTCAGGATGTCACAAGGTGAGTATACATTAACCTTCATATTCCATACTCCTATGTTCCTGCACTCTGGATGATTCGAGGATATACAAAATAAGTAATAATTAGTTCTAATAACTCAACTCTGTCTGTAAGAAACAGTTATTCTCCAACCATGTAAACATCAGTTAATAGTTTAGAGTCAGTGTCATCTGTCATCTGTGTTGTTCAGGGCTGTTGTTCGCAAAAGCTTCCCAAACATTGGGAGGTGGACCTGCTCAACTCTTCCGCATCCTCGGCAGCAGGACTTCACATCATGTGGGGTCTTTGTATGCAAGGTAAAAGAAGTATCAATGGGGTTTTACATAATGGTAGAGACGCTTTACTTACAAAAGTTTTCAGCTTGTAGAGCAGATCCTACATGGGGTCACGGTGGGATATCCAGTAGATCGAAAGGGTGTTGACAAGTTGTGGCTGGATATTGCTGTGACACTGCTGAGAGAAACAGGTATTTCTTATTGAGACATAATAACACTTACTGTTTCATAATGGTATGCCTTCACATTTTGTCCATTTGTTTTTCAGATGACCTATCAGAGCTTTGTTGCCGGTGTGGGGACAGCGGTTCAGGGAAAGAAGTTGATAACTGGGTAAGTAAAAAACTTGACATTGGGTTAGAAGACTTGCATCAATCATGCTTTGGGCACCTTACCATCACTGGGTGAACCCTCACAATCGCACAGCTGTTGAAATTATTATTCACCTTTAGAAGGACATAAGAAGCACTGACTGGACCACAGATAAGATTGAAATCCATTAGAATAACTTCAGTGTTTTCTGCTAATTTTCTTTGACACTAGTTTTCTGTTTTCTCTTTCAGATTGAATGTACTACCTGCCATAGGTGGTACCATATGGACTGTATTCATCACCCCTCCACAGGGGTGTGAAGGCTGCATTCTCTAAAAATAAAAATACTGACTTGCACAACAATGTCTCTGCTCTAATTTTATCTACAGTGTGAACACGTATTTAATGTCTACTCACAGGTATGTTCAGTTGGAGCGTGCACTTGCCTGTTGTTTTGGTGAAGGTTTGTTCTTTACATGTGGACATTGTTGACGGTAATAAGCAGGCATTGTTTCCCAGTCAAAGCAAAAACATATGTCATCAACTTTTTTAACTAGAGAATGGTAGAAAACACTCTACAACCTCATTAAATGCTGGATTACAACTGAGCAGATATTTACATGCTGCAGTGGTTTTAGATAACGGTCAGTCTCTGAGTTTGTTGACACGATACTGTAAAGGGTGTATAGGCAAGGAAAATGGGAATGTTTCATGCTAGAGAATTAAAAAGAATACATTTAACTTTGTTAGATTATATTAAGAAGTGGGTTTTATGAGGAGAACAATAGATACTAAAGATGTAGTTTTATTTTGAACAACAGCCTACTCCATTAAACTTAACTCTCTACATTAAATAAAGGTTTAGGAAAGACTGTAGCATGCACAGCAGCCCCTATGTCAACAGTGTAGTCCACAAATGGCTGAATAGGACTAGTTGTTGCTTTCATTATCATTCTCAGTGCCTGTTTTGGAGGTAGCCTGATTTATCCTAACTTTGATGTCCCATAGGTGCAATTAGTCCTGTTTCTGGGGATGTACACAAATTGTATCAGTGGTTCTTTTTTGATATACATATGCCAGTTTTGTCATCTGGCAGAATATACGTTTTCCATCTATTTGAAAATGTGCCATATGTGTTCTGTGTAATTAAAATGGTCACATGTAGCCCTTTTTTTCAAACACATACCAACCCATTAAAGCCAAAATATCTGCAAGTTCCTCCAACACCTGTGCCAATAGCTGAATTGGTTGTGACTATGACATTGTGCTGAATGCCAGTTGGGCGCCGGTGTAGCAGTGTCTGTGCTACAGGGTTCTTTTCAGCACAACAGACACACGCGTGGCCTCAAATTGATGCAATGGTTCTTTAATCCCCCTCTCACACAATATAATAACACACTAAATAAAACTTTTCAAGCTGACTTGCCCGGTGCTCAATGTCATCAGGTTGTTTCCAATATTTCAAAGTCCAACACAAAATCTTCCTTTAATAAGGAGCACAGCCTCGGTGATCTGCTGCATGTGTGTTTGAGTCTTCTCCCAGCTCCAGCATGCTACTGCAGAGAGACAATAGAGCTCAACCAAGTCACAGAAACCACCTGTGTCACTCGGCACTGGCACTGCTCCCCTGAGCCCCTCCCCGACATCTCTCCCCTGCAGCTGAGCTGAACCACACCCCAATACCACAAAATAGAAAAGACAGTCTGCAGCTTATAAAAAGAAAGAGTTGTGAAATGTAATGAATATGAAATAATTCAGAGGCAAAGACACTGTTGGCTCTGTGAACCAGACATTTACTTACTTGCCAAAATAACTCTTTAGTTCTCAACATTTTAGACTTGCTCTTCTGTTTTGTTGTTTTGTAGATATTTATTTCAGTAAATTTAATTCTGAACAATGACTTGGAGCTTTCTACTGCAATTATCTGGATCATTATTGGAGGGAGAACCATGCTGCTAATACTTGATTTATTCAGATTGATTCAATTTTCCTTCTTAAAGTTATTTCCCTGAGACTTTGATCTGTTTTAGTGAAGACACTGTCTTTAAAACCCTGCATGGTCAGACTAGTTTATCTTGTTGGATAGATATTTGTATCTCTCATATGTATATTGAACTAAAAAACTCACTAGATATCTGCATTTTGAGTAATTTGAGTTTATAAACTCACCAGGAGGCCGCCATGTGCGGGATCATTGTGCAGGATTGTATGGAGCAGAGTTCGAGATGCATGGAGTTCTTACAAGATAAAGCACTGAACAAAGATGCAATATAAAACCCAACATCTCCTGGACAATAAATGTGATCCAGAGTGAAGCAGAAAAGAAAGGAGTATAAAGATGGATGGAGGACAGGAGAAGGAGGGAGTTTAGTGTTGAAGAAACCGTGCTGAGAGATAAAAACAGATTAGAGCCAAACAGCAGGGAGAGATGTCGTGCTGTGCTGTCCCACCAGAGAGAGAAATACTGACTGTTCATCACATTGTGTAGTTTTTCTTCTCATTCAAACACTGTGTGTGTTTGTGCATGGTTTCTGACCTCCTTCACTTCTCACTGTTTATTTGCATGCTGGGATTTGGACTGACCTCTCTAAGGCCTTTATCTGCCTCTGCTTTCAAATGTCTTCAGCCTACAGGCCTCAGGAACAATTCTTCAAACATCATTTAATAACACCACTTTTCAGTCTGATTCTGTGGACATGTTTTATTTCAAGCTCAGAGTCAGAGTTCATTAAGACCCCCCGACAGAGCTAAACAGTGTCCCACTTACAACAAACAAAAGACAGAGAACATAAAGACACTCCTGCACTGGTATCACACTCTGCACACAGACTAGCAGCTGCTGTAAGAAGTAAAGAGGAGGAATTAAAGACTTTGAGACCAGAGTGCTGCTCTGATCTTGGCAGCTTTCAAAGAAGAAATGTTTGCTCTGACTGCTGACTGAACAGTCTGTGTTTATATTTGTACTCCAGATTCTCCTTTACACTTTCTTTGACCCTCAAAGTTCTGTTAAATATCTGATAAATTCTATATAAAGCCTTTTTTTTTTTTTGAATCCTTGAATGCAGAGTCACCAGTCAGTTGAGTAATGGTGTTTTCTTTTTCTGTCTTTGTTTTTCTTCTTCCTCTTTAACTCAAAGTCATTCAGTCTCTGGAGTTTGTCTTCACCTTCACTCTGAAAGAAATGCTGTACAGGTTGTGTATTTTTCAGCTGTTTTTCACCACTAGAGATGGAGGTGTTTGTGTTTAGAGCCTGACTTTCACTGCTGAAACTTCACTCACACTCAGGAACACACTGACAGCTGCTGATGTAAACAACTCATTGATAAAATTCACTCTGATTCTGTTCATCTCACCGACCTTCTTTACCGTGGAGAGGACAGGAATTTAGGTTGAAACTGAGTTTTTACAGTTTGCTCCAGTAAAATCTGTTTTTTGGCCTTCACATGGAAATATTGTCACATTCTTAGCACGTCTGAAATACAGTACATCTAATAATGTCCTTTGTTCTTTACTCTTTATGCTTTGAATACTTATGTTCAGTATCGCAGAGATATTATAGCACACAGAGCTTTAGAAACAACCTTATCAAAGGATTACATCAGTTTCTATTCAGCACTCTGTTTCACACTGTGGCATTTTGAGTGCCAGAATAAACATTACACCTGCTGTGGTTCAGTCTTTACTGACACAGACTTTAAGAAATGTCATGTCTGTGCTCCACTCGTAGTATTACTTGGTGAAGTCCCACTGATCCTGTAAAGTTTGTCTCAGTCTGTCAGTTTTTACGTTATTCTAATGTGTGTTGTATGATTTCAAGCTGTGATGACAGCAAACACGGCGTCCTCTACAGACGTCTCATGGAGGTTCTGATGTAACACCGTGGTTAAAATCCTCTTATTCAAACGGACCTTTACAGTGTGGCTTCTCTGAGCCGTGACCGAGGCTCCTGAGGAATCTCATTTAAATAACTAAATCCATCTTTGGGTGCAAGGATGTGTGTGTCAAGCAGTGCTTGGCCTTTTTTGTATTCATGCATGTTTTTGTGCATTTAAAGTGCAATATCCGTTTCTCTGCATCTGTTTCTCTCAATGAAACCTTTAACATATTGTCTCTTCTCTTCCTGTAGAGGAAATGCCACAAAAATATCTGTATTATGGTTTATGTGTGGGTGGATCTTAGAGGTTCAGCCTGATGGCCAAGTTCATCCTGCCCATTCCCTGCAGCATTCAGATTTATTCCACTAACACAACTTCCCTCTTCCTCTCAGTATTCAACCATATGTCAGTTTCTATTCAGGTTTAATTTATATCTACCTGATAGTTCTGTTGCTGTTTAGTTTCCACCATATGATGTAGATGTCAGTCAGCTTTTAAAGCTGTAGCACAGAACATAAACAGACAGAAAGATGCAGATCTGTCCACAGCAGTATGTTATCTATTCTTGGACTGTACTGTTGGGCTCCACACTTAAATAACCCCAAAAAAACCAAGAGTCTGTCTGATCAAAGAGTTAAAGCTTCATGAATCAAACTGTTTCAAAAGGATTTTTTTTCTTGTTTTTCATTGTTACGGCCTCTTAAAAATGATTAACCCAAACCACAAAAATAAGGCTACTAAAGAGACCAGCAACAAATAAGGACACAGACAAAGAGTTTGAGTTTCAAAATAAGAATCCAAGCTTTATTTTTAACACAAAAATCAACCAGTAAATAAATGAAATCAATGGAATAAAAAAGGCTGTAGGCACCGGCCAAGAAGAACAAAAGAGGGGTGGTGAATGTGGCTAACCGTGTAATGGGCCATTGGACCAGCCACCACCCCTAACTAAAACTACCTAACCAAATACAACCTAACTATTTGATCAGGAAAAGAAAACAACAAGAAAATAGGACTACCGGTGAACTACAGCCAAATTAAAATGACAAAACCCAGCAATCTTAACATGCATGGAGGGAATAAACAAACAGGGAAAAGAAATGCTTGGAAAACAAATTAATTAATTAACTAACCAAGGGAGAAGGTTTTAAAAGAACAAACAAACCTCCTCACATTAGCCTAAGGAGTGTGTGTGTGTGTGGCTCTGTGTGTGGCTCTGCTCTGCATGCTCCTGCTACACTACTCCCCTCCTCCACTCTGAGTGCTAACAGCACTCAGGTGTGCTGCAGCCATACAGGTAGAGGGAGGAGGGAGACAGAGAGCCAGGGACAGAGAGGGCATGCAGCACTCCAGACCGCACAAAGCATTCATAAGTTGGTAGAGTTAGACTAGTAATGACAAAAATGGGCAAAGTCAAAGGAGAAAACAAATCAGGATTGTGTACCTGTTTCTTTCCTGTTATCTCATAGGAAGCATGACCGTGAGTTTAGAATTGTTGGACTAATGTGTAAAACTTTGTTCTTGTCAGACGTTTAAATAAAGTCTGGCTGTAGTTTTATAGTTAGCAGCAAATTACTTTCTTAAAGACAACATTTAGTCACGATACATCACAGGCACAGGTGTAATTGATAAAGTTAACAAGCTGCTTCAGTCTCAGGAGCCTGTTGTCATGGAGACCGACTCACTCACAGCAGATCAAAGCTTTAAATTGATTAATTAATAACAGCTGTGTTGTTTCTGCTATGACAGTTCAAATATCTGCTGTGTTAAAAGGATTTATTTCAGCTGCTGTTTTCTATGCAGAGGTGTTTACACATTCTTACTGAAGTCTGACTGATAAAAGACTCTGGTTAAAGTAGAACTGATTACATTTATTCACTAAAGTTAAAGTGAAGAAGTTCAGGCTCTGTAATGAACTCAGGGTATGAAAGTAAGAAGTAGAGCTCACCTTCTAACAAAACCTCTCGTCATATTTAGGAGACCATTAAAAACAAAACCAGTCTAACTTCCAGCAATAACTAAAAACAATAAAACAATCAGCTGAAATAAAGCACCATGATTATGGCTTTTTGTTTATTTTCCCAAACAGTAGAAACAGTAGGACTCTAATCCAGGAGATTACTGGCTGTATTTTCACAATAATGTCTCAACATTGAGACAGCACAGCTGTTGTTCATTTTCAGCCATAAACACAGAAACCAGAGATAAAATTAAAATCAGTCTGTGATTTTATGGATGCTCTGAAAACACTAAAAATGAAACAGGATGGAGGCAGACAGAAAGAGTGAAACATGCCGTTATGTGTTTCTTTTCATTTCAGTGTGTTTAAAGTTTCAGACTCAGTCTCTTTCACACTTAGTTTATAAAAGTGTTTACCATTTTATACTTAATAAGTAGCAAAGAAAGTGTCCTTTTTGAGCATTATTGTGAAAATCCACCAGAGGACATTAGATCATTTGAGACAAAACAAACTAAAATCCATCAACAGTGACAGACACTGATTTGTGTGTTTCATGATTCAGTTTTAGTTTACAGCAGCCTCTGGGCTTTAATATGTTATTGTTATTGAAACAGTGAAGGAGAAGAACTCTGATTTTCTGTCACTTTACATGAATATTAATAAACCTCAGTGAATTCTGAGTACATTTATACTCTGGAGGACCTTTGTGTTTAATAAACTTTTATCTCCTGTCAAGTCTGCTTTAAACATCTCATTTGTCTCACTCATCATGTCACTAACTTGAATGGACATTTTCTCTAGAGCCTCAGCATTGTTTATCTACCTATTTAGATGGAGAGAATTCATCATTTAACATCTTATTATAGTTTCTAATCAGAACTGTCTGACTGTTAGTAAGGGAGCCAGACAATATTACACAGTAACATCCTAAGAAATGAAGTGCATTACAATTTGTGCATTTATATCAGATTCAGTGATGTAGAAAACTCTCTCTTTAATATAAATCCCACAGTCTTGAAGCCCTGACTCCACCAGAGTAAAGTGGGACACATTTTTTCTCATCCGGACAGTTCAGAGCTCTCAGCCGTTCAGATAAATGAGACAATCAGAAAGTGTATTTGGTCTTTGATGAATGTTATTATGTTTGTGCTCCAGATGCCTCTAGGTCTGTGTGGAGAACTTCATGTGATTCATTCTGTTCATGGCTGCTTCCTGTGAAAATAAATATTTAAGATGATTGATGAGAAAACACTGAAGGAGTTTGTCTGAAGATAGATGAGACCCTCCTGTTTCTCACTACAGTCTTGTTATTCAAATATATTCAGGCGCTTTTCTTGAGAGGTTTTCAGAGCACAATCAGATCACAAATGAGTAATGTTTGAAAACACTCTCCCTTAGACCTTTATACAACAGCTGCTGGACCTGACAAACAGCAATAATGAGTTTTTTTATGAATGAACACAGAAGTAGTAAAACCAGAACCTCTGTCTTAAAGCCATCATGTAGACATGTAGTGTCAGGTACAGGTGTAATCTCTTTTGTTAATGAGCTTCTTCAGCCTCAGGGGTCTGTTGTTGTGAATTCTGACTCTCTCACAGTAGAGCAGAGTTATTGTTGGTAGAGTTATCTACACCTGTGCTGTTTCTGCTCTGACAGTCAAATAGCTGCTGTGTTCATCTCTAGGTAAAGTGTTCTCCATGTAAAGGTGCTGATGGACCGTGCTGCAGGTCTGTAGTGGATCTAGCTGCATCTCATGACCTTTCTTCTTCATCTTATTATAAGTTCACTTTAAAGTTTTTCAGTTTATTTCAAGCCTGACTGCTATAAATGCAGTAATATTCATGCACTGTAGAGATAGTTTTCTATGAGTCTAATTTTGGTCTGAAAATGCCTCATCAGTCTGATGGTTTTCTGAGTCTGATGTCTCTGAGAGTTTGGCCGTGTCCTTTACCTTAAAGAGGAAAAGAGAGATTTAGACTCTGGACTGTGAAATAAAAGCAATTTCATTTTCTTTGTGCCCTCGGTTCAAAGCCTGAGTTCACATCATTTAGACATATTTTTATCTATTCATTGATTTATTTATTCACCTGAGGTCCTTCTATCTGCTCAGTTATTATGTGTGTATAAAAGTCTACACACTCATTTTAAAATGCATTGTTTTGCGACACAAATGAGTAAAGACAAGGTAAATTATTTCTGATTTTTTGCCACACTTATTGAAACAGATTACATGTACAATTTAATATGAACACAAGGTATTTTAGAAAGAAAAGTAAAAAAAAAAAAAAAAAAGATATTAAAATCACAGAACCAGACTGCATAAATATTCATGCTCCTAGATGAAAACTACAAAGAAGCACATTTGATTTCATTACAACAATCTGTCCTTCCTGGAGCCAATCAGTTTGATGCATCTAGATTTTGCAAAAGTGCTCAAATAAATTAGATTATGAGGGCGTTTCCTGTGCACAGCGTTCTTCAGGTCAGCCCTCAGATTTTCAGCTGCTGCAGGTCTGAACTCTGGCTGTCTGATTAAGAGCAGCAGGGTTCAAAATGTCACTTGAGGTGAGAAAGATCTTGGATTTTAGCAAACATTTTCCTGATCTCTTCTGTTTCTTTTTTTGGCTCCGCACCTGCACACTTTACTACCACTAAGACTTCTTCATCTTCATCTTTCTAGCAAACGCCTGAAGGTTTTGTGTCAAAATTGACCGGTATTTGAAACTGTCCATAACTCACTCCACTTTAACTAAAACCACAGGTCAGCTGAGGAAAAACAACCCCAAAGCATGAAGCTGACACTGCTATGATTCACCGTGGGTATGATGCTCCTGCAGTGATGTATTTGTTCATAAAGAGGAGAGATCTGTAACCAGAAGACCACTACTGAACAGATAACACAGCTAAGAAACAGGATTTCTTTGGAGATATTTCTTTGGCTGTTTCATAAAGACAACCAAGAAAAGATTTAGAGGAAAAGAGAAAGTTTTCTGCTTTGACATAAAGTAAAGAGGATGACGCAGGGACAAGCAGAGAACCTGCAGAGTTTGTTCTGAACTTCTTTATTGTATTTGTGTATGATCGTCTATTAACGGCATTTTTGTCTTTCTTCTTTTTTGGGTCCTGTCTCCTCTGTTCTGGACTTCTTCTGTGGATCCTTAAATACAGGTAAAATGACATGTTCTTGTATGAATTTAGTGTTAAAGTAAATGTGTGTTTGTTGTGCTCTAAAGCTTTTTTTGTGTGCTTGTCCACTGTTATAGTGTTTGTGTTTGGGGGATTTGGTGATCTGGCTGAGCATTAATACGCCAGAAAGTACATCTGCAATGAGCACAGACTGACTAGAAAGACGTGTCATGATTCTGGTCTGTTTGATTTTCATAGAGACAATTTAGAGGAGTTTTGATTTTTTAGTCACTCATTTTTCTACACGTTTCTGTCAGTGAGAGTTATTGGTCTGACTGTCTACCTTCGTGTTGGGATTTTTTCCCCTAAACCCTTTAATCACTCGTGACTCTAGTGGTTATTCCCCTGAGATTAGTTTTGCTGCTCTGCTGGCTGTGAATGGAGATGAAGAGAGGTCTGATGTGTGACTGAGGAACAGATCCACACAGAGACCAAGAGAGACTTGAGAGAGGATGGAGAGGATGGAGGAGAAGGGAGGAATGGGTCTGCTAGTTAGGAGAGGAACATTATTTATGGATTCGGGGTCGACAGAGGTGTGTTTGTCTGAGAGTGAAAAAGAGAGAGAGAGGTTTGTTTCCCAGCTCTGCTTCAGTCTCAGTGTCTCATCCTCTCACTCTGATGCTGTCAGGCTGTTTTAATGACGTCTGTTTTTCCTTCACTGGAACTGGCAGTGGTCACACTGGGAAACACACACAGTGATGGTCACAAACACAAACAGTTTCAAAATAAATCCAACGCTCCTGACAGCAGGTCAAAGTGGCAGAAATGAGGTCTGTTTGAAAAATCCAAAAGTCCTTTCCTATTTACTTTTCAACAATGATAAGGGAATCTCTGCTCTTACACTGGACAGATTTTACAAACAAAAACTACAATTCACCATTGAAGAACTACAAAATACTCATCCATCATCTGGTGCATTTTCAGTGTTTTTTAATGCAGCAAATGAAATGTGTAAACCTCAGTGATAGGAGCACATTAGGATTTATAATGTTTACAAATGTCTCCTCAGGAAAAGGCAGACTTTAGCAGCCCAACTTTCATGACCAAACTCTGCAGAAGTAATTTATTTATCAGCTGCCTGAATAACTGGTTTTAAAAGGCAAAGTGAATTCATAAAGAAGATGACTCTGACTGTTTTTATGTCCTTAAATCATCCAGAGTGCAGGAACATTAGAGTAATGTACCATGAAAGCTAATGCATACTAACCTTGTTATATCACAATGCTGCATGATCAAATCTCCTGTGGCTCCAAATGGATCCAGATAAAGTTCTCTTTTGTCTCTGATGTACATTATCTGTGGAAGAGAGCATGAGGACTCTAACTTACCTGCTAGCCACGAGCTCATCCATACATCCAAATCTCTTTAACATTTCAAACATGAACCACCAGTGTCCAATGTTGGTTGGCACATATTCTCATAGACATAAAAATAATGTCAACACTGAATACTCCTCTACAAACACATGAGACAGTCTGATCTGTCGGTGATCAGCCAATAGAAACACACACAACATGATCAGAGACTCTTTATGAGGTGGACACAGATCAGTGATGAGGTAATTGCCTCCCTGATGAAACCGGGGATTGTGGGTAATCAGATAAGTCAAATCAGAGGGCTTTAAAGCTTAGCATTTAATTTCATGCTGGATTGTAGCTGTATTAATGTCAGTTAGCTCTTGTTAGATTGTGTCCTGAATAACAAGTCAGAGTGAAACAGCAGCGACACACTAACAGAGACATTTGAACAGAAAACAGCTCTTTATCTTTGAGAGCAGCTTTTAGTCGTGTTATACAGTGGTGTGTTTCTGTGATCAGAGATTCATTGTTAAAAGGAGCTCTGCTGTCTTTCACTAAAACTGGATTAAATGTTTAAATATCCATGAGCCTCTGTTCTAGGACTAGACTGAGCTGATATGAAGAAGTATGATTCAGAAAACTCATGTTGAAGGGTAGAGCTGCTCTGTGTTTGAATGAGGATTCCTCATTTTAAAAGTCATATTCTGAATTTGAATTTGAATTTCATTTGAAAAAATAAATCTTCTGCCCAACTGTGAGGTAGAACACAATGATAAAGCAGACAACAGACATTTAAGGGGGGACTCTGCAGGATTGTCAGTCAAATAGTGGATCATGTTAGTACTTTTATCACCATCATCAGAGACTGAACCTTTACCAACCATCACTTTTAATGCACAAGATGCTGTGTTTAATTTTCCAGTGGAGTGTTTGACATGCAGGTACCTGAACATTTCCATAATGTCAACTTTCATTCAGACCTCCCACTGAATCATCTTGGCTCTGATTGGCTGATGGTGAATAATAAGTCAGTGCATGAAACAGGAGGCAGAGAGCACAGCTCTAGCGCTCTGTTAGAGTTTAATACACAGAGGAAAGAGGAAATGATGGACAGCTCTCAGGGACTGAACATCTCCTCCATCAGCGTGTGGAGAAGGAGCTCAGAGGACAGACTGCTGTGTCTGCAGAGAACGCTGACTCAGCAGAAATCACAGACTGTAGAAATCAGACATTGGAAAGATGTATCTGTTTATGTATTGGTTTAATGAGTGTGTGTTTAATCTCCCTCTGTTCCTGCCTCCTCAGAGCTCTGTTAGATTAATTTAAATCTGCTCAATGAACATTTTCACTTTAATTCATCAAAGAGTGTCTGGACTACACAAATACATGAAATTACTGACTGGGCTTTGCTACTCACTTAAAACTTCCATGTGAAGCATCATGGAGAGTGAAAACTGAAACGTCAATGACAGTTGCATTGAGCTACAAACTGTTTAAAAACAGAGAGAAAGATTGGCAGGCTATCAATTCAAGGAGTGAACAGACGTGAACATGTGTCTTCTGAGACCAGTCCTTCAGGGAAAATGATAAATGGATCAACAACAGTGTGATGATGTTGTTCTGTCTCAATGACACACTGAGTCAACAGATGCTTGACTTCCCTAAAGCCTCTTTTAGGGTGACTGATCCCCAAAGATTCACTCGTGTGTGTACAGAATTACACAAACACATTTTAACATGCTACACTAGCAAACACAAGCTGGTCTTCCTGACAAAGCCCAGACCCTGATTTTACTCTCAGTCCTTGACTGTAGACCGTATTTTGAGTTTCCATTAGGGCAGATATGAGAGTTATGAATCTCCTGTGGCAGAGTTAACATTACTCTTCTTTCTTTGACATTTATGACTTATCAGTCAAAATATATTTCCTCTTCTGATTAATGTGACAGCTGTTGAAGTTCTGTTTCTCACATGAAGTATTCTCTCCATCAGGTTCTTACTGGAGTGAATGGAGACAGGGGAGTGTTTAAAGCTCCCATCAGAGCTGTTTGTATCTCAGACTGCTGATGGAGCTCTGATTATATTAGAGGAGGCAGTATCCCTCCTCTCCTCTAGTCTGTGAGCGTGTGTGTGACAGAAGTATTATTGAATCTGTTTTAACCTTTTGTATTGTTGCATGATTTGGAAACCTGAACTTGGCCTTTGAGAATCGTCTTGGTAGTCTTGTTAAAACTGCTGGAAAAATCTCAGGAAGTCAGCAGGCCAGGGTAATGTCCGTCTATAACAGACAGGTCCTGAGGAGGGCTAATGCGGTTCTGGACTGTCCTAATCATCCACTTCAGGCTCATATGAGGAAGCCTAAAAGACTACAGGTCATGTTTATCCCCAGTTCAATTAATCTACTTAATGGCAATTAGCCTTCAGGTTGCTCTTGTTCTTCTTGCACTATTATTGCTCATTTGCACATCCTCACATTGCACTTTTTGCATTACTTGGTAGGAGCGTGCATTTCTGTTTTAAATTTAAGCTCAAGAGAAAAAATTCATGAATTCATAAACTTTTTGTTTCCTCCATGAATGCAGCGTGTTCTTACTCTCACCCTCTGTCTTGGTCGTCCTTCAGAGTTTTCTCTTCTTTTCTTCAGCATTAAGTCATTCAGCTTCTTTAGTTTGATTTTTAACTTTTCTCAAAAATAACAGAAGTGTGTGACGTCTGACGTTCTTTACTTGATGAGACAATGTTACAGTTTTCAACCTGACTTTCATTTGTCCATCTCTCTCTACTCTCCTCTCATTTACATAATAAAAGCTGGACATGCATTACTGACACAACCCTGCACATCACACAGTCTCTTCAAGGTCTGTCTGACCTCTCTGAGCAGAGTGAGGATAATAATATGACAGCAGATTTCAGATATGAGTGTTTGATTTACAGGACACGTGGATAGTTACACAAACTACAAACTACTACATTCAACAAAAGTAAATAATGTTGGGAAATTGTACCGTGAGAACTTTTCCCTCACACAGTTGGAGGTAAAAGAAAAAATGTAGACGTATTAAATAAAAACCATGTTCACGTACAATAGTTATACCTAAATGAGCCAATGCTAATGCTGGTATAGTTCATGAGCTTTCACCTGATTAGAGTTATTTAGATACTTTCAGTAGAGGTTCTGTCTGAAAAATAAAATCAGACTGTTTACTGAGGACACACCAGCAGAGAACAGGTAAATGTTTGCATCAGTTCTTTAGAGACAGTGAAGAAATGTCAGACATGATGATGTCACAGCAGGACGGTCACAGGCATCATTAATCACACTAACGAGGGCTCGTTAACTTAGCCTCACTGACAGAGTTCTGCTCGTGGACTATGATGGCTGACAAGCTCACAGAATTGAATGGATACTTCATAATTTAACAAAATACTCCTATGGTTTTCCTGTTATTGAAACGAAATAATTTCTTGAGAGCTGACACAAAATTCCCAAACACGCTTTATAACCATTATAGTAGCTAGATGATGGAAAAGTTAGGCTTGGTTGGTGTAAGATCTTAGATTTTATTCTTTCTTTTACCAAGCATGTGATAGTTAAATCAGGAAGGCCAAAGTTGTCTGCTGGTCAGGATTTAATAAAGAAACAGTGAATGCCTTTTTGTCATCTTGTGAACATGGACGTCACTGCTGATGAAGTCAATTTGTCCTTCAGTTTGTTCACTTCTACAGTCACAAACTGAACATTCACTCCATTTTAGTCAGAAGTCCTTCACACTGAAAGCCCTTCATACTGACTGTCTATTTTCTGACTAACCTTGTAGAGCTGACTTTAAGATGGTAATGATTCCTGTCACTTCATTTAGCTTTTTTCTACACTCCTGACTTGTGTGATCAATACACACCATCAGCTTTTAAAGCAGAGATTATAATCTGTGCACTTGACTTCTTCAAGTAATCAGTCTGGCAATTCACAAAAATTTTATCCCTTTTTATCCAGCTAAAAAAAAGTCATTAAATCTTTGATTTATTTATTTCCCCCTCAGGTATTTTATCTTACCAGCTGCTCATCTTAAAGTAATAACACCAACGAAGTCTCATTTTCTTTTGCCTTTAACCAAGATTAACTTTTTAAAGACAATGCGGCAGCAGATGTGACAAATGAGACTAAACTGCAATAGGTCAGAAAGTAATGAAGCCTTGAAACAGCGATCTGTCAGTGGAGAGAGAGGGAGAGAGGGGCAGAGAGAAAGTGGGTAAATGAATCAATAGAGACATGAGACAGACTGAAGAGGAAGAAAAGAGGAAGATGAAACAGCTCTTAGTGTCATTAACTCTATTTTTACTAATGGTTCAGTTTCCTCTCTTTGTCTCATGTTTTGATGACTGAACAGAAGAAAATCATTCAGGTTCATCTTGTTTTCCTCATTGGGACAGTCTGACAGTTAGTGTAAAGACAATCAGTGAGACTTCTCTTCAGTTGATTCAAACTCTAACAACAGTCACGGTGAGGCAGCAGGGAGGCTCTTTAGTGTTTGTGTTTCTCTCATAAATCTCCTCCATCACTGTGATGATCATATTTGTGTTACTCTCAGTGTGAGATTGAGCTCTTTCCAGTTTCTGAAGCGGGGTACACACAAAGATATTCGGGATGTTTTTGTCCCGATTTTCCCCCTTCCCAACCAAGGACAGCAAACGCCTGATTATCTTATGTCTTATAAGATTATCCTATTAGATTATCCTGTGGTCTGAGGTGTGTTAAGAGTATTAACAATTTTTCCCGACAATTGGCTCCAAAAACGGTCGGGGCTGACAATCGTAAATGTTAAACTTGTTCAATATTTACAACCTGTGTGTGGGGCAAGCCGACGACTCCCGAGTCATGACTCGGTGAATTGTGAGTGGAACGAAATGTAGCCAATCAAGAAGTGAGCTGACTGACAACAACCATAGACATTATATACATATATAATGTCTATGACAACAACTCACTTCTAACTCGCCCAGTAGACTGTCAGACCCAAGGAAGACTAGCTTTTGTCTTGACAAAAGCTAATGGGGATTCTAATAAACAAACAAACAAACAAACAAACTATAAAGTCCGTGTTCACGCTGTCTCCAGGATTTTCTCCACAGTCTTCTCTTTTTTTTAGTTTGTGATTTTTCTGTTAAAAATAGTCCCAAGAACACCATCATTCCCTCTTCTTGTATGTCCTCTTCCGTGTTGCGTGCTGTGTTTTCCCGTTGTTGCTATTGGTTGTTGCTGTGTTTCTTCTTCGTCGTTGTTGTTAGATCACGTGTGATCATGTGAGATTTCTGGCTTGGAGGATGAGATTCTAGACCGGTGGTGGGACAGAATCATGATGTGTGTGGTGTGCTGTGTTGAGATTATCGGAGCACACCACACACAGTACGATCAAAGCTGTTCAATGCCTGATATTTTAACTTCATGCGTGGGCTCTCTAACAGATAAAAAAATATCTGAAGATTTAGAAAATCTTTATGTGTGTGCCCTGCTTCAGTCTCTGTGAGAATCAGGATATTTTCCTCCCTGCGGTCAGATTGGAGCTCACACACTCACACACTGTTCACACTAAAAGTAATGTGCTGTTGTTGCTTTTGGTTGGAAGCCTCAAGGATGAAATCAAACATTTGATTCATCATTTTCAGTCGTCTATTTAGTTTCCTGATCTTTACTTTGACAATCAGTCGTCCTGACCTCCACAGATGGTAGACTGTGCTGTGATTATTAGGAAAAGCTTTACCTTGTACTTCCTGTTTTTTCTTTAATGCTGCAGTTCTTACTTTACTCACGGTCTGTGACATCAAATTTCATAAATATAACAGCTTTGATTATTGTACCCACATTTTAAATTAGATCACTGAACCTTTACACTTCAGTCTGACATTAATGAGCTCACACCTGGAAACATCATGGAGAAGACTTTAGCTGGTCGTCTCATTTGATAACAATTTACATATTTTTAGAAAGTTCTACAATTGTAAACTAAATCATGTTAAACTGAGTTCATCTTCACAGTTGTTCTCTCTGCTGTGATTGATGAAGCTATTAGTCCATGAAATAGTTCAACATTACATCCTCCTCCTGGTCTTTATGTCTCACTCTTTAGTGGAAGAGACATTTATGATCATCTGTCTGCAGACAAAAGCTGTTTAAATCATCCAAAACACAATCCAACACAGTCAGAGTGACTTCATGTGAATGTTGTGTATTTCTTTTTTACTTTTGTTGTCCTCATTTTGTACAGATGAATGAGGATGTATCTGAGCCATCCCACTTGAAAGATTTCAGTTTTTTCAACCTTTTCATTTAATTCTTTTTGTGCATATGTGAGATCAGTTTAGATCTTTAGAAATGTGAGACATGGGTCACAGATGATGATTAGGTCCACCCCACATCATAAAGCTAGTCTTCCAGGTTTGATTCCAGCCTGTGGCTCCTTTCCCATGTGTCATTCTCCACTCTCTCTCCCTGATATTTTATACTGTCAGCTGTCCAGTCCTCTATGAATAGGGACAAAATGTCTTAAAAATCAATCTTGAAAAAAGAAATATGAACATGATTGTAGGGGCTGCATTATTGCTTGAGGTGTAATCCTGCTTCATCACATAAATCATGTTGTAATCTTACATCACAGTTTACTTTGCTCTTTATTGTTCAGCTGAAAAAAGGTGGAGGTTACTGATTAACATGAACAAGAATGAAAAAGGCTTGTCATTCAACTTTTTATACTAAATTACATCCTTGAAAATACTCTGAACTAAATTCTGATCTCTTCGTTTATTTTATAAAAACATGAACCAAACTGGCATGTATTAGTCAAGGTTAGATTTTAAAATGTAAGGTCATACACTTCACAGTGAACTTTAAATGAGGCTCACTGAAAGCTTCATCTGGTTTGAGGTGTTTTTATTCTCTGGTTAAAGTGTTAATGAGAAGACAGATGAAGTGTAGCAGAGAGATTAGAAGAATCTCCTCCTCCACGTTTCACCACCTCCACTAAACACAGAGAATATTCTCTACTAATGCTGAGAGCTCTACATGAATATTCATCTGAATTATATAACACATGACTGTGATTTGTTTAGTTGTGTATTTATAATGATTACTGTGATCTATTATTTAATAAAACTCCCACAATAATCTCTCAACTCAACTGTTAATAGCTCAATATAAATGTTTAAAACTGTTCAGACATTCAGAGACAAGTGGAAAAGATGTTCTCTAGTTATGAATACCATTCAACTCCACATATTTATCTTTGGAGATGATATTATAAATGTTGGAATCTTTATATTGATCATTTTATTGATTTCTATCAAACCTCAGTCTTTCTAATCTTTCTAACTGGTCTCTGACTGGATCTTATTTACTGTTTAATGCTAAAACTTTAAACTCTCTAAGATCGGTATTAATGAAGTTTAGTATAAGTTCATCATGAACACTGTTTTCATCCTCATTCATCCATCTATTCATTCAGTCATTCAGTCATCCCTCATTTATGTCTCTTCCTCTGTCTTCCTTTCTCTGCTGATCAGCTGATTTTGGCCGTTGTCTCACTTCAGAACTAAACCAATCAGATTCCTCAATGACCTCTTTTGACCAATCATCCTGCTGCTGTCATGTTTTAAAATCTGTTCTCTTCTTTCACAGTCAAATGTCATTTCAGTGTGTCCGCTGTGACCCTCCTCCACCCCAGCCACCTCCAGTCATCTCATCAGTGTCCAGGTCCAGCTCCTCAGAAGTCTACTCCTCATCTCATCCTGCATCCGTCCATCACCACCACTGTGCACGAGTGAAGAGTCAGATATTCCCATATTACACTGTTGGTTTAATATAAAAACATTTTCATCTTCACAAGAAAAAAAATAGAATCTGAATCTCCAACAACCCTGAGAGTTCTAATGTTGTGAAGTTCTCCTTGAAGAGATTTAAACCTCTTCTTTAAAAAATAAATCCCAGCTGAGTCTTCTCGTTAGAAACACTGGAGGTGTGGAAATGAACTATGAATGAGGAAAGTCAATAAACTATTAAACAGTTGATTTTGTTGTCATATTGTTTGTAATAGGTCTGAATGTCTAAAGCTGATGGTTAATTTGTTTATATGATACATACAGTCTGATAAAAAAGTGTGGGATACTTTGGTGTACTTGCGATTCATCATGCCAACAACTGGCATGTTATTAAGGTGAAGTTCCAATGCCATGATAAAGGCTATTAAAGGTAGCCTAATGAATGATAAATATAACTGAATGTGCTGTGTTTTAAAGGGAAGATGTTCAATGATCAAGGACTTAAGAAGGCAATCGATTGATTGTACAAAGAGTTTATTGATGGTTGAATGCACACTTCACAAAAGTAGCCCACCTCTGCAGAGGGATTATTAACACAGGTGGTATGGTATCACCACCTGCAGCCTGTGCACTCATTTTGAAAAGAAGATAGTTCAATTATTTTTTTGTGTTTTTAACAGGTTTTTCCAAGCACATTACCTGTGTAGAATGCTTCTCTTTTTTTTTTTTTTTTTTTTTTTTTTACAGTGTGTGTGTCAGGTGCAAGGTGGGAATCCTATCTCTTATCCTGTCTGTTATTTGAGCTGCACCAGTGTCTCTAAAATGTGAAACAGACATGCAAGATAGATCAATTAAACCATGAATCCTCAAAAGCCTTGGGATTGTAAGAGTTCACTCAGTGACATAAGGTTTACACACCCACAGTGAGTCCCAGTCTTCATACCCTGCACCAGGCAAATGTTCGATTATCTTTGTATCCAATTATCTATGAGCCCCAGAACTTGCTGGGATAGGTCATCTGTAACCACCAAACATAACTGTAGACAGAGGCGGAGCTTGTCAACAGGCAAGGCAGGCAGCTGCTTGGGGCCCCGGGCCACTAGGGGGCCCCCAAGGGCTGACGGACATTACTCCATAATAATGTCCTAAAATGTTGCAACTGCAGTGACCAACCCCATTAACCCCATCAAACAACCAGTGGTCAAATTGCAATGACATCTTAGATGGATATCCCCCTAAATGGGCCCCATGTCATCCCTGTCACACTGCTACGCGACCTACGTCCAGTAACTTTACTGAAGTGTGTGAATCAAAGTAACGTCAAAGCCAGCCAAAAAGAAGCGGAGCTACTCATCAGGGAACGAGAAAAGAAAGAGAAGAAAGGAGAAAGCAAGACAACGGTAAGTGGACTTGAACTAGGTGTAAGGCTGGCTGTTAATTGTTTAATAGTTAGTTAGCCTTGTTAGCGGAGCGGGAGACGTTAGCCTGGGGTTCCAGCTCTGTCTGCTCGCCGTTACTGTGTGTTGACATACCCGCACGCGACTGTCTTGCAAGCTTAGGTTGGCCACACACTACAGGATTTCAAGCATGATTTGGGGCAAGGTTTGCCTCTCCCCAACAATCCTGGGGGTGTATCCCGAGAGGAGCATTGTTGCAAACGACTGTTTGTCTGGGTAGTCTGCATGTGTGGTGTCAACACGATTGTTTTACTGCTCCAAATCGCGTCGTAGCCTCCAAAATCCTGAATCATAACTATCAAACACGTTTGATAGTTATGATTCTAGGTTGTAGTTCCACTGACGGAGTACCCACAACAACCAATGAGAGCGAGCAGATGGGGTAGCATCACAGCCAGATCATACGTACTTTCACCACTCACAACCATAAACACAACTTTAATGTAATTTCAGCCATGATTTCGTCCTGAGTCTTTCCCTTGTATTATGATTTTTGCTTCACCTGTAATGCATGCCAGGACAGCCTGTTGTGGAGACACAGGAAGACGGTATCGATAGACATCCGTGTTTTGTTTTTTTCCCTGAAGTCACGTGATCACGCGAGGTTGTGTGGCCTCCAGTGATCTGACAGTCTGGCTGAGTCATCTAATGTGGGCTATATTTGGGCGTGCAGCAACACACTCTGACCCCTATGCTGGGGCTTCGCCCAAGCGTAGTGGTCTATGCTGGACCGTGCAGGAGCAATCGCCGACCCATACGCTGGGGCGAATGGGTCTCCGCTATTAACCCCCGACTGGTTCGGTTTAGGCGTTTAAATCCGACTGGTTAGGTTTAGGCATTAAAATCCGACTGGTTCAGTTTAGGGTCAGCCTGTTGGCAAGTGGATAGAGCTGAAATTTCGTCGCCGGTAATAGGCTATATGTCACGCCCCAGCATAGAAGTCCGCCGGCTCGGGCAATATACGTCACGCCCCAGCGTAGCGGTCTCCAACCAAATGCCCCAGCGTAGAGGTTTGCCCGAGGGCTGCAGCCAGATGCCTCTCGAAAAAACTCAAAAGAGGATCCAAGTGCAGAGTAACTCAAAAATGATTTAATTAAACAAACAAAAGGCAAAAACCAAAAATGACTGAAGTCCAACACAAGGGAAAAATAACTGAACATCCACAAGAGAGAAAGACACAAAACAAAACTTACTTAAACTAATGTCTAGCAGAGGGAAAAAAAAACAAACAAACAATAATCAGAGGGCTTTAAAGCTAAACATTTAATTTCATGCTGGATTGTAGCTGTATTAATGTCAGTTAGCTCTTGTTAGATTGTGTCCTGCATAACAAGTCAGTGTGAAACAGTGGTGATGGAGGCATCTTTATCAGAAGAGCAGCAACACACTAACAGAGACATTTGAATAGAAAACAGCTCTTTATCTTTGAGAGCAGCTTTTAGTCGTGTTATACAGTGGTGTGTTTCTGTGATCAGAGATTCATTGTTAAAAGGAGCTCTGCTGTTGTTCACTAAACCTGCAACTAAATATCTGACAGCCTCTGTTCTAGGACTAGACTTAGCTGGAGACTCAAAGAAGACTGAAGCAGAAAACTCATGTTGAAGGGTACAGCTGCTCTGAGTTTGAATGAGGATTCCTCATTTTAAAAGTCAGATTCAGAATTTGAATTTCAATTTGATTTTTTATCTAGGAGAATTTTGAAGGAGAAAATGACCTTCTCACATAACACAATGAAAAAGTAAAAAGCTTGTGTAGTGAAAAAGACTGTTAATTCGTTGTGAACATTTTTGGCTGCATGAGTGGAAATGATGGACAGCTCTCAGGGACTGAACATCTCCTCCATCAGCGTGTGGAGAAGGAGCTCAGAGGACAGACTGCTGTGTCTGTGGATTTAATCAGTGTGGATTTATTCTCCCTCTATAACTGCCCCCTTACAGTTCTGTTGGATTAAATGTATTAAAGTTGCTTAATGAGCATTTTATTTCAAATCATGAGGGAGGAAATGGCCTCTGAACTACTGTTGCAGAGCAAATATTGGGACCACTGACAGAGATTGTACAAGTTTGCTATCCTCCTAATTTACAGTTTAGCCATTAGGGTTCAATTTTGGCAAAGGAAGCTGCTGAGTAGACGATAGAGGCCTGTGACATGGAAGAGTAATAATAAACAAAAACAAACTGTTTCAAGAAGAGGAAAAAACAGAGAGAGAGAAAGGAAGACAAAAGACCATTTAGAGTGTGTGAGTGTTTTGACAGGAGACGTGATCATGTGTATTCTGGGATCAGTCCTTCAGGGAAAATGATAAATGGATCAACAACAGTGTGATGATGTTGTTCTGTCTCAGTGACACACTGAGTCAACAGATGCTTGACTTCTTAAAAGCCTCTTTTCAGCCTGACTGACTCCTGAAAATCCCTCTTGTATGCACACTAAAGCATGTAGGGAGAGACAGAAACACACCAACACATGCTGCAGGAGTAAACATGAGCTCATCTCTGACCCTGGGAGTGAGTCCAGTGTAAGATTTTATACTCAGTCCATGACAGCGGATACAAATGTGAAGTTGTTTTAAACATCTGTGTAATAATAGATGTTTTTATTTATTCATTTTAACCTGGTTGGCTTAGATGCAAAGAACCAGACCTCAAACCCAGATCATTTCAGTTCATCCTCTACTGCTGTTAACCACTTTAAAATCAGATATGGAGCATGTATTGTGTGGGCATTAAGGAGGGCTTTGGCCTTTATTAACTGTCATAGGTCAAATTTTGAGTTTCCTCCTCTGATTTTTAGTTGAGACCCCAGGCTCTGTTTCTGGCTTGAAGTCTTTTCTCCATCAGGTTCTTATTGGAGTGAATGGAGACAGGGGAGTGTTTAAAGCTCCCATCAGAGCTGTTTGTATCTCAGACTGCTGATGGAGCTCTGATTATATTGGAGGAGGCAGTATCCCTCCCCTCCTCTAGTCTGTGAGAAGTGTGAGTGTGTGTGTGATAAGAACAGCTGAGCAGAGTTTAGACACAGTAGCAGCTGTTATCAGAGATATTAAAGCTGTTGGATCCTGTTAGCTTTTAAAATGTTTAAGAACATATTTCCTCTAACTGAAGACAGCTGATATTTTATCTTTTCTCCTGTATCGATTAAATTTTTTTCATTGATTTTCAAGATTTTCACACCTTTCATTGTGCAAGATGTAACTGTTGATAAGCTGAGCTTGAGGAGAAGTAAACTCTCTTTTCATTCTTGATGTATCAGTGTCTATTTCACTTACAACTTACAACCTAACAGTATCTTTCACCTTCACAAAGTCCAAGTTATTACATCTGAGAAAAAGACCTCTTGCTGGATTCCAACAACCTATAAAATGTCTTTCAGATATCCTTATGGCTCTATGAACTCTTTGAATTTATTTCTTAGGATAAAAGAACGATCTAGCTATGGTGATAGTCTCAGAGGATAAATCAACTTAGGGGTGATAGTTGCAGTTATCTGATTATCCAGTGTTTCAAAGTTAAAACTGTTAGTAAAGTACGAATCCCTGTACGTATGTGAACACAGATTAGAGTCAGAGCAGCAGCTCAATGTTGTATTAAACAGAGTAAAATTATCAGACAGGGAGCTGCTGAGGTGAGATCAACAGTTGAGCTTGAATTGAGTCGAATTACAATCCCATTCAATCACTTCCTGGTCTTGTTTTTTTTTTTAAGCTAAAGAGAAACCAAGACAGTTTCAAAATTATTTTTGTACTAATAATATAAATATTTTTCTCAGTGTAATTTGGGAGATTGATCATTTCTCTCAGTTTGTAACAGGTTCAATTTCTTAATGTCAAACAGAACTTCCCCTCTGAAAATTTTGGCCATGTTCATTCCTCCTCCTGTGCTCTCTTCTATCATCCTTGAGAAATTCTTGACAATTACAAATAAAATTTTCTTCCTCCATTAATACACTTTATTCTTATTCTCTCACCTTTCTGTTTTTGTCATCCTTCAATGTTTCTTCAGCATATAGTCATTCAGTTTCTTTAGTCTGGTCTGAACTTCTCTCAAAAAGAATTGAAGCACAGTGTGTGGGGTTTTCTGACATTATTTTCATACCAATATGATGCTTCACTTTTCATCTTGACTTTCATTTGTCCATCTCCACACACTCTCTCTGCTCTTCACTCATTCTACATAATAATCATGGACATGCAACACTGACACAACCCTGCACATCACGCAGTCTCTTCAAGGTCTGTCTTAACTCTCTGAGCAGAGTGAGGATAAAAATACAATAACAGTAGATCTCAGATTACTGTGATTTATTTACAGGACACATAGAGATACACAAACTACAAACCACTGTATTTAAAGAAATAAACAATATTGGAGAAATATATTGAGAGGATTCTTTTTTTCACACACAGTTTGAGGAAAAAGTGTGTAATATAGTGTGATACTCTGACCCAGTCATTACCATTAAATCATCACAGCTTCTAGTTATAATATTTATACCTCACTGAACCAATGCTTATACTGGTTTGACCTGATTATAGTTATTTGAATAATTTCCAGCTCAGCAGGGCTCTGTCTCAGACTAAACTCAGGACTGCTGTGTCTTTCCACAGCTCCAAAACAAAGGGTAAAAATAAATCAGACTGTTTTGGTTAAAAAGTTAACCATCAGTAAACAGAGTAAAATATTTACATCAGTGTTTTAGAGACAGTGAAGACTGTTAAATGTCAGACATGATGATGTCACAGCAGAACAGTGAAATGGGATTTTATCTTCTTTGTCCCACACCCCTCACTGTTCTCTTTTCTATGGAGCCTTCCCTCTCACAGACATGGGGAAACGATAGGGCTAGGAAAGTGTCGACTTTACTGCATATGTAAACAAAGCAAAGAGGATGACTGTGCTAGTTCCTGAATAAGTGTTAAACCTGGAGCCCATGACTGAATCAAAGGGTCCTTTTGTCTTTTAAATTGTGATGTCCAGATCACCTGGAAACAAAGCCCTGTGCTGGTGTGGATTCTTCCCAGACAGAGGGATTTCAACCATACCTTAGATGGGGGTGTTACTCAAGCATAAATGTTCTAGTCTCCCCATGTTCTGGTGTGAGGATTGACCTTTTCTTTGCAAAGAAAATAAAACCTTTTTGTCGGCCGGTAGACGTCTCTATTTCATTTCTCATTAGCAGCAATAAAAAATTGCCATAACAACAGTCACAGGTGTCATTAATCACACTAACGAGGGCTCGTTAACTTAGCGTCACTGACAGAGTTCTGTTCGTGGATATGACGGCTGACAGAGTTAAACTGATACTTCATAATTTTATAAAATAATCCTTTGGTTTCCTGCAGTGACAATGTATAATTTTGCTTGTAAAAATATTTCAAGCATTGACTCAAAAGTCTCAAATAATCAGAGCTTTAAAGCCATTTCAGGAGCTGGAGTATGGAAAAGTTAGGCTACTAGTTGGTGTTTTCTGGTAAGATAATGAGTTTTAATTCTTTGTTTTACTGACAATAAGATCAGGAAGGTGAATTCTGCTGTACGGCTGCTGAACGCTGATCTGTTAGCTCTCTGTCTCTGTCCATGGTGCTGCAAAAGATCCTGTATGAACATCTTTTCTGTGTATAACTGTAGTTTAGTTCAGTAAACCTTTATTCAGCAGTCACCTGTGAGTTTTCTCTCTCTGTAGTCACCATCTATGCTTTCAGTTTCTTTTAAAGTGAAACTCCCTGCTATTCTCTGTTGGACTCTACCAACTAATCATGATCTCACTCAGCAGACAGAAAGCCATGAACACAGATGTGAAGGCCTTATTATTCTCCTCTCGCCAGTCATAGCACAAAGAGATTCTCCCAGCTCTGACTGAGAACTCAGAGATAACTGTGGCTTGGGTTAGCTAATTGAATATGAATCACAACAGCAAGGGAGGAACTTACAGATGAGAAGTCCAACTCTTATCTTTAATTTTGGACTTGAATTTTAATCCTGCTGCTGCCATATTTTAAAATCCATTCTTCTCTTTCAAATGTTTCAAATGTTGTTTCAGTGTGATCGCTGTTGCCCTCCTCCACCCCAGCCACCTCCAAACATCTCATCAGTGTCCAGGTCCAGCTCTTCAGAAGTCTACTCCTCATCTCATCCTGCATCCCTCCATCACCACCACCAGAGACTGCACTCCATCATGGTGATCTGATCCTGCTGTTAGCCTCAGTACCACTTCAACTACATGAAGACATCAGGATGGAGTCTGATCACCAAAGACATGGCACATTGATGTTTATGTGAAATAAAATCCTCACCTTAGAGATGTAGAGAGAACAGAGACACTACAGAGGGATTCATATTCGGTTTTGTATTTCACTGTTTTCCTCTGTTGACTCAGTTGTCTTTGTTTATTTTCCTTTCTACAGTTACATGGTTTCATCTTTCTTTTCTTTCTAGTTTATTTTACCTCTCCAAATTTCACTGTTTGTTTCAATACAAAACACTTTTATTCACATTCTCACAGGTAAGTACAGTAAAACTAAAATCTCCATTAGCTCTAAGAGAGTCCTGATGTTGTGAAGTTCTCCTTGAAGAGTTTCAAACCTGCAGAGCTCATAACTTCAAAAAAACAAATCACAGCTGAGTCTTGTAGTCAGAAACACTGTGGTGTGGAAATGAACTCTGAATGAGGACAGCCAGGGGTCAGCAGCTTTCAACCTTGTGTTCAGATTCAGAGTTGAGAGGACTGGAGCACCAAAGGAGAATATGAATTTTCTGCTTTTTCTGAAGGAGGGTGATGAAGGTTTTTAATCATCAGTATTACAACTCCACCATTCAGAGAAATGTAACGTCTTTACACAGTCTGAGAACAACTCAGTGATGATAATGATACAGTGAGTTTGACTGAGTCTGATGTTTACTCATTCTGTACAATCTGTATGTTTTAATTTAATTAACATGCAGTTAAATGCAATGCAAATATCATGTATGTCAGACTAAAACAGACTTTATTTATTTATCGTGTTAATTTAACAAATCCACTGAACCTCCATGTTTTTCTTCCTTTGTGTCTCTCTCATTATAATGAACTCTCCTCCCTCTGCTCTGAGTCCAAAATACAAATGATCAGTGTGAAACAGGAGGAATATAAATGAACTCACCTAAAACAGTCTACCTGTACCAGAAGGTCTCATGTTGAAGCTCCACAGGGAGAGACTGGAAGAGAAACTAATGATCATGAACAGAAATAGGTTGAATATCACCAACTCTCTGTAGTTTTACACTGTTTTTGCTGTTTTATTGATTAAATTCCAGTTTCCTGTTTCCTGTTTGTAAGGAAATGTTTAACTGCCTCTGCTCAAACTCTCTACTGGTGTCCTCTCACAGAAACAGCCTCTCTGATGATGAGCTGCTGCTTCATTTTACAGCCTGGAGGAGAATTCAGTCACAGCTGATTGGTTAGTTTCAACTTCAGTCGTGTTTTTGTAGAAAAATAAAGACACTGACAAGAGGAATTTGTTTATAAAGTAAAACTGAGAGAAAATATATCCTTAATCAGTGGATTTATCATCAATCCAGATCTCACATCAGTTAAACCCTGTAAATGTTGAGGATTTCTTCACCCTGGAATCATGTGAAGAGTCAGAGTGATCCTCACAGCGTTACAATCCTCCCTCTATGTTTCTGTGTCTCTGTTGAATCCCACAGAGATTTCTCTTCTCCTCTTCAAACATGTTTCATCGTTCTGTCTGAGTCAGACTGGATCCACAGTTTGACACTTTGAGCTTTAATATTGACAGCTTTGACAAAACCAGATCACCCTCACATTTACAGGTTTAAACCTGAACTCACCCACTCTTTACCATGGATTATTGACTTCCTGTCAGCTCATTGGTTTATGTATCTTCATCTCAACAGGTTGTAGTTGTTTCAGAGTGACAGTATTGCGTGTTGTTGTCCATCATTGTTTTAGTACAAATTGTTTAAGGCAAAAGGTAAAGATGATCCAGACGTAAAACATCATATTTTATTACCAGAGATAGAATGTAAATCATTGGACTTATCTTTAAAGTGTTTTTATTCTGTTGATCTTTGTTATTTGTGGAAACAGAATCATTAAATGTTTGAACAGATCTGTTTCTCTGGTGAGCAGCAAATCAAACTTTTTCTCTCCCTCTATAGATTTTCTCTGAGTGAACACATCGTTTTTATCTCTCTCATCTCTTGTTTTTCTCTGCATAAAATATTGAAACCTTTCATTTTAGTTGGTTCTGGCAACTTTTCTCCAATAATAATGATGTAAAGATCTTTGTTGAGCAGCTAGAATGATTTGGCAGCCAGACAAAAGATTTTTCTGAACATCCTCCTATTGAAACATTGTCCTCTGTGAGTAAAGCTTTCATGGTCTGTTCACAGCAACATCTCTAAATGTGTTTCATCAAGACATGAGAGTCACTTTAGGATCAGTCCATCCTTTAACATCACACTAATCTTTTTATCTGACAAATACCAAAATATTACTCACTGCTGTAACTTCTTTCTTCTACATATTCCTCTCTGTTTTCAGAAAAAAAAAAAAACTCTGTAGAGATCATGTCAAGAATAAGGAGAATAAGAAATGCTGATTTTTGCCTTCATTATATCAATGAAACTAATCATAGGTTTATTGAAGTTTTCCTAAAGACAACGGATTGTCACTTTATTGTTGGGATAATGTGAGGATAGGTCCATGAATATAAAGAAAGATGTTCATCATAAGAGGTTAATTTGAAACCACAGTACAGACTGTAAATGTTGAGACATCAGTTAATTCAGATTTAGATCTCTTAATGTTGCTCTTCTGCTCCTGACTCTTGTAGTTTGGTGATTCACTCTTCATTAAGATAATGATTCTCTTTCTATGGGATTTATCCAATTAATTAGAACAAATTAACTTTTGTTTTCATTCTCCTGAGACACAGAGAGATGACAAGAGGAATACTGATTGTGTTTTAGTCTGAACTTAAATCTCATCACATATTCCTCCATGAACACACAGTCCCAAAGCACTAATGAGATGTTTTCACTGCTCTGTTGGAGAGCAGAGATGTCAGACCTCTCTAGTATACATACACACCAGCTCTCTGAAGCCTTACCTGACTGCTTTGTTTATTTATTAACTCTAGGAGCCATGTTTCAGGGTGTTTGACACAGCAGGAGACAGCTCATGTACATATATGATTATTTCATGACAGAGGTTAAATGAATGTGTGATGAAGCCAAGAGCTTCAGAGTCATCAGTCATGAATTAGTCATCTAATCAACAGGATTAAAGGTCTGTTATATAATTTTATACCGTGTTCTGACTCTGTTGTCACTATTTAGCTCACAGGATGTCTCTAATATAACAAACATAAAAATATAGCAGGTAGAGATCCAGCTGAGACACAGCTTTGATAAATACTGCAGAAAAGCTACATAGTAAAACAGCTCAAGAAGAAGCTGATATGATGAACTGTTTTACTCCTCAGTGTTTTTCCTTAATGAAAAATGTAAATGTGACTGTTTGGATGCCAATTAAAGTAAAAAGACCCCAGAATTACCAGGAGGTGTCAGTGTATTTGTGATCCATGTGTTCATTATTTGTTCACAAGATTCAGCGAGTGTTCAAAGTTTAATGATCAGACTTCTGCTTCTCTTCTGCTGATCTTCAAGCTGACTGAACCTTGTAGTTTGATATTTCCCTGTTTACCTGCTAAAGAAGATGTCCTTTATTCTTCAAGATGAATCCAGTTAATCAGGACAAACAATTTTATTCTAATGACTCATTTGTTTCATTCTTGGTCTAAAACAGAGAGAGAGGAAATCAAGAGTGATTGTTTTTGGATCTTTAATCTCATCCTCCTGAATGAACACACAGTCCCAAAGCTCTAATGAGATGATCTGAATGCTCTGTCGGAGTGTTTGAATGTGGTCGACCCCTCAGCTACTACAATAACAAAATGACTCAATCTTCTTCACTCGTAGGAATCTAACTACAGCATATTCATCAACATTATATGGTCATATTTTATGGTCGTCTTGTTTCAGGTTCATGGTTACAAATCTAAGAGGAGATAAAGACTTTGTCCAGAGTTTACAGAGAAGTCATGGTTTGAATCAGTGCTTTATCACTCTAATAATTACACATTTAAACTTCCTCAGTTAAAACTGCCAACACAATAACCCTAGATTCTGTGAGCAGGAACAGGACGACATCTTCGACTTCTCACTCTGACAGTAATACTCAGTCATGTGGTTATATTCAGCTCTCTGTCACACCAGGATGAAGATAATACCCGTGTTAATAGCAGAGTTTATAAAGCAGCTCTAGTCCAGTGGCTGAAATGAAGCTTGGCAGTGAGTCTGCAGAGTCGGGACTGTTTGGTACAGAACGTTTTACCAAGTCTGCTGCAGATCTGCTCACTTCAGTTACTTTTAAATTTACTGACAAAATTAGAATCAGTAGGCATTAAAAAGAGAGATACTGAAATGACGACAAGTCTTTAATTTTCATCCCCAGGTAGAGAAAATAAATTAAAGCTCTGCATCTGATTCCTGTGTTTACAGTGTTTCAGGTCATCTCTGTCTCAAATCCCGCCCTCAGAAACAGATCATTTACATTTAAATAGGAATACAGCTCTGTCAACATACATTCTTGTTAGATTGGGTATAATATATTTATGTCTGCCTTAACTGTGGACTGAAAACATAAACTCATTACAGACACTAATGAAAACAGTGAGGTGGAAATGTGAACAAAGGTGTTGGTTCTTTATAAATTCATGAGCTTTCTCCAAGACTGCCAGTAGTTTTCATGTCAGAGAGAAATCAGGTTTAAAACTCTTCTTTGTTGACCTCAGCAGCTGTGGGAAACTTGATAAGACTGAAATAATAGTTTCTATTGTTCTTATTCATTAGTTTTACAGTAGAGCAGCTCAGTGTGTGCAGGACAAACTGGAGCAGCTGTAGTCGAGGTAGAGTTGGTTGTTTCTCAATCAGTCTCATTTTGAAACAACTTTAGGAGAGACTCTAAACCACAGATCTGCTCCTACTGCTAGAGTTGGTGTGTGAATGTGATTGGTTAACGCTGATGGACACTTTGAATTGAATCCCCTGCCATCAGTGTGTGGATGTGGCATAAAAAGTGTCTTATTAGTCCAACAGCTAGTGAAGAAATGTTATACAAGCTGAGGTCTGTAACTATCAATCACTGGTCTTGTCTCTTCTCCAATAAAACAATTCATGTAGTAAATTATGGGGAATGGAGTCTTTAAGGAGTGCTCACCTTGTGATTGTCAAACCATTAACATGGTGAGCTGTCAACAAGGACAGAGTCAGAGAAATACATTTTCACGGTCTTTTCTGAATATATTCACTTCTTTTTTTAACACTATGATGACAGCCAATATGCTGACCTAAAGGCTTTAAGTGGAATTGTACATAAATGTATGGACAGTGGTCACATCCATTCTTATACCCAGATTATGTTTGCTTTATGTTCTCTAAATAAACAGCAGAGTTTTGAATGTTTGGATCAACCCATGTACAGCTGACCTTTATCTGTGAACATGTAAATATCAGCTGATGTGTTGTATTTTAACTCTGGATGTGTAACTTCTCATGTCAGCTTAAACAGAATGAGTTTTCTGTGTGTAGAAAGATTCAGATCCTGTCCAGCAGCAAATATCAGGTATTTCTTCTACACTCTTTTAACCCTCGGTCCCTTGTAATTTTTATCTACATCTGTCCTTGTTTGTCCTGAAAATGGACATGCAGAAAGGTGCTAATAAAATAATCATTTTTCAACATTTTTTTTTACTTTCACTGCTTCAAATCTCTTCAACAACTTCAACCCTGACCACTAAAAAAATAAATAGATACATTAAAAAAATATTAAAAATTCAATGTTACATGCTTTTTATGCCAGTTATTGTACACCATGTCACTGCTATTTTTATGGTAAAAAAAAAAAACACAAAAACACCATAATTCCCATATAAAATGATCTAGAAAAGAAAATCTTTTTTTCAATAAATAGAGTCTGGGCCATGCCGATGATGAGTAGTAAAATTAATTTTGATGCATTGAAATTTTTTTCTATAGTGCCGAATGCCATATTTTAGCTACATCCACCCTTGTTTGTCCGAAAACGGACATGCAGAAAGGCATTAATAAAATACAAATTTTTCAACTTTTTTAAAAACTTTCACTTATTCAGGTCTCTACAACAACTTCAACCCTGACTACTGAAAAAAAATTAAAATTAAAAAAAAAAAAATTTGTGTTATACCCTTTTCTATAATCCACTTATTGTACACTATGCCTATGACTTGGATTCCTCCATGCTAAACAGACGAGTCCATCCGTGCGTAAAACACGCCAGTTTTACCCTCCTTTTCTCACGCTTCCTCCTCTACCAAATCTAATACGAGTGAGTGAATGCATTTGTTTTGTTATTAGGTTTATTTTATGTACAGGCATAAAGAATCAGAGGATATATGCAGGATATGAACCACGAACACGGGCATTTCCACCTCTAACCAAAATGTGACCACAAATATGCCAATTATGTGCAGATATAAATGTACTGCATCTTTGAGATATGATATATTCTTACCTATTGATCGAAAGGACCCGTGCATTCTCATGCTTGTTAATCCACTTGCTATGAAGTGAGGGCAAAGTTGAAATTGTCCAAATGTCCCTCTTTCTTAGTCCCAGGCTGCAGAATCCACAGGTAACATATCCTAATGTAAACACTTCACTCATGGCATGTCCGCTTGTAAACATACACGCAGATTTGCATCCCGATCACACACGTAGGAGCCCACAAACTTTTCCTTACACATCTAGCCCACTCTCAGACATCCATATCTAGTGGCATGAATTGGTTCATTTAATTCTGGTTATGTTTAAATAGCGCTCCAAACACTCTGAGCCCATGGAAGGAAAACCATGTCTGCGCTGCTGAAAGGGTTACAATTGTGCGCTGCACTATCCACTGGATCACTGTTTGATGGTGAAATTTAGATCCCTGGTGATCGACTGACTGCGAAAAAATGGGTGCTAAAAGTTGTTTTGGTACCCTAGACACACAGTCAAAAAACATGTTTTTAATGGAAGTCTGTGTGTCCGATTTCGGACAAACAAGGCTGGATGTAGCTATTTCGCGTCATGGGCGTTCTATGTGTGACACAGTTTTCATTTTTTAAATTTTTTTTAATATGAAGAAAAATAATAACTTTGGCCAAATTTGATGCCTTAATCTATAAAAATGTGACTATTAACTCGAAAGAAACGATGATGAAAATGATGAATGTCCTCAAAACGGACATAGTAGGGACCGAGGGTTAAGCACGTTTCAATGTCTGCTAATCCTCTTACTTCACACAGACATTTATTTAACATATCATAAACTTAAACAAAATAAATAAAAGGCAGAAAGTAACTTCAATACACAGATTTGTTAAACACAAAAATCAACTCCTGTTGTAAAATACTACAACAGATCAAAGCTGATTGGTCAAAGTGATGTTGGTGAAAAAGGAGAGCATAACAAAAGAGAGAATCAGATCCTTTACAAGCATGATTCAAACCAGCTAGTTAATCTAATAGAGGCATCTCTGTTTCCACTAAATAGTGCTGTTGATGTTTTCATTAGCTCATTCTCTCTGGTTTGAATCTTCCTGCAGCTCTGTTACACATATTGCCAAAAGTATTCACTCACCCATCCAAATAATTGAAATCAGGTGTTCCAATCATTTCCATGGCCATAACATGGTTAAACCATGTTGATCAAACAGCTGAACTCTTCAGGAGCTCTTATTTCTCCTGAACAGTCCAGTCTCTCTTCATTTCTGTGAGTTCCTCAGACTGCTGCTGCAGTAAACCAGGACTGTTCAGGAGGTCTGAGGACATGGATCAGTGTTCCTGTGGGCGTTCTCATTTAAAAGATTTTTATTCGTTTTTATTTGATAAAAACAGAGTGCTGTTTCAAATCCAGATTTTTTTTTTCTTTCAGTGTGTCCTGCCATCTTTAACAGCTGCAGTGAAATCCTCGGCTATACGCACAGGAAATACTAGATTTGTTTTTCTTTTCATCCAGATTTGAACCTTCTGAATAAAGGAGGGAGCTACACTGTGACAGCTATAAGAAACACTTCTACTGAGGTTAAAGTCACCCTTTATTCTCCTTATTATCCTGTCAGAAGAATTGTTTTTTTCTGGTTATGTATGCTAAGAACTCCAGATAGAGCTTCTAAAGAAACACAAAAAGAGAGTTAAACTATGAATCTGCTGAGTTCAGATACCAACAGTCTTTTTCTTGATCATATACCAGACCTGAGAAATTTTACAGAACAAGATGTTTTTAACTACAGGATTGAAATCTGGTCTAAAAATCAGTGTTTTAGTTAAATTTACTGTCAAACTGAGTTTTGTGACAATATTGTGATTTTGTGTTTGCTTGTTTGTGTTTTTATCACCTTGTAAAATGAAGGACAGGAGTCTGACTGTGAACCATCTGCTGCCTCTTATTGTTGGCTCCTTTTTCTGACACCAGAAGGTCACACTCATCCAGAGAAAACACAGAAAGAGGAAAAACACTGAGGAGAAATCTACAGTTGTTTCTGTCTGTGAGTGTGTGAGAGAACTGTTTTAGTGGTGTGTCTTATAATTCAGATTTTCCTCCTGGCTTGAGACTCTTCTGCAAATAATCTTTGTAGTTATTCACACTCATGGTCACACACCTACACAGACACACAATCACACACTGGCACATCATCAGATCTGGTTTCTATAAAGATGAAATCCACTGATCTGGCTGTCTGACATTAACAGTTTGTAGTCGTGGTAAAGGACAAGGATCAGCCTGTCACAGCAGCAGAGGTCAGGACAGGAACAGTGAGGGAGCAGAGAGACATCAGGAGTCCCAAAGGAGAGATATCAGACTGGCACAGACAGTGATGGAGGTTTAATGTGACAACCTGGAACTGAGCTGAGAGAGAAAAGGAGAGACACAGACAGGAAGTGAGACAGAGAGAGGAGAGTGAGCCTGGTGAGATGCTAGGGTGATGTGTTTGGACAAAGTCTGTGTGTAAATCATCTTGGTAACGTTGTTACTGTAATACTGCTTTGATAACACTCTGGCACGCTGCTCAGAGTAGAGCCATAATCAGACTTCCATATTCAGGCCTTTTTCCCTTAAATGTACCATCAACAACTGTCACAGGAGTGAAGTTTAGTCAAACATGACGGTGTAAACCAGCTGTTACCCTGAAAAACACCTATGTCACTCTAAAATGTTTGAGTGTGATGGTTTTATTATTGTATTTTTGCTCTCTTTAAAAAAGTCTTTTAGATGTTCGTCTTCAGTTCCTCTGACTGTAAAGACCTTTGGTTGTTGAGGTTTTGACATTGTTACTGCAGAGTAGAGGTCCTGTGTTGTAGTATCAGGATAAAGCTTTGTGTCATCAGACTGCAGTAGATATTTGTTGTTCATACAGAAACCCTGAGGCTGAAACACTTGAGCAGGATGTTCTTGTGCAGAGAGCTACATGTGTTTACTCAGAGTCAGGAAAAGACCTTTATCATAGAGTGTTTGTGTGGGAGTTTTTCCAGTGGGATACACTTTTACATACAGCAGAACTACAAGCATCATCGCTGACTTCCAGCTGTAAACCTTACATCAGACCTCTTTATGCTGAGTTTGAAGCACTGAATGTTGAAATGTGTTGAAGCTCTCAGCTGGGACTTCACTGAGAAGAACAGCTGTTCTTGTCTGCTGAAGCTTGTCCTGTATGCTGTGTTTCCTGTGTAATGACATCCTGTAGTAGTGAGATCTCTGTGAGGTTATAAAGTGCTTTAACATCTCTGTGTGACCCAGCATGTAGGAGGACAGAGCTGCAGGGACAGGACAGACGGTGAGACCACACAGAGAATGATGAATAAAAGTTACAGAGGAAAGAAGGGAAGGAGAAATGACTTGTAAGATTAGCCCTGGCAGAAAAGATGAAGTAAATTACTGACTCTTCTCCGATTTAAATTCTATTATGTGACTCTGAATGATTGTCCTTTAAGTTATTAGCCTGTAGGGTGATTTTGACAAGGCAGCAGAGACAATTTTGTTCCTATTTTCACACAGTCTCGACTCTCATAGTTTATTGTCTCAGCCTCTCATCTTGTCAGCTCAACACTGCAGTCTGCATGCTAATGCTCTTCATTACAACCTGTTAGCTGTATGCTAACTGGAGAAATCTCAGGATAGCTGTACCAGCAAGAACAAGTCAGCCGTCACAAACACCTGAACTTATAAAGAGCTAATAACACAGGATAAGCATTGTTTGTTAAAGCTGAGTACAGGACAAAAAAACAGGGAGTGATTCTACATATAACTTCATGTTTCCTTGAAAAGAAAAAGGAAAAAATCAGAGTGGAACCAAGCAGAGAGAAGTCAGTCATTGTGACGACTGCCTCCACACTTCACACACTCCTAACACACCACAGAGCAGATCCACAATATGAGATGTTTGTGTTTATCCATTACTTATCAGGGAAATGATTATCACCATAATCTGGGTGACAGCTCATTTCATTGAGCATAACAGTGGAGAGTACGAATGTTTTAGCAAATATTGTAATTATGCAAATTCAAACCAACCATCACTTCAAACTTTTCTTCATGTTTAAAATCAATAACTAAAGATTATGTGACTCTGAGCATCATGGTCCAACATTAGCTATGGATCCCGTGAACATTAAAGTTGCTGTAGTGGGATAATAACTCCTCTACCTCACTGCAGCTTTTCTGCTGATACTCAGAGAGGAGATGTAATCATTCATGATGGTCAATTATTGACAAGCAGAAGGTCTGACAGGATGTGAATGAGACAGACGTCTGTTTAAACACTGACACTGTGAATCCATGCTGATGGACTGACTGGTGTTTGGAATAATAGAGGGAAACTCACTGAAGTGTTGAGTAGCTATTATCTGTGGATGTCAGATGAGGACACCTGCTGTGCTGAGGCAGTCGTTCATGTGGGCTTGATGCCAGTAGAGTAAACTGGCAGCATTTTTCTACTAGTTTGCTCCATGAGTTTACCTGATCACCAAACAGAGAAACATAACAAAGAGTGTAATGCAATGTTTACAGACAGACAACAGCAAAGTTTGATTTATCTACCTGACCAGCAGCCTGAGAGACAGAACACAGAGAAATGAGTTTTCTCCAGAGCTCTGTTAGTTTTCTTTCTACTTCTTTAATGTGATCTATGAAGAGACACTGCAGCTGATGGTTCTGTTTACAGCAAATCACACGACTTAGAGAGGTAGATAAGAGAAAAACACACTCATCTTTATTACTGCTTCTCTATTAACCCTGGATTAATATTAAAAGACATTGTCTATTTTCACTGGCTGGGTGTTTTAGACCATTTCTGTTTGGAGTGTATTTCAGTGATTTTAGCAGACACTCTTTAATCTGGACCTGAATAAGAAAGTGATGCTCTGCTCTACAGACATTTGGCTCTCCGTAAGAAACAAACTGTTATCACAGAAAAGTCTTCAGGGAAGATTTTCACACCTTTCTGAGCTAACTCAGAGCTGTAGTCTAACAGCAGAGAGATCTATAAGAAGAAAACAGTCATAAATCAGAGTTCTCCTCAGAGTCAGAGGTCATCAGCTGGGGGTCTGTTGTGATAGAAAGCACTGGGATGGAGTCACCAGAAATAGACAGAGGAGCTCTTTATTCAGGACAGAGACAACAGCAGAGGAAAGTAGAGCTCCAAGAGTCATTAGCAGCAGAGTAGAAGAAGCTCAGAGTATCTGTAACTTTATTGTAAATGATCCACTTCTGCAGGCCACAGCTCAGAGTGGAGAGAGGGCTGTGGACTGAGCTGTCAGGGTAACAAGTTAGATCAATACTGAACTTTCCTGAGTAGTGTCCTGATACTGGATGGATGGGAAATCATGTAGAAAATATTCACTGTCAGTTATTTCATTGTGAAGTAACCACAAGGACTCAGAGCTGCTCTGAGGGAACCAACTCGTAGGTCAATGAGACGTCTATCAGATTTTATTTGACACTACATTTGGTAGATTGTTAAAAGTGCCCTGGTGTATCTAAAATAAAACTGCATAATGGCCATTATATGAAAATGTTAAAGAATAATTTATAACTCACTAACAGTATTTCAGTGATGTTGGTATCATCTGTAGAGCTCTGTCTCCTCACTGAACTAAACTCTGAGCTCTGCTGCTGCTCTGTCTCTGTCTCTGTCCATGGTGCTGAACCAGAGGAACAGTCAACTCTAGATCAAGATCCTTAGAGGTCAGGAGCTCTGAACTCAGAGTTCAGTATGATCAGACATGAGCAGACTGCATGCGGAGAATTAATCAGAAGTTTTTCCACTCATGAGTGGATGTAATGAGGAGGATGTGTTTTCACCCGCAGTCACTGACTCTTTTTATTGAGTTGATAATGTTAGATACCTATGATTTCTCTTTGTGGCAGTATAAGTTGTATTAATGTAGGGATGTCCCGATCAGACTTTTTCACTTCCTATACGATACCGATATTGCAGCCTTGAGTACTGGCCGATACCGATATCAGTCCGATATCGGTATCAGCACGAATCGTACATACTTTTATTACTTATTTTGTAGTATGGAATGTTAGAAAAGGTTTGATCAAGTGATATTACTCAAACAGAGAACAAGTCAGCAACAGTAGGTATGAGAAAAACTGACCCATTTATTATTAACCAATGGGTTACATAAATTTTGACCTTAAACATAAGCACATTCTACAATTGAATAGAATAAATCAAAAACAAATTAGACAAGCCTGTCTATACTGTGTTTCTTTCTGTGAGCATGAATGAGTGGGGACAGGGTGTAAAAAAAGCCAAACTGCTTATCTTCTTAAAACAGAATCTCCACATCATGCTCAGACTGCAGAAAGTGGAGATGGAGGAGTAGGAAGGGTTTTGTTAGGAATTTAGTTAACTGACTGATTATTATTTGTTTTCTGCTCTTGTTATTAGAGTGAGATGTTTATTTTGAAATTGGAGCCGTGGACTCTTTACTTTGAGCAGTTGGACAATACACAATGTTGTGTTTTTTTCCCCCTGCCCTCAGTTGTTCCCACCATATACTGGCAGTAAAAATAACTGAGGTGAACTTCATTTGTTATTTTGTACTTTAAAAGTATGATTTGTTTTTATTGGATTTATTGAGGTCATTTTTCAGGCTTGTCTAATTTATTTTTGATTTATTCTATTCAATTGTACAATATGCTTATGTTTAAGGTCAAAATTTATGTAACACATTGGTTAATAATAAATGGGTATAGTTTTCTCGACAATGTAGTGGTGGCTATGCATAATGTAGTGAGGCTCGAGGTGCTCAATCAAGCATTTAAACCCGACATTACTCACCACTGATAGGGACTGGTCATCGAGCACATTTGGGCTATCTTTTCTGTTATAGCTAATGCCTTTTTGCCATCCTGTGGGAGTTTATCATGCTTTCCAAATGTTTCGGACAGCGTTGGTTGTTTGAAGGAGCCAGAGCCTTGTTGTTTCTTCGCCTCCGTGGTCTTGTGAAAATTCTCATGCTGTTTTTTGAGATGCTTTTTCAAATGCCCGATGAGGTTGGTCGTATTAAACTTCCCCGGTTCTTTGCCACCACAGGGAACTTGTGCATAACAAGTTTTGCACTCAGCTGCAACGTCTTTATCTGACTTTAATGAAAAATACTGCGACACGGCCGACATCACTCCTACACCTTGCTACTGTGTTAGCACCGGTTAGCACTCAAGCACGCTGTTGTTGTGATCACATGGGCTCTGCATGCTGGATCCTGTGGCACTGCTGGATAGAAGTGCTGGAGCGGAAGCTGAAATGGACTGCTTGTATCAGAGTGCTGCTTAAATCGGAGACTTTAGTTGCAATCCGATATAATCTGATAGTCGTTTTTTGCTGATATCTATGGTGGCCCTGAGAGCTCACAGCACTGCAACTTAAGAAAACACATGCAAAAAGACAAAACACAAACAAATTAAGAAAACATCTTCATCAATTTGACAACACATGCGCAGCATTTAGAAAACGCGCTGCAAAGACCACAACACAACACAGAAAAATGCACTGCAAAGACCACAACACAACACATTAGAAAAACGTGCTGCAAAGACCACAACACAACAGCAGTGTTTCCAGAGGACACTTAAAAGTGATGCACACGTCCAGACACGCTTGTTGATGTTGTTGACGTGGATTTTGAGTCACAGTGTTGTTGGAAAATGAGATAAAAAGTAAGTGTTTTTGATTTATTTTAACATTGTGATCGCATGATTCAGATATTAGCCTATTGCAGTGATCTGCTGTTACACTATCTTTAGCCTTTTGCTTGTAATACACACGATTAATTTACTGTAAAACCATATACTGTATATAGTGTGAAACACGCTGTTAGCTGGCTATAGTTACTATCAGAACCCTTAATAGGGGACAAACAAGTTATAATACCGGTGGGTTTTGCTGACATGGTTTCAAGTTGATGAAGATGTTTTCTTAATTTGCTTGTGTTTTGTCTTTTTGCATGTGTTTTCTTAAGTTGCAGTGCTTTGAGCTTCAGGGCCACCGTAGATATCAGACCGATATCTGATATCAATATCGGATCGGGAAACTGCTATATTAATGTGTTTACAGCCTATATTATCTTTGTTCTATTGGTCCTGCTGTCAACAGAGTATTAGGGCCACAGGAAGAGAAAAAAAAAAGTTTTTTTTTTGACATTACGAGAATAAAAGTCATAATATTATGAGAAAAAAAAAACTGAATTTACGAGAATAAAGTCATAATATTACGAAAATAAAGTCATAATGTTACGAGAATAAAGTCGTGATATTATGAGAAAAAAGTCGTAACATTACGAGAATAAAATATTACAAGGAAGAAAGTCTGCCGGGGCGCCGCCTCCGTTAAAATGAACAATGTTGAGCATCTTGTGAAGCTAGATGAAGCTACTCTTTAATATCGGTTTCACAAATGAGAAAATACCTCATCTTTTGGCACATCAGCATCAAAATATTATTATCAGAATCGGGACAATACTCCATCGTAGATCCACGGCGCCGCGGCAGACTGTCTTTCTTGTAATATTTTACTCTCGTAATATTATGACTTTATTCTCGTAATGTCAATTTTTTTTTAATTAATTAATTTATTTATTTTCGTGAGCCCCTAATACTCTGTCGTAGTCAGCCAATGAGAGACTGGTCTAGTAGAAACATCCTGAGCACACAGACAGTGATGGTGGTTCCTGTAGGGGTCGCTGCTGTCCGTGGTCAGCAGCAGGTGGAGCAGTGACAGAGTCTCCAGCTCTTGTGTTCATCAGCAGCGGTCAGACTGGGATTTGTTCCTCCGCTCGGCTTCACTTTGAGCGCTTTCTCTTCTGGAAATTAACCGCTGGAGACGGAGCTTGGTCGGGAAGAGCGCGGAGCTTTTCCTCCTGGTTAAAGGACACCATGCTTTACTTCTGGATACACACCGTGTGGATCCCCGGCGTCGCTTTCCTCTTTGGATTTCAAGGCAAGGGATGGTTTGATTCTTTTCATTTCATGTGGTGCCGTTTTCCACTAGGAAACTCTGGAGATGAGAGAGAAATGACAGCTACCGTGGATGTTTCTTGTGTTTCTGTCCGTCTGCTGCTGACTCGAGTTGTAAAGGTATGTGAAGTGACTTCCATGTCTTCTCTGTAAACACTAACTGACACAGAGATCTCCTCATGCTCTCTTTGTGCTGTTGGCTGTTCTTCTAGAGCTCTAATAAAGTTAGTGAGAAAAGAGAAAACTTTATTGATCTGTAGAGATGTTAACTGGATATGAGAAGTCATGGATGGACAACAGAGATTCAGTCTTCATGTTTCTCTCTTGTGTTCTTCTGTATTTAAATGTCAGTCATTGATGATGCTCTGCAGACTGTAAGTACAGCAGCTTTAACATGAGTAGTGAATGGATGGTGATCTAGTGATGACAGAGGCAGCAGTGACCAATCAGCTGCTCTGTTTGACTCAATGAGAGTGCTGCTGTGAGAGACATGATTGTCAGTGATCTTATTTTATGGCTGTCACGATTTCAAAACATATTATGTCCTTGTTTTCTTTTAATGTGGCATCATTTAAGCATCATTTACAGCATGTGAACACAGCACAGCTTTATTCTCTGATTCATTTGGTTTGTACCAGACTGTGAAGCTCTGATTTTAAAGATCTCTAGATCAGAATAAAACAGCAGCTAAGCTGGGACAAACCCTCTCATGGGAATATCTCTGCACCCACAGAGGGAGTGTGAGACAACGTGTTTACCTCAGTCAGAGTCAGCAGAGCTTGTCTTATCCTGGACTGAAGCTTTAAAATCCAACCTGTTGTTGAAGCAGAGGGATGAAATGATTGTAGATGTAGGGATGAACAGAGTCAGACAGGAGACAGTCTGTTGTCTTGTCTCTCATTTCCTGTAAAAACCTTCAGCTGAAATGTGACAGAGCAGCCTGGAGGCATGAACAGACCTGTAGTCACAGCCTCAGGGAGGATTTTCACTATCACCTCTTCTTCATCCACCTGAGGAACTGTTGGTGTCACTGTTTTATTTTCATCTAAAATCACACATTTAGAACCATTTAGTTTGATCATACATCAGCTCTATCATTTATTCTGTCATAATTACTGCTACTTCCCTTCAAGCTTCTCAGTCTGTAATTTAGATGTTCATCATAATTATCACAGCACATCTGCAGGACGTCTGGAAGCTAAAGCTGATTAGCTGATATTAGTTATGTCAGTTTTTAATCACAATTACAGTTTGAAGTCACTATTGTCTATTTTTCCTTCCGTCTCTCTTTATCTCCTTGATATTTTCATTCAAAAGATAAATCTCACTTTGTCTGATTTTTCTCTTTTGTAAAACTTATTGGCTTCCTTGTTACTCTTTGTTACATCAAATATCTGAGCAATGGGTTATCCTCTGATTAGTATGCGTAAATATGATCTCACGGAAAGTGCACATAAAGGCCTCTAGACGTCTGTGAGAGAGCTCTGCTGTCACAGAGGGAAACCCTTAAATCCTCACAGACTTAGAGAGGAAAGACCTCAGAGCGTGTGAGCTCTTGATGTTGACAGTGGGATTGAGCCTTCTTACATAATAAAACCTGTCTGTGTCATTCTACACAAAACAAAAGTGACTTCTGAAACTCAGTGATGTTTGATAAAATAGACACATAATCCTATAAAGTAGTTAAAAGGCTAAGTTGATTTTTAAAGTCTGACCCTGTGCTGTCAGATGTGTCTTAGTTTATGATTTTATTGTTATTTGTCCCTTTATATTCTATGTAATGTTCATCACTGCATGTTTTCATTGAACCCATGGTTTTCCTGATATTTGATTATTAGTCCTCTCAGGTATTCTCAGCCCTCTGTGTGTGTGTGTGTGTGTGTGTGTGTGTGTGTGTGTGTGTTGTCTGCTCTCCAGTTGTAGGGTAGCAGCACCTGCAGGGGGATTTTAATGACATCCTGTCAGATCTGCCTCATGTGTCTGCTGTTTATATGGAGGTGTGTGTTATCAGGATAGATTAGTACACAGCTCCTATCATCAGGTACATGCAGGCAACATGTCACTACTGTTGAATAAAACTTGTTGATCATTTCATGATCATCATATCTGGAAAGAAAAAGAAGTATTGCTGGTCAAACTCTGCTGATTTTCTGTTTCCTCTGCTGTCTGATCATCAGTACTGACTCACTGATCTCAGCTGATCTCATGTGTTGATGAAATCCTCAGTGTAATATTAGAGTAAAGTCAGTGACGGACAGAGCAGCTCTTTGCTAACATGATGTAACTCCAGTGATGATGTTGTTAGACAGTAATGGATTTACTGTCACATAATGAACAGAGAGACTGTTGAGTATCAGCTGAAGGACTTCCTGTTTCCTCTGTTCACTCTGACTGTGGAGCGTTAGTTAACAGGAGTTTCTGCAGCCTCTGTGCTGTCAGTCATCTCACACAGCTTCATCCATCAGGAGATTCACCTGTATTTATGATAATGTTGTCTTCCAAAAAAAAAAAAAAAAACATAAATTGTTGAATGCTTATTTTCTGTATTTTAAACCCAAACTTTAAAAACTACTTATTCTGGCTTTGTCAGCATTCAGTTGTTCAGTATTGACCATGAGCACAACATGATGATGGTGAAACAACAAAGACAGCTGAGGAGACAGTTGGTTGCTGAGAAGGAGCAGAGCCCTGGGAGTTCAGGCCTGATCAGCATGTAAAGTCTGGTCCTTTCATTGAGGTCTCTGCTGGTTTAATATTGTCCCTGTGAAGCGGCTGTATCTTCATGTAGTCCTCTAATCAAATCTGGACTCATGGTCTGTGTCCCCTGTCTTGATTATTCTCCTCCACAGCCCCTGAAATCCTTCATTATTAACATCAGTGTTGAAGAATCTCTCTCTGGTTGAGATCATGTCTCTCCCATATGCCAGCTCTTTCTGCTCTCAGCCATGTGAGACTAAGCTGTTTCTCTGAGCTAAACCTCATTCACACACTGACATTTCAACATTTTCACTGGAGATCAGATCTGAAATAGAGAGCCATAAACTATAAATGCTATCAACTTTTAGATATCTTTCCAGAATGGATTCCATTTTCACAAAAATCCAAGAACTGAACGACTGTTTCACTGACATCATATTCACACTTCTCCTCTTGCATTGGATATAAAATGACCAGACACCTCTGGGTGGAGGTCTCCTCTAAAGTGAATCTGTCTCTGTGTGGTTAACCAACTTCTGTTCAGCTCCTCATTAAATGTTGAACTGATTGAACCAGAATAAAAAAATAATGAGTATGTAAGACTATCTTCATTTAACCTGTCTGTGGAGGATAACTGGTGTCTCATTTAATGGTAATTAGTCTGCTCTTCTATAGCTCCTGTATGTCATCTACCTATCTAAAGTGTCTCATGTTCACACACACATGTGTAAACTGACAGCAGAGACTAACATGCCAGGGTCTGACTTGTTCATCAGGATCTACTTTCATTCACACATTTACACAAACACCCATAGCACCGTTTTCTGGAGAATTTTTGGGGATCAGTTGCTCCACTTCTGTATTTTATTAAAGTCCTAACAACTTTGACGACTCAGATTTTTTTTAAACACGTATCACTCGCCTTTTTACTGTTGCTTTTATACACCAAATTTCCATTGATAACAACTACTTGTGTAAGAGCTATAATATATTTCATTTACTTGAAGAAAAAGCCTCGACTGCTGGTGTGAAGTATCTTTAGTAATCCAACAACACTGCTAGAACATTTTAGTATTTGTATCATTGAATCCATCATTGAAATTCAGCCCATTTCCAAAAGCATTCACAGCTCCCAGATTCAACATGAAGCTTTTATTTTCAGACTTGTGCATCAATTTGAAACTATTTCCACTTTAAAAGCTGCAATTTGACATCTCAGAGCAGCTGGCAGCACTGATTTGTTCAAGCAGAGAGCAGAAATGTCTGCTGATCATTCATTCTCAGGCAGAACTAACAGTCTACACAAGGATCAGGATATCATTTACAACACTGATGGAGAATTTTACAACGGACTTTATTCTTGACTGGATCAGTCAGACAGAGAGGATACAAACAACAGACAATACAGAGGGTCAAATACTGTCTGTGGTTAGGATCAGGGCTGTTGAAAACCAGAACACAGAACTGAATACAGCAGAGCCAGTGTTAGACATGTTAGAGACTCTTCAGTTCTAAATAAAGCAGTGAAATATGAAGAGGAAACAAAGACAGACTGATCCTGAGTTAAAAGAAGATGCTGACAGAGCAGCACTTTTCTTCTCTCTCTGATTGTGGTCAATAAGAACAAGATCAGTGTTCAGCAGCAGTCAATGATCTCCTCTGAACCTCCACTCAGTAATAATCAACAATGATTCATGTTCACACAGAGGAGAATAGATTCACGATCAACTGCTGCTCATTTTCTGAGCTCTGAATCGATTGTAGTTTTGATGTTTCAGAGAGTTTAAAATTAATCCAAACCCAGAGTCCTGTCAAAGATGTTAAAGCTGAAGATGAATCTTCAGAGATTCATGAACCTGAACCACTCAGCTCAGTCAATACAAGTTCATATCATTTCTTTAGACCACAGCCTTCTGATGGGATCTTGTCTCCATACATTTCTTTATCTGCACCAGCCTGATGGATATTTACAGCGAGTTGTGGGTATCAAACAGTCTGACTCCACAGTGACAGGTCTAAAGACTCTCTCTGTGATCAAGCCAAGCTTCTCTCTCCTCATGTTGTTTGTCATCAGGCTCTGTTGTAATAAAGTCATGTGTCATGCTGCTGGAGTCAGGAGAGGCTGGAGGAGTGGATGTGTCCCACAAAGAGGTGAAGAGAGACACAGCAGGCAGGAGGCCAGGAGAGATCAACACAACACAATCCACTGCCAAGGACCCACAGCACACAGCTACACTCACTGTCATCCTGCCAGAGGTTCCTCAGCCGGCTGCTAGATAGATTCCCACCATTAAACCTGCTGTCTGACATCAACAGTCTCTAGTCATGGTAAAGGACAGGGAGCAGTGTGTGTGACAGCAGGAGGGGTCAGGATGGATCAGTGAGGGAGAGAAGAGTCAGGATGAGTCCCAAAGGTGAGATACAAGACTGAGAACAGGCAGTGATGGAGGTTTAGACCAGACTACAGAGCTGTGGAGATGAATACGGCTGAGAGGAAACGACTGCTTTTGTCTTTGGTCACCCCTGCCTCATGTATCATTTCTCTGCTCTTTTGCTTCACTGTCACTCTAAATAACTCTACTACAGTATTGCTAATCTGACTGAACCTGTGATGTCTACCTGTGGAGTTTCTCCAGCCCTCAGAGGTGATTTGGTCTACTCATGTGGGTCGCTGTAGCTCTGATTAATGGCAGCTATTCTTAGATAAATAAACTTAAATATGCTGAGACTATAGCTTCATGTCAAAAATAAAACTGCAGAGTTAAAGGAGTGAGAGTGGTTCATGCTCCTCTTCATTCCAACATAAACAGTCTCATTAGCATCACCTTAGGCTGCTGTATTAGCAGCATTTTCTAACCCATTTCCCTGAGGTGTCAGCATGATAGAGAGAGAAGAAACAGATCCTCAATAAAGAGGACAAACAGGGCAGGCTGCACCTCAACAAACATTATGGTTATTGATTTTTACCAGTTGTTTTAAATATCATCAGCAGACTCTGATTTCCTGATTCCCTCCTCCTGTAAGTGGTGGTGATTTAGTCTGTGATCATGGTCCCAGTATGTTACAAATATTCATCTGTGTCTCTGACCCTGCAGCGAGTTGTGGGTATCAAACAGTGAAGCTGACTCCACAGCCTGACAGGTCTAAAGACTCTCTCTGTGACCAAGCCAAGCTTCTCTCTCCTCATGTTGTTTGTCATCAGGCTCTGTTCATTAAAGTTCAGTCGTCCACTGAGAGAAAAGCTGTTCAGTTTGATTGATACTGACAGGAGATCAGATCAGAACAGAGGAAATGATACAAACATCATCTACAGTCTCTGATCACACACAAGAAAACACAGTTAGAGACGTAACTGAGACTGAACACCAGCAGAATGATCCACTGTTCTCTGCTCTAGTTTGTCTGGTTATTAGTTATGATGAACGTGGTCTGTTTCTTTATCTTTCACACAGATTCTGTGATATAAAAATGTAACTTTTAAACAAGCTGTCTAATGTTTTACCTCTCACACAGTGTTTCATATACTGAGCTACATTCCAGTGAGAATAAAATCTTTTATATTCCTATGAAAATAAAGATGATGATCCCTGTGAACCTCTGAGCACAAAACAGCTTTTAAGTGAAGTCGACCATTATGATGAAAATTATGGGGAACAACACTTTATATTCACACTGGCTTTTCATAGCACACATTTCACCTCATTTGAGTTTTAACTGACTATCAAACTTGTATTTTAAGGTTTCTGTTACTCTACTCAACACAATCAAAACTGAAACCATAGGAAAATAAAATAAGTTTATTTATTGATGTAAATATCCAAGAACAACAGGCTGTATTTTCTCAAAGTAGTGTTAAATTAGTTTCTTTACACTTGGATAGGTTTATTTCTGATTGTATTATTTCATACTCAAATATACTAATTATTCTTAAAGTTCTTCATTAAAGTGAAATCTTCTTAAACTAACATCAGTGACAGTGTAGACCATGATTTGATGACCTTCATCAATACTGTCTGCTAAAAATCCATCAGATGATTTATAAAGTGTGATTTTCACTGATATGAGAGTCTCAGATCATACAGGGACTGATTCAGCACCCAGCCTGTCTCATAAAACATCAATATTCATACACATGATTTATCTTCAAACACACTTTGGTTTTGATCATTTCATCAAATAAATATAAGGTGGAGTAGGTTTTTACCTACAGGCAGATGAGCAGAAGGCCTCAGATGTGTGAGGATAGAAGAGCCTATAGATGGAGCTGCTGCAGATCCACACATTTAGATTTGATCTCAACAGATAAACAGCTGACATTTCATGGTACATAATCTCAAATTCACTTTAGGAAGATTTAAATCTAGATTGTTCTCATGTCTCCACTCTTTCACATCTTAAAGTGGAGATACCAGATGAGATAAATGTCTGTAGGATTAGTTTGATCTTTCAGTGTGTCAGAAATGTCAGATTTATTTTTGCTAGAGGAAAAAGAGAGAAGTCATTATAGAAGTGAGAGCTGTTCTGTCCACCATGATGCTTTTAAGCTGACAGTGATTATAATGTTTAAATAGACTGTTACTGTGGATCAGTGCTCACTGATCACATCCATGACAGTGAACCTAAAAGGACCTGGTTGTTGAAGGTTTTTGGTTTTGATGACTGATTTGGAAGTTGAACTAAAGGTCAAAGCCAGATGGTTGAACTAGAAAAAAAATTCTATCTTTTTTAAAGTTTGAACACATCAGTCTGAAGACAACAGATAGAAATGTTCAGGTAAAACAGATTTCCACACCAAAGGATGAGAATTACATCAAGTAACAATGTTTTATTTACTCACTGCTGTCTGCACTTGTTTTGAACTGGCTCTGTTTTTGCTTTTTCTACTCAAGGTTGTTACTGTTTGTTTTTCCTGCTATAACAGATATGTAAAGTAAGAGTGGGTTGACTATTATGTAGAGTGTTGCTTACATACAGATGAGTATGTTTTATGAATGGAGATGCACAGTTTTCCTCTAAACATCATTCTCACCCTGATTGTCTACATGCCAGGAACATTTAAGTGTCTTTAGAGTCTCATGGTGTAGATTTTCTACTGGAAAGCTTAAAGAAATGGATATAATTTGATCCACAGCAGACAGAAAATGTTTTAGAGCTTGATTGAGCTTGTTGTTATTTCAGTGAATCTCTCTGTAGGATAAAGGAGGATACAGAATCACAGAAAATGAGTGGCCTCCATCTCTACATATTTAGTAAAAGACACAGTGTTATTTCTCCTAATTCAGCTCGATTGTTCTCATTCTGTGGATTTTCTGACCATTTAGGATAAAAGGTCAGACTACCAGGCTGATGATACAGAGATCTATATGAATTCTTTCACTTGATGAGAATATAATGACGTTATAGTTCAAGACAACTTTGTTGAAAGTGATAGATATTTGTTTCATGATCTGCTCTGACATTTTCTGAGAGCTTCATCTGTCACTTTTTAGTTTAAGAGTGTTCCTAAGTGTCTATTTCCATATTCAGCTAAATGCTCATCTAAATTTTGTTTGACCGACTAATCTAAATAGCACCTCCTCTTTTTGCATTCTTGGAAATAAAGTAAAGTTGGTTCAGCACGTTGATCAAAGGTTTGGAGGTGTAAAGCAGAAAGCCTTCCACAATAAGGATGTGAGTTTCCTCCTCCTTAGTGTCAGACTTTGGGACGATCTCAGTGTCCAGAGTGTTACCATGAGATTTCTCAAACTTCACTGGGTTATCCAAGCATGCGTAGATCATACTCATACCACTTCATTTCCATTTTCTACTTAAAAACTGTCATACCACACTGTTCATATTACATGCTAACCGCTGAGCTTCTCATATTTTCAACAATGACGTGAAGTACTGTGGGAAAGCTCAGACAGGAAGGCAGCGGCTAGTAACTGAGGTTACAGCGGCCTCTAGGGATGGGAGGTTCATTACAGCTTAAAAGACTATTATAGACCAGGATTTCAAGCCTGTGTTTATTAAAAATGAGAGGTAAATAGTTTAACAGACTCGTAAATCTCGCGTCAGCTAATTTGATGAATGAATTTAAACGTTTAACCGCTTGCATCCATGATTGAGTTCAGGCTGTCTACAGAGTTTCAGTTCTGATCATCCACTAACGTCACTCTTAAAAGAATGAAACACAATATACTGATGGGGTGTCTGGATTAGGAAGGATTACCAAAAGTTTACTATTGTGCCATGATGTTTCTATTTAAGAACACAGTTTAAAAACTCCAGTAACGTCTCTTCTCCAGAATGATTCTACACGTCTCTTCTTTACTTTCCACGCCATCAGGAAGGATAATAGAGAAACTGTCTGGACTGGACTTCAGACTCCAAATGGGAAAAATGAATTTGTCTGATCTTAACTGTTAATTGTTGCATGCTTTCTTTAACTCAGTTCAGGTGTTGTGTTTGGTGACTAATGATCTTTTTTCTCTCTTTTCCTTGCTGCTGTCTCCTGATCATCTCCGTCTGAATCCTTCTGCTGTGGATCTTTAAACTCAGGTAAAACTACACTAGTTCTCCTAGAGATCAGAGAAGCTGCTGTATGTGTTGTTGGTCTGGTGAGTGTGTGTATTTGTGTGAGATGTGAGGATTCCTGTTCCAGAGTTGGTCTTCTTCTTCTTCCAGACTGTATTTCCTTGGTGCTGTAGTGAAGGATGATGATGGATTCATGAGGGTTGTGTTTCTTCTGTCTGAATTATTTCGGCTCTTCCAGTTTGATCAAACATTGGACTGTTGTGAGTTTGATCAGTAGCTGCTTGTTTGTGTTTTTCTGACCCATGCTGACTCTGGTCAGTGTTTGTGTGATCAGTGACATCTATCAGGTTCAGTCTCCTTGGTCTCAGATCTGCTCACAGCCTCATTTTCTAAATGCTCAGAGGTGTGTGTGAGGATGAATGTAGACTCCTGTGTGTTTCCTGCTGTAAAGTCGGAGGAGAATCAGACAGCAGTTGTGGAGCAGGTCATCATTATTCATGAGAGGTCAGATTTGGCCCTGCTGTCACTTTTTAAATGTTGGTTCAGCAGCTGATTTTATTCTTCACACTGAAGCTCATGGAGAACAGACTGCTGAGTGAATACAGAACAGTGTGTAGAGGAGAGTGAGCTCATAGTGAAATACTGATGTGTGTTTGTGACATGTTTGTGTTGGTTGTTTACCCAGCATCAGTCAGCATCCCTCTAAAATTCTTCTGTATGATGATCCATTTGAAACCTGACAACTGTTAAGATTGAGCTGTTTGTGCTGCCTCACCATCAGAAGCAGTTAGACATGTCTGAAATCTCCAGCATGGTTGGTGGTCTCAGTCTTGAGGAGGATCAGGTCTGATCTGACAGGAGATGTGAAAGTGAACAAGCTTACAAGTCTGCAGAGACTCAGCAGCAGAAACCTGAGACAGCTGATCTCTGTCCTCTCTATTCAGTCAGAGCAAAATCCAACAAATGGACACAGGAAAGAGAAATGTAAGAATGATCTGTGGTGGAGGGTGATGTTAGAAAAATGTTTAAATATAACTGTTTGAATAATGTTAGAGTAACATCCACAGAAAGAATGAAGGCATTGTTCATGTTGGCTTACTTGTTATACGATGTGTAAATCTACAGATCAGTCTGTTCTGTTCAGTTTTCTTGACTCCACTGTCATGATCAGACATCGATCAGAGCTTTACAAGACAGAAATGAAGAGGAGAGAGGACTGAGAGAGAGTCACACTGAGAGAGAAAATACCACAATACCAGAGAGTGACAACAAAGCACTCTTTTCACGTTTATTTATGAAAAAAATCCACTTCTAGTAATACTCAAGTCATCACTACATAATGAGGTACTGCTGCTTGTTAAGACAAATCTCTAATCAGCCAATCAGATGGCAGCAAATCAGTCCTTAAAGATATGATGAGTAAGCAGGTATGAGACTCTGTTATTGTTCAGATAAAGCATTAAAGCAAATGAGATGTTAGTCATATCAGTATAACTTTTCTCTTATTTTATGGAGGGACACCAAGAGTTTGTTTCAGAGAAACCAGAGAGACTCAGTCTCACACAGCAGGACCAGACGGTGTAGTAGAACAGGAAGTACCTTCTTAAAGTATACAGGTACGTCTCAGAGCAAGTTGAAGGATCACAGCCAGCACTCTGACTACACTTCACTGATTTCCACCTTTTGCTGCAAAACTCAAAATCTAGTTGAGTCACATCTAGATTTCTACAAGACAAGCAAAACATGAACCATAACATCAGCAGTGGCAGGTTTTAAATAGATGAGCAGGTGGCATCATACTACTGTGATGTGATGTGGTTAGAGGCTAAAAAAGGTTTTATACATTGGTGAATTTTGTTGTTGAATCAGTCAGTCGGTGTTGTAGTTGAAGTGTTAATAAGTCCACAGGAGGATCATGGTCTGTAGTTCTGGTTCAGCTTCTCTCTTGTCTGCAGGAGTTTTTGTCATCAGGACCTCAGAGCTCTGAAAGAAACAGCCTGAGGAGACAAAGTGCTGTGTCTTGAATAATCTAGCATAGTTTTACTGAGCATACAGTAGAAGAGACTGATGACAGCTACAGAGGGTGGTAGTGAGAAGGACTGCCTGCAGCAGAGCACAGAGATAGAGTCTTTAGATTTACTATTAAGCCAACGATGAGGAGAGAATAACACAGGGTCATATAGGGGTCATAGGGGTCATATGGTGTAATGTGCACTTTTATTCTAATGCTGATATTCCTCACTTTTGTTTTTGTTTTTCCTTCTCTGTTATTTGACATTTTCAGTGTCTTCAGTGTTTACTCTTAGACTTATTGTTCTATTTGAGAGAGAGTGGGCAGGCGTGATGTTGGATCAAGATTATCTTGAGATTTCTAACAGCAAATGTTTTCAAAGTATGAGGCACAAAAGTTCTGTTTTCATGTATAAATGTGTATTTAGTTTTAAATGGATAAAAACAAACTTTGTTTTAATTACAGAGAAACTCTTTCAATTGATTTTTATTGTAGAGGGAAGGAGAGAAATACAAAGTTATGAATCTGTTCATTTTAGCAAAACAAAATGTTCTCTGAGAGACCTTTAACATTCAGTCTGCTCTCTTCTTTTATCTTTCAGCTCACTAAAGTCATTGAAATGTTTCTGTGGGGTGTTTTGATCTGAGCTCATGATGCTGAATAATTTATTCAGATGTTTAGAAAGATAAATGATGATGGTTCTGCTCCTCTGTCATCTAAACTCTTACACTTCTGGATCTGAACTGAGAATCAGGAATATCTTTGTGAATTCATGTCAATCTTTTATGATCTTTGATCTAAAAACTGTTCTCCCTGCATCGTCAGAAAGGCTTTGATTAAAGTTCATAACCACCGTCGTATAATTTAAGTCCAATTTAAGTCTTTGTGATGAGATAATCTTCCTCTATTCATTAAAGGCAGGAAGAAGTTTTAGTTCTGATCAGTTAATTTTGACTTCAAGTTCAGATAGCATTATACCTCGCCCTAAACCTCTAATTGAAATCGTCTGTCCCTCACAGATCTCCCTCTCATCTCTCCCTGTAGACTCCGTTTGTTCTCTCTTGTTCCTCGGTGTCTCAGAGCTCTCAGAAGGGTCTCAGGTTTCTGGTCTTTGTTCTCCTTGTAGAGATCATCTTCCTTCAGAGCAGAGCTCACATGTGGCATTGATTTTATTTAGAGCAGACACATTCACACAAACAGAGAGAGATACAGATGTTACTGTGGTGTGATCAGTCTGAGTTTGACTGTCAAAGATCTCCTCCTGAAGTGATGTCAGTGTTGATACTGAGTTACAGCACTGATATAAACATTATTCATCTTTCTAAGAACTACTTTATTTAGTAGAAACTAGAAAGAAGAGTTTTCTTTGCTGCTCAGCTCATGATGAAACGTAGAGACAAGATCTGTTAAAGTGAAGAGAGGAACACCCTCATCTTTCTCTCTGCTCTTGTTTTCTGCTCTGATGTTCAGTTTTCTGTTCTCTGCACTCAATTAAGACTCAGGTAATGGGTTCATGACCTCATCGCCATGGTTACAAATGGATATCTGTAGGTTGATACAGAGCTGTGTCTTTAGTCTTGAGCATGTCATCAGTATGTATAACAGTACTCTGAGATGGACTTGGTACTGTTTACTGCAGAAAATTCAAGGGATCTCATTTTAGACTGAACACACCAACTATGATAATAAATAATGAATAACACTGCATGCTTCTTTATTATAATTCTATATTTATATGCATTTGTCATGAAATGTATCACGTTTGCTTCTACAGGTGTGTAAATGAACACTGACTGATGGATGCTGACACTGAGTTAAATGTCTGTTTTCTCTCATTGTTTGTCTGTAGCAGCAGTTTTACTGCAGATCTACAGAGCTACACTCTGATTTTAGTTAAAGTGCTGTTAACTCATGAAAGACTGAACTCTGAGCAGAAAAAAAAAACAAAAAAACAACTATATTAAATAAAACAATCCTTTTGTAAAGTATGCGTGTATTAATGATACCATGGTTAGTTATATCATCTTGTAAGGTTGGAATTTCCCCTTGCGGGACTAAAAAAGGAATATCTTATCTTTTGTAAGGTTTCCTTTTTTATTTGTCACATATAGTTCCCCTCTATCTCTCAGATATCATTATTGTACACTGTAGTACAGATATTCACCAAAACCTGTGGCCAGGACACACTGAACTCTGCTACAGAGCTGAATCAGCAAAAACTAAACACTGAACAGTAAATTATGTGCCCAGTGGATTTATTGTGTTGCTGTTCTGTTGAATTTCAACCATCTATGTCTGCAGCTTATGAATTATTGACACCCATACCATATGGATTTTCTTTCTTCCCAGCAGAGCATTGTTTTATGATTTATGACACAGTCAGCTGTTTTTATTTCCACATTGTTGTTTCCTGTCAAAGCTGTCTGCATTATTATTGGCATTGTTTGCTTCTCTTCACATCCACATCAGTACTTTCCTGTTGACTTTTAATTATAAATGTAGGTTACCTCTTCCTCAGCTGTACGCTTGGATCAACAACAATTAAAGGTTTCTCTTGATTGTAACTCTTGTCAGTATTTTGATGATGTCTGCTCAGAGTCTAGAGTTGTACTGACATGTCTGAGGCATGTGAGGAATACTGAAATCACCTGTTTCACGTGTAGTTCACATATTAATGTTCAATTCTATTTTAATCAACACTGATGTGTTTGCTCTGTGTTGATGTAGAAATCCAGGGACTGGTTAGCATGTTGTATTTTTATTTATATTAAACAAAGCATTTTGAGTTTATTTATTAGATAAAATAAGACTTGATTGCAGATTTACAACATCATTAGTCCATGCTTTTTTCTCATGAGTGCTATCTACATGTGATTACATTTTTTGGTTCACTTCTGTAGACTAGTCCTCTGTATTATCTATAGAAGTGTGGAGATAAAATACAGAAATGACAGGTGAATGAACTCTTCTGTCATGCATGTGAATTTTGTGTGGAGACTTTTTGAGCCCATCTCTGATGCACATTAGAGATAAAAACATGTAGTCAGAACAGGAAGTCTCCCTTTGCTTTACCTTTCTCTTTTCTTATGCAATAGAAAGAAATCCACTCATTACAAAATACCAGCTGACTGTGAGCTTATTTGATATAAAGGAGTGTAGAGGCTGAAGCTCCTTTCTATTCAGAGAGTGTTTTCAGCAGTAATGTCTGTCACATCTCATTTCCCTTCAGGGGAGAAAATACCAGCTGACCACAGCTCAGCATTAACAATGTTTAGTGTCCATGTGTGTTGGCTGTGTGTGTTTCCTCTATCCACCATCCAGCCAGATTTTAGTGCCGAGGCACACTGAAGGCAAGAAAATAATTAATTTTCCAAAGTTTTTATTTCCATCACAGAGAAATGAGAATGAACTGTAACTTTCAACTGCAACATAACATTTACATTTTGCTTTGGCTTTATTGCTCAGTCATTGAGTCATGTTGTTAACCATGTGAAAATACTTCCCTAACCATTGCTGTTCACAGCTTCACTTCTTTGTTTCAGTGCTTTTATTTCAGGTAAAGATTTTCTCTCAGGAATAAAACTGAACTCTGGTAGATGCAGACACATTCTGTATCAGGTGTTGATAAAACTGTCCATCCTAAAAAAATAACCTTCACAGAGTTCATAGTTTAATATTTACAAAGTATGCTGTAGTAAGATGCAGTACAGGTATACTTAGATTTGCTGTTATCTGCCTAAACATGAAGCATCATCCTGCTGTTTAAAGAATGTCAATAAAATGCATGTCAGCATGTTCATATGTATATTTTAGGGGATTGTAAGTCCACTGAAGTTATAAGCATTTAGCAGGTGTATTTTCACCCGGACTTTCTTATATGGAGATACAAATTTGATTTTCCCTTACATTATGTAAATTAACATGCTGTGTGGATGAGACCTGTTTTCACCTCTTTTTCTCTTCTCCTTTATTCATCAGTATTTCACTCTAAATGCAAAACCAGTATAGATGTAAACATATACTCTCTGCACACAAGATCAAACAAGAATGACACTGAAGTGTTGGTGAGAATTCTGTTCATGCTCTGTTTTACTTTGAATAAAAAGCTGAAATTATTCTGAGTCTAACCACAGACATATCGTGTGTAGACATCAATGTTTTGAAGCCAAAGATAAATATAAAACATTGCCCTGGCTTTGTATTCCTTTTTCTTTTTTTTTTCTTTTTTTTTTTTTTTTTTACTTTTAATTGGAAGTTATACAGCTGATATCATCAGATGTCGATGATAGTGATGAAATATCTGGACATCTACTGGATATGGATGTAAACATCTGCAGCACGCATCACAGCAGACAGGGTCTCTTTTATGGAGGACCAAACCTGCCAAAATTAAATATAAATAAATAAATAAAAGTTAATAAATAAATAAATCAAAAAGAATAAATATAAATGGAAATAAATACAAATTAAATAAATAAATATGTACATAAATGAATAGGTAAAAGTAAAATAAATACAAAAATAAAAAATCAGACTCAAAAATTACCTAAAGTAAGAAGTAGATTAATAACTAGTTACAGAAGAGAATGGACTGTTCTAAGGCTTCGTATTCACAAAACTTCAGCATTCATTTAGTTTCACATCCATCGTGAATAGAGACCAGGCTGATGTGAGCCTTCAGGCTCTGCTTTGTATGCTTAAAATCAGGTCCAGATAAACGTCAGGAAACTTGATTTGTAGCAGATATCAATATCCACAGACTAGGAAACTGTTGAATTTAAGCATTTATTAGTCCGTTTTTCTCCCGTTTTTCACCACTTCCTACAGAGCAGACTTCCTTGTTTTCATGAAGGTAGATCGCTGCACTCACATGTTGATCAACCAATAGACGAACACTTAGGACCGCCCCCTCATTTGAATATTATTTTTTGCTGTATTTCATGCTGACAGTGTCTGTAGCATGAAATAAATAAATATGAGAACAGAGCACTTTATTTATTTATTGATATTTAGTTCTATTTATATATTTATTTTTGTATTTATTTCAAATTTTATTTATTTATATATTTATATTTAATTTTTGAGTCTTATTTTTAATTTTTGTATTTTTTTTTTTACATATATATAATTTTTTTTGTATTTAATTTTTGAATTTTATTTTTGATTTTTTTATTTTTGTTTTTATTTTTACTTTTATTTATTTATTTATTTATTTATAATTTTGACAAGTTTGGTCCTCCATGCTCTTTGGATAGAAGACATCCACTCCTGAATGTGTTCTAGCACTCACCATTACCAGAGTCTCCTCTCCAGATCACTGTTTGTGAAGTGAAACCCAGCTGTGCATGGAAATGTGTCTACAAGGTAAATGATGAAGGGCAAAAATGTAAAGAATTGAAGATGTGTGAGATTTAAAAAAAAAAATATATCGCTTATAGCATGTGATTCCATAGCTCTGAAGATAACATGGTCCCCTGCTGCAGTGTCAGATTGTTTTTTTTTTTTCGGTATTTGTCTTGTAGTAAAAGTAACACATGATGCTACTATAAAGTTACATATTACAGTAAGGTACCAAACTTTGACTTGTCATATTAACTCACTCACTTTAGAAACTCTGCTCAGAGAGACTGCAGTCTGGAATAATAACCAGACATCCTCACAGAGGAACGATTTATCCTCTAAATCTAATCTACAACAGATCCCAATCCATATCTGTACAGATAAAAAGATTCAGAGTAAATACAGGCTTCTTAAATTGAGGCAGGTCATTTAATTCGGAAGCACTTTAAGATTATTGAAATTTCCCCCATGTAATAAGTCGAATCAACCCGTCCAGATCTAACATATTAATCAGGAGACTCATCTGCCTTTTACTCGGCACCACTCTGCCTCTTACTCACTCACATGAGCAGATTGCTATAAATCAGTGTTCATTTGTGTACTGCTATTTGAGAAATAGATTAGTTTTGACTCAAAAGTCAGCATAAGAACTAATGTGATTCATCACTCAGCTTGTAGTTGGATCCTTGTGGCGGTCACATTTGTAACTAAGAGAATATTTTCTTCCTAAAGAGGTGTGGGAGGGGCAGTTTGAGGAGATTTTAGCAGCAGGATTACAGAAATGGAAATGTGAATTCATTGCAAAGAACTAAACTAAGCAGATATGCATGGATATAAACATGTTTAAAGAAGGTTGAATATGAGTCCAGTTTGTTTAATTGTTATCTTACAATCATTATGTGGATGTTTATGTTCAAGTGAAGCAGATTGTTCAGTTTAATGACTGCTAAAGTGTTTATAACTTCATCAGTGTCCTGCTGAAGCACATTAGTATTTGACTAAAGACTGACATGAACCTTGAAGCAGCTGGGCCACAGTATCCTGATGAGTTGTAGGAGAGCAGCTGAAACTCCTGGGAGTGTTTAGTCTCAGAGGATTCATCCTGGAAGAGCTGAGAAGTTTTAGACGCTCTACTGCCTCCACTCTGACTCAGAGGAACAAATCCATCCTGGTCTGTTCAGCCTCACAGCCCCAAAGCTCTGCCCTGATCTTCATCTTTAATGTCTCCTGTTAGCAGCGTTAACACAGCTGACCAAACTGAATACATGATTGATATTAACACTCTCCATGCTGGTACAGTTCCTGAACAACAACAACAAGCTTATGTACTTTTAAATGTAATGAAGTCTCTAAATGGAGGTTGGGTAAAGAAACACATGATGTTGTTTACTAAAGTGTCTGATTCTCTCACAGAGATCGATGTCTCATCCTGTTAGGGTCAAACTCTGAACTGATTACCCTCAGTCCATTTTCACGCTGTGAGCTCTCTCAGCAGTAAATCTATGCTGAAGTACACTGGAAACAACTAAAAGAGGGAACCTGTCTGAGCCCTCCATTATCTTTGTTTGTGAAGCTGTTGTATTTTAGTCTATTAGACTCTATGTACAGAGAGTAAATGCTTAAAGTCAGACTAACACTGACTTTTAGAGCAAGATGAGTGTTACTGCACTGACTCTGTATATTAGTGCTGTTAAGCTTTTTAATAGGATAGGATGACGTGTTTCTCAGCTCTGAGCAGAAAAGTGTTTTTCAGTGTTTGCTTTTAGTTGTGCAATTTCAAGACTGACTTGTCAGTTGTGGTAAACAGAAAGTTTAGCGCTTCCATCCCTTAACTCTGAGCTTTCTGCTGAATGTTTTTTGCATGTTTTTAAGAACTCTTCAGGATATTCTCTCTTCTGCACTTCTTTATCTTTGGTAAAATGGAAGAGCCAGCTGATCTGAACCAGACTGTGACTGGGTGCATAATCCAGTCTACCAGAGTTGTATTGAAATTCTTGAGTTCTTCCTTCCTCATCCTCCATCCTAAAGTCTCTGTGATTCATTTTCAGCTCCACTTTGTGTCTTTCTAAGCTGTTTGATTATAATTTCTAATTTAATCAGAACGATCTGAGAGGAAATCCCAGCTGCTGTGATCATGTTGGGATGAAAAGCTTTTAGAGAAGAAATCTGACTCAGATGCATCAGGGCCTGTACACAACATGCAGACGGTGGATGAGCAGCTGCAGCTCATATTTCACTGAACACACATACTTTTAATATCTACTGATATTCTCTGATCAGGCTTGAATAATCTGTGCTGAGTTACAATAAATGATGTTTGTGTGTGTGCATGAAGTGAGATGTATCAGTATCTTGAATTAAATGAATATCCAAGCAAAACCAGAAGAAGCAATCATGGTAGAGGACCAATTATCTTACAGTATCTTAAAATGCTTTGGTATTCTTTTCATGTTTTAGAGTTCTTGCCCCTGCAGGAGATAATTTTGACATGTTTTAGTCCTTTCTTGATGTGTCTGCATCTCACTAAAGATTCTAACCCTCTGTCAGAGAGTTGGATAATCATTGAAATTTCTCTCCAACTCTGACAAATAAAATAATTCTCATTCAAATCAGTTGAATCTTTAATACTATTAGACTAAAGGAGGGTGAAGCTGTGAAACTTCAGTGGGGGGTCGTCCCACCTCACTGCAGGGTTATCTCTGTCTCCAGAGAAGACTGTACAGCTCTCTACTGCAGATGAATTCTGGGATGTGAGGAATCTTTTCCCTCCATCATCAGGACTATTACAGCTTTACAGGACACATGTTGGTGCTCTTAGCAGTTTAAGCCTAAAATCTGTGATGTCTATTCACACAGCATATTTCTCTTTTTGTTTGTTAAACTGCTGCTGTCAGAATATTAACAATGGCTATGAATGCTTATGTTAAAAGTGCTTCACAGTAAGATCAAAGGCTGTTGTGAAAAAGGTGATTTTTCAATGTCCCTCATTTGGAAACTAAATGTTGGTCCCAATTATGCTCCCTTTACAGATACATGCATAATAACCATCTTCATCCTGTCCTGCTCTGGACTGACTCAATGTTTGTTGATGGATGCTAACAACATTTTTCAGACAGAGATGTGTTAAAGAAACATCTTTCTGTTTGTTGATGTTTTCTGTCACAGATTATCATACAGGATAAGAATCATCATCGCTGTGACTCTAACACACCCACACACAGTGTTTCCCTCCTCTGTACAGTTTGACACACACATCCTACCACACTGGCGTGCACAGACTTTTTCAAGGGCAGGGTTGAAAAGAAAAAAAAGGGCACATACAGCGTGTTCTCGCCACTAAAGGAGCACTAAGTTTCATGTGTTTTCGAGGGCACTTTAGACATGTTAATATGTTATACAAATGACACATTATATAGCCTTAAAACAGACTAACTAGACAGACTACTCAAGTTAGTTTGTAGTTAGGATCAGCATCCACAAGAACTGTGTAGATTTAACGTTGGACTGTGAAGAACACAGAAATAAATAAATAAATCCCTAGGGGGTCTGGGGTTCTTCCCCCAGAACATTTTCAATGAAGTAGATGCCAGTTCTTGTACTCAAGTGCATTTTAACACCATATTAGCACCAGATTCTGTGAGATATAGTTCTGGCTCGATATAGATCAAAAAAGGGCCCAACATAAAAGTCATTGCAACAGTAATGTTTCATAGTATTTCTTGGTCCTAATGGTCTTCTGGAGTTTAGTGTGTTTTGCCAATCAGGAGGGCACAGCTTGCGTTTTGGCTCCCAAAGAGGGCACTTTAGCGTGTGTTGTGGCTCCCAAAGAGGGCACTTTAGCGTGTGTTTTGGCTCTCGAGGTAACTTTAGCACGTGTTTTGCCTCCCAAGAGGCAATACACAATTGGGCGACAAGGGGGGCGATTGTCCCCCCCCCGTGCACACCACTGTCCTAGGATCAAAAAAGGGATTTTGCAATGCATAGGAGATAGATGAGGAGCTTAATGTGGCCCACCAGCTGGATTTGTTTCACACATCCATCTGGGAAAGCTATAATAGTAAACGTTTGGGAAAAGGCAGAGGCTTTGAAAAAAACTGTGATTGGATGAACGTTCTGTCTGTCACATTTGGCTACGGGCCAATTAGAGCAACAAAACACGTGACGTAGCAGCTATTGAGCGGCGTGTGCACAGCTACCGAGGAATAACACGAAACATGGCGACTATGACATGTAAGTACCTGCCTTTTGTCGTTTTTGAAAAGAAAACAACTCACTGCTGTTCTTTGTTCTTCTTTTAACAAAGAAATGTCGTCAAGTTCTGATGAAACTGGCGCTTTAGCAGCATCCACGCTAAGCTCTTCCACAATAATTACACCGGCCTCTAGCTGCTGCTTGCTTACTTCACAACTCTGCCACGCCTGAAAGTACTGCTCCTCATCGCTGATTGGTCATGTCACTTTCTAACCAGGCCCAAACAGTTCAGATGGGAGCTTTGCGAGATGGATTCACCAGTGAAAAACAATGAAACAGGCGTATCCATCTGCTTTGCAAGGTTATGAGGAGATACTGTCACAGACAGAAGGGTAATAAGCACTTTGGTGGATCATCACCTCATGACATGCTGGGAGAGGAATCCATGTTTGCTGTCACTGCTGAGCACAGCTAATTCAGTCAACACACACTGCATTGGCAGAGAAGTTGACTGACTGGAGAAATCCTGGGAGCTCTGAGCTGTAGGTTGAAGACTGAAGGAGTTGGCTGATTGTAAAACAGAACGTTTTATGTCTAACATGTCCTTGTTACACATTATGCTAAGATTCTTTTGATAGAGACCAAGGCTGTTCAACATGAAGCATCTGATCTGTTTGTCAGTAACCTCTCTGTCGGTGAACAAACTGCCACGCTGACTCTGTCCGTCTCACCCTCATCTTTCACAGACATGTTTAATATTTATTGTTCAAAAATTCTGAAAATAACCCAACCCAAAGGTGACAGTGTGAAAAACTCACCGACCATATCTCTGCTACAAAAAGAGCTGCAGTGAAATAACTCAGAGACATCTGCTCATGTCCTTTAAACCTGATACAACATGGCAAATACTGCACAACTGTGAGTGTCATTTTGAATTGATAGCAGTGAACAGAGAAAGCAAGATTCATCACCCAACCCTACTTTCTTTCAAACTGTAGACTGATGAATGGTTGAAGGTGATCAGAGAGAGGAACAGAATACGTGGCAGTTTAAAATCATTTGTTTACAGCAGCAGCTGGCTCAGTATTCCTGTGTTTGAGAGAAGACTGAACAATGAAAGTCAACTCTAAAATATGAAAATCTTTTTCTCTGGGGGTGGAAAAAATACACAGAACACATGGCCCTTCTTTAAAGAGATAATTAAACATTTTGGCAAATTCACCCATGGCCATAATTCCTATAGTCTTAGTAATAGGTCAGTTTCCTTTAGTTGTTGGTGTAAGCTGTTTCTAGATCTGGAGGGACCAATATACCAGCTGCACCGCGAACGCTATTTTAGCAGACAGAATTTTTGCTTTCCCTCATCAAACTCATCAAATACACAATCCAACAACTCCAAAATGCTCTCGTGGACATTTTGTGACCGGTACATTCACCATGCTATGAAATAATCATGGAACATTAGGAGATGGAGATGTTTTGAAGCTAAATGCAAAGCCGGAACTACACTCCAGACATGGCTGCTGCACTGTGTCTCTCCGCCCAGTGGTTTACTCAAGAAATAGTTCCGAGTATTTGCTTCATGTGTCGTAATTTTACATAATTGTACATTATTATTTCATAGCATGGTGAATGTGCAGGTGACAACTTGTCCACGGAGCGTTTTGGAGTTGTTGGATTGTGTATTGGATGAGTTTGATGAGGGAAAGCAAAAATATCGTCTGCTAAAATAGCGTTTGCGGTGCAGCTGGTTTAACGGTCCCCCCAGATCAAGAAACAGTTTGCACCAACAACTAAAGGAAACAACCTATTACTAAGACTATAGGAATTATGGCAATGGGTGAATTTGCCAAAATGTTGAAGTATCCCTTTAAACTGAAGATGAACATGATCACTAGAGACTGAATGACTTTGTGTAGAAGAGGAAAAGAGAAGCAGGGAGAGTGATTTTACCTAACCGTCTGGTGACTCTGCATTCAAGGAGTTTGGGTCAAAAGCTTTTATAAAAGTTATGCATACTTTCAGAGACAAAGAAGCAGAGGAAGAAAATAACTGTGTGACTGTAAACCTGCAGTGGCATCTTAGTGTGCAAAGAAAAAATTTTCTCTTTAAAAGCTGCCAAGATCAGAGCAGCACTCTGGTCTCAAAGTCTTTAATTCCTCCTCTTTACTTCTTACAGCAGCTGCTAGTCTGTGTGCAGAGTGTGATACCAGTGCAGGAGTGTCTTTATGGGCTGTTGTTTGTTGTAAATGGGAAACTATTCAGCCCCATAGGAGGTCTTTGTGAGCTTAGATTAAAACATGTCCTAAAGAAGCAGACTAAAAGAAACTTAATGATGTTCATAGATTTGTTGGTGCACACAGACCAAAGACTTTTAACAGCAGAGGCAGATAAGTCCAGACAAATCCCAGCATGCAAACAAACAGTGAGAAATGATTATTGGCCTGCAGAAGTGAGGTCAGAAATCATACACTAACACATGCAGACAGTGTTTGAATGAGAAGAAAAACTACACAATGTGATGAACAGTCAGAAATCTCTCCCTGCTGTTTTTCTCTGAATTTATCTCTCAGCCCTTTAAAAAACCCCTGTATCTCTGCCATGTCCTCCATTTATCTATACTCTTTTTCTGCTTCATGCTCTGTATCACATTTAATAGACAAGAGATGTCTAGTATTTAGTCACATCACTGTTCAGTGCTTTATCTTCCTTGAACTCTGCACATCTCAACACTTATCATGCTTTACAACACAGACACTTAAATCTGGTCTGAATCCAATTTCCACTCAGCAACAAACAAAATCTTCATAGACAGAGCCTCTCCTCTTCTCCCCTCACTTCTTCTCATTTGTTTCCTCTCTCCGCTCTCAGCTGTTCAGACAGTCTGGAGGTCAACAGCTTGTTGAACTTGTCAAGTTGTAATGCTTTAGCTGCAACATATAGAAGATTTTTGTTCCAGGTTGAAATATTTCACATTGAATGTGACACAGGGAACATGGTCTGGTTTTGAATCAGTGCAAGGATCGCCTGCAGCCTCTGCTTTTCTAGCCTGAGCTTTCTGGAACAATATCCTGAGAAACACTGGTGAGAAATTTAATGATTGTCAACATTTCTAGTATGGAGAATATGAGTGCTGGAATAAAGAGGCGGATGGTTGAAGAAATGAAGAATTATGTAAATGAGTGGGCCTTCAAGATAAACAACCCAATAAGGTGAAAAAGAAGAGCATTAATTAAAGCTACAAGATCAAAAATAACCCATCTGTACAAACAAGGGATACAAATGTTATTATGATTCAGTGTTTTGAAAATAATGTGGAAAATATCACAAAAAAGCATCACAGAGATTATAAAAGGATCATAGCTATGAAAACTAATGTTATTCTGAAACACTGCTTTAGGATCCTATTTAAAGCTCAGATGGACCGTGACGATGACATGACTGAAGGATATACACTGACAGGACACCAGAGAGCAGCTCCATCCCTCTGACTCTGACAGAAGACATAAAGAGGTTCAGCTAGAGGAGAAAATAGAAAGAAGAGGAAAGGACCAAGGACTGGACACTGAAGAGGACACACAAACCCCCCACTCACAGTGTAAGCTCACATCATCTGTAGCCTTCATTTAAACTGAGGACTGCAGGGCACTGGTTTCTGTTAGAATAGGACTGCTCTGATTGGCTCAAAGTAAAGCACACAGGTCCAGACTTCAAATCCAGACTCTACAGGCTCCCTGGATAGAAATAAAATCCAATCTGATTTCTATTATCAGCTGATATGATGTTCATTTTCTCCATTATGAACGGTCATCAGCTCACCATCTGCAGGGCTACAGAGATGATCAGCTCAGCAGATGTGTTGAGATCTGATAGGATCAGACAGGTGAGAAGACATTATGGAATAAAAAGTCTTCATAAAAAGCAGATGAATGTGAATAGTGTGACAAATTAACATGCATGGCTCCAAGTAATTTACCCATATAAAGGTTGCATTTTAACAGCTGTTCAGGCACTTGTTAAAGAATTTTAGGTTGCAGGTGTCAGGAATGGCTTCTCAGCATTGCTTTACTTTTCACAGAGTTATGAAAATGAAAACCTTGCAGAGGAAGGCCACTAATTCTCTCTTTTATTATGTTTTACATTTTACTGAAATTTTGGGACACCAAGTACAATTGTTTTATTACTTAGTACCACAGGCAGACTTTACTATTAGGCAAACCAGGCATTTGCCTGGAGCACCAGGGCCCATAAAATGGCCTTGGGGCCCCATAAAATGCCCCCTTCCCTTGTATTTTGGTTATTCATTGTGTTTTTACAAAAATCTCTTCACAAAAATAGCATCGGAGTGCCTAATTTTATCAATAATTCCTGTCTTGACGGAGTCTGTCTGCCCTTCCACCCCTCTCCAGTCTGCACTACATGGACTATTCCATGATGCGCCTCATGGCACAGCACGGAAATGATTCGAGCGACAACAGCGGGACGACAGAGAAAACTGAACGATGAAGTGAAGCTATGAAAGTGGATGTTAGAAAAAGAAGAAGAGGGAGAAGAACAGGGCTTGACATTTACACCCGACAACTAGCCAAATGGGGGTGGATTTCAGCCATGGTGGGTAGCAGCGTGACCCTAACTAGCCATGATGGTGGGTTGAATTTATCAGTGTCACAACTAATGCTTCACCCTAAAGTGCATGTCTGTTTGCCCTTATGATTTAGGCTTACAGAGAGGCCGTTCGGCACATAAAGGCTCAAATTTCCCTCCAAAATAACTGAAAAGTGTCTTGTTTCTTTATCCATTCATGTATTTTTATGCAGCACCAAGGGCTTTGATGCTGTATGATGCACATAAATGTGAGACACACATATACGGACACACATGCGCACTGACGTGTTGGCAACGTGGACTGAAGGCTTCTCTCTGTTTAGTGAAAATATTTGAGAATAATGGAGGATAAACTCAGACCTGAACTTTCTCTTTCTCCTCTCTGTCCATGGAGGATCAGCGCGTCAGCGCTGTTTGTGTGTGCACACACTCCTGCTGTGTGTCTCTGTCGCTGTGCGAGCCAGGGTGTACTTGTGACTGAACATTGTTTGATTAATACTCCCTCTATATTCTTTTGCAGAAGGATAAAAGTCTGTAACTGTTCACTTAGGAGTTAAAGACAATTTAACTGAACAGGGAGTTTTTTTGCTTCTAATATTAAACAACAGACAGTACAGTTGTCTAATGTTCTCCAGGCATGAGGTTCATGCAGTCATCTATAATTTAAACAGATATTTTAACTAATTTTAGACACACATATGAAGACATTTCCACCTTACAGTTTAAAGGAGAATAGAGGGGAGGACAGGAGAAATTTGACACTCAACATTCTCTGGTGGAGATTTGTCAGGGTGAACATTAGAGATGTTCTTGTAATCTGCTGTAGTTTTATATATAAATATAAAAATCTAAGAGTCTTGAGGAGAGGAGAGACTGAAGCAAAAGACAAAAGCACCCAGAATATGAAAAAAGCACAGAGGAGAGATGAAGACAAAATGGAGAGAGATAGGAGATATAAGGACAGGACATAGAAGAGAAGAGAGATTAAAGCAAAAGACAGGAGACAAAAGAACAGAGAATATGAAATATGCACAGAGGAGAGATGAAGACAAGAGAGAGCAAATATAAGGACAAAGACAGAGAGAGAAGAGAGATGAAGACTAACACTTTCAGAAACAGGAGAGGAAGATAAAAGCCCAGTGAGATAGGAGAAACAAACAGTGAGACTAAAGAGCAAGAGAAGTAGGTGCAAAGAAGTTAACATTTCAACCCTTTAAAGCCTGATACCTCAAATAATAGCCAGAAAACTCTATTTTTTGGAAATTTTTTGGAAATGGAATGAGATGTTTATTTAGCTTAAATCCAGAAAAGAAAATAAAGCCATACAATTTAACATATATATTTTTTCCACCACATTTGCTACACTAGGAATTGTTTGAAATTGATAATCCATTGGAGGGCATTTTTGATCATTTTTATGATTGTATAAAAAAGTTTTTTTTAGGAAATTGTTAATCATTTTGATTAAATAGAGGTATCAAAAAAGTGCATATGAAATATGATACAACTGGCTTTAAAGGGTTAAAATGATATGTTTAATACTTTTGTGTCAAGACACAGTAGAACACAAGAACACTATCAACCTACTGCCACTCTCTGGAAAACCAGCGTAAATGATGAGATGTTTCACAGTACATTAGACTGATAGATGTGGGGGGCCCAAATGACTGTTTGTCTGGAGCCCCCAGATGGCTAAGTTCGCCACTGCTAAGTACATGTATACAAGATTAAAAGAGAAAATACATGCAGTATCAAAAAACCTGAAGAAAAAGAAAACAGGGTTGAACAGAAAAAGTAAAAAAAGTAGAAAAAAAAACAAAACAAACAAATACATCGATTCAAATCTGAAAATGTTAATTTCAAATCTTGGCAATGATGGGTGCACTGGCATGGTGTGAAGAAGATTATAAACATTTCTCCTCTATATAGACCTTAGGGAAAGGGGTTTCCAGGTGCCTGTCGAGGGCAAGATTCCTAAAGCCTCTCCAACCCCCCATAATTCAGTCTGTATGATTCGTTTTACACCGGTATCACTCTTACTTCAATAGTCATTTATTCTGTCTAAATGATAGACCCTCCAGTGCAGCTTGTCTCTCTGTGACTATACCAAAGATAAACAGAGGGGGCAGAGGGAGCCTTCCATTCTGAAACAGTTAGCTTACGTCCTAGCATCAGTGCAGTCTGCACCCATTCTGCTTCAGGTGGAGGAAGCTCCTCAGGGAATTAGCTGCCCCAGAATAAACAAGCTTGAACAAACGTGTATATTGTACCTAATAATATGTACAAGATTTCTGTGAATGTCAGATCAGAGGTCTTGTATCATAGGGCAACTCCATAACATAATGGTTAATGCACCTTGTTTGATGTTATTCAGCATTTGGAGGTTTGTACTAATTTCCCTCCAAAAGTCTTGATGGAATCCAGCAGACTCTGTTCACAATCTTAAACTGAATAGGTCTGGTTTTAAGTTCCCTGGACGCCTTTTAAGAGTTGCGTCCACAGACTGAGAAATGTGTTATATTGAGGTTGGCTTCCCAGGCTGATCAGATACATACAGATACAATTTTGCTCAGACTCATCCGTCCGTAGAAATCCTCATTAAGACGACACTTGAAGACAACTCAGTGTTCAGCCTTTAAATAAAGAGGACAACGGGGACTGTGGTAACTCCAAGGACTTTACATGAACAACCTGAGCCAGTCAGACTTCACCGACAAAGAAATAGTACAGAAAAAACAATGCATGTAATCCACATTTAGGGCAATAAGTAACAGGTCAAAGTTAAAAAATGAACAGTGTGAGAGTTAATGTGTGTGGTGTATATTTGAGTCTCATATTAAATTTCTGTTGGACATGGAGAATAAAACACTGTTTGAGGAAATGAAGACTGACTTCAATCATGATAACAATTTTTCATTTCATCTCAGGTTTTTGATAATGAGCTGATTATTCGACTGCGTCACTCTTTAATATGATTCTCTGAATAATACCATCAAGCTCACATCAATTATCATTCCCTGTGCTGTCTAGATCAGTGACATGACTCGGTGCTGATGGTAGAACCTCATCATAAATGATCAGACAAATAACTCTGAAACTGAAGCAGAAATTCAGCATCATTTTAATAAATTAATGACAAATGACAGAGAAACTTTAGAAACAGGATGTTTGTGCTTTCTTCACTCAGTCTTCATTTACTGCTGTCAGAAATCTGAAATGCTCCCATTCTATCAGAGCAAATTAAACATAATTTGAAAGTCAGATTTTATAATTATATCTGATTATTCACACATCAGGATCTGAGGAGCAGAAGAGTGTTGAGATATAAGCTGCCATCTAAATTAAAGTAAGAAAAGTAGACAGAGCCTTAATCTAGCCATGTCTTCAGGAGCATTTTGAGTGTATTGTTTTCCTCATTGACACTTAAATATTTATAAAGAAGGAGTCAGGGATTGAACAAAGTGATACAGAAAAGTGATTTCCCTGTACGAGGCAAAATTTACCATTCTGCCAAGAAAGCTAAGGGACAAATATGACATATGAAAAATGAATATGAAGGATCAGACAAAAGAAAATGGTGTAAAATGGTTACATTTATATTTTTCTCTCAACCAGGGACTATGAAAAAAGCCTGATGATCACATCTTCTGAAAAAATAGCTCCATTAAATCTCATAATGACTCTGACACCAAGAGGAAATCAGGTGAATAGTTCTACTCTAAAGAGTGATAAATGAGTGATTTTGAGTAGTTTCTTCAGTCTAGTGCACAGGGAGAATGACTGACAGAGTTTTAATTTCTCTGGTTCATCAGACATGAATAAAGCTGTTAGACTGATAGAGACACTTTGATCAGCTCAATGTCATTCAGAGGACTCTGCTCAGTCTCTGCTCTGGATTCACTTACTAACATGCTGATGAATGGTAAATTATTAAAAAGACAAAAACTGTTTGATTTATCATGAAATATGGAGCTGATCAATAGAGTCACCAACAGTGGTTCAGTTTCAATGAGAGCTCAGAGAGAACAAATGTCCTCGTTCACTGTGAGTCTCTAACAAATGATGATTTCAGTCTCATTCACTGAACCAGGACGTCCATCCTGCTGTCAGAGCTGTTCAATGAGGATGAATGAGGACCTACAAGACCCGATGACATGTAACCAGAACCTGAACTTTAACAGTCCACACCCACCCAGGTGGCTTCACAGTGGAGTGACCATGCTTAGTCAGTACAGCAGAGAAAAGCCTGTTAGCTAATGGTAATGAGACAGCTGAGGCTGACAGGAGAAAAGGCACAGAGATGTTTTATTGTTCTAATGTCTGCCATCTAGTGTTCCTTTTAAAGTTTTTGTGAACTCGGAGGGTTTGTAGCAGACTGGAGGACACTGGAAATAATCCAACAGTTTTCTGATTTATTGACTGTTGTTTTATCTCCTGAGCAGCAGCATGAGCAAACACTTTCTGATTGAACAGACAAACACAAACTGAAGCTCACTTGTGAGAGTATTGAACAATAGAACAGCATTTTTGTCTCCGGGGTTTCGTTGTATTGACTGCTCATGTTTTCCTTGGTCATTGGAATTTTTGTAGCTGTGTTTCGAAACCAAATTATGTATTTACGTATGAATTCATATGGACATCATAAAATCAGGACCAAAGTCAAACAAACATGATACTCCATCACTGATCATCTTGATTATTTGTAGTAGAATCACTGACAGTTTAGTTTTTTAAAAGTGCCAAGGATGTTTTTGCTACTGTAAGTAACACTTGGAGGTAAAATAATCCACTGATTATGTGTAATGCTATACCATATCCATGTAAAGTGCCCAATCTTTGTAGAAGTATGCTTTAAATGTATCCTGTGGTCAACAATGAAGAAAATCATCCTTGTTTGATTTACAGTAGCTGAAGAAGAAGAGTATTTACTGACATCATGAACTCTTTCATATCAGGGACAGAAGGAGGAAGTCAGGACAAAGACACTTGATATTCAGGTACAGACCCTGATGTGAACCCATGTAGACGATGTTGTCAGACTGAAAAAAAAGATGTCAGTCTTCCAAGGTTAAAGCTAAATGACGACGACAGCTATAGCAGAAGAGGAATGGATAGATGGATAAGAGGCCGTCCTGTAGAGAGAGACAATAACCTGATACATAGTTTCTTTCTCCATCTCTGCCTTCTTTAATACATTGACCTCAGTGTCACAGTGACTTCTTCCTCTTACCTGGTGGATTGGCAACATTCATTCATTTCACAAAGAGAAGATTGTAGACCTTTACACATTTGGCACCTTAATGAAGAAAAACAGGACATACATTATGTGACTGGTCAAACAGCCCTGCTGCTTTTAATGCACTAAGAATCCATCAAAAAGTGTCCTAAGTTTATCTGAGACGTGTGGTAGTGATTCACAAACATGATTACATTCTCCTGAAAGGAGATAGGTATCCAGGACTTTTATTAAAGGCCAATTCGAAGGCAGCAGCCTCAGACTCACAATAGTGCTAAAAACAAAGTCAGTTGTCAGCTGAATTAACAGAGATCAAACACTGAGTATTATTTCACTCTGGCTTAAAGTGGTTCACCAACTCACCAAGAACCCAGCATGGCCATCAAAACAGCCATCTGGTCTATCTATGGTCTGTTGTTATCAGCTAGTGATATAAAAGATGAAGTACCAGGTCTAATGCTGTCTGTGTGGTCTCTAAACATTTAACTGCTCTAACTGCTCTGTGACAAACCAGTTTGTGTTTCATTCATCTTCAGTAAACAGTCAAAGAATCAGACCTTATTCAGAAACTCTCCTCAGCTTGAGTTAGAGCACTTTGCTGTGATAAATGAGGATGATAGGGACTAAAGATGGACATCTTAGATTTATCTGAGTCCATTCATTTTTGTTGAATAAACCCTCAGGACAAAGACTCATCCTTCTTCACATTTTTATCAATAAATCAGTCCATTGCACCCCCCCCCCCCCCGCTTTTTTTTCTTTTCCTTTATTGATTTTAATTCAGGGAGAGAATTTGCTCTTTGGATGCCACGCTTCTGTTCAATAAATGCTCATTTAAAATCAGTTTTCACCACCATCTCAGTCCTCCATTTAGACAGATTTATTTTTCTCACAACTCATTGATTTCTGCTTTGAGAGATAAAAAACAAAAGATTTAGCTCCTCTGAAAAATGGAGCAAGGACATAATTTCTATGGATAACACTGCCATTAACATGATGAGAAGCAAAATAACTTATTATGCATGGAGATTTTTTTTAACAAACAGATGAATGAAAAGTGGTGATTCTTATGAAGGTGACAAAATGCTAAATGCCAATTTACAGCCATTCATTTAGTTTTTCTTGAGAGCTTTTCATGGTTGCTTCCAAAGTTATCTTAAGGAGATGCTCACCAACAACATTTTACTGTGTTTAACAGTAACGTCTAAACAGAACATGTATTGGTTTGCTCATTTATTTTCTCTTTCAATGCTTTACTCTTACCTTGATGCCTGTCTTCTGTGTTTGTTAGTCAGATGTGAGGTGGTTTCAGTCTCTGAAAGATTGTATTTCTTGTTCCTGGATCATGAGGTCTCTCCCCTGTGGAGACACCCAGACAGTCCCGTCAGCCTCAGGTGACTTTCACATAATGGGGCCCGGTCCTGGATCCAAGTGTACTTGAGCCCAAAGTCTGGTTTGTTTTGGTCAGTGTGAACGCCAAAGCCTTTTCTTAAAATGGCCACTCAAATTAAAGGATGAACTGATCAGACTATGAAGGTCAAAGATCAAAAGACTTTATAATTAAGTTTCAAATTTATCCCTTGTTTGTAAACATGTAAGGTCACTGTGACATTACTAATTGCAAGGTCACTGTGACCTCGTACCATACTGAGAAACTTAGGAGTTTTATTTTCTGTAGTAAAATGATGTAGCTGCTCATATATGACATTTAATTTCTTTGAATTTCTAAACATCATCTGAATACCAAATTTTCTCTAAAATTGAGTAAGAGAGAGGTAGAGGAAGGATTAGAGGGGTGTAAGAATCAGGAAGAGTTTTAATTGGCTGTTGACAAAATTTAACAACACAATCTTTTCTAAATAGTATTTATGGTCACTCAGAAATCATCTATATCCTTGCATATTGATTTAACATGTACGAAAGTTTCATGTACTATGACATATGACTCTGACTTTTTATGGATGGGGTCCCATCTCGGCTGGCATATGATGACTACTTTAAGAAATGTATCACATATATGATACAATTATTATTTTTTAGTGAGAAACTAACATGCATTTCTGTCTACAACAGAGATTATGTGGTCAAACCCATGAATTAATGCAAAGGCAATTCATGTTCATCAAGACCAGCTGTGGTCAGGACCAGGCCATCACCAGCAATCGTTAGCTGCTCGCTTTTGGAACACAGTATGTTCACGAGAGTCCCCCTCAATTTTAGAAAGAAATCTTTACACTATAGGTATTGATGAGATTATGACCTGACTTAAAGGTTATGTAAAATCCTGTACACCATAGCAAAGCCTGAATAAAACCCTGTCCCTGAACGAAAAAGGAATGGCTCCAAAGTGTTTGATTAATGTTTATTACTCACTTTATTCCTGTTCTTATTGCCTGGATTTCTTAAGGTTCCAGTGAAAGCATACTGAGGTATACGACCTTTAAAAACATAGAAAAGAGCTGTTCATTTTAACACACAAGGATTTGGGGAAATCTGCTTAGCAAACTGTAGTCCCTATATAGCTGTAGATAAATAGATTGAATTTAGAGTGGTGATGATTGCACTTACATGAGAAAGCCTGAAGGTATTCTTCAATCGTGAGACGTTCTTCAGATGATTTTCTTAGCATTTGTGCAACGACATCCTCTAACATGATCCATTCTTCACAGTGAAGAGTGAAGTTGTCCGCTCAGATGGATCATTGGAGTAGGGAGTCATTGTTGGATAGGGATGTTGGCCATCACCCTGGATGTAGTTTACCAGGACAAGAATAGTTAATTCAGTGTTCAATTCAGAAATAACCAGCAATTCAACACGCTGCAGTGTTGCATCCATTTTCTATCTTCATCTCGGTGTTGAAGACGAGGTCCTCAGCTTTCACTGGACGTTTGACTGGAAGTTATCAAACAAATCCTTCCACTGAGACACCTTGAAAACAGAAAAAAACCTGTGTGCTCATCAGATCAAGAAGATGAGGGAATTTCTGGAAAAAAAAGAAGGTATTTAAAGTATGCAAGGCCATCATTCAGTTATGTATATCATATACAGTGCTTAACAAATTTATTTTTACCACCCAAAGTAAGGTTTATGCCACAGCTGCCCTAAATTAACAGCATTGGTAAAAATTGGTAAAACCAATGTTTCTGCAATGGTTAATACACCAATATGTAGAAGCTCTTTAACCCAAATGATATTTTTAATGCTAAAATATAATTATTATTGTTATCCATGAATTTTCAAATTTACTGAATTACAAAAAAACTGAAAAAATTAGTAAAGCACATTATTATTTCTTGAATAATATGTCAAATTATAGTTATTTACTTGCATTCCTGAACAGAAAAATGAGTTCTAGTGGTTGAATGTTACGCTTGATTAATTTCTGACTTCTCAGAGAAGCCCAGTGAGCCAGCTCAAATTTGGGTTGAAAAAGGTGAATTCAGTTTGAAATCCCTAATTCCTGTTCAAAATGGTAAAACGTGGAGAGCTCACTGAAACTGAAAGAGTCCGCATTAAAGCACTTCATGATACTGGATGGTCTCTGAGACAGGTAGTCTGATAAATTTGTTAAGCACTGTACATTTTGGTGTATTATACATGATATAACACAAATGTATAAACTAAAATATACAATACGTATAGATGTGTTCATGGTCAGCTGGTGTCTGCATCGTCATACACAACTTCCTCTTCATTGAAGTTCAAGGCTTCCTTTCACACCTTACTAGGTCTCTTTTTCTGTGAAATACCCCAAAACAAAAACACATTTTGTCATTCAACTACTTATTTTATTGATGTTTTTTCTTCTTTTACAACAGAACATAACAGTTAATGATATACAGCTACTGGAATATAAAAACATGGGTTTCATAAATTTACAGGTTTAGCATTAATTTGCAGCTTTGTTACAAATTTGTTGGACATAAAATTACTTCTTGATTATTTCCTGAAGTCAATTTTACTTTTAAATGGGGTTTATAAGGATTTCTCTATTTGCTTTGTCAACGTGAGAGAAGATTTATACAAAAGAGTAAAGGAAGTAACTGCTCATACATCACATTTCATTTGAGGCATTTTTCTTTATAGTTTCATTGGCTTATTTATCACAATTCAGCTTAATGCTTTAAAAAACCTGTTAAGTGGAAATAATTCTGTATTTAGGTTTGTTGTATGACAGGTTACTGTGTTGTGAACCCCCAGGTCAAATTTCAGTCCAATAAAACATCTCTAAGGTTATAAAATTAAGCATCAAAATCATGAAAAATGAGGTAGTAAAATCTGCTCCAGGATGGTGTGGGCGTGTCTGTTAAAGAGCTGAAGCCACGCCCACTCAGGAGAAACACAATCCTTTCAGATTAAAAAAAATCCTACAATCTGAGTTAAGGAAAGCAAGCATACCATTTTTCTGCCTCTTGACCTTTTGTTTACCTTATGAGACAAAGTCCGTTGTCTGGCTCAAATCTCTGTTATGATGCTTTCAATGATCCATAGACCACTGTACCTGATAGATTTGGCAATTTACCTCACAATGAAAATAAAAACAGCATTTAACTGACTGTTAACCTTCAATAAAGGCAATGGCATCAGCTAACAACAGACTGTACTGAGATGAACTGCTCTGTGATTTTGTGTTAGAGGGATGGGGTCATTCACCACTTTGGGCTCGGGACATTATGAGCCCACATATTGGCCCAGCCCAAATTAAATCCAGCTAGGAAAGATGTAAAAAACTTTCTAATGGTCTAAATCCAAAATTCAGTCATGTGTAGATCTCAGTGTTTTCACATGTTAACAGCAACCATCTTCCAACATATTTAGCATGCTAAGACAAAAATTATGGATTTCACTTTACATGATCTTTAAGTTCTCTGGTGTTGTGTTTTTCTTCATACCACACTGTTGCTGTTTTTCTCCTACATCTACATTTTTGTCTGATGGCCAATAATCTTGTTTGTAAGCACTCTTTCTTTCTTAGAAACCTTTCTGTCTACTGATCAGTCTCCTGAAAATACATCTGGACAGAAAAAGCCAACATCAGTTTTCTGACCTCAGTGTCTTCCCTGGAGAAATACTTACGTTCAACATCTCAGAGACACTGTAGCACACAAGGATATCAAAGGATTGCATCAGTTTCTATTCAACACTCTGTTTCACACTGTGGCATTTTGAGTGCCAGACTAAACATTACACCTGCTGTGGTTCAGTCTTTACTGACACAGACTTTAAGAAATGTCATGTCTGTGCTCCACTTGTAGTATTACTTGGTGAAGTCCCACTGATCCTGTGAAGTTTGTCTCAGTCTGTCAGTTTTGATGTTATTATAATGTGGGTTGCATGATTTCAAGCTGTGATCAGCCATGACAGCAAACACGGCGTCCTCTACAGACATCTCATGGAGGTTCTGATGTAACACCGTGGTGAGAATCCTCTTATTCAAACTGACCTTTACAGTGTGGCTTCTCTGAGCCGTGACAGAGGCTCCTGAGGAATCTCATTTAAATAACAAAATCCGTCTTTGGGTGCAAGAATGTGTGTGTCTAACAGTGTGTGGCCGGCTTGCCTACATGAATGTATTCATGCATTTAAACTAAAATATCCACATCTATGTATCTCTAACTATCACAGGAACCTTGAACATGCTGTCTCTACTATTTCTGTAGAAGATAAACCCCCTAAATATACAAGTCTGTGTCATATTACCTGTGTGTGGGCAGACCTTCAAGGTTCAGCCTGATGGCCAAGTTCATCCTGTTGATGTCCTGCAGAATTCAGATTTATTTCAATAACACAACTACCCTCTTCCTCTCCGTATTGACCCATGGGCTAGTTTTCCATCCAGGTTTGCATACCTGTCTGTTATGTTGCTGTTTAGTTTCCACCATATGATGTTGATGTTACAGATGTTACAGGAGGAAATGTAAATGAAGCTGTTCTCATTTAATATTTTAATATGAGGATTATAGTTGCATATACAGAGAAAGCACATATCCATACTTCACACGTCTCAGACTATGAAAAGTCACATGTGAGTATGCAAATGAAACATTTACAGTATATATCAGTTTCTACGTAAGAATGCCTTTTCTAATGTACATATATGAAACATGAAAGAAACAGGCCAGTCGTAGGCCAACTCTCCCTCTCTCCCTGCAGATTCTGTGTGAGAGCTTGACACAATGTTCTTCTCCACCGAGATTTAGACACCCAACACCATCTGAGGGTCCATCTGAATGAAAGATGTTTGAGTTAACAATGCTTTAGTTTTGAGAGTGTGAAGTGGGTTATTTATTGAACACCAAAACACATATTCACACATATTCAGATTTTTCTTTTTAGTACAAATATTTTATATAACCATTCTTCTTTAGCTTGAAGATGTTTATTAAATATATTTATTGTGTGGGGATTTACAGTCTTTGATAGATGATGTGAGGGGCATTAATGAAACAGCTCAGTGAACTGTTTAGTACAAAATGCTGATCTAAGCTTTAATTATGTGTTAAGGCTGTAATGAGGCTTTTAGTATTCTGTGACTGATCTAGTGGCTGTGCTCCATTCTTTCTGTGTGTTTTATATCTGAAGTTTTTGGTTTGTTTACAGTGCATGTTTGCATGTATTAACCATAGAGAGCAAGGCATTAGCTTTCGTCATAATGCTCTTCTTCAAATGCACAGTCTTATTTCTTTTCCTCTGATCAGAGAGGACTGAAGTTACAGGTGCCGTCAGTATGCTGTGCCTAACCCGCCTAATTCACCTCATCCAGATGTAAACAGGATCTACTGTGATAATGAGGGCCATGCTGACTGTGCCATTGGCTTGAGTTCATAGATTAATTAACCTTGCACGGCAGATGGATTTGCCCGTTTCCGTGTTTCTCACTGGCGAATCCATCTTGCAAAGCTCCCGTCGAAACCGTTTGGGCCCGATTAGAAAGTGACAGGACCAATCAGCAACGAGGGGCAGTACTTTCTGGTGCGGCGGAGTCGTGACATAAGCAAGCAGCGACAAGAGGCCGGTGCAATTATGGCGGAAGACATAAGCGTGGATGCTGCTGTAGCGTCAGTTTTATCAGAACTTGATGACATTTCTTCGTTAATTGAAGAACAACGAACAGCAGTGAGTTGTTTTCTATTCAAAAATGCCAAAGTCGTGTACTGACATGTCTTTAGTCACCATGGTTCACGTTAAGCAGTTCTCAATGGAGTTTACACCTCGGTAGCAGCTACGTCACATCTTCTGTTGCTCTGATTGGCCCGTAAAGAACGTTCATCCAGTCACCCTCCAAGTTTTTTTCAAAGGCTCTGCCCTTTCCCAAACACCGTCTGTGGGAGGTTTTCCAGATGGATGTGTGAAACAAGTCCATCTGGCATGTCAGGTTATAAGTTGGTAAAGTAAGACTTGTTAAACTCATTTAACAGGACAGACAGGCAAATGGAGTAATAGCAATACTTATATAACTATGATACTTTCTTGTACTGGATATCGCCCTGATATTCTATAAGAATTATAGATTTAATTTTCAAAATCTGAGATTATTGCGTATGTAAAATTCTATATCAGATATACAATGCAATAAAGGACAGTTGAACAGAGTATTTTAGTAGGCGGCATTTTATTAAGAAAATATTTTGTCATGATCTGACAAAAGACCAGGTTAAAAGGAAACATATTTTTCCCTTTTAAGACAAGTTTATATTGGTCTGAGAGGTCCCCAAAACATGCCTGTGAAGTTTGTTGCTGAAAAAAACACTCCAGTATAGGATTTATGTATGTCTAAAACCCCCTTTGTTTCAGCCCTTCTCAGAACGAGCCGTTTCTGTGTCTTTGGCTTTAAATGGTAATTAGCTGTTGGACTCCGCCCATGACCACACCCCTCTCAGGAAGTGAATGCAGCACTCCTGGTGCTACAGACACTTTTATCCAAAGTTTAGGACCTGACTGGGATTTGAACCATCAATCTCCCAGACTGTACTCAGCAGGATAACCCACTGAACTATCCAGCATCTCAGCTGGTAGGTGAGAGGATCAGTAGAGGAGGACAGAACTTTCCTCCAAGTGGGGGAGGGTCAACCAAACCTGGGGTCAGGCGCTTACACTCTTGGTGAGGTCACCAGGAGCTAAATCTGAGAACGGCTTGTTTCAGCACACATTTTCTGAAAGGTGGAGAAAGAGAGGGAGAAAGGGAATTGATTTTTCTGGTATTTGAGGGGATTGTGGACAGGCCAGGGACACATATTTTTGTTAGAAAAGCCTGAAAAAGTGATTTTTGCATAATATGTCCTCTTTACTCAATAAAGTTAACGAGCTGCTTCAGTCTCAGGAGCCTGTTGTCATGGAGACTGACTCACTCACAGCAGATCAAAGCTTAACATTGATGGCAAAGCTTAACACGTGTTGTTTCTACTTTGGCTTGCTTACGTGCGTTTGCTTCTCTGATATCTGTTTATAAATATTTATGTAGAAGCACAAAGTGTCCTTGTACTTCTTATTTCAGAGGTTATCGGTGTACGGAAAAAAGTCTAGAAAAAAGCAGATGTAGTCAACTTATTAAACTTCTTTAGTGAAGTTAAAATGAGAAAGTGCAGGCTGTTTAATGTATCTACAGTGTTAAAGTGAAAAGAGGAGCTTTGCAGGACTTTTCCACCAGATGTTTAGTACAAAATTGGCAGAACCTCATATCATATTTGGAAGAACAGAAAAAAAAATATTTTTATGAGTGGATGTGACTTATGAAAGAGTTGAAGAAAGACACAGCAGTGAAGATACCAGGAGAGAGAAACACTGCAGAGGTCACACATCTACATAGCTGCTAACCAAAACTCCCTTCAGTGGAAACGCATTCAAAGCACAACTGTAAACTGAAATTTAAGAAATATCACTGTTATTTTGAAAAAAAAAAAAAGTTAATGGAAAAAATTGTTAACTGCTAACACAGTTTCATGGCTTTTGGAGGATTTTTCATAGACACAGCTAACATTAACAGCCTCTAGACCAGGACAAGGAGCAGACAGTCACAGCAGGAGAGGACAGGACTGGGTCAATAAGGAAACTAAAAGGTGAGATACAAGACTGACACAGACAGAGTGATCTGAACAGAAAACCTGGGACTGTAGAGCTGAGAAAGAAGACACTGATGATCTGAGCAGATGATTTGTAGGGACAGAGGTCACAGGTTAAGTGTTGTATTGAGCTCTTGTCGGTGGTCTAACAGATCATCCTTGTCTGTGCTGTAAACACTGATGTGAATCCTGCTCTATTGCTCTGGTTCCCTTCCTCTGGTTAAAACCAAAAACCAGTAAGAGATAAGAGATTTCTCATCTCCTCTGAGGTTTGAACACAAATCAGAAGTTTGGACCTTTCTGACCTGAACCACACTGTCTATTGCTTCAGAGAGAGAAGGGTACAGAAGGGCATGTAGTCTGCTGCCTGATAATATGAGCCTTCTTGTTTTTATGTTTTTCTTTTACTCCCTGAGGTTCCACTCCTTTGTTGGTCTGTGCTATTTAATATATTTAAATAAACTATCCTCAGTGAAGCTCTCTGAATCCCTGAAAACCCTTTACTAACCTCTTCTTACTGATTGATCTTGGTTTCTGTTATTTTTTGTTTTAATATCCCATTAAGCTTAAGAACAATCTATTTAGACTCATCCTGCTGATGAAACCAAGTACTTCTCCCCTGAGATGAATCCCTGAGTCCTGCTGTCATGTTGGTCAGAGCTGACACTAAAACTGTCTCAGTGTGACATAAAGCAGACACTCTGACAGACACAGATAGAGATGAGTTTTCAGCAGCTGGACTCACTGAGCTGAGGAAGCCCTGCTAGTTTGAGAATGGTCTTATCGGTAGCTGATGCTCATTTTATTCATAGCTCTGCCTTTTGAATTCTTTCCTGGTTGCCATCTCTTGTTGCTCATGCTGATACTTTTGCTATGTTCTCTAGAGTTTTTCTAAAAACCGTGGTTTTAAAATTGTTGAACTTGATCAACACTGTAAACATATCGCCCTAAAGTCTAGCAGGGTAACGATGTCTTTGATTTATTTAAGTAAATGCTCAGAATATGTATTGATACACTGAAATATTAATCATGAGTTGCAAAACACTTTGTAACTTCTGTTACAGCTGTCATCTATGGGGATCATATAAAAAAAGATAGTTCTTTCAATGGCATTTAGAAGATTCTGGGTTTGTGTTTACATCCACATTAACAGGGTTTTCCTCTTTCTTCTTCTCTCTTGGCTCCTGTCTCCTCCATCCTGGACTTCTTCTGTGGATCTTTAAATGCAAGTAAAACATGACTTGCTCTTGTATAAATATGGTCTGAATGTATGCATGTACTTTTGTGTTTATGCTGTGTATCACTGCATTTCTGAGCTCTACAAAATAGTGTTTGATACTGGATTTTGAGGATCTGTGAATCAGAGAGAGCAATGCTGTGGCAGGAAGTAGTTTTGCCATGTGTGAAGAATGGTCAGCTAAATTCTGTTTTGTTATTCTATGTTTACATGGCTAAACTGCATTTAGAAAATGTATTTATCAAGAAAGAGTGTATTACATGGTGTATGCAAGACATTGAGGACATGAAGTGTGCTTCATGATCAAAAATCTTGAAAAAAAATATTTTTTTTCCTTGTGTCACCTCAGAAAGTGAATAATTTTAAAACTTGCTTCAGGCTTTTCTCCAGTTCACCTCAAGATGTGCCGCAGTATCTTAAGGGGAAAACGATCTGTAGGAGAGGGGCATTATTTATGGATTCAAGGGAAACAGAAGTGTTTTTGTCTAAGTGTGAAAGAGAGAGAAAATAGATGTTTCAGGTCTGCTTCAGTCTCAGTGTCTCATCCTCTCAGGCTTTTTTAATGATGTCTGTTTTCCTTCACTGGTTCTGGCAGTGGTCATACTGAGGCGCAAACACTTAATAAACAAAAACTACATTAATACACAGTTAAAAATAGATCCCTTCTCCTGACAACAGAACCAAGTGGCTGTTTGTGCCTGAATGCTATCATCAAAAGTAGTCCTGGTTGCTTATATTTACAATTGCTTTATTATATTGATTTATACTTGCTGGGTAAGAAGCATCTGAAATGGTTCAGGGAACATGAGCATGATTGCAAACACTTCACCACAAACCTACACAGCAGAATAGCCAATGTGTCCTACAGAGTCTCTGACCTGAGTTTCTGGGCTCTTTACTTCTGTCAAAGAAATTTCAAAGACTAGAGCAGTGATACTCAACGCTTGGCTCTAAAGCCACATGTGGCTATTTTGTGATGATTTGTGGCTCTTTTATGTCTTAATTTGAAATATTATTCCTCCAGAAAATCTAAAAGAGGAAAATTTGACCTCAGAAGTTATCCATTGCAAGTCATATAAATCAGTTTGTTTCCCCACACTTAAACAGTAGCCTTTAATTGTCAAACTTAATTGTCAACCTCTAGTTTTTGTCTGTATATTTTCATTGCACTTTTTTTCAATTATTGCTACTTTTATTCCATTTTTACTGCTTTTAGCCCATTTTTGCCACTTCTTTTGACACTTTTATCCTGCTTTTTGCAATTTCCCCCCCTTTTTTAACCTTTTTGTTGCCACTTTTTTCCCATTTAAGCTTCAATTTGCAATTAAATGCCACATATTTTCCATTTTGCCACTCTTTGATGCTTCATGCCCATTTTGCTGATTTTTGCCTATTTTAGTCACTTTTCGCCCATTTTTTTGCCACAGGCTTGCCACTTTTGGACCATTTTAGCCACCCGTAACTCTTTTTTTCCCCACTTCTTGCCCATTTTTGCCACTTTTCCCCAGTGTTTGCCACTTTTCGCCCACTGCACTGCTTTTTGTCACTTTTCACCCTTTTTTGATGCTTTTAACCTCCTTTTTTTTTTTTTTATCAATTTTACCCCTTTTTGCCACTTCTTGCCCATTTAAGCTGCCTTTTGCAGTTAAATGCCTCTTAATTCCCATTTTCCTATACCATTTTTCTGATTTTTTTGCCACTTTTTGACTATTTTTTGCTACCTTTCACTTATTTTTGGTCACTTCTACCCATTTTTGCCACTTTTCTCCAAGTGTTTGATGCTTTTTGACCATTTTTGCCATTACTTTAATTGCCACGTTTCACCACTTACATTGTGGCTCTTGCAAATCTAATTTTCAAAAATTTAGCTCTTTGGTTGAGCAGGGTTGAGTTACACTGGACCAGATGTCAGATATGAATAAAACCATGTGGAATACCAGCAGCAACCTCCGGTCCTCAAAAAATGAAGCCAATGCGGAAGTGCAAAAATTTGCAATACAGCGAGTGTCCACTTGAGGCTGGCAGCAGGAACACTGGTAGTCCCATACACAACACATACTAAATAGACATTTTTTACTCTAGAAATAGTCTGGGTTGAGGCCTGGTTCAAAAAACAAACATGTCTAATTAGCTAATGTCTTTATGTGCTCTCACTGTACAGAGGGTGAAATTTTTTGTACCGCAATGGTTTTGATTATATTCAGGAAAAACCTCATTGCGCACGGATTTGCGCGTCTCATTTAAATGACAGATAGCTCGACAGGCAGAAGCTACCTGACAACCAGAATGCAGGAAGTCAAGTTAGTGGGCGGGCTGTTAGGTTGATCCAAAGTTCAGTTGGGACAGTGATTTTAATATGGAATCCACCCCGGATTGGCTTCAAAAGCTGTTTGAGTTCACCTATTGTAAGCATAGTGCTGACGTCACACAGGCTTTGTCCAATTCTTTTTGCAGTCTATGGTGGAATACTGAATTAATATAGGCAATGATTTAGTTTAGCTAGTGTTTAACTGATGCACTTCTCTAATATTTCTCTATTTCCTTCAGAGTACTCCATAACGCCATATTGGGCATGGTGGGTGCAAAAGCTTGGCAGGCTTAACAACAATAACCAGGGTGTGGGGGTGGTGTGTGTGTGTGTTAGTAAAGCAATTAATTTTTAGTCTTTGTCTTTAGAAAAAAATGAATATTACAGAGATTTTTACTACTCTGAGATCTCTGATCAACACATGTAACTTGAACAACATTGAAGAGGCATTATAAAACTCTCACAAGTTTCACATTCTTGAAATTCAAGGTTACTTTTAAGAGACTTCACTGAATAACTGAACATATTGTTCAGACACGATACACCTGTTTTGATTTGATTCACCACAACGTAAGTGCTGAATGTTCCCACTTTCTCATACTTCTTCTTCATCCTTTTCATCTACAACCTTTTCTTTCCTCATAAAGTGACTACTTTATGAAAGCTTGATGAGTTAAGGGTGTTACTTTCTAAAGGTCTGTTCAAGTTTTATCTTCAGCGTCTGCACTGCAGAAGTGCTGCACAGCTGAATTTATTTTTCCTTCAGCATCCATTCAGTGGTTGTCAGCTGTCTCACCTGTTAGTAAATTGATTTTCCTCCACTTCACTGTCTGTCTGTTCCCGTCACATCCTAATAAGATCTAAATCCCTACAGCTCCACTTGGGAATCAAGCTGCTGACAGGAAGAGCTGTCTCTCTCCAATCTCTCTAACTGTCCAATATGAACAATAATCTTTAAAACTTCTTGCTCATTTCAGTTTTGGCTCCTGTTTTGTCAGAGATTTCAAATGCCTCTAAGATTTCATTTCACTCCATAAATAGATGCTGGGATGCCTGAATTTTGGTTGTTCCTGTGTCATTAGCTGCTCTCTATAACTGTTAGCCTGTAAGTGTCTAGTTGAAATGAATTAACATGCAGAGCAGAAAGTGATGGCCCTTCTAACCCTGGCTCTGTTGCTATAGTTTAAGGCTTTTCCACACTGAGTCCCCTTTTCTTCCGTCCAATTTTTTTGCACCTTAAAAATGGAAATCGAGATAAGGTTAATAATCATGTTGCTGGAAAAGGTTCCATTTAAGAAAAAATTTGCATCAGTCCAAGTCATTTAAATGAGTGATTGATGATTCAGATCAGTGCCTGCTGCTTCATTCTCTCTTTCTCACTCACCCCTGCTCCACCCCTCCCCTCTCTCTCTCAGTGAAACGTCCTTTTAAACACTGTAGTTTGTCTGTGTATCATGTGGGTATCAACCATGGAATTATAAAAGCTAAAGGCAGAAGTTTGTCTTCTACTCACAGGTAACAACAGAGACTAAATTAAAAAGTTGCTCTCCATCCGTCCAACTTGGCTTAGTGCTATGATGCATGAGCGTGTGCGGTATGAAGCTCTGTCAGGATGGATGGATCCATTCAGTGAGCAAGGCTCAAGTGTGTGATGTTTTTTTTCAGATTACAGATCCAACCCAGTGTGCAAGGACCTTTAATCCTTATACTATACACAAGAGACTGGGACCACCGTGAACCCCAAGGAATCAACGTTTGTTTTATCTCAAGTGTCAGCCATGGCCACCACACTGTTATTGCATGCTTGATCACACTTTTTGATGTTCAGTGTTAAATGTGAAGCACACATGGAGAGAAAGCTCAGCTCTATGTTCAGATTATCACCTGTCACGTTGTTGGACTGGTGCATTGCTTCATTGTCAAGACTAGCTAAAGATGAGATTTTCAAAGATTGACCTTTCTCATCATAACCCCTAAAATAAACCAGATACGTGTTTGGTCCATCTCCGCTCCCGATAGGTTTAAGCTTTGAGGAGTAAATACAGAACTGCATCATGCAAATCATGTCAACTGTAAACTTGTCAGGACATGACTTTTGTCAATTCTGAAAGAAACAACTCAATGTTGCTCTTTGTTCTTCTTTTAACAAAGAAATGTCGTCAAGTTCTGATTAAAATGCATCATCTACACTAATCTCTTCCACCACAATTCCACCGGCCTCTTGTCGCTGCTTCCTTGCGTCATGACTCCGCCATGCCCGAAAGTACAGCCCCTAGATGCTGATTGGTCCTTTCACTTTCTAACCGGGCCCAACCTGTTCAGATGTGAGCTTTGCAAGATGGATTCGCCAGTGAAAGGCACGGCAACGGGCATATCAATCTGCCTTGCATTCTGTCAGATCTTTATAGGCCAATCAGAGCAAAAAAAACACATGACGATTAGACTCTTGCTGAAACCGGTCGGGAGAAGGGCAAAAACATAGTGGTGTGCACGTGTGTTTGTGCATGCATAAGTTGATGAAAGATGTGTTTGTGCATGTGTGTTGGGGGGAGGAGGCGTTTGTGTTGGTTGGTGTGCATGCACGTGTGTCAATGCGTGCAGAAGTGCAAAGCTCTTCAAGATTCTTTGTATCTTCAGAAGGAAGATGTGTGTGTTTATGCATATGTGTTGGGGGAGTGGGGGTTGGGTGCTCTTCAAACTTACTATTGCCGACAAGTGCAATTGATCTCAAAGACTTAGCGACATAATTATCCTAAAACAAAAGCCTACATGTCTGGCTTTGTTTAAACAGGTGTCAGCACTTGTAACACCTTGTGCATCATTTAGGTCTGGGTTTATTTCTTCCCAAACTGCCACAATGAGATGCTCAAGAAACCTGGCCAAAGCCATAGAGCTACTTGACCTGCTTAATGAGAAGGATGCTTCTGCTTCATCCCCCGGATGGGCCAATTATCAGATGATGATGATGTAACACCTTGTGCATCATTTAGGTCTAGGTTTATTTCTTCCCAAACTGCCACAATGAGATGCTCAAGAAACTTGGCCAAAGCCATAGAGCTACTTGACCTGCTTAACGAGAGGATGCTTCTGCTTCATCCCCCGGATGGGCCAATTATCAGATGATGATGATGAGGTTGAGGATGAAACCTATCAGCCAGAGGCAGAGGGCACTTCAGAGGAGGGGCTGAAGAGCGAGCCTTGCCCCATCTGGTTATCAAGACGCACCATCACCTGGTCCCTGACTGAGGATGAGACTCTTTATTCTCAGGCCACGGGGATTCCTCGTCCTGGGATCACCTGTTACACCACCTCCTGCATTGATGATTTAGAGGACAGTTTATCATTTTTTTTTTTATCGCCATTATTGTCCACCAGACGAACGTCGAGGGAGGAAGGAAAAGGGATGGGTGGAAGGAGGTCAACAGGGTGGAACTAGAGCTAAGGGAATACCCGGGGCTACTCCTGCTGGCTGGGGTGCACTGCTCCAGGAGGGAGGCTACCAGCAGCCTCAGGGGTGAAGACACGGGCCTGCTGATCTTCAGGGCTACTATGTCCCTAAAACACTTTATCACCCTGAGCCGCATGATCCGGTTTGATGACTGGCTGACCAGACAGGCACACCGCTGAAGGGAACTGGCCAAGCTGGCCCCCATCCAGGATGTCTGGGACTGGTGGGTGGTCCGACTATCTCTCCCTTGAACCCCGGGGAGTACATATAAGTTGAGGAGCAGCTGGTTGGATTTCGGGGACGCTGCAGCTTCAGACAGTACAAATTCCCTCCAAGTGAGCCAAGTACGGGCTGAAGCTGTGGGCTCTGTGCAATATCTCCACATCTATGTGTGGGGTATGCAGCCATACCTGGGTAAGCTGACACCGGAGGTTCTGCCAAGAGGCATCAGGGGAAGAGGGTTGTCACACAGTTACAACTGGCAACTTCTTCACCTGATATGACCTCAGGATGGAGCTGCTGGGGAGAAAGCTGGCCTTGGTGGGAACGGGGAGGCAGAACAAACCGGAGATGCTGGAGTTAAAGAGGCAGAATGGTGCTGTCATCACTCTTCGCTTTTACCTCCACAACGACGGCTGTCAGCAATGTCCTCAAGTGGGGTCACAAAATGCTCCTCCTCAGCACGAAGCATCGCAGGATGGAGGTTGCAGCTGCAAAAAGTGACCCACCACTGGCCCATGGCACTCTTGGGCAACATTCTGGAAGTGAGCGCCTACAAAACAGTGATGCTGAGGTTGGAGGTGAAGCCAGAGTGGAACCAGGGCAAAATTTTCAGTGGTGGCTTTTCCTGCAGGAGCTTGGGAGCTGCCTTGTGAAGCCGGCGATGGCACGCCACCAATGATCAATGAGCATAAAGCAGCTGACCAAGGACCATCAAAAGCATAGGAGCCCTGGCAAAGAGAAAGTGCCATATCTGCCATAGCAAGAAGAGTGTGTTCTCCAGGAGCTGCTCCAAATGTGGACTGGCTGTCTGCAAGGAGCACATGGTCCAGATTTGCTCTGCTGCATGAACTTGCACACACACACTGATCTGTTCTCTTGTTCTAATGTTTGAAATAGAAGATAATATGTCTATGGCAGTCTTTGTTGAGGCATGTTTTTGTGCATTAGGACAAAAGGCATGACGTTTATTTTATAACCTGACACTACACAAAAATTATAAATGAAACAAAAATCAGTGTTGATGCCAATTTTTGAAACTCACGGACTCTGATATATATATATATATATATATATATATATAATTATTCACTTTTTGTATTTTTTTCTCTAATTTTGAAATCCAGGTCTAAGAAACTGCTATTAAGGGGTTAAATTTCAGAAACACAAGGAATATTTGCTATGTATGGTGAGGACTGAAGCTAATAATATCCACAAAAAATATAATTATGTGTTAATAGATCATATTTCTATGGCAGTCGTTATTGGGGCTTTTTTTTTTTTTCTGTGCGGTAGGGCGAGGGGTGTGACACAAGTCCTCAGGTAATAGGAGGGCTAGAGCATCTGCTCCTCCTCATTCAAATACACGGCTCAAATAGTGCTTCAACCAGCAAAGAATACAAAATCTGCTTCATATGTGTCCAAATATACAGAATTAAAAGCCTTCTTGTCAGAAAATCCGATTCTAATGTTTCTTGTCTCTGAGGACAAAGACAGGACTAGACTAGAGGTGAAAATAACAAGCTCTGCAGCGCTGCTGCATCGTTCACAGAGAAATGTACTTACCTTGTATCACTTGATAGATCTTTGTAACCTTGTAAGGCAGATGGATACACCCACTTCTGTGTTTCTCACTGGTGAATCCATCTTGCAAAGCTCCTGTCTGAATTGTTGAAATTGTTTGTTAGAAAGTGACAGGACCAATCAGTGACTAGGGGCAGTACTTTCGGGTGTGGCAGAGTCGTGACGTATGATGGCAGCAACAAGAGGCCGATGCAATTATGGCGGAACACATTAGCGTGGAAGCTGCTAAAGCATAACTGGCACGCCAGATGGATTTGTTTCACACATCCATTTGGAAAACCACTCAAACACAGTGTTTGGGAAAGGGCAGAGCCTTTGAAAAAAAAATATGAGTGTGATTGGATGAACGTTCTCTCTGTCACATCTTTACGGGCCCATCAGAGCAACAAAGCACACGACATAGCTGCTATCAAGCTGCACACCTACCCGGGACTAACCTCCATAGGGAACTGCATAACGGGAACCATGGCGACTGTAAACATGTCAATACTACTCTTTTGTCGGTGTTCTTTGTTCTTCTTTTAACAAAGAAATGTCATCAAGTTCTGATAAAACTGGCACTTTAGCAGCATCCACCCTAATGTCTTCCACCATAATTACACCGGTCTCTTGTTGCAGCTTGCTTACATCACAACTCCGCTGCTCCAGAAAGTACTGCCCCTCGTTGCTGATTGTTCCTGTCACTTTCTAACCGGGCCCAAACGGTTCAGACGGGAGCTTTGCAAGATGGATTCACCAGTGAGAAACATGGAAACGGAAATATCCATCTGCTATGCAAGGTTAAGGTCTTTGTATTCTTGAGGGATATTGTGTCCTTCTTGACCTTCATATTATTTATGTATATACTTATTTATCTCTTTTTTAATTGATTTAACAAGAAGAACCTTACTGAGATAATCTCATTTACAAGAGTGTCCTGGCCAAGACAGGCAGCAGTACAAGCACAGAGTTAAGGCCTTTACACATCAAAGGCAACGCAAATAAGCAACACGAAAATGAGAATAATTTGGAGGCGAATTCTGTCGCGCTTTTCTATGCACATCAGGAGCGAAAAGATTCTGTGAATATTTTAAGCACATTCTAAAAATCATGTGCTGTGAAAGTCAACAGTGTGTTTTCTCTTGTCCTCTCATAAACAGTAAGATATATTGAAGCAGAAGTTAACAAGATGTTTCGACACTTTTACACACAGCCTGGAGGTCAGTGCCATTTTTTTTTAATCATTTACATTCACTGTGCTTGCCTAGTTTGCTAAGAGGAGGGACCAACTTTTCATGCATTTTATGTTAAATATTACCAGTAATAATATTATAAAAGTAGTGAGCACTTAAACTTTTTTCAGCAGTACACTTAAGTATCTGACTGAATTATGATAAAACACATAAATGCTGGTGTTATTTCTGACATTTGCACTTACTGATAAAAATCAGAATTTTATGGCTTTTAATTTACTCAACCAGACATCTGCTTTGAAAAATCTTTTCTGAAAAGGCGTTTCTTATGTGACGTACATCACAAACTTTATATAAAAAAGTTAAATGTTACCGCCTCTAAGCAACTTTACCATTCAGAGACCACTCCCACCCCCCACCCCCACTGCCTCAGCCCCAGCTTTATGGAATAAAATTTGTGTGAAAAAGATTCAAACAAAACTTTTTAATTATCTAACAAAAATTAACATTTCACGATAAAAAAATGTGATCCGAGCAAAAAATGTTCACATCAAGGAGGCAAATCTGAAATAGCAACCAAATTATTAGTCTTTGAATCTTGAACATCTGTCTTTTTGTTTACAGTTCCAGTTTTTCTCTCTCGGTGATCAGACTTTTGCTCTCGCTTCTCTTTTTTGCGTTTGCACTGCCTGATCCTTTGTTTGCTTTTTTTGAGTTTTTGGTCTCAGTTCTGACACAAATGTCACGTGTGGGCGGGCTTTTCTGGGGTGTATTCCTATTGGGAATACACCCCTATAGGGAGTTTTTGATTGACTGCTCAGTCACTCCAGATGCTCCGGAAGTTTTTGTTCAGCTCACGTCTGGGAAATTTAAGGAAACCAGCGGATTATGATTTTTGCATCAGTTTGACTGAATCATTGGTGCTTTTTTAAGTCCAACTATTGATTAAACAGGTTTATTTGTCAGTGCAGTCGTAGATTTTGTGTTGTTTTGTACACATACGTGTTTAATCTATTTTTCCAGCCACTTCAGGTGTTGTCTTGGCTTTGTACGAAAACTACGCCTGTGTCATTAGCTTGCCCATTAGCTCAGCGTTAATATAGAGGACTATCACTCACGGGACCAGGGTTTTCGTCGCCGCAATTTTATAATTATTGATGTCTGTATGTTTGTTTTTTTTAAGAACGATTTTCTGAAATAAAAAACTGCTAAATAACTAGTGAATTCTGAACAGTTTGTGCTTTAGTTAATAGTCAGAGCCCCTTTACCGGGCAGATGACCAGGTGTGTGTAGTGGGCACATGAGCGACAGATTAGACCACACTCACACTAGCCCATCTGTGCTCATACTGTGTTAAAGCCATTTGACCCCCCTCCTCTGTTCTTCCCTTGGCCTGCACTCACACGTCACATGTCACCACAGGATATATATTACCTAATATCACCTAACAGCCTAATATTACACTAAATATTGTTGTTTAGGCTATAAAATAGCAGCAAATTTATACGATCACTGATCTGGCATCGGGATTATTTCACCTGACCTGGGATCAGTAGGCTACATTGAATATACAGAACCCAGTGAGGAAACAGAGAGAGATACATAGTGTTTTTTTTTATTCCAGAAAATCATTAAAAAGAAAAAAAAACAAACAAACAAACAAAAAAACATACAGACATCAATAATTTTAGAATATCAGGGACGTGAACCCAGTCATCTTTAGTACCGCTGAGGAAAGGCCGCCTTAATGCACGGGCTTACCTGGGCTTAAGCCCAGGGGCCTATCGAGTTCAGCGGCCTATCAGTTTGGGTCAAAGATAAGCTGAAAAAGTAACATTGTTTTGTAACTTGTCAGGTTTTCTGTCAATCACTTTATAGGCATGTTTGTGGCTGCTGATTGATTCAAATTGCACGTGACCGGCGTGGGCTCTATGGTCTATGGCCTGTGGGCTGACCTATCAGAATGTGTAGGCTATGGCTAGTGTTGGGGTGTGTCCCTCTATGATTGATTGGCAGGTGCAAAATGTCTGGGGAAAAAGAAGTTAAATCTCTTCCACAAATGGAAAATGGTTTGTGGAAGAGATTTAAAGGAAAAGGAGTTCATTAAGAGCTTACCAAAGCTCACAGGATTTTTTAAACTTGCTGCTGTGGAAGGTGGAAGCTTGCTCCCTCAGCCATCGGTGGGAGTGGACAAGCTACGGCCCGCTGTCACGCAGGTGGAGTTAACGGGAGAGGAGCAGGGGACTAGCCGCAGCGCTGCAGTGCAGACAGGGGGAGCGGAGGAGGAGGATGAGAGGGGATCACATGATCACCGGGCAGGTGAGGACCATGCAGCAAACCAGGCAGGGGGAGACGAGTCACATGATCCCTACAGCAGTGACCTGGGCCGCTGGGGAAACAACATCAACGAAGGAGTGCACACTTACTGGGCGAAAATGGGACCAGACTCCTGTCAAAATAAAGACGCTGACCTCTCTGCCTTGGAGCGCTAGGATAAACAGCCAGAGAAGATTGTTTTTCATAAGTGCTATTTAGATGCAAACTGAATGGTGATCAGTTTCATCTTCTGGTACCTGGCATTTAGGCTATGTTGCTATCCATGGTGCTGAATGGAGTGTGTGTACGTCTGTGTGCAGGTGCATGTGATTGGTTCACAGGGCCCACTTAGACCTGAAGAGAGTCCTACTTATATGTGTGTGTGTGTGTGTGTGTATATATATATATATATATATATATATATATATATATATATATATATGTCTCAAAGACCATCCAGCATCATGAAGTGCTTTAATATGGACTCTTTCGTTTTCACTGAGCTCTCCACGTTTTACCATTTTGAACAGGAATGAGGAATTTCAAACTGAAATTACCCAAATTTGAGCTGGCTCACTGGGCTTCAGAAATGAATCAAGCAGAACATTCAACCATTAAAACTCATTTTCTGTTCAGGAATGCAAGTAAATAAGTATAATTTTCCATATTAATCAAGAAATAATAATGTGCTTAACTATTTTTTTAGGGTTTTTTTTGTAAATCAGTAAATTTGAAAATTCATGGATAACAATGATAATTTTATTTTAGCATTAAAAATATAATTTGGGTTAAAGAGCTTCTACATATTGGTGTATTAACCATTGCAGAAACATAAAAAATGATTTTGGTAATTACCAATACTGTTAATTTAGGGCAGCTGTGGCGTAAACCTTACTGTGGTTAGGGTTAGGGTGGTCTAATAAATTTGTTAAGCACTGTACATCTAAATATGCACAATATCAACAAGATGTGGAACTAACATTAGATAGCATTTAGGAAACTAAACTACACTACCACTAAACTATCACTAAAAGGAGTAGATTGATACTGGCTACAAAATAATGACATTAATGGCTAATGTATTTAGCTGACACCGAACCCCATGCTGAGTTTCACAGCAGTGGTGTCACCAGTGTGCCCTGGCTGTGCTTCGACATCCACTCTGTTACATTGTCTGTAACACTTGACTACTGCCACAATAATTAGTCTCAATTTTGTTTATTCTTCATTATTCTTTATTATCACCTCTGATAAGTAAATTGATGAGAAAATGGTTATCATTGGTGGTGTTTTGGAAAAATGGCTGCCATGGGCACCATGTTGAAAATTGAGGATCCAGTTTTCTTCAGAATGCCTTTGGCTATAATTGTTCCAAATTTCATGCTTGTATCTCAAAGTGAACATTTGGTGTGGTTATCTCCTCCACTATTACATTTCTCTATTTAGTCTGTGGGGTTGCTGAATTTCTTATTTCACCAACTAATCCCTCTTAAAATGGGATTTGATAAAACTAACCATGACTCAAGATGTTAACTCTTCAGCATGGTTAATGACAACTCTTACAAAAAAGCTTTTGTAAGCTTTTGTATGAAAAATGAATATTGAAAGAATCCCATCCCAGATGCTTTTTAACAGTTAACCACACGTTTAAAACACTGTTGTTAAAGACATGCATATAACTTTGTCACATTATTAGTACCACGACAGAAAGTATAATTTATAACTTTCAGTTTATTTAACTTTAGCAAGATCATTAATTTAACAAGAATGAAGCAGTATTTATTGCAGCAAATATTTCTTTCTTCCAGAACAACTGTTGGTAATGCTAAATCATTTTAGTAAGCCTTTGGAAGAATCGCGTTTTTGATATTATTGTTACTGTATTGGAAGTTAATTATTTACAGCTTACAATACAAACAGTGTTAACATGTGATTACAAAAATACGTACATTAGCATTTTCAAATATGAGGCGAATTCCTATCGAAACAACTGTCATCCCTTGTTAGCCTCTATCATTAGCCGTTGCATTGGAATACATGTATTTGTGACTTCTGCTTTAGCACCAGAAGTTTCGTCCACATTCAGATTTACAGTAGCGGTCCCAGGAAGAAGGTGGATACATAAGTGGGTGGAGTGACACATTTCTGCATCAGTTGGTAATACTCAAATACTTCCAATCCTTTTTCCATACTACTTTATGACATTAACTTTGAGATGTATAGTAATAACATGTTTTTTAATTTGTGTGGGTTAAGAAATGCCTAAAGTGAAGTTTCGAGAAGTGGAAGTTCCATCAATGTTAACGCTAAGATTCACAGTATTGCCCTGTGGTTTACTTAGTAAGTGACAGATTCCTTTTTCCAGGCCATAGTACTTGTACTGGCCACCACATTTCGGCTCTGTTCATTCAGCGTCCTGGCCTCTACTGGCCACAGGTGCCCGCGCGGTATGGCTCCAAACTCGTTGACAGATTTCTGTGTTTGTGTTTTTTACAGCCTCCTGCCTCAAGTCATCTTCAAGGATCACAGTCTTCTCAGATTCATTATTTGTTTGTTCTTCTTCTGGATCTTGGAATAATCATTGTCCACATTGATGTAGAAGCAGAAAATAAGCCGTTTACTTTTCACTGTCATTACCATCAAATCAGTGGCTTTGTCGAATCTACCTGTAGTCCCAGGTACATCCTCACAGTTGTCGCTATCAGACCTGTCAGAAGTTTGGAGATGACAATCTCTTTTCTTTATTTCCTTTACAGTCTCAAGTAAGCCATGAAACACATATAACCCAAATAAATCTAGGTGTGATCACTTAACATGGCGTATATGAACATGTGTGTGTGGGTGTGCAAGCCTTACCTTCAAACTGAATGGCTACTGCCAACACTGTTGCAGGTACTCTAGAAGAAGTGACCTTAAAAAATTAAAATCTCTAATCTTAAAATAACTGTCAAAACAAGGAAAATACTTTAAATAATTACTGGCACTATGGTATTGTTTTCCTTTTTGGTGTTTGGATTTTTTCCATCTGACGAGTTACAAGTTGTCCAACTGGCTTCAATTCGCCACTTCACCAAGTGTGTTTCATTTCTCTGTCTCCAAAATGTTTGTAGGCATGGAAGTCTTGTTACAGGTGTGGATTTTACCATAAGGTCTGTTTTTTATATTGATCACACACGCTGGTGGTGTACACCAGCTTCAGCACCAAGCCTGAAGGCTAATGCGTTCGGAGAATTCAGCAATGGATGCGGAGGAGTAGGTGTGTCCTACAAAGAGGTGCAGAGGGACCAAAAGAGAGCAACACAACATCATGCCTGCTGCTATCTGTGTCTGGTCAAGGAAGACTACCAGCAACTTTATCTGTAAAGAGTCAACTTAGATCTGAAAACTAATACAGGTCAAGAAATGCTGGGGTATGTTATCTGCTCAAATGTTTGATTGAACCTGTGGGGTCTTTTTTCTCATTAAGTATTAATTTTTTATTTATATTGGCTGGCTCAAAGAGGCCTCTGTTAAAGATAGCGGATCTCAAGAAGGTCACTTGATGGTCTACCTTCTCTGACGGCCCAAAAGCTTTCAGCTCCAGACTGCCACATAATGGCTGTGATCCCATAATGTAATCCCATTTGAACCGGTTTCCTTTTGTGTCACAGACTAGCGCTAACGTTCTTGGCTATGGAGACTCTACAGTGAATGTATAATTTAATATAGATGCTACAGTTACAAAATGGACAAACACATAGGATTTTGTTGGACGTACGCAACATCAAAAAATGCTGTCGGGGTAACCCTAGAGCCGAGTGCTGGCAAGTGGCTTGAGGACAGAGTGCTGTGATGTAGGTTGTGAGGTAGGGTTTATGAGGTCTGTCTTAGGGTATGTCAGGGCTGTATGAGGGTCTGTGAAGGCAGATGGAGGGGCTGTCCAAGAGCAACTGCTGCTGCGACCTACACTGACTAACCGATCGACAGGAAGGTAGCAATCAATGACATAACAGCATGCTAAGACACCGGTGCCAACAAATAAACAAGTTAGCCTTAAAATGGAGACAGTGCGAGTCTATCTGCCAGACTGTCATTGCACACATCAAACTTGATGTGGTATGAGATCCAAATTGCACCATGTAGCATGCCAGAAATGTATAGGTTTGCTAAAAATGCAGCCTTCAGGACGTTTTAGGATCAGGAGGGCTGTCTAAGGGTATGCCAGGGCTGTCGGGGGAGGGGGGGGTATGTCAGAGATGTCTGAGGGTATGTCAGGGCTTTGTAAGGGTCCATGAGGGCTTGCTGGGCTTTGGGTATTTGGTGTTGGTCTGACCTGTAGTTACACTATAAGTTACACTATTTAAAATTGCAAAAAAGCAAATGAATCAACATTAAAATAATCTGAATTATTTGGGCATTTACACTGTTAAAAACTGGTCATTTTAAGTAAGTTGATGAAACATGATAACATAAGAAACAGAACTAGTAACCTTTTATTCTTATAAAGAGTTTTGCTGTAGGACATTTTATAAAGCAAAAAAAAAAAACATTAATGTAAAGTCTGCAGAGTCCTTTTTGTTATTATCCTAAATTTTTATCACAGAAAACATACTGTATACCCATATAATATGAACAACAACAACAACAACAAAACTTTATATGTAAGACTTTTTATTCAGTGTACAAAATTATATTGAATTCAAATCATTGAAAGAATTGAAAGAAGTCAGAGTCTTCAGTCCTGAAACCTTTAAAACTTTTTTGTAGTTTCATGTGAAAACAGCTCACTATACAGATGGTGCCAATCAGTTAAAGTAGTAGCAGTTATGAAACAAGAAATTTCAAATTTGATATGATACGAGTAGAATTAACTCTTTATTAACATTTATTTTGATAACACTGTAACAAAAATAAAACCCCAGACAGACGATTCTGGGCAAAATCTGGGCTTCTTTGTTTTGTTTACAGCAATCAAATATGTGTCTTCTCCTCAAAGCACAGTTGTCCACAGCGCTATAAGTGGTCCAAAAGCCTTGGTTAGTTTTTGCTAATGTTCAAGAAAATGGTGCTTTGGGAAAAGATCTTAAAAATGTCACGGCTTTCAATCATTTCTCAATATTAATATGGCTGAAGTAATCATTTCTGCTTCTTCTCAGAAGAACATCAACACATTAACAGACATTTGAATAGAAAACAGCTCTTTATCTTTAGTCGTGTTACTCGTGTAATGCAGTGGTGTTTTTCTGTGATCAGAGATTGATTATTAAATGGGTAAATATCCAAAACAATTACAACACAATGCCTCTACACTGAGCGGGAATATCGAAAGAACATGAAAACAGACAAATTCAGAATTGAAATTTGATTTTTATTTGAAAACGATTGCTTATTTGTGCCATTGTATTTAGCCACATGAGTGTTTCATAAGATTTCATTTAAATTCCACCCTACAAGTTATGTTATTTAAAACAAAGGGGGCCTTGACATCAAACTCATATTCATCAAAGCCTGCTGGAGGGATGCGTTTGACATAAACCAAAACACAACGGTCTCAGTGTTGGGGGGGAAAAAATCTTCTGCACCAATGTAGAGAGCAATGATGAAGCAGATAACAGATATTTAAGGGGATTCTGAATCTGGGTGTCATTCAAATAGTGGGTCATGTCACTTCTTTTATCACCATCACCAGAGACTGAACCTTTATCACTTTTTCACTTTTTTTCTGTTTTCCAGTGGAGTGTTTGACATGCAGGTGGTACCTGAACATTTCCATGTCAGCTTTCATTCAGACCACCCACTGAATCATCTTGGCTCTGATTGGCTGATGAGTGAATGATAAGTCAGTGCGTGAAACAGGAGGCAGTGAGCACAGCTCTAGCTCTCTGTTAGAGTTTAATACACAGAGGAAAGAGGAAATGATGGACAGCTCTCAGTGACTGATCATCTCCTCCATCAGCATGTGGAGAAGGAGCTCAGAGGACAGACTGCTGTGTCTGCAGAGAACGCTGACTCAGCAGAAATCCCACATACACATATAACCATCTGTGTCAGATGGTTTAAGAAAATGAAAATTTGATTTTATTTAGTATTGGCAAAGGAAGCTAACAGTGGTCCAGTACATGTTAGAGTAGTTCTGAACAAAAACAACCAACAGATGCTTGACTTCTTAAAAGCCTCTTTTAAGGCTGACTGCTCCCAAAACTCACTCATGTATACAGACAGAGGACCAGCGAGAGTGACACAAGCACATCCACTCATTCTGCACTTGTATAAACATGAACTCTTCACCCTGACCTTGAGTGAATCCAGCCTAGTAGGTGACAGTAGATGTTATTATGATGTTTTTGTTGTGGTTTTGCTTCTCAGTAGATGTAATATTCATTAGTTTATTAACCCTTTAAAACCCACCATTATGCAAGTCCGCCAGGACATATTCTTACATTTTCACATACTGTAGTGCCATTTTTGGGAGTATTATTGTTTGCTTTACATTGATATAACCCTTATATCCCAGGTTTAGTAATATGTATTGACTTATGTCTTAATGTAACAGATAGGTTTGGGGTCTTTTCTCTTTCTCACTATTTTTTCCCCCTAAAACTATGAGCTGGTGTTAAACAGAGATGCAGCAGCTGTGTGTAAATATACTGTCGGGTAAAGCCTGGGAAATAAAGACTACAAATCCCAGCGACACAGGTCGATGTTGGGAGACGTCATTTCCGGTCTGTGTGTTTGAAAACTGGTTGATTGTGAAATTGGGGACACCTGTGCAGAGAGCAGCAGGGATTCACAGCAGCTGCAGAGCCATTATATAGAGACTCCGTAAAGAACTGCTTCACTCCTACATCTGATTAAACCTGCACCACCGTTTCTGCCATCTCTCCACCACAACACAACAAAACCAACCAGACGGGGCCGGCAGCTCATGGGAGCCAAAGACTGTGCTTGTCGGGTAACCGAGAAAGGATGCTGTGGTCCAGGTCCAGACCTCACACCAGATACCCACAGCTGCCATTTATTCGCCTCTGGTTTACTGCTCAGCTCATGGTTGTGTTTTCACGTTTGGATGCAGTGACCGCAACTCCATTAATTGGAGTTGTCATTGTTGCATCAATAAAACTTAACTACTACAATAAGTTACTTAAAAGTGCAATAAACCTAAAAAAAAAAATTCTTTTTGTTTTTTTCCACATACATTTCAAAATACAGAAATTGCACAGCTGTATCCCTCAAATTTGTAAACGTAAAAAAAGTTGCACAATATCCTTTGGAACCACAGGAAATTTATTGGAGTCTGTACATAACTTGCTTTTTGAGATACAGCCAATTTTGTAACCTGTAAAAAAAGAAAATAAATAACAGTGCAAAATTTTTCAACTATTTACTACAGTGCAATGAAATTTCTAAGTGTGCCAGATACTTATTAACATACATGATTTTTGAACAAAACTATTGTCATCCATTAAAAGTGCATTTGAAAATAAAAGAAATTGTTTTTACTGAGTTGAAACTTGAGAATAGAGGAACACAAATGACTTCAAATTTCTTTCAAACTTCATATGCAATCAGGCAAAAACATGAACACAAAGGCATAATTTGCAGAAGGACAACATGAAAATAAAAAAAAAATATTTATAATCACAGTTTCCCAGTCAAAGTCACTGTTCAGTGTACCGTGGCACTGTGGTAAGACTTATGACAGTTCCTGTCTACAATAACACAGAGAGGCACTTCACATGCCTCACACATGAAGGGGGTGCACTTTCCACACTGCTTGCACCTCCTGCGCCCACTTGTGGCCTTTTTTTGAGCCAGATGCCCCCTCAACTATGGCAACAGGGATATGATGTTGGTTTCCTTGACTTGTTGTGAGGGCACTCCACAGAGCTCTGCCGACAGCTTCTCCTGGAAGGCCTGGTGAGTCATGGGCTGCTGCTCCAGTTTGTCACACAGTTCTTTGTGGAGCAAAAAGCTGTTTGTCACAGCAATGTCAAGGAAGTGATGCGGCACCGTAAGGTACCATTTCCTGCTATTCCTCCATGAACAGTAAGAGCCAATCAGCTGGTCAGACAGATCAACTCCTCCCATGTAGCTGTTGTAATCCTTCCCAGCTGATGGTACTGGCACCTGGACTGCTGTGTACTCCCAATCGACCTTGCACATCCTCTTTACAGTGTCACCTGAGAAGGCAGTGTGAAGAGTGGAACACACACTCACCTCCCTCGTGTCCATCCACTTGATGAAAAGAAAGGCCCCCTCCCTGATCCACCTGATCACCCCTGTGGAGATTTTTTTGTCAGGGCATTGATTTTTGTTTTCGGGATGCCGATTCATGAATCTCGGTATGTCCCACAGGCTCCAAACCCCAGGTGGTGTAGGTGCAGGAACAGTGCTGGGCTGGTGTAGAAGTAATCACAATAAATGTGATAACCAGCTCCCAGGTAGCTCTTGTTGACGAGGTACATCACTGCATCAAATGAAAGCCCCTTACCAATCATGATAGTGGACCTCACCGTGTAGGTGTTAAAATCAGTGTTGTAGCCTGTGGAATGAGACAGCACAAAAAGTTTGATCCCCCACTTGGTAGGCTTGTTCTTGATGTACTGTTTCAAAGCAATTGTAGCTTTTGTGGCTCCATACACTCATCCACAGAAAGCTCTTGCTGAGGGTGGTAAACAGCTTTACAGGCCACACGTAAACTGTCAGACAGGGGCGTATTCTATGTAGACAGTCAGAGTCACCTGTACCTTTCTTGCCGTCATTGAGCACATCCTCCGCAGGGTCACTCTCGTATGTTTCCAGTAATGGTGAGGAACCGTTCCCTAGACATGACCCTCCTTGGATATGACACGTGGAAGATGGTGCACCAGAAATCCCTCATCTTTGGAAGCTTCAGGATGCTCATGTACAGTGTCAGCCCATGATACATTTCAGGTACAGTGACATAAACCCGTTTGAATTTTTTTACCTACAGCAAGATTTTTTGCCGCGTTTCTATTTGTGTTGGCACACATAATTTTGATGGCTGCCTGGTCCAAGTACATCTTGAACAGGTCAGCTGGAGAAGGGCTGGACACCTGGCCTCCTTTTTGGGAGGAAGTGTGACAGGGCAGGCAAGCTGTCAGGCTCCTTCTCAGACTTCCAGGCAGCTGCAGGGAGTGTCTTTGGCCTGGAGCTACAGCACCCCTCTGCTGGGTGGAGCCCAGCCCCTGTCTCTCCCTCTGCCTCTCTCAGTGTTACTGGGAGAGCAGCAGACCTCCATCCTCTCCTCCTCCTCTCCAACATTGTCAACACTGTACACAGAAAAAGTTACATGATATGTTAGATGTGTGCTGCTGACTTGACTTGAAAGAATGATACGTATTTGGCGCGGAATGCCCTCGGCGGCGCTACATGTATCTTTTCTTTACTTTTCTCCGAATCAAAACAAACAGCTTTTCCTAAATATATACTTACGTGTCCTTCGAATTATTTAGTCCTTTGATTAGGTCGGCTTCATCCCCACTGGTAGCAGAATACAGGCAAGATTAGTTTGACTCTTCATCAGATGTAATTATTTCAAAGGCTTTGCACCAGTTGTAATACCATTTGGCATGACCAGGTTTTTGCCGCTCCATAACAACGTAAGTGTGTGAAAGTTGGTTTGATGGATGTCTGGTGTATGTGGGTTGTGTGGCTAAGTGTTTTTGTAAAAAAGTAGCGTTGAAACGAGAGCGAGAGCTAGTATGTGTGCCGGCTATTTTTTTTTCTGTGTATTCTGCGAAAAAACTACAACTCCCACGAAAATACGTTACTTCCTGTTGTTGTGGTGCGGAGCCTATCGGGTAGGGATACGTAAGAATCATGTGACAGGTCAAGCCCACAAAGTGATGATGTTTTTTTCAACGTAGAAAGTGTCAGAAATGCTGCAAATACCCGTTGTCTCATTCATAAGGATTACTGTTATATATACTGTTATGTGCGCTTTTTTGTTTGTTTTTACAAACTCATCACTGCAGCGAAAAAGTGCCCTGAAACATGGTGAGTGTGTGTTTTAAAGGGTTAACCCAGTCTCTTTAGATGCAAAGACACACGCAGCCATGATATTCTCAGTTCCTCCTTTTTGTCTGTTATAAACCGCCATAAAAGTAAAATCAGATATTGAGTATGTATTGTGTGGGAATTACGCCGTGCTTTGACCTTTATGAATCATCAATAAGTCAAAATGCATTTCTTCCTATGACTTTTAGTTGAGACCCCAGGCGCTGTTTCTGACATGAAGTATTCTCTCCTTCAGGTTCTTATTGGAGTGAATGGAGACAGGGGAGTGTTTAAAGCTCCCATCAGAGCTGTTTGTATCTCAGACTGCTGATGGAGCTCTGATTATATTGGAGGAGGCAGTATCCCTCCTCTCCTCTAGTCTAAGAACAGCTGAGCAGAGTTTGACACCAAAGATGAAGTTAATCAGAGATATTAAAGCTGTTGGATCCTGTTAGCTGTTAATACCTTTAAGAACATATTTTCTCTAACTTGAAAGAGCTGAGATTCTTTCTTCATTTCGTCCATAGATTATTTTCAAAGACTTTCAAACCTTTCATTGTGCAAGATGTAATTATCAACAAGCTAAGCTTGAATAGGTAATACTTTCTTTAATACAGCAGTATTTATTAGCACATACAACACCCTTCAGACCCATCCTGTTTTAGGGGATCTTTCACCTTAACATAGTCCAAGTTATTACAGGTGAGAAAAACACCTCCTGCTCTACTCTATAAAATGTCTTTCAGATATCATCATGGCTCTGTGAACTAGGGGTATTTAGTTTTCAAAAGGAAAGAACAGTCTAGCTGGTCTTGCAGGATAAACATAGAGTTGAAACAGTTTGCTCCTCTTGGACGTCGCTGCATATGAAGTCAATTTGTCCTCCTTCAGTTTCTACAGTCACAAACTGAACATTTACTCCGTTTTAGTCAGAAGTCCTTCCCACTGAAAGCCCTTCATACTGACTGTCTATTTTCTGACTGACCTTGTAGAGCTGACTTTAAGATGATAATGATTCCTGTCACTTCATTAAGCTTTTTTCTACACTCTTGACTTGTGTGATCAATACACACCGTCAGCTTTTAAAGCAGAGCACTTCACTTCTTTAAAAACTCATTTTGACAAATCTGGTTTCATCCTCATTTTATGCAGCTCAAAACATCATTATGATTTCTTTTTTTCTTTCCCCCCTCAAGCATTTTATCTTCACCACTGCTCATCTTTCTTAAAGTAATTACACCAACAAAGTCTCATTTTCTTTTGCCTTTAACCAAGATTAACTTTTTAAAGACAATGCAGCAGCAGATGTGACAAATGAGACTAAACTGCAGCAGGTCAGAAAGTAATGAAGCCTTGAAACAGTGATCTGTCAGTGGAGAGAGAGGGAGAAAGTTCATCTTGTTTTTCTCATTGGCACAGTCTGACAGTTAGTGTAAAGACAATCAGTGAGATTTCTCCTCTTCTGTTGATTCAAACTCTAACAACAGTCACAGTGAGGCAGCAGGGAGGCTCTGTTTGTGTTTCTCTCATAAATCTCCTCCATCACTGTGATGATCATATTTGTGTTACTCTCAGTGTGGGATTGAGCTCTTTTCAGTCAGTGAGTCTCTGTGAGAATCAGGACATTTTCCTCCATGCAGTCAGATTGGAGCTCACACACTCACACACTGTTCACACTAAAAGTAATGTGCTGTTGTTACTTTCGGCTGGAAGCCTCAAGGATGAAATCAAAACCACAATTTTAAGTCATCTATTTTTCTATCCTGAACTTTACTTTAACAGCTGGGGGGTCTTACACAACATACAATAGGATTTTTGTTGTGTGCAGTGTGATGATGAATTAAGCACCACTTTTCCTTGATGAGGTTTTCACCACTGTTTTGGTTTCGTAAACCTTTCCTTACAGTCTGTGACATCAAATTTCATCCATATAACAGCTTTGATTATTGTACCCACATTTTAAATCAGATCACTGAACCTTTACACTTCAGTCTGACATTAATGAGCTCAGGATTCTCCACACTCACACCTGGAAACATCATGGAGAAGACTTTAGCTGGTCTTCTCATTTGATAACAATAATTTACATATTTTTGGAAAGTTCTACAATTGTAAACTAAATCATGTTAAACTGAGTTTATCTTCTTCACAGTTGTTCTCTCTGCTGTGATTGATGAAGCTATTAGTCCATGAAATAGTTCAACATTACATTCTCCTCTTGGTCTTTATGTCTCACTCTTTAGTGGAAGAGACATTTATGATCGTCAGCCTGAATCAACCAAAAATAAAAAATAAAAAACAAAACCACACAGAGAATACATAGAACTGATTTCAGATTTTAGATCTGTAATAAACCGCTGAAAGTATTTAACTTTATTTGGTTTGATTTCCTTTGGACATGTGATCAGTTTAGATCTTAGAAATGTGAGACATGGGGCACAGATGACTTAGTGCCTAGGTTGTACCCCACATCATGAAGCTAGTTTTCCAAGTGGGTAGTGGAGGTTTAATTCCAGCCTGTGGCTCCTTTCCCACATTTCATTCCCCACTCTCTTTCTCAGAATTCTTCAGAGTTCTGATGTCATGAAGTTCTCCTTGAAGAGTTTCAAACCTGCAGCGCTCATAACTTCAGAAAACAAATCACAGCTGAGTCTTGTAGTCAGAAACACTGTGGTGTGGAAATGAACTCTGAATGAGGACAGCCAGGGGTCAGCAGCTTTCAACCTTGTGTTCAGATTCAGAGTTGAGAGGACTGGAGCACCAAAGGAGAATATGAATTTTCTGCTTTTTCTGAAGGAGGGTAATGAAGGTTTTTAATCATCAGTATTACAGCTCCACCATTCAGAGAAATGTAACGTCTTTACACAGTCTGAGAACAACTCAGTGATGACGATGATACAGTGACTTTAACTGAGTCTGATGCTTACTCATTCTGTGCAATTTGCACACTTTAATTTTCCTTATCATTTAGTTGGTGCATCGTCTCACCTCTCAGACTGAAACAGACTATTTATTTATCATATTAATTTGATTATTCCATTCAACCCTGTTTTTTCTTTCTTTGTGTTTCCTCTCATTATAATGAAGTCAGCTCATGCTGCTGAGTCTGAAATACAAATGAGCAGTGAGAAACAGGAAGAATATAAATGAACTCAGTCTACCTGTACCATAAGATCTCATGTTGAATGAGTTGCAGCTTTATTTTGAGGCCGGGAGGAGAAATTGGTCAGAGATGATTGGTTTATTTTAAATTCAGTCTTCTTTTAGAAAAAATCTGAATCACATAAGCAAGAGAAAGCTGTTTTTATTGTGAAAGTGAGTGAAAATTCCCAATTTGTATTAATGGCTTTGTCATCAATCCACATCACATACACTATATTGCCAAAAGTATTCACTCACCCATCAAATAATGAAATCAGGTGTTCCAATCACTTCCATGGTCACAGGTGTATAAAATCAAGCACTTAGGCATGCAGACTGTTTCTACAAACATTTTTGAAAGAATGGGTCGCTCTCAGGAGCTCAGTGAATTCCAGCGTAGTACTATGATAGGATGCCACCTGTGCAACAAGTCCAGTGGTGAAATTTCCTCGCTCCTAAATATTCCACAGTCAACTGTCAGTGGTATTATAACAAAGTGGAACGATTGGGAACGACAGCAACTCAGCCATGAAGTAGTAGGCCATGTAAAATGACAGAGCGTGGTCAGCGGATGCTGAGGTGCATAGTGCGCAGAGGTCGCCAACTTTCTGCAGAGTCAATCACTACAGACCTCCAAACTTCATGTGGCCTTCAGAGCTCAAGAACGGTGCGTGGAGAGTTTCATGGAATGGGTTTCCATGGCCGAGCAGCTGCATCAAAGCCATACATCACCAAATGCAATGCAAAGTGTCGGATGCAGTGGTGTAAAGCACACTGCCACTGGACTCTAGAGCAGTGGAGACACGTTCTCTGGAGTGATGAATCATGCTTCTCCATCTGGTTATCTGATGGACGAGTCTGGGTTTGGCGGTTGCCAGGAGAACAGTACTTGCCTGACTGCATTGTGCCAAGTGTAAAGTTTGGTGGAGAGGGGATTATGGTGTGGGCTTGTTTTTCAGGAGCTGGGTTTGGCCCCTTAGTTCCAGTGAAAGGAACTCTGAATGTTTCAGCATACCAAGAGATTTTGGACAATTCCATGCTCCCAACTTTGTTGGAACAGTTTGGGGATGGCCCCTTCCTGTTCCAACATGACTGTGCACCAGAGCACAGAGCAAGGTCCATAAAGACATGGATGAGAGAGTTTGGTGTGGATGAACTTGACTGGCCTGCACAGAGTCCTGACCTCAACCTGACAGAACACCTTTGTGATGACTTAGAGGGGAGACTGAGAGCCAGGCCTTCTCGTCCAACATTAGTGTGTGACCTCACAAACGCGCTTCTGGAAGAATGGTCAAAAGCTCCCATAAACACACTCCTAAACCTTGTGGAAAGCCTTCCCAGAAGAGTTGAAGCTGTTATAGCTGCAAAGGGTGGACCGACATCATATTAAACCCTATGGGTTAAGAATGGGATGACACTTAAGTTCATATGAGAGTCAAGGCAGGTGAGCGAATACTTTTGGCAATATAGTGTATTACAACTCTTAGTGTTAGCTTATGTTTCTAAAGAAGATGTTCATGCCACTGCTGAGGCTGGTATGATTTACTGAGGAATAAAAAACATTTTGTAGTTCAAAACTAAAGTTGAATTTGATTAAAACCCTACATTTAAAAGATGAAAAATTGATGTTAGTGAAACAGAGTAATCTTTGTTGTGATACTGTACTTATCGGACTTAGAGTCATCAGAATTACCCTGAATTAATAAAGAAGATGAGAAATGCTGAGCTGTGACTTTATAAAAACACTGAAGTCATATCAGAGCAGAAGGGCAAATAAATTCCAATGTATTTTTGGGGTTCTTATTAAATATTGTATTTTGTTTTAGTTGTTTTTCAGCCATTCTCTGTTCTTTTCCTGAGGCAGCAGAATCAGCAGCTTTTGTGAGAATAGAAAGGATGAAGGTGAGTTTGTGTGCAAGATTAAAACCAAGATGCTTGTTAGAGGAAACAGATTTAATCCCTGCGCTGTGGTGTGATTGTTCAGACCTCTGCTTCCCTGAGACTGATTTTTTGTTTCTCTGCTGCTCTATAAGCCAGCTGAAGCTTGTAGTTTGATAATTCATTGTTCATCAGGAAGGAGGATATTTTCTCTGGGAATAAACCAATTAATTAGGACAACTTAAACTCTGTGCTCGTAATGAGAGATTTGTTTGCTTCTTAGGTTTTCTCAGAGAGACATTAACACAGAGTGCTAATGAAAGAATTTACTCTGTGTTTGGGGTCTGGGGTGTGTGGATGTAGTCGAGCCATCAGTTTCTGAGCTTTTTGAAGCAGGTCTTATGTTTCCATGTACATCTGACCAACGGCACCAATGACTGGGACACTGATTATTTTCAGTAGTCTTGTCTGTGTTATTTGCTTTGGCGTTTTTCTACACTTAATTTCTTTGTTACAAATTATCATGATCATGGCTGTGATCCGTCTGTGTCATCACAAATTAACTCATAATGTGCATTCTGAATAGTACATATGTGCACAGACAAAAGTAGGCTCCAGCTGAGAGATAGGTGGATTTGTATTGGCACAAATACATCTGAGAAATATCTAAAGAGGCCAATATTGACCTGAGTTAACCTCTGATCGATCAACAATATTAATATTAACAGAGCAGCACAGAGCTCTGACCGGCCTCTCAGAGTGTCAGCTGACTGAAACTAAAAGACATTCCCTCTGTGAGCTGAGACAGAAATGTACATGAATATAAAATCAGCTGGAGATCACAGTTCAGCTAAATGCTCTAAACCACATGAACACTGGTACTTAAGAGACACATATTCAAGCTAGGCTGGACCGTCTGGATAATCAAGCCTCAACATGCAAGGGTAACTCCTGTGGTTGGTTTATTATGACCAGTTGATATCAACCAATCAGTCTACCTTTGTCTTTTCAGCTGAAAATTAACAATGTTATGGCCAGGAGAAGACTAGTGGAGATATTTTTGGGCACCATGTTGTTAAATATTGATGTAGTGTTCTGATAAAGGATCAGAAAAATGGATCAGCTGTCTTATCTTAACCTTAAGTCATTATTTGTTATTTGAAGGACTTATTATATATGAAATATTAAATTCAACTTAACTTTTTATAAGAATTGAAATAGCTAAAGTTAATTGATGAAGCATGTAGTTTGCTTTGAAAGAGTATTTGTCAGTCTTCTCTTTGTTGATTTTCCTTCTTTGAGGCTGAATAAAGAAAACATGGCAGTGATGTGTGCACAGACAAACAGTGAGGGCCTTGAGATTCAGCCATTTCACAGCCTTCACTACTGTTTATTTAAATCTGGGTGCGACATGAATTAAAGAGACAAAGGGATGAACAGAAGTGACTGATAGCTGAGATATTTAGACATGAATACGAACACAACCCATCTTTAATTCTTGGCGTAATGTCAGAGCTTGTGTAAAAGTGAAATGAGCTCTATGCTTACAGCCATGAATAACAAAAACAACCTCCTCAGCCAATTTTGCTGCTTTCAGATGAGCGGAGGCCTCTTCAGTTCATTCAACACGAATCTCTGTTTACAGATTTGCCAGAGAAATACAAACAGTTTGTGAGAGAAAGAGAGAAGAGAAGGAAACAGAAGAGCTTTACAGAGTAAAATACTATATATACTTTATGGACTTTTAAAGATTGCAGAGAGGATCAACAGGATCAGTGTTTGTGTTGATTTTCAATTGAAAAGTGTCATCTTTCTGTTGAAATTAAGTTTTGCCATGAAGCTGTGTCTTTCATATTAAATGTTTACACTGAGCTGTCATAAAGCAATTAGTCTAAGTGTGGAGTTTTTACTCATGCATATTTCCGAATTTCCTATTCCTTAGAGTTTCAATGATAACAAATTTCTTATCTGCTTTGCTTTGAAATTTGTTTCCTCTGTGTACAGGTGCTCTGTGTGAATAATGAGCTCTGTACTCTTTTTAGTTGCTTCCTCATTTAATGAAAAAATTAGAATCCATCATTAATCATGAAAAAGCAGAAAAGATTGCAAATGATACTGTCTGTGTGCTTGGAGGTACTATATAAAAAAGTTCTCCCTCTGATTCTTATATCTTATGTGTTTCAGAGTGTTTCTAACAAATCCTCAGAAACAGATCATTTACATTTAAATAGATACACAGCACTGTGAAGAAAAGTCCCTAAGGCTTTAAGGTAATGTAATCAGATCTGCCTTACTTATGGATGAAAAAAATAAGCTTATCAGAAACCCAAGAGTCAGACTGAAAACACATCAGGTTGTTTGTGGATTCATGAGATGTTTCCATTGACTAAATAAAAAAACAAGAAGTATCTTTCAGGTCAGAGAAAATACGCCTGACAACATGGCTCAGAGCAAATAGAAGTGTGCTTGTAACAGACTCTACATAAAATAGCCTGGCTTTTCTCATGAAGCCAAAAATGCCAAGGATCAATTTAACAACACTGGATTTATTCACAGTACTAGAACAGCAGATACCACACAAAGCATTTACAGCCAATGATAAATATTTCTTTCTTTTCAGGAAATATTATTATGGAGGGTAATCTACAATACTGCCTGGTGGTTGTAAGTCTTTGTGAGGTATACAGTTATCAGACAGTGAAAGAACAGAGAAGATATCGCTCCTAACAGTAGGTCACTGTGAATGTAAGGTAGCACTGACCTTTGACCTCACAACTCTAATTTGTTCAGCCTCGAGTCAACGTGTAGGTTAGTCACAATATTTGAGTTCACAGTGACACTGTGAATGTGCTTGCTTCAACTTCAGAAGCTTTAATAAATGTGAGCTGCAGACATTCACACCCTCACATCACACTGTCTGTTTTCCTGGCCAGATACGCTCATGAGTTTGTAAAGCTCTAAAGGAACAGAGAGCTGAATTTGACTGCCTCTTGAGTCCAGATGTTAAAAAGAAGGATATAAGATTTTAACAGCTTTTTAAAGGCTGATATAGAAACCGTATTCTAATGTAAAATGTAGGTTTCATGTTTAGCTGTCTAGTATCAAGCATAGTGATAATGATAAGCTTTTATGAGTGTGAGTATTAACCACTATGGAGAATGGGAAGGACACCAGTCTGACTGTGAACCATCTGCTGCCTCTGATTGTTGGCTCCTTTTTCTGACACCAGAAGGTCACACTCATCCATTGGAAAATAATGAAAAAAAGTGCAAAAAACATGGCAGAGGAAAAATCTGGTGTTTCTGGTGAGTATTTGTTAGTGCTGTGCATTGTGCAAGTTTGTCTCCTTGATGTAAAGGTTCGAGCGAGGATCTGTTTTCATTGCCTTGTCATCATGTGATTGACACAAGACCAGAATTTACTGAGACAGATCATTGGTGCTGATCTTTATGCCAGTCTGGCATTAACAGCTTCAGTCCTGGTAAAGGACAAGGATCAGTCTGTCACAGCAGCAGAGGTCAGGACAGGAACAGTGAGGGAGCAGAGAGACATCAGGAGTCCCAAAGGAGAGATATCAGACTGGCACAGACAGTGATGGAGGTTTAATGTGGCAACCTGGAGCTGAGCTGAGAGAGAAGAGGAGACACAGATGGAGAATGAGACACAGAGGAGAGGTTAGTAAGGCAGTGCTTCTTCAACTAAACTTTGCAGTGATTGTGTGTAACTTTGAAGACCCTGTAAAGTGAAATCCAAAGTTTTTGTTTTAACACACTAGATATGGTTGCTGCAAACATGTGAAAACACTGAGATCTAACATGTGACTGAATTTTGAATTAAGACTGTTAGAAAGTTTTTCACCTCTTTTCTGGATGGGTTTAATTTGGGCTGGGCCAATATGTGGGCTCATGATGGAAAATGACCCCGCCCCTCTACCACTACAATACAAAATCACAGAGCAGTTCATCTCAGTACAGTCTGTTGTTAGCTGATGTCACTGCCTTTATTGAAAGTGAACAGTCAGTTAAATGCCGGGTTTTTTGTTCATTGTGAGGTAAATTTACCAAATCTATCAGCCACGGTGGTCTATGGATCATTCAACAGATGCGCCCACACCATCCTGGAACAGATTTTACTGACTCATTTTTCATGATTTTGAAGCTTGATTTTATAAACTGAGTGATGTTCTATTTGACTGAAATTTGACCTGGGTGTTCATAACACAGTGACCTGTCATACAACAAACTTAAATACAGATTTATTTTCACTTTACAGGTTCTTTACAACTCACACTATCATGAAATACTGCTTAGATATCCCTCCATGATCCTGTCCAATACTGGAGTACTTAAAGTTGACAGTGTCAGAAATACTGATTCTGTTTACTGTGCATGCAGATGGATCATTCTAAAAGAAGTTTACAGTTATGGACTTTTGGATAAGGCTTTTTGTTTTCCTCATAGAACACTAGTATTATGTATTGACACTATCAGTAATGTTAAACATAAATCTCTTTTGAATGGTTTCATGTCAGACTCAGTAGTGTGAGATGAGGAGGAGCACAGGTGTAACTAATGAAGTTAATGAGCTCTCAGCTCCACTGAGTATCAGTGAGCTCTATGACTCTACGTGGACAGCAGTCGTTAGTGATGTCATTAATCACACCTGGACTTTTCCTCTGACTGTCGCTATATCTGCTTTATAAAGAAGGATCTAATTCTCTTTACATCACAATAACTCTGAATGTTTACAGATCTTAGCTGTCTAAAAGGACTGGACACTATTGTTTCTATGTAGGGGACTTACTCACGTCATCACTGCCATACTTTGGGAGGTATTTGAACCATGTGCAACACTTGCAATCCAACCATTTATTAAACATCTGATGTAAAAACTGAAGGCTTTACTGGTGGAGCATTGGTCTCTTGAGAAATCCTCCCACTCACAGTGAGATCAGTGGGCTCTTCTGAGAACATCAATGCCTTTATAGTAGCAGACTTTGGTGAGTTTCACATGTTTGACTGTGATGATGTCATTCTGTATCTTTGTGCTCTATTCAACCTTTTCAGTGAGATGCTGATCTTTGTGTTATCAGACAGCAGAAAAACACTGAATGTTGATATTTTAAATAAAAACCCTGAGGCTGAAACTCTTGAGCAGGTTAGACTGTAGAGAGCTACATGTGTTTATTCAGAGCCAGCAGCAATCTGACATAAAAAGGATCTGTTCTTCTGTAGTATTAGTGGAGGCGTTTTTTCCTGTGGGATGTTGTGTGTTTATAGAGGAACTGCAAGAATCAGAACTGAATAACACACATCAGCTGAGGCTGTGAGGAGAGTTTGTTTACTGACTGCTGGCAGAAATGTCACGAAAGAGTTTTAGTAGTTTCCGTAAGCTCATATATGCCCTCAAAACTTCATAAAGTTTGACATCCTGAGTGTAAAAGTTTCATACCTCAGCATGCCCAGTGTTCAACCCAAAGAAGTTTGAAGTGTCAGACTAAATAATAAATAAATAATAATAATAATAATAAAGTTCTTGTATTGTATTGTATTATGAACTCAGTGCTTTCTCAGATCGTTGACACTCTTCTACATGTTGTAATATATCTGCTCATTATTCAGACTGTCAAAAGCTTCAGCATCAGTAAACAGAAATGTAACGTTCATTTCTTTGTAGTGAAGAGTCAGTGACAGACAGCTGAGTGGAACCAAGCAGAGAAGTCAGTCAGTGACAGCCGCCTCCACACTTCACACACTCCTAACACAACCAAACAACAGATGCAGAATATTTGTACGTCTGTTTTCAGACAAATAATTTTCCAGAAGTTAATTATGAGCATTACATTCAGGGAAACAGAGCTGCAATCATAGATTATAAAGGGTTTGACAGTGTCCAGCACTTTGTAGTTATCACTGAGATTCTAGTTTTCGTGAGAACTTGAGAGATTATGTCCTCGTAAACCAAAGAGATGCTGAGTGTATTTACTCTCATCATGTTTGTCCATGTTTTTTTATTTTTATATTTATATTATATGATTCGGACCCTGACAGCTGTCCTTCCTCCAGCTTGTCTTCTGTCACATCTGGAGGACTGGATGGAGCTGCTCTCTGGTGTCCAGTCAGTGTTTCAGGACAATCATTGATGATGGTGGAGTTACTGACAAGCAGAAGATCTCACAGGATGTGAATGAGACAAACAGGATGGCTCAGTGAAGATGACTCCACGGTGCTCTGCTGCTCTGTGTGCTCATCACTTCTATTTAACCAGTGACACTGTCGAATCATGCTGATGGACTGACTGGTGTTTGGAACAATAGAGGAAAATGCGCTGAGGTGTTGACTGATTATAATGTGCGACTGTCAGATGAGGAGACCTGCTGTGCTGAGATGGACGTTCATGTGGGCTTGATGCCACTAGAGTAAACTGGCAGCATTTTTATTCAGTTTACCTGCTCACCAAACAGAGAAACATAACAAAGAGTGTGATGCAGTGACAGGAAACAGAAAAGATTGATTTATCAACCTGTCAAGTAGCTCATCAGGCTGAACACAGAGAAATAAGTTTTCTCCAGAGCTCTGTTAGTTTTCTTTCTACTTCTTTAATGTGATCTATGAAGAGACACTGCAGCTGATGGTTCTGTTTACAGCAAATCACACTTTTCATGGAGATAGTTTTGAGAAAAGGCCATTTATCTTAGTTACAGCCTTTCTATTACTCAGTCAGACATTGCCCATTTGCACTTGCTACGTAATTTGGACATTCACTGGTGTAGTCCAGTTACTGTAGAACAGAGCATCACTTTCTGGTTCAGGTTCAATGTGTTTGCCCCAGACATTTGTCTCTCTGTCAGAGACAAACTGTTATCACAGCAAAGTCTAGAGGGAATATTTTCTCACTTTTGTGTGCTTACTTGAAGCGGTAGTCTTACAGCGGAGAGCTCACATATGATAAGATCCAAAATGTCATAAATCAAATGTTAACTGTCAGCCTATATGATACTGCATTTGATAGACCATCAAAGGCATCTTGATGCTTTTCATGTACTGCTAAACACATTAGAAAACAATATAAAGTGTTTTAAAGTTACAATTATAACTTGTGTTGGTATCATCTGTAGAGCTCTGTCTCCTCTCTGAACTAAACTCTGAGCTCTGCTGCTGCTCTGTCTCTGTCCATGGTGCTGAACGAGAGGACCAGTTAACTCTGGATCAAGATCCTTAGAGGTCAGGAGCTCTGAACTCAGAGTTCAGTATGATCAGACATGAGTGGACTGCATGCTGAGAATCAATCAGAAGTTTTTCCTCTCATGAGTGGATGTAATGAGGAGGATGTGTTTTACCTGCAGTCACTGACTCTTTTACATTACTACATTGTTGCATGTTTTTTTTTTTTAAAGGATTTTCATGGCACATCCTAAAGATTTCTGCCACCTGCCCACTTGAGCCTCATCCACACTGGTGAGGCTCATGCTAAAAAAAAAAAAAAGGAAAAAATATAAGATAATTGAATTCGTTCTCTTAGTGGCAGTATAAGTATCAATGTGTATATAGCCTTTGTTCTGATTGGTCCTGCTGTCAACCAATGAGAGACTGCTCTAGTAGAAACATCCTGAGCACACAGACAGTGATGGTGGTTCCTGTAGGGGTCGCTACTGTCCGTGGTCAGCAGCAGGTGGAGCAGTGACAGAGTCTCCGGCTCTTGTGTTCATCAGCAGCGGTCAGACTGGGATTTGTTCCTCCGCTCGGCTTCACTTTGAGCGCTTTCTCTTCTGGAAATTAACCGCTGGAGACGGAGCTTGGTCGGGAAGAGTGCGGAGCTTTTCCTCCTGGTTAAAGGACACCATGCTTTACTTCTGGATACACACCGTGTGGATCCCCGGCGTCGCTTTCCTCTTTGGATTTCAAGGCAAGGGATGGTTTGATTCTTTTCATTTCATGTGGTGCCGTTTTCCACTAGGAAACTCTGGAGATGAGAGAGAAATTATGTCCGTCTGCTGCTGACTCGAGTTGTAAAGGTATGTGAAGTGACTTCCCTTCTGAAAAAACACTGACATGATGCACAGAGAGTAGAGCTTAGACACGTGGAGGACGCTGTTAACTTTACTCTGACAGTCATTTCTGGCATTTGTTATGTGATGAGTGATTACATTGGCACGTGGAAAATGTTCTAAGAAACTGCTCCTTTGCTGGCATAGAGTCATGTTTGTCATGTCTGAGATAGAGAAGAAAGCTTGTGATGAAGAGAGAGGACTAAAAGAATGTGAGAAAACTTTATTGATCTGTAGAGGTGTTATCTGAAGAGGAGGAGTCATGGATGGACAACAGAGATTCAGTCTTCATGTTTCTCTCTTGTGTTCTTCTGTAGTTAAATGTCAGTCACTAATGATGCTCTGCAGACTGTAAATGCAACCGTTTTAAAATCTGTTGTAAATGGATCGTGACGTAGTGATGACAGAAGCAGCAGTGACCAATCAGCTGCTCTGTTTGACTGAATGGGAGTCCCGCTGTGAGAGACAGGCTTGAATGGTTGTTCCCTTTAAAATGTAAAAAAAAAAAAAAAAAAAAAAGCAGGCGACAGAGTTTTGCATGATAACAAGCTTTTAATTTTAAGTGTTCAGTCATGAAATACATCCATCATCTTTACTCTGATACTGTCTGCTGCTGATTCACATTTCAGTGATGTTTTCTGAATGAATGCTTTGTTGTTTCATTGGCTGATCTGTGGGTTATGTGTGTACAGTGCTTAACAAATTTATGAGAGAATCTGTCATAAAAAGAGAAAACATAAATGTTTTAGAAATCTTTCACAAACTTGTTTTAAACTAAAAATGTTATTATTTATTTGGCAAATATCAAACTGAAACAACTAAATAGTCCTTTTTCATACATAATAACCAAAAACCTTCATATTTTGTATGGCCTCCTTTGGCCTTGATAAGAGCTTGCATTCTTGCTGCCATTGTTTTTATGTACTTTTCCACAGTCTCTTTTGTTATTGAGTTCCAAATAGTTTCTAGCTGTTCACACAGACTTGCTTTAGATGAAACTTTTGTGCAATCAATCTTTGAATCTACTAAATCCCAAATTTGTTCAATAGGATTCAAATCCAGACTTTGACTTGGCCAGTCCATCAGTTCCAGTACTCCAGGTTCTTTTTTTTTTTTTTTTTGGTCAACTAGTCTCTGCACAGCTTTGAAGTATGCTTGGGCTCATTGTCTTGTTGATATATGAACCCACGACCAATCAGATTCAGGCCAGAAGGGATTCCATGCACTAAGATGTTGTGGTACACACTCTTGTTTATGATACCGTCGATTTTCACTTATGAACTCATGAACAGGAATGAGGGATTTCAAACTGAATTCACCTAAATTTAAGCCGGCTCACTGGGCTTCTCTGAGACGTAAGAAATGACTCGAGCATAACATTCAACCACTAAAACTAATTTTTCTGTTCAGGAATGCAAGTAAATAACTATAATTTGACATATTAATCAAGAAATAATAATGTGCTTTACTATTTTTTTCAGTTTTTTTGTAAATCAGTATATTTGAAAATTCATAGATAATAATAATTACATTTTAGCATTAAAAATATCATTTGGGTAAAAGGGCTTCCACATATTGGTAAATTAACCATTGCAGAAACATAAAAAATTATTTTGGTAATTACCAATGCTGCTAATTCAGGGCAGCTGTGGCATAAACCTTACTTTGGGTGGTGGTCTAAGAAATTTGTTAAGCACTGTATGTATTAAAATTCTTTGTTCCTCTCAAACATCTGTCCCATATGTGTGCATTCAACAACCTCTGTCTGTCCAGACCAGAGTGGGCTATCAACAAATCATCATCAAAGACAGATCATACTGCAGTTTGTGGATGAGAGGAGGAAGGAGAAATTGCTGAGTCAGGCTGTTAGTCACTGAAGAGAAGCAAAGGATCTCTGACTGTCACAGAGGAGTGAAAGGACGTGTCTTTGTGTGAGTCATGATGCAGTGAGTGTCAGTTAAATGAGGCCTGTTTCAGCTCTCCTACATCCAGTCTGTGTGTCCCATCAGAACAGATTGATGCTGTCAGACAGTGTAATGATGTCTATCTGCTGGAGCTGCAGCCTGCATGCTGACAAACACAGCAGGTACACAATAACTCAGTGCTTTAAAGTTTATCATCCCCAGAGCTGGACTGAAGCTTTAAAATCCAACCTGTTGTTGAAGCAGAGGGATGAAATGATTGTAGATGTAGGGATGGACAGAGTCAGACAGGAGACAGTCTGTTGTCTTGTCTCTCATTTCCTGTAAAAACCTTCAGCTGAAATGTGACAGAGCAGCCTGGAGGCATGAACAGACCTGTAGTCACAGCCTCAGGGAGGATTTTATGAAAACAAAAGACACAATCACGTATTCTTCACCCATGTACCCGTTAATAGATTTAAACATTAGCTAGATGATAATCAATTCATTTAAAATATCACATTTTCTGTCCATTTAGTCTGATTTGGTGTCAGCTTTGTAATTTATTTTGACATAAATTATTGCAGCTATTTCCTTCACAGGCTCATAGATTATAATTTAATCATATTTATCATAATTACCAGTCTGCATTTAAATGACATCTGTTAAGCTGTCTGATGAATAATAATAGTATTTATGAGTGAATCAGCCTGTAATTATAATACTGTTATTTATTTTGATGCATTTATTTTTTTAATTGATTCTCTAATTTTAATTCAACTTATAAAACATTTTTTTCTGCCCGTCTTTAATTTTCTCTATGTGACTAGTGATCCTGAGTCCTGACCAGTGTTGGGCAAGTGACTGAAAAATAGTACTGTTACTAGTTACTGCTAGCAAAATGTAACTGTGTTAGTAACTGAGTCACTGCATTGTAAAAGTAACTAGTTACTTTGACAAGTAACTCAGAAGTTTCTTTCTTTGCTTCAGTCCTCATTACTGTACACATCACATTGACTTGTGTTGTTGTGGCAGTGTGAGTGGAAATAACTCTAATTTTCTGTAACATTGTAGCCATTATCATTATGTTGGAAAGTGGTGAAACAATAGTAGAAATGTTTCTTAACTTTTGACACTGTTAAAGCATTTTTACACTGTTTAAGAGGTCTAAAATAGCTGTACTCTACTGACAGTGTTCATATTAAATCTCAGCTGCTCTCTAAACGTCTTCCTGCATGACGGTCCTCTCTCACCTCTGATCTGATTTTTCTCAGAAGTCAACAGACTCTACAGTTTATATCAGAAGCTTGTAATCAACAACATACCTTACTGTCAGTTTGTTAAATGCGTCCTTAAAATCAAGTCTTGGTAGTTTGGATGGAGTGGCTCCTCGTTGGTCTGCTGAGTTAACATAAGCTGCACCTGGGTTAGCCGTGTTTGTAGCGCCGGATTCACTGGCAACTGTTCTTGGCAGTGGAAGAGTTTACTTTCTTCTTCTTTGTGTCCTTTATCCCCGGGAGGGAAAAGTAATGCTGGTATTTCCAAGACAGAGAGCTCACACTTGAGTGCTCAGCTACTGTATGGTGTGTGTGCATTTCAGTGCCTGTGTCAGTTTGTGTGTCTTTGCAGCAGTGCTATTCTTCTCCCAGGATGCTGCTGTGCTTACAGTCCCGTCACGTCGTCCACCTAATCTGATGTTTACTAACTTTCATCATCAAGTTGTCGGCTGTAAAAGTAACAACAGGTGGTTTAAATTCTCTGTAATTGTAATGGTGTTCAAAATTTTAAAAAGAAACATGTCACCACTAGCTACCATAAAAAGGAACAGTTACTGTAACACATTGGTTCCTAACCTGGGGTTCAGGACCCCCCAGGGGTGCGCCAAAGATCTTAGGGGGAGGGCTTTTTTCTGCTCTGAGACTGCCAAAATTAGATTTGCAAATGTTGAGTAAAACAATGGTAAAGCAGTTATTATGTAGTTTATACAAAGGTCTTTTGAGAAGAAAAGCATAAATAGGCCTTTTCTTAGGGGTTTATTGGTGAAACAATGAAAATTTATGTTGATTTTTGACGGCAGTGTGTCACTTTTCTTCTCTCTTGGGTCCTGGGAGGGCCCCGACAGCAACTCAAACACAGCGACACATGATCTTCATGCGTTTCTTTTAATGACAGCTGTCCAATGACAAGTCTATAAATGGCTGTGTCTGGTTTCCTCTTACAACTGCCAGTTTACGCTTTCATACTGTCATACTAGAGAGAAAACTGAAATAATCCCCTATTCATTCTATCTATAGAGTATAACTATCTATAATTATTTATTTATGCTATGAACTTTTTTGCCTGCCATGTCTCTGTCTCCTCCTGTCGTCTCTATGGGCTCTAATTTCGTGGTGCAGTGCAGGGTGGCGGAGCGTGGCGCACCCCATGCAGTGGTAATTTCTTCGGGCGCACCACCATACGAAGCCAATTTGGCAACTTGGAAGACCGGGCTGCGCCGAGATGGGTGTGGCGGCGCACCAGGGGGAGGTGTCGACAGATTCAGCTTGACGCAGTGACAATTTCGTGCCAAAACACTGCGTGGAAGGTGCGCTGAAAGCCCGTCAGCTCCAACCTGGTCTATTCTCGGTGCAGGTGAAGCACGCCCGGTGTAGTGGTAATTTGGCTGACAGGTGTGCAGTGCGCACACGTCACCAAAACCTCACATGCAGGTTTCCAGAGTGTCAGGCACATTTTAATGCAATAAACAATCACAGCTACCACTATTTAATGTTACCATCTGAACCAGCATGTACATTTGTATCTATATAAATTGTCCCGTCACATCTGATGTCAGATCAAAGATGTTTGTCACGCGTAATTGAAACTCAACCTGATGGCAGCTGGGAGTGATAAAAACTAACGAGTTCACATCTCTCAGCCAACCACAAACAGCCACGGCATCTGATACGGAGTATATATTCGGCTTCTCTCATCTCATGAAATTCAAAAGAAAAGAAAAAAGAGAGAGACGCTCGCTGAATAAATGTAAGTCAGTCAGTGTCTAAAAGTTTTACCTGTGATTGCCCATATTTCTCTGTTTTAATCTTTATTCTTAACGTGATCTAAAAAGATGGAGTACATTATTGCAAGGAGGATGAGGAGGAGATACCGGGAGAGAATATATCACCAAAGGTTCTCCTATTTGGCGATGACAGAGCAGGAATGCAGGTGGATCACAAGCATGATGCCTGGATTAGCCTGCTGCTGTGTTTAATGTAACTGTCACTTAATTTTGTACTCCTATTCATGACACAGGAACAGATTACATCTGTCTTTGTCTTGGTGAAGATTACACTCGGCTGTGTTAAACCCACTCACGCCTTCTCTCCTCCCTTTGCCACTTGTGGTGGTTGGAGGGACGGAGGCATGGGTGCGCTGCACTGCGCCGAACTGCACTGGACTGCGCCGTGCACGTAAATTGCAGAATGCCCTGGACACACCCCGTTGGCGTGCCTGGTCTACGAAAATAGAGCCCTATGTCTGTGTGATCTTTTGTTAACACTCCTACGTTTATAAAATTTGAAGAGGTTCTGTCATAATCTGCATGTGGACAAGGTTTATTTAAGGGCTTAAATAACAATCATAAATATCACAGATAGCGACAGGCGCTTTGAGAAACATGCATGCGTGGAATTGAAAGATAAAAGCGGTCGTCCACCAGTTTATTGGTCCCAGATGAATGAATATTAAACTGCTAAAATGATCATCAGGTGACCCGTGGATGGGCCGCTCAGTCAGTCTGTATAGGAACTGATCCCCTCCGATATTCACGGCAACACCTACCCACACACACCTGTGAGGGGCCGTGTGTATTTCTGCCTGCTGTGGTGAGAAGATCAAGAGGGCGTTGGTGCGGACGTGAACCCACTGTTGCTGAATTTAACCACATTTCCCATCGGTTTGTCACGTAGCAGCATGATATACGGGGGAATGAAGAGTTTTCCTGAATTACAAGTGTCAGACTTATTGTGAGAATTAAATAAATTGTGCCCAATTGCTTCAATCTCGCTAAAATACAGCGCTTGTTTAACTATCTCAGACGTAAAACAAGTGGGGCATCGGTTCACACACAAATTTTGGGGATAAACTAGTTGCATTGGAGAACTCTCTCTCATGATTCTGAGTCAAAGCATCCCAGCACACGTATGAACCCAGCTTTGACACGGGGAGGAGGGGTTGGGGCTCTCTGGTCAGTCAGCATGTGGGTCTGCTCACTTCAGCTCATAGAGTCAGCAGGACTCAGAAATTACATGCATTTGTGTTAACAAGATAGATAACACAAGGCTATTTAGTTCAATGAAGGGACAAGGTAGAGACTCACTCTATAGGAAATGTATAAATGACGTAAATGACTTCTGTCGTGATCTGGCACTATATAGAAAATACAATTGAATGAAACCAACTCGACCTTCAAGGGGGCGGGGTGCCCCCCAATATAATGGTAGGGGAAACACTGCTCATGTTTTATTAGATTGTCCTCAGAGGAAATCTGATTTTAGAACTTCTCTGATTTGATAACTCTCAATGCTGCCAGAGAAATGTGGCCTGATTCCCCCTCACATAAATACCTTCTTTTTAAGTGCTTATTGCTCACATCGAACACTGAAAATGTTTCATAGACATGATCTAGCTGAAAATAAAAATACTGTAGATGCTCCTTCCCGTCTCTTGTTGTTGTGCTCAAAATAGATTATTGTTCTGTTCTGACTTTTTGTAGCTTTTTGAGATCAAATAAGGGAGTGAAAAGTAGATCAAAGTAAAACAACCTGCTGTGTTCAACCTACATTAAACTTTCCTCAGATGTTCATCACCATAGCCTTCTGTGTTTTTGTTTGTTTGTTTGCTTGTGTTAGTGTGTGGTCTGCTCTCCAGTTAAAGTGTAGCGGCACCTGCAGGGGGATTTTAATGACATCCTGTCAGACATGCTGCTGTGTGTGGAGGTGTGTAGTTTCAGGATGGATTATTACACAGCTTCTATCAACACACACATGCAGTCAGTCTGTCACTGCTGTTGTTACTCATTAGATCAACTCTAGGTTTTTGTAGTTTTTATTATTTTGACTCTCATAAGTATATTGTGATAGAATATCCTGCTTTGATGCTGTTGATGCCACATCTCAGTGATACTGTATGTAAATGCTCTGTTGTGTTTTTATGTCATCAGTGGAGAATAATTGCTCCTGTAAGGATCTCTGGTTTGTTGTTTGGAGTCATAGGGATTTCAAGAGAGCAGATCCTCATCAGATCAAAAAACTGTAAAATGTATTTAAACTAAAGGTTATAGTCTTAATTCTCTGCAGTTTCATCAACAATAATGCATTAAGACTGAGCTCTTAAATATCCTGAATAACATCGTCTTCACAAAGTGACAACAACAGACACATCTCTGGATGCATCGTTGTTTCCTCTGCTGTCTGATCATCAGTACTGACTCACTGATCTTAGTTGATCTCATGTGTTGATGAAATCCTCAGTGTAATGTTAGAGCAAAGTCAGTGACGGACAGAGCAGCTTTTTGCTAACATGATGTAACTCCAGTGATGATGTTGTTAGACAGTAATGGATTTACTGTCACACAATGAACAGAGAGACTGTTGAGTATCAGCTGAAGGACTTCCTGTTTCCTCTGTTCACTCTGACTGTGGAGCGTTAGTTAACAGGAGTTTCTGGTGATAATGACACACTGAAGTGAAGCCGTGGACACTGATGTGCTCTCTTCTTAAACAGGACTTTCTCTGAGCTGTTGTTTCTAAAGCTGACAGTCCGTTTCTGCAGCCTCTGTGCTGTCAGTCATCTCACACAGCTTCATCCATCAGGAGATTCAGCTGTCTATACCTGACTGACAGTTAGGAAATATACTGTCATGAAAATATTTACAGTCTTCTTCTTTACTCTTTACTCTACAAACTCTCTCTGCTCTGCAGTGACCAATCAAATCGTTACATCCATTACACACTGAGTCCAGTCAACACACAGAAACCTGCAGTTAGATCAGAAACCAGCATTTTACAGGAAATCAATTCACTCTGAGTACAGTGATGTGAATACAGCAGCTATATCAGCAGGAATCATTGATATCACAGCCTTTATCCAGCCTGGACAGTCTGATAGTTTTAATCAGTGTGAACACTTTTCAAACATAAGTTGGTTAAAAAACTGTCAAGTTGTTTTGTTGAAAATACAGTTTCTTTCATATTAATGTGTCATTGAATGGGACAGAATAATGTTGATTAGTGTCAAATCTCTAAATAAACCAAAAATTGGGTCCTTGAAGGCCATGTACAGTTAAAGTGAATCAGTGTTTAGGTTTGGTGTATGACAGGTCACTGTGTTATGAACCCCTTAATCAAATTTCAGTCCAATAAAACATCTTGAAGTGTTTAAAACCAAGAAATCAATAAAAAATCTTGAAATGTTTAAAATCAAGAAATCAATAAAACATCTTGAAGTGTTTAAAACCAAGATTCAAAATCATGAAAAATGAGTCGGTAAAATCTGCTCCAGGATGGTGTGGGCGTGTCTGTCAAATGAGCCGAAGCCACACCCACTCAGGAAAAATATGATCCTCACAGATGTAAAACATGTTACAAACTCAATGTTGACCTTATGATTAGAGTGCAGCTGGCTCTGTGCCAGAGAAGAGACAGAGTCTGTTTTCTGGCTCAAATCTCTGTTATGATGCTTTAAATCATAGATGTCAGATTCAATCACAGCAGGGGCCGGTTTCTGGATTCAGGACTAACCTGAGGGCCTAACAGGGTCACCTTTTTAACCATAAACTGTCAACTTTGTTTCACTGGTGATAAAATATGAAAAAAACAAAACAAAACAAAACCAAATAAAAAAAAAAACTCAGCACTGATGATAAATGATTTTAACATTTAAAAAGTTAAAAAGATAAGGAAAGGCGTACAATCTGAGAAAAGTAAATTTATAAGTTCATAAAGGTCAAAACATGAAATTGAAATTGAAAATAATGTGTTCTAATGGCAAATATATTAGAAAGTAAAATTCATGGGTTTAAAAGGGCAAAATATGAAATAAAATTTGTACTAATACAATTCAAAGTTAAAATATGATTCAAAATTTCAAATTGTGAGTTTAAAAGGTCAAACTATGGGATTATGAAGTTTAGAATATTAGTCAAAACACAAAATAATTGGTTAAAAAGGTCAAAATATCACTTAAATATTAGACTTATGAATCTTAAAGCTCAAAATGTTATATGAGAAGTTAGAATTATAAGTTGAAATGCTCAATGTATGAAATTAAAAGGGAAAATCCTAAGTTTGAGTCCTAATTGTGAGATGCTAAATTGAAAATGTGGAATTAAAAAACAATTAATTTCTTGTACCACATTCCTTACTTCTTTATTTAAATATTTTTACTCCTTACTTTTTTAATGTTGTGACTTAACAAGGGTATCTTAAATCATTAAGGATAAGTTCAGATTTTTATACTTGAGGAAATCTGCAGACCTCATACTGATGGGCCAGTTATAACAGAAATATGAGATCATCTTTGGGCCAGATTTGGCCCCCAGGCCTTAAGTTTGACACCTGTGCTTTAAATGATCCATAGGCCACTGTAGCTGATAGATTTGCAAATTTACCTCACAATGAACAGAAAAACAGCATTTAACTGACTGTTAACTTGCAATAAAGGCAGTGAGATCAGCTAACAACAGACTGTACTGAGATGAACTGCTCTGTGATTTTATATAGTAGTGTTAGAGGGGCGGGGTCATTCCCTACTGTGGGGTCTTTAATTCTCCCTTACAGGGTCTTTAATTCTCTAAAGCTGTAGATGTGAATCATCAGGATCAGTGAGGTGTGGTGGAGAGATGTAAAGGGGTTGAAGTTTATGCTGTTCATGAAAATAAAGTTTCATATATTTGCAGTTGAATCAGTCAGTCTGTGTTGTAGTTGAAGTGTTAATAAGTCCACAGGAGGATCATGGTCTGTAGTTCTCGTTCAGCTTCTCTCTTGTCTGCAGGGGTTTTTGTCATCAGGACCTCAGAGCTCTGAAAGAAACAGCCTGAGGAGACAAAGTGCTGTGTCTTGAATAATCTAGCATAGTTTTACTGAGAATACAGTAGAAGAGACTGATGACAGCTACAGAGGGTGGTAGTGAGAAGGACTGCCTGCAGCAGAGCACAGAGATAGAGAATAACACAGGGTCATATAGGGGTCATATAGGGGTCATATAGTATAATATGCACTATTATTATTCTAATGTTGATGCTTCACACTTGTTTTTCCTTCTCTGTTAAAATATTTGACATGTTTAGTTTCTTCAGTGTTTAACCTTGGACTTATTTTGCTTTTTTAAAGAGAGAGTGGGCAGATGTGAATGTTGGCTGGGCAGGTTTAATATTTGGATTTCTAGAAACAGCAACAATCTCAGAGTATGAGGGGCAAAAGGTCTTATTTTATGTAGATATATGTATTTAGTAAATGGATGAATATTGGTTAATCACGTGCTATGTAGTTTCATTAGTGTAATGACAATAGTAGGGTTTAGGCATCATAAGTCCACTAGAGTGTGGACCTTTCTGATTGGTTAATGCTAGATTATACACAGATTATAGTGATCTGAGCTGTGCTAAAGTCTCCTGTCTGTCAGATTTTTTCCTCATCAGCTCCTGTTAGCACATTTGTCCTATGGTTTTGTAAACTAATATTGCTAAAGAAAGTAACAATTAATAATACATTTTTATTGTATTGTCTATAGAAATGTGGAGATATAATACAGAAATGAAGCTGAATGAACTCTTCTGTCATGCATGTGAGTTTTGTGTGGAGACTTTCTAAGCTCGTCTCTGATGCACATTAGAGATAAAAACATGTAGTCAGAACAGGAAGTCACCCTTTGCTTTACCTTTCTCTTTTCTAATGCAACAGATAGAAATCCACTCATTAGTAATACCAGCTGACTGTGAGCTTATTTGATGTATAAAGTCAAAGTCATGTTTTAAGAACAAGATCATCCATGAGTCTGTCAGTTGATCCTTCTGTTCATTTCTTCTCCTCCATGTTTTCTGTGTAACCTTGAGTGTAGAGGCTGAAGCTCCTTGTCTATTCAGAGAGTGTTTTCAGCAGTAATGTCTGTCACATCTCATTTCCCTTTAGAGGAGAAAATACCAGCTGACACACAGCTCAGCATTAACAATGTTTAGTGGCCATGTGTGTTGACCGCGCGTGTGTGTGTGTGTCCTCTATCCGCCACAGTCCAACCAGCTCTTAGTGCCCAGGCACACTGAGGACAGAACAACTATTTTTTCCAACTTATTATTTCCATTCAACACAAAAAAATAATATGAACTCTAACAATAAGCTGCCACAAAAAATTTATATATAGCGTAGGTTTTATTGCTCAGTCACTGAGAGCCATTTTTAATTGGTTATGTGAAGAACACTGCCATAGATACTTCCCTCATCAGTGTTCAGTTCAGTTTCTTTGAATAAGCTTGATATAGCTTGCAATGCTCCAAATAGAGGGCTGCATTGGGATTCGCAAATCTCGCGGGAGCGGGCGGTTTGGACTTTGCTGTGGGCGGGAATGGGCAGCTAAAAAAAAGCTCTGTGGGATCAGGATGTAGCTTAGCAACAGGATGATGGAGTCAACAAATGATGTAGAAAAGAAGCTCAAACAAGGTCTCTACAACAGAGAAAGAAAACAAGGCAAGTCTGACAAGTTCTGTTTCTGCAGACAAGCTCTGATTGAATAACAGATTATTATCTACTTCTGAATACTAAATGGCGTGACAAGTACAGTTTCATAAATAATCATTTCAACAGAAAAAGCTGGTTTTTGTGTTGTGAAAGTTTAATAATGTTTATGCTGAGAATGGCTAAATGAGCTGTCCTTGGTGCTGAAACGTGACAGATTTGACTGACAGCTGCCGCTCAGAGAGAGAGTGAGGGAGAGAGATGCTCTCCGTCAATGGGCGATTATTCGTGCTTTTCTGCAGCTGATTCTTTTTTTAATCATTTAGATTAATAGGTTGTTTGCAGTCACATGATCTTCTTGGCCCGTTTTTGCACAAGGCGCTGTTTTTTGTTTTTGATGTATTCCGTGACATTTTTGTGTCCCCTTTACCGCCGGAACAACACCCGGTCTGGTCTTCAGGTCCCAGTCCGCGTTCTGGGACCTGAAGATTTACAAATTAAGCACTGCCCATGAGTCTTTATTAGTAGTCTATAAAATGACGTGTTTTCTCCTGCGGGACGGGAGAAGACAAAGTCAATGCATCTCTATTACTGTGCTGGCATGAATTCTCAGGGTTTTGCGGGTGCAGGCGGGAAAGGACATACACATTGCGGGAGCGGGCGGGAGTGTAGCACACATGTTGTGGTTGCGGGCGGTAATGGTCAGAAATTCAGCGGGAGTGGGCAGGAGCGGGATGAAGAAAACAGTCCCACGCAGGGCTCCAGGCACAAAGCAGAAGACCTTCATTCTTTGTATCTAAGTAAAATATAACTCCATTCCAAAGCTGAATATTGTTTATTACAGGTATCAGGCTTCAGTTTGGCCGTATTAACTTACTCACTTTAGAAACTCTGCTCAGTTTGACTGCAGTCTGGAATAACAATCAGACATCTTCACAGAGGGACAATCTCCAACAGATCCCAGTCTATATCTGTTTAGATAAAAAGATTCAGAGTAAATACATGATTCTTTGAATTGAATTAGGTCCTTTAATTTTGGTGCATCGTATTTTACATTTGTTGGAACTTCATATCAGAGAGTAATTTTGAAGTAATCCACCAACGAACAAAAATGAAGGTGCAAAATGCATAAAAGGTCCAATTAACCCTGGATATCATGCATATTGATCAGATGACTCATCTGCCTCTCACTCAGCATAACTCTGCCTCTTTCTAAATGAATATGAGCAGGAAGCTTTTAATTACTGTCTCTGCATATTTTACCAGGAGATGAAAAGATGGTTATGATATAACTTCTGGGAAATTTGACTCATAAGCAAGTTGATGTTTTATTACCCAGCTTGTGGATGGTTGCGTGTGGCAGTCACATTTTGGCTTCACAGAGATGTAGGCCGGGTGTTAGGGGGAGCCAAGATGAACAGATTTGCATGGATGATATGCAGATTTGTTTTAAGAAGGGCTGAATATGAATGGAGGTGTTTAATTGCTATCTTACCATCACCATGTGGATGTTTATGTTCAAGTGAAGCAGATTGTTCAGTTTAATGACTGCTAAAGTGTTTATAACTTCATCAGTGTCCTGCTGAAGCACATTAGTATTTGACTAAAGACTGACATGAACCTTGAAGCAGCTGGGCCACAGTATCCTGATGAGTTGTAGGAGAGCAGCTGAAACTCCTGGGAGTGTTTAGACTCAGAGGATTCATCCTGGAAGAGCTGAGAAGTTTGAGACGCTCTACTGCCTCCACTCTGACTCAGAGGAACAAACCCATCTCCAAGCTTTCATTCAGAGATTACATGTGAACAGACTGTGACAGCACTGAAACTGAGGGACCAGCAGGACTCTGAGAAAACCAGATTTAATAGACCTGGCTGATCTGAGCCACTTTGTGTTGTTTTATACTGTAAACTTGAGCAAATGCATACAGCATATACACTGACTCAACATCAAACACTCACTGGGCTTCATCTGTGTGAATACAGCAGATAAATGATCATAATGAATGAATATCAGATGGAGCTTTATCTGGTCTGTCCAGCTTCAGAGCTCCAAAGCTTTGACCTAATCTTCATCTTTGATGTCTCCTGTTAACAGCATTAACACAGCTGACCAGACTGAACACAACATTATCTTGACATCTTTGTTAACTCTGAGACTCTCCCTTTTGAGCATTTTTAGAACATTTATTTTGGTTCCTGTTAAATTAAGTGTCTGCATCAGTCTTTGCAGAAGCATAATGAAGTCTCTAAATGGAGGTTGGGTAAAGAAACACATGATGTTGTTTACTTAAGTGTCTGATTCTTCCTGAGATCGATGTCTCTGTCTAGGGTCAAACTCTGAACTGATTACCCTCAGTCCATTTTCACACTGTGAACTCTCTGAGCAGTAAATCTATACTGAAGTACACTGGGAACAACTAAAACTTCCCTGAGGAAACCTGTCTGAGCTCTCCATTGCCTTTGTTTGTGAAGCTGTTGTATTTTAATCCATTAGACTGTACATACAGAGAATAAATGCTTAAAGGCAGACACTGACAGAACAACTGTGTTTATCAGTGATATTAAACTTTTAATAGGATACAATTTAATGTGGCTCAGATTCAAGCTTAAGGGTGTTTTTCAAAGTTTTACTTTTAGTTTTGCAAGTTTCAAGACTGAACTAGTCAGTGGTGATACATAGAGGTTTACAATCTAACACTTCACACTTAGCTATTTTTTCTGCTCGGTTTTAACATCTTTAAGACATGGACATTATATTCTTTCTACTGCATTTCTTTTACATCGTTCTTCTTCTGTGCTTTTCTAACTTAAGGGAGAGGAGCCAACTAGTCTGAGCCTATGTGTTCTTGAGTATTTTGCATATTTCAGTCTACCAGAGTAGAGTAGAAATCCTTGAGTTAGTAAGAAAAAAAAAAAATCACATACTTAGTCAAAGCTGCATCTTGCCAACTCATCTTCCATTCAAATTCCTCTGATTCATTTTAAGCTGCTTTCTGTGTCTCTCCAAGCTGTTTGATTATAATTTCTAATTTAATCAGAACGATCTGAGAGGAAATCCCAGCTGCTGTGATCATGGTGGGATGAAAAAGCTTAAGAGACGAAATCTGACTCAGATGCATCAGGGCCTGTATACAACATGCAGACGGTGGATGAGCAGCTGCAGCTCATATTTCACTGAGCAGATATACTGTTAATATTCACTGATTTTCTCTGATTAGGCTTGGATAATCTGTGCTGAGTTACAATCAATGATGTTTGGTGTTGGATTGCTTCAAGTGAGGTGTATCAATATGTGGAATTAAATGAATATCCAATACAAGAAGAACTGATCCCAACAGAAGAGCACTACATGCCATGTGTTTATTGCAATGCCTCATGTTTAGTCTTCTGTGTAATTACAACTTTGAGTTCTTGCTTCTTAAGGAGATGGTTTTTATTTGAAAGGGAATATTTTAAGTATTCAGATAGTTATTCATTATAGTCATGTCAAGTCAAGTTGGTCTATATAATAGAAATGCAAATGGAGACTACTTTACTTTTAAGCTTCTATTTACTCTGCATGGCAACACCTGAGTCTGATCTGACTTCAAGCAGTATGTGGCGATCACTGATGCCGTTCCCTCCTGTCTAGATCCTTGTTTGCGGTGCACTTATTTCTCAATGTATGTTGCTTTGGACAAAGCATCTGCTAAATGGCATTGCAACTTTGTGGCTTTGTTGTATTACATTTCATCTGAAAGCATGAACTAAATGGGTTTAAAGAACAAAAGTAGACATCATACAAACTTCATACAATGAAAACACAAGATAAAGAATACATTTAAAAACATAAAAGAGACTGCAGCACAATAAATAGGAGGAGGAATAGAAACTAGACTCAATAAAGTACAGGAAGTAATACAGTTTGATGATTTAACCAAAAGCTTGTGCAAAAACACATTTTTTAAATATGTAAATTAAATCAGCATTAAATCAAGATAAAGTTGAAGCAGACCTTTAGTCATATGGTGAAGAATTCCAAATTTGTCCTTTTTTGGTGTGTCTGCATCTCACAAAAGTTTGTCAACTCTCTGTCAGAAGAGCTGGATGTTGTATACTTTTGTTACTTGAAATATATCTCCAACTCTGATAGATTAAATGATTCTCATTCAAATCAGCTGAATCCTTAATCCCATTAGACTAAAGGAGGGTGAAGCTGTGTAACTTCAGTGGGGGTTCATCCCCCCTCATTGCAGGGTTATCTCTGTCTCTACAGAGGACTACTGAGAGTGAGCTGTACAGCTCTCTACTGCAGATGAATTCTGGGATTTGAGCAGAAATCTTTTCCTCCATCATCAGGACTATTACAGCATTACAGGACACATGTTGGTGCTCCTTTCTCATTCTTCTCTATAGTCCCTATCTTTCTCCATCATATGAGTGTAAATTTAAGACGTATCAGGGTTCCCTGGAGCTTGAAGCTGCTCAGTCTCAATGATCCTCTCCACTGGGCTGTAGGAAGCTGTTGTTAACGTCAGATTAAGAGCAGTGACACAGACACGGCCTTCTGCCTGTCTCTGATCTCATCTACTGTCACTGACTGAGCAGAGTCCAGTTAACATGGGTTAGACTGAAAGTGAGAGCAGCAGTGTTTCTATGGAAGAGAAAGTGTGAGGTGAGGCTGAGTTTGAGCTTATTTCTGTGTCTGAATCAGCTCTAATCTTAGTAATATCTATGCTTTGTGGCATGATATAATTCTTTCCTTCTCTGTAGTAAGACTGATGTACTCAGAGAATTCATCATCAGGTTTGTGGATTTACTGCTCATGTCTCCAGCTGAGTCTGAGCTTTTTGGACAATGTCAACCCTTCTCTTGTTTTAGTTTTAATTAGTCTCAGTGCCCTGAGAAGTAAAGATAAAAGATTGAAGATGAAAGACTCTGTTGTGTAGTTTGTGTTTTTGCCTTACTAAATACTTCTAAAACCAATTTTGTTCAGCTGAATGATCAAAGTTGTTTATGGTGTCATAATGACTTATTTCTTTTTTCTAGCACCGTCTTCTTCTTGTAACATCAAAAATGTCAATCATCATGAATCTCAAATGATTACTTTCTGACTAGATCATATCTGTCTATCATCTGATGGCTCATCAGTGCTTTCACTACATGCTACCTTTGATAAAGACATGAGCAGCTGCCTTAGAAGTTCTAAATGTCAAAAACGTTTAATAATATCAACAAAGTCATTGTGAAAATAAATAGAAAAGAAAAGGAGAAATCATTACATGTTGCATTAAAAGCAGCATTAATTTGCTCATATAAATCATGGAAAATATATATATGTATATATTTTCCAGTTTTAACAGTTAAAATAATTTATTACACTCCAATATAAAAGCCAGGCACCACACGTCACATGCAGATTTGGAGAGTGTATAACTGCTGTATGGTCATGGTAATACAGCAGAACAATAATTCATTTTTTGGGATGTTTTCTCCACTTAAGAAAGAAAAATAAACAAATAAGCTGTAAATAGTGTAACTGAGCTGCTGTTGTCATCAAACATTACCATTCACTTCCTGTGTTAAAGGGTCAGGGTTAGGAGCTCAAAGGGGAGTATTGTGCTAAGTACAACCTTGGGAATCATAGGCATGACTGCAGTGTTTATTTTGGCAGCTATTTTAATTTTAGTCTTAGTCTTTGGATGAAATGTCTTTTAGTTTTAGTCACATTTTAGTCATTCCCACCCTTTTTAGTTTTAGTCTAGTTTTAGTCCATAAAAAGAATGTACAAGTTAGTCTTTACTTTTAGTCCAAGCATTTATTTTCTTGCCTAAATCTGGTACCAAATCATGGTAGTGTGTTCTATGGACCCTGCTAAACCTGGGGTCCCTGCTTTCTACAGCTGAGAGACAGAATAGCTACAGAGGGATTGTTTTTTGACAGATTTACCCACAGTGGAGAAATATCACAGATTTTGAATGTACAATGAATACTAAATTACATTTTAGTCTAGTTTTAGTCATCTTGATGAAAACTAAACTCAGTTTTTGTCAGTTTTAGTCATCACAGATCTATTTTTGTTAGTCTTAGTCTAGTTTTAGTCATGGACAAAAAGGCTGTTGACAGACATTTTTAGTCATAGTTTTAGTCAACGAAACTAAAACTGCATGGCTGTGAATTCTTGATCTTCTTGTTACCTTTTTGTAGCCTAAATAAAAAATACAGAGAGATAAATGAAACAGAGATAAAGAGTTGAGGTATAAGTTTAACCGTGTTGTTGCTGTTTTGAAGACAAAGGGTCTTTGTTCCCTGTACTGAAAAGACATAACAGACCAGGTTCACTACCTCTTTGTTACAGTCCTGTAGGTTTTATAGTTTTCTCTTTGATATCACCTTGGTGTGGTTTCTATTTTCTGCTTGATTAAGTTGTGATGGAAGAAGAGTCCTTCACTGACGGGCATGTTTCTGCCAAATAATTAGTGCACCATATGCATGCATTTCCATGTCATGCTTTGCTTCTGTCCATAAAAGTGTTTTCAGATCCTATGGTACAAGGTCTTAATACATCAGGGTCTGTGGGTTGCTTGCATCTTAACCATAATTTACTTTTTGTGGATTAAGTGATGTTTACACATAATGTAAGCCTGTTGTGTAATCCTCATTTGATGTTATCTGAGCTCAACAGATTAGGAGAAGTACCTTGAAATATATCTGAGTTTCAGTTCATTATTAAATAGTTCTTATTTTGGGTAGTGGGACTCAGAAAATCCTATTATCTTCCTGAAACACAAACAAGCCTGTGTAAGAGCGGTGTGCCATTTACTAACAGCAGATATGAGGCTTTCTGTGTTTTCCTCTAAATGGAGGTGATACTGATTGATAGATAGTGCATCTGCCTTTTATAGGTCTGCCATACATCCCACAGTGCATCTCCCATATAGAGAACAAAACTATTAAAGTGTGATGTGGTGTGACTCAGATGTAGACAGGGTCTGTTGTTGTTCTGATAAGGGTCATGGTCTCTGTGTTGTGGTGTGGACATTGTCAGGAGAGGCTTCAGGAGTAGGTCTGACCCACAGAGAGGTTCAGAAAACAGCAGGAAGGAGAGAGAGAGAGAGAGGGAGAGGATTATAGTTTATGTCAAAGTGCATGCATATACAAAATGTTCAATACACTGCTTTATCCTTTGGAGGGAAGACTTCCATAAATATGGATTGAGATTATTATAATGACACATTTACTCATAAGATATTTAGATTTAATTTCATGTTGGAATCAATACTTTCCGACTATTAAAAGTGAACTAAAGGCTTGATATTAACCAATGCAGTGTTGAACAAAACAGTCACTCACATTCTGTACCTTCAGAACTGGTTTGAAAAAAATAATGTAAAAAAAATCTGAGATTAAAATGTTTTAGTGGAGACTGCTTTGCCTTATGCAGATGACACAGAACTCTGTATTTACTGAGTCGTACTTAATAATCAGACAAAAAAATCTCTTTCACATGTGAAGACTCTAAATTTCCAGGTTTAATTTCCCCTGATATGATTTTTGTCACACTTTGCTTTTATCTGTTTTCCTCTGGGACACATTTGGTACTGAGTCTGTTCTCTTCTGACATGACAGCTCTGGTTAGATTTGTTTTTTTTCTGCTCACCAGTCAGCTCTGCTGCCCTTATGCATAGTGAGTGATTTTGCCATGCATATGAGTTTCTTTATGAGCTCCTGTCATGGATCAGAGAAGTCATGTTGTAAAGGTCAGTTTTCATAGGGGGGGCTATAAACACTGTGGTGGATCAGCACCTCATGGCATGCTGGGAGAGGTATCCATGTTTGGTGTCAGTAATGAGCACACCTGGAATTCAAACAACTCACACTGCAATGGCGAATGAAATGACTGAGGCAAGCCTGGGTGTATTAAGTTGTAGGTTGAGTACTGAAGGAGTTGGCTGGACGTATGGGAGAATATCACAGGGAATTCAACATTAATACTGCACCATGGTGTGTAACTGAATGCGTTTTTTTAAGCAAACCTGATGTAATCTTTTGATAAAGTTGTTCCAGAAGTTCTTTGTTCAATAATATATAAACATACGCTTTCCTCCAGGCCTACTTCAGAGAGCTGTTTCTTTTTTCAGATTTATTTTTAGTGGACTGGTCATAAAACAGAAACTTCCATGTCTAACATGTCTTTGCCACACATTATGTCAAGAGTGAGTTCCTAGAAATGATCAGGATGCAACATCTGATCTTTTCTGTTAGTGAACAAAAACACTAACTCTGTCTTACCCTTGTCCTTCACAGACATATTTATTATTCACTGCTCAGAAAGTCTGAAAATAACCCAACTCAAAGTTGAATGTGTGTGTGAAACTCACTGACCATATTTGTAGCTGTCACATACAGAGCTGCAATGACATCTGCAGAAAAACAATTCAGAGAGCTGGCCACATCCTGTAAACCTGACATGATGGCAAAAACTGCAGAACTGTCAGTCTCATGTTAAACTGAAAACAGTGGACAGAGAAAGAAAGGGAGTGAGTGGCATAGATTTTGGAATACATGATTAATGTTATTTTAATAAATAATTACAAGGACACTGTGGACTGTTTGGATGCTGATCAAGCCTGTTGTAAGAAAAGTCAATCAGGTTTGATTAATTCCCTCCTCTAGCAACATGCATTCTGGGATCTTTCACAGTGTTAACAAGCAAATTTTAATTTTTTTTGTTTTTTTAAGATTTATTTTTGGGCTTTTCTGTGCCTTTATTAGAGATAGGAGGACAGTGGATAGATTTGGAAACAGGGAAGAGAGCGGGGAGAGACATGCAGGAAATGGTGCCACAGGCCGGATTCGAACCCGGGCTGCATGTGTACATGGTGCGCGCCCTAACCACTCGACTACCGGCCCGCAACAAGCTAAACATTTTTGACATCTTTTCTCCCTAATCATGTGAAATTCATTCATGAAACAAAAATATTGGTTGCGCATGGAATGCAGATTTTACTGAGCCATCTTTCAGTGCGGGTTTGGATGACAGATTAGCCTGGTGAGCCTAGCTGTTGTTACTAGCTACTAACTGGCCTAGTGTGTTGATGAAGAGTGGTATTGCTGCAGTGTTTTACCTTTTTACAGCTTGCATTACTCATGTCCAACTCCTGACTGTCTGGTGTTTGAAGAAACCTTAACATCATGCAGTGTCTTTGCTTTAGCCTGCTGGCAGTAGATAAACAGATCCATGTTTACAGTGTGGATAACAACTTGTTTTGTCGAGTGAAGTACAGTATTAATGAAGTAAAGCATAAACACTACAGACTGAATGACTTTGTGTGGAAGTGGACAAGATGGAATCAGGTAGAGTGTTTTTATCTAACCGTCTGCTGACTCTGCATTCATGGAGTTTGGGGGAAAAAAAGACAGGAATATTTTTAGAGACAAAGAAGATGCAAAGGAGGAAAACAAAAGAATAACTGTAAACTTACACTACAGTTCAGTGTGCAAAGAAAACATTTCCTTTTTAAAAGCTGCCAAGATCAGAGCAGCACTCTGGTCTCAAAGTCTTTAATTCCTCCTCTTTACTTCTTACAGCAGCAGCTAGTCTGTGTGCAGAGCATGATACCAGTGCAGGAGCGTCTTTATGGGCAGTTGTTTGTTGTAAATGGGAAACTGTTCAGCTTCGTAGGAGGTCTTTGTAAGCTGTGACTCTCAGCTGAGATTAAAACATGTCCTCAAGGCTCAGACTAAACTGTATGTGTTATTAACTGACGATTAAAGATCATCAGACTTTTAACAGTAGAGGCAGATAAGACCAGTCCAAATCCCAGCATGCAAACAAACAGTGAGACATGCATTGTTGGCCTGCGGAAATGAGGTCAGATCATCCCCAAACACAGACAGACAGTGTTTGAATGAGAAGAAAAACTACATAATGTGGTGGTGGGACAGCACAGCACGACATCTTTCCCTGCTGTTTGTCTTGAATCTGAATTTATCTCTCTCAGTCCTGTTCAAACCCCTGTATCTCTGCCATGTTCTCCATCCATCCTTTCTTTTCTGCTGCATGCTCTGTATCACATTTATTGTGCAGGAGATGCCCGATATTTTGTCATATCGCTTTTTATCGCTTTACCTTCCTAGAACTCTGCACATTTCAACTTTTCTTTGTGCTTTACCACACAGACACTTTAGTCTGGTTTGAATCCACGTCACACTCAGTCAGGAGCAGAGAAAACCTTCAAAGACAGAGCCTCTCCTCCCCTCACTTTTCCTTATTTGATGCTTTTCTCTGCTCTCAGCTGTTCAGGTAGTCTGGAGGTCAACAGCTTGCCAGGCTGAAAGGCTTTAGCATAGAGAAAGAAGTTAAAACACTGCATATTAAATATAACACAGGGAACATGGTCTGGTTGTAAATTAGAGAAAGGATCACCTGCAGCCTCTGCTTTACTAGCTTATGCTTTCAATATCCTGAGAACAAACTGGCTAGATATTTAAAGCTTGTGAACATTTCCAGCATGATTTATGGAAAATATATGAGTGTGTGGGAGGGAGGGCAGGTGATAGAGGAAATATGGATAGATTATTGAAAGCTTTGGGCCTCAAGATAAATAACCAGAGGAGGTGAAAAAAAACAAAAAAGAGGTGTGATTAAAGCTGCAAGATCAAGAATAATCACCCATCTGTGCAAACAACGGGATAAAGATGTTAGGATTTGAGTGTTTGGAAAGGATGTGACAAATATCACAAGAAAGCATCATAGAGGGAGATTTTTAGAGGATCATTAATCTGGAAACTGCTGTAAGGATCCTATTTAAAGCTCAGCAGTATAGTGACCATGACATGACTGAAGGATATGTGGACTTCATTCTGGTTTATAGGTCAGTCTGTGTGGAGAGTGTGGAGGAGAAGAGAGAGAGAGCTGAGGTCCAAACACTGACAGGACACCAGAGAGCAGCTCCATCCCTCTGACTCTGACAGAAGACATGAAGAGGTTCAGCTAGAGGAGAAAGTAGAAAGATAGAAGAGGAAAGGACCAAGGACTGGACACTGACAGGACACACAAACCCCCCACTCACAGTGTAAGCTCACATCATCTGTAGCCTTCATTAAAACTGAGGACTGCAGGGCACTGGTTTCTGTTAGAATAGGACTGCTCTGATTGGCTCAAAGTAAAGCACACATGTCCAGACTTCAAATCCAGACTCTACGGGCTCCCTGGATAGAAATAAAATCCAATCTGATTTCTGTTATCAGCTGATATGATGTTCATTTTCTTCATTATGAACGGTCATCAGCTCACCATCTGCAGGGCTACAGAGCTGATCAGCTCAGCAGATGTGTTGAGATCTGATAGGATCAGACAGGTGAGAAGACATGCTCTTGTAGGCTCTGCTTAAGTAGTTTAGATTGATGTTTCTGTACGTTGTTAACTGAAAACTCACCTTGCACAGCTGATAGATTGGTCAGATTTCATGTCTGTCATCAGCCATGTGCATTTTTGAAAGTTTCAGTCTGAAATGACTGTGCCCAGTCAGAGAACAGAGAAACCAATCAGCATCATTGGAGGAGAACAGAGTGGTAGCTACTGGTGTTTTTAGTTGAGCTGCAAGCTGGTTATCAATGGTAACCAACAACTAGCTCAGATATGCAGTAGATAAGGCAGCAGTTTATATCAGAATTAAAACTTTAACAGAATCACAATTACAGCTTTTCTTGGTGGAAATATGTTTTATCTTCTCTCCTGACTGGCTTTGGCATGAGTTTGTTTGACCAGCTGGCTCCATATTTAACAGATAGCTGCTACTGTGTCATGTAAAAGCTCATCATGAATTATCAGATAAGTAACTTTGATTGAAACTGAAGCAGAACTTCAGCATCATTCAGGGTCATTTTCATAAACTAATGAAAAATGACAGAAACTTTAGAAACAGGATGTTTGTGCTTTCTTCACTCAGTCTTCATTTACTGCTGTCAGAAATCTAAAATGTTCCCATTCTATCAGAGAGTATTAAACATGATTTGAAAGTCAGATTTCATAATTATTTCTGATTATTCACACATATCGGGATCTGAGGAGCAGAAGAGTGTAGGGATATTATCTGTCATCTAAATGAAAGTTTTAAAAATAGACGTAGACTTAATGTGACAGATCTCTGGAATTCATTCACACACTTTCACTGCCCATGTTCATGTCTTCAGGAGTAGTTTAGAGTCTACTGTCTCGATCAGTTACACTTTAAATGCCTAATGAAGGCAACAGGGATGAATATTGTGCTACAATGCAAATTTGTTTTTTTCTTCCTGAAAGATAGGCACAAAGTCACTATTATGATTGAATTTAGCATCATAACTCCCCAAATATCCATGATAAAACTTACATTACTATATAATTTTCAAGCTAGTGACTTTGGCAGCCTCTTGTGTACTTCACACACTAGGTGAACACAGGAGTATTCTTAGCTGGTGCAGCCCAGTGTTTAGTTATTTTCATAATTCTTCCTCAGCTCTTTTAGACTTTTCTTGACTTGTGTGGAAATTAAACATAAAGCCACATCCGAGGCTGATATTTCAAGTTATGACTGTAAGAAACAGGATGAACAATATGGATAAAAATTAGGAGTCAGTACAAGCAAATTCCCCATTTCCCCATTTTCAGCTCACTGACAGCCAAGCATCATCCAGAACACATTTATTACTGGTACAAAGTCCCACACATTTAGAGGTAAGGAGGATTATATCACTCACTCTAAGGGGAATTCTTTAGTCTCAAAAATAATTTCTAAAATCATCACATTGATCAACAGAAACATTAGACCATGATTAAGATATGACAAAACATCTCTCCTCCTCAGTAAGGACTCTTGATTTCCCACATGATTATTCAAACACACCTACAGATAGACTACACACAGAGACACAAACACACACAGCTGTTAGATGATCAAGAGAATCAGTTCTCTGGAATAGTTAGAGTTAGCATGAGAATCTATACCCACATCTATACATGAGACAGGTTATTATATTATATCCTTTAGTCAACCAATTTGATTAGACAAATGAAAATGGTTTCCATATAATTAGATTTATGATTTAAACTATAAAAAAAAGACTATAAAAAACCTTCTGATCATATCTTCTGAAAGAAAAAAGTAGCTCCATTAAAGCTCATAATGACTCTGACACCAAGAGGAAATTGGGTGAATAGTAATACTCTGATAAATGAGTGAGTTTGAGTAGTTTCTTCAGTCTAGTGCACAGGGAGAATGACTGACAGAGTTTTAATTTCACTGGTTCATCAGACATGAATAAAGCTGTTAGACTGATAGAGACACTTTGATCAGCTCAATGTCATTCAGAGGACTCTGTTCAGTCTCTGCTCTGGATTCACTTATACTCAGAAAAGCCAGCTGTACAAAAGACGTGGTGATGGATGGTTATTTATTTTGTTTTGGGGGACAAAAGGCAGAAAACAGTGGGAAATGTCCTTTCATAATTCTTTGTAAATGATTTATTCTGGACTTAATCAATATAGAGTCCCCAGCACTCTGACATCCCAACAGTGGTTCAGTTTCAATGAGAGCTCAGAGAGAACAAATGTCCTCATTCACTGTGAGTCTCGAACAAATGATGATTTCAGTCTCATTCACTGAACCAGGACGTCCATCCTGCTGTCAGAGCTGTTCAATGAGGATGATTGAGGACCTACAAGACCTGATGACATGTAACCAGAACCTGAACTTTAACAGTCCACACCCACCAGACTGCCTCACCGTGGAGTGACCATATTCACCAAATAAAAGCCTGTTAGCTATTAGCATGAGAAGGCAATGTGGCTGAAGAGAGAAAAAAGTCACAAAGCTGCTAATCCTCCTTAACTTCATGACCCCCGTGTCTTCTAGAGAGCATCTCTCAACTCGTAAGATTCTAAGTTTCAGAACAGATGCCCCACTTTAGATAGCTAAACCCATGTCAAGCCTTTCAACAGTGATGACATGGAGAAATCAGTTTTAACTCACATGTTCTTCATATGACAACACTAGAGTAATGAAGTGGAGGACTTTGTATATGTCAGAATGAAAACCAAAGAGTGTTAGAGTCAGGAGAAAGATTAAGGGTCAGTGAATTGTACTGTGTAAAACAAAAATACTTAGCAGCAAAAAGATGGGTGTTGCTTCATTTTTTTTTTTTTTTTTTTTGGCACCGTTTCAATTTCAAGCTTGGAATTATAAGAACTGTCTGCACAAGACTTGCCGTCTCTCCCAGGGACTATTTGCCAAGCAGACTGGAGGACACTGGAATCAAACCAAGACTTTTCTGATTTATTGACTGTTGTTTTATCTCCTGAGCAGCAGCAGGAGCAAACACTTTCTGATTGACCAGAAATAAACAGAAACTGAAGCAGCCTGGTTAGACTATTAAACAGTAGAACAGCATTTTGTCTCTGGGTTTCATTATTTTTGCTGCTCATGTTTTCCTTGAATAATTGGAATTTGTGTAGCTTTGTTTGGTAACCAAATGATACATTTACTTTGAATTCATGGTGTCTATGGATAGACGTATGGACATCAGGAATAATCTACTGAATAGATGCAATTATATGCCATGTCTATGCATAGTGCAGAAGCTTTACACAAGTATGCTTTAAACAGGACAGTATATCATGAGGTCATCAGTGAAGTGAATAATTCTCCTCTGATTTACAGTAGCTGTAGAAGATGAGTATTTACTGACATAATGAACTCTTTCATATCAGGGACAGAAGGATGAAGTCAGGACAAAGACACTTGATATTCAGGTAGAGACCCTGTTGTGAACCCATGTAGACGATGTTGTCAGACTGAAAAAAAGAGATGTCAGTCTTCCAAGGTTAAAGCCAAACAAAGACGACAGCTATAGCAGAAGAGGAAAGGATGGATGGATCATGAGGCTGTCCTGCAGAGAGAGACAATTACCTGATATATAGTTTCTTTCTCCATCTTTGCCTTCTTAAATACATTGACCTCAGTGTCACAGTGACTTCCTCCCCTTACCTGACTAACAGAGGAAAGGGTGGTCCATTTAGTAACCTTTACATCATGAAACAAACATGGAATACATAATGTAAGAGGTCAAATAGTCCTGCTGCTGTTTCACTGATTCATGAAGCTGCATAACACAGCTTTTGATTTGTCAAAAATTTACTGACGCTCACCTGAGAATGAATTAATAAGATGTATGATAATTATATATATTATGAGTAATAAATATTTGGTAGATAGGTTAACCAGGTTGTTTTTCTTCTGTACATTTTAGGTGTGATTTAACCTGATTGGTTTGATAATCCTATCTGATGATTTGTTATAAAGATTAAAATAAAATGTATGTCCTCATTTTGACTGAAAACTTGATGAGCACTGAGAAAAGAGGCTTTCTGATACTTATTGATCAATTGAACAGTTATCTCATACAACATAATGACTAATGGGGATGTTAAAAACAGGAGATGGATATCCTGAGTTTATCTGAGTCTATTCCTTGCAGGCAAATTAAACCCTCAGGACAAAGACTCAAGTCCATCCATCCATTTTCTATACTGCTTATCCCGTTTGGGGTCAGAGAGGGGCTGGAGCCTATCCCAGCTGACAAAGACTCATTTGTCCTTCCATATTTTCACCATTAACTCATTCCCTCTTCCTTTCCCAGACTGTTTTTTTTTAATTTCTTCACTTTTTCTCCAGTCTTTATCATTCTTCCCCATTGTCTCTGTCTCTGCCTGGCATTCTCTTATCAGGTGTAAACCACAATTCAAACCGAGCTTCACCACCATCTTTTATGTTCTCTATTCAGTCAGGCCTTTTTACCCTCTCAGCTCATTGATTCTTGCTTTGAGCAATAGCAAAAAAAAAAAACACATTCAGCTATTTCTCAAAGGATTGGTGCAAGGACATCATTTGTATGAGAAACACTGTCATCAACCTGATGAGGAGATAAATAACTCATTACAAACAGAGCACTTTAAGGGTTCTCATTTACCAGTGAAAGACTGAAAAGTGGTGAATCTTCAGAAGGTGACAAAATGCCAAATGCTTCTTAACTGCCATTCATTACGTTTCTCTTGAGAGCTTTTCATGGTTGTTGTCTTTATAATTATCTTAAGTAGATTCTTAATACTCAACAACATCACAAAATAAAAACATTTTACTGTTGTTAAAGGGAAAATCCAAACATAAAATATACTAGTTTGCTCAATTTCATTTCTCTTTTGATACTTTACTCTCAGCTTGATGCCTGTCTTCTGTTTGTGGAAGACAGAGGTGAGGTGGTTTAGTCTCTGAAAGACTGCATTTCTTCTTTCTGGATCATGAGGTCTCACCCAGACAGTCCTGTCAGCCTCATGATGAAGATGACAGCAGAGACAAAAAGACCACACACCTCAGTTTCGTATATTTTACATTTGGAGAACTGTTGTCCACTCTTCTCTCCCTCTGTGTTTGTGTTTTATCTCTCATCAGTGAGAGCCAGGCAAAAGGCATTTTCAGGTTGTCCATCCATCAGTCCTTCCCTCTATTAATGTCCATCAGTCGGACTCATTCTCATAAACAAGACAGAACAGTGTAAGGGATTTTCTCTAAACTTTGATCAAATATCCGCTCTGATTCAAGGAGGAACAGATTAGACTTTGAAGACCAAAGATCAGAGGAATTTGTAATTAAGTGTCACATTTATCATTTGATTGTAAACATGAAAGGTCACTGTGACCTTAGTAATCATAAGGTCACAGTGGCCTCTTACCATGTTGGATGTTAGGAGTTTTACCTTCTTCATATTATTGTATTATTATTATTATTTTCATTTTAAGAAATTGTATATTATTACAATACATAAGAAAAGACAAGAGAGAAATAAACAGAAACATATCTCAATATCTCAAACAATTAAACTTAAAAATAAAAAGAACAATCTAAAGCCAACCCGACACGGTCTACAATCACCAACAGATGTGTGTGTAAATATGTATACATAATAACTCCAATAGATCTTAAGTCTTGTGCACATCCTTTAGGGCTGGGGGAAAAATGACACAGCATGGCAATATTTTGCATGGCGATATATCGTATCGTATCTTCTGCCAAGAATTGATTTTTTTTCAACTGTATTGCTAATATGAACTGAAGTCTATAAATAGCCTATAAATATTAAATATAAATATAAATATCTATAAATATTAAATATAATAGTCTGGATAAATAGCATTAGTTGCTTTTCTGTCCACTTGATGATGCTGTTGCGCCCTTTGTCCAGTGAGGTCAGCAGAGGTGACGGTCATACAGCAGGAGGAAGTCAGTACCACAAACATGGCAGCACCAGGGAAAGAACATTAGGAATGCAAGCAGGGCACGAGCAACATAGACAGGACACATGAGGTTTGCAAGCAGTAAAAATACTGCATTAATACGATAAAAACGCTAATGCTAAATCAGCTGAACAGTTGAAAAAACGATACAGTTAGCAATACAGGTATCGCAATAATCTGTGTATTGCAAAATGTTTAAAACTGCAGTAACATTGAATTGCAGCATAAGTATCATGATAATATTGTATCATGGAGCCACTAGTGATTCCCGCCCCTTACATCCTAAAACACTCATAACTACATTACTCTGATCTGGTCTGTTGCTGGGCAACCAGAGCAGTTGGGAGCAAGAAACATGAAATCTTACGTTATTTCTTGGACTTGTTGTGTTTTTCACAATTAAGTTGACAGCATATGTTGAAACTTATGAAAACAAAGAAGATCGATGGTCCAGGACATCTTTGAGAGAAAGAACGGGAAATCTCCATCAAGAAAACCCCCCAAAAAGGTGAAAAAGAAGACCTCAGTCTCAACTACAACTCCTGGCTAGCTTAAAAGCTAACAACAACTGCCAGTAACTGCCACGCAATACTGCCTGATCAACAGGAGACTACTGAATGCTACCTATTGAGATAGCATGGGGCGGTGCGTATAAACGCAACCCTGCACTTACACCAGAACTGACAGCGTGCCCACAGAGTTTATATCTTTTCTGATGAAGATTATCCAGAGAACAGGGCGCTCGGAGACTGACAGGAGAAGGACGTGGAGCAGCACGACACCTAAGGCCGGTGGGGAGGAAGCAGCGACAGCATTGTGCGAGAAGGCGAAAGCAGGGCAAACAAGCCGGGCTGCAGGCTAGGCTAAGAGCGACCCCACACAAACCTGCCCTACAAGCAAGTTTCTCCCGGGTGCCTGCTCCCTCGCCACAAGATGGATGACGTGAGGCTGCGGATTTCTGCCCACCGCTTGGACGACTGTGTTTGCTGCTACAGAGGAGACTGCCAAGCGTAATTTCGTTGCATTAAAGCAATGACAATAAACGACTATCCATCTACTATCTATCTATCTGAATCTGGAGAGTCTTAGAATATCTTACTTAGATCTTCCACACATATTCTCTCCAGTAGTTTGAGTTAGCAGTTTTACTCATGATTTTTCACATTTCTTCCCGATCAGCAGAGTGTATATTGCATGAAAGTTCAATTTCTTATTTGTTTTTAATCTTTGACACTCGTTTGTTTATCTTGTTTGTGAAATTTAATAGTTTAACCATATCAGTCAAGGTTTTTGTGTCAGTTCCACTCTCAAACTTCTTGAGCCTATCTTACCAGTGGATTAATATCTTCAATAGACCTCTTTTTCAAAACATAAAAACAACAACTTCTGACCTTTGAGAATCTGAATGAATAAATAAGAGTTGGGTAAACCATAATTGTAATGAATTAATTTATTTATCTCCAAACCTTTGTGAATAGTACTTCTTCACAACTGAATGAGTACTTAGAGCCCAACATGTAAAATCTGCTCCAGGATGGTGTGGGTGTGTCTGTTAAAGAGTTAAAGCCACGCCCACTCAGGAGACATAATGATCCTCTCAAATTAAACAGATGTCACAATCTGAATAGAGGAAAGCTCTCTCACCATCATCCTGCCCCTTGAGCTTATGAACATAGCGCAGCTGCCTGATGTTGTGCCAGAGAAGAGACAAAGTCTGTTTTTTGGCTCAAATCTCTCTGTTAGGATTCCTAAAATGATCCATAGTGTTGTAACAAATAAACTGGACCCACAATACAGACATGAAAACAGTTGTTCTGAATGTATCAGGAGTAGATTTTATTGTAAAGGAAGTAGGAGCAGGGTTGTCCTCTTTGTCTGAATCGTCTTGAGCAGTGGCAGGATCTTGAAAATCAGCGATGGACGGGAGCTGGTACACGGAGATCTGAAGACAGAGACACAGAATTAGAATGATGCAAAAAATTACTTTCAAAAACGTACTAAAGGCCTGAGTAGCTGTATACCACGCTTGGTGAATGGACGATGTGGCAATAAATAGAGGTCTGAGCTGGCTTTTATCCTGTAGAGCAGTGACTTGATTGGAGATGAACTGCAGGTAGCTTGATTGACAGCAGGTGATCCCAGCCCAGCTCCTGATTAACACACACACCAACACACTCACACAGCAAAAAAGGAGGGGGGAAGGGAGGGCTCATGACATCACCAGCCCACATATTTGCCCTGCCCAAATTAAAACCAGCCAGGAAAGAGGTGAAAATCTTTCAGTCTAAGTCCAAAATTCAGTCACATGTGGATCTCAGTGTTTTCACATGTGTACAGCAACCATATTCCAACATATCTAATGTGTTAAAACACAAATTTGTGAGTTCACTTGACAGGGTCTTTAAACCACATTCCATCCTCAGTGAGGTCTCACTGAGTTGGATTTGGGGTCCCCTGGGTCACAGCCGAACTCATAGGGTTAAGGCAGAAACAGAGGAGACAGAGGAGAACGTAATACTGTGAGGGCTGAAAGGTTCAGCTGTGGTAGAAATTTGAAATAAATACATGCTAAGGACCATTGGTCCATAAGGTATTGAATGTCGAGCAAGTCTCAAGTCTCTGTGAAATAATTTTGATGGCAGACTTCAAACAAATGGATTCCTTAAAGGCAGACAAAAACATTTACACATGCATGTACCTCTAACATAAATAGTTGTAAAATTAATTGTATGTGCTGAGGATTCACTGGGCATTATAATAGGATCAGAATGCAATATACTTTTCTATTATTTCACTTTGAAAATAACTTTTTAAAAAGTGAAATAAACTTTTTTTTGGCAACAGTCATAAGTAAAAGAAGGAATATATGCTGACATAAGGGATATATAAAGGCCCATTTATACTCCCTTTACATATGAAAATGTATACGTCCTTTTCAAAAGATATTACCATCACTGCTCACATACTTCCATGCGTCCTTTACGTTGGCATGGATGTTAACCAATACATCCACCAGGGGGGCAGCCCAGAGTCAAAAGTTTATGATAACAACGAACTCAAAAACAAACATGGCGACTGTGGAGGATGTATCGATAATGTACCTCTTGAATAAAACACAAAAACGGAGGCAGTGTTTCTAGCCAACTTGCACAACTTTTCCTCAAAAGTTCCGGCGTTGTTATTTCTTCTTCGTGTCTCACTAGAGCTACGTATCAGGTAGTGACAGCAACATCGCCCCCACGGTTTCATGTGGTACTGCTCCGTTTCGCCTGTATCCATAAGCTTTATGGAAACGTGCAGAAATACGGACGAAATGAACGTGGAGCTCAGACAGAAGGCTCCGTCCGTATCCTGGTTCGTATTTAATGTTGAGCATAAATGGGCCTTTAGGGTGTTTTATATGCTGTATTGTGTTTCTTAACTTTAAGTTAAGTTGGTGCAGAGTACATGGACTGTGCACGTTATTAATTTAATCTTCTCATTCATTTTTAATTTTACTTTGTCAGCATAAATGTGTGAAATTATTGCTGCAGTGAAGTCACTTAACTTTATTGCTCTCCAACATTTTTCACAACTTAATTCAGTTAATTGGATCACATTTGTCTTACAGTGAAATGTGCTGATGTTTTTCCAGTCTGTTCAGTAGCAGCCATGTGTTCAGAGTGTCTGTGTGATGATGAGTTTCACTTTCAGCTGCATCAAGTTAGAGAAAGTCTTCATCAGTCTGAACCTTTCAGTCCTATAACTTAAAGATGTGTCCTCTTTAACAAGTCTCACTGATCACAGGAGACTGTCTGTTCTTTTTTATCATGTCTCTGTGGGGTATCTACAGTTCATGAGGCCAAAATAAAAATATTGGAGGGATCTCTTGTTTAAATTCTCAAAGCCTGTATTTGTTTCTTCGTACCACACTGTTGCTGATTTTCTCGTCCATCAAATCAAACAACAGTCCCAGTGATCACATCAAGAGTCCACGTTTGATTTAAGTTGGGTGGGGAAATTTTTGTCTGATGGTCAATAGGCGTGTTTCTTCTTCTATTTCACAAGTAAACCTCACAGTAGTGTCAGCATGGTAAATAACTGACTTGATGTTTGTTCCCTTCATTTGTTATGCTGTACATCAGGTAGTGTACGCCAGCTTGGGTCAGGTTTTAAGGACATTTCCATCTGTCTGTGTTGTTTTCTTGCCAATGTTATTCCATTTCTTTCCCAGACAGCCATATGGTCAGTGAGCTTGTTTTTGTCACATGGTCACCTTCGTCATATCATAACCTTTAGGTCAGGATATTTTCAGACTTTGCAAGCAGAGAGTCATAAACATGTGTGTGAAAGACAGAAAAGGCCAACATCAGTTTTCTGACCTCAGTGTGTTCACTGAAGAAATATTTATGTTCAATATCTCAGAGCTATTATAGCACACAGAGCTTTAGAAACAACCTTATCAAAGGATTACATTAGTTTCTATTCAGCACTCTGTTTCACACTGTGGCATTTTGAGTGCCAGAATAAACATTACACCTACTGTGGTTCAGTCTTTACTGACACAGACTTTAAGAAATGTCATGTCTGTGCTCCACTTGTAGTATTACTTGGTGAAGTCCCACTGATCCTGTGAAGTTTGTCTCAGTCTGTCAGTTTTGATGTTATTCTAATGTGTGTTGTATGAATTCAAGCTGTGATCAGCCATGACAGCAAACACGACATCCTCTACAGACATCTCATGGAGGTTCTGATGTAACACCGTGGTTAAAATCCTCTCATTCAAACTGACCTTTACACTGTGGCTTCTCCGAGCCATGACCGAGGCTCCTGAGGAATCTCATTTAAATAACTAAATCCATCTTTGTGTGCAAGGATGTGTGTGTCAAACAGTGTGTGGCCTGCTTGCATGCATGCATGTATTAATGCATTTAAACAGAATTTGTTTTCATCATGACACCCTTAACATACTGCTGCTTCTATTTCTGTAGAAATGTCACATACATATCTGTAGCTATTATGGTTTCTGTGTGGGTGGATCTTAGAGGTATAGCCTGATGGCCAAGTTCTTCTTGTTGATGCCCTGCAGCATAGCGTAGCCTCTTCCGCTGAGTGTTGAACTATTTCTCTGTGTTCCATTCAGGTTTGCATACTTGATAGTTCTGTTGCTGTTTAGTTTCCACCATATGATGTAGATGTCCATCACAGCTGTTACAGCTGTAGCACAGAACATAAACAGACAGGAAGATGCAGATCTGTCCACAGCACAATGTTATCTATTCTGCACATTTTCCTGTCCGACAAATGTTCTTGGCTGTCATTCTGCAGACATTTAGTCACACCAATGTACACCTGCACACCTGCTCATGCATATAATGTTCATTTTGTTCACTTACAGGGGGGACTGCAAATGAAGCTGTTTCACATATAATTACTGAGCCTGTCAATATGAGGATTATGGCTGTATATACAGAGAAATCATAGTGCACATCCGTACTTCCCACATGTCTCAGACTATGAAAAGTCACATGTGAGTATGCAAATGAAACATTTTTTGTAAATCTTTTCCAAAATACTGTTTGAATTATGTTCATGTTCATAATTGTATTAAAGCTGTTTTCTTGAGATCCCAATGTCTCGATGCATGCATTTATGCATTTAATTAGTTATTTCCATAAGTTTCTAAATAAGAATGCCTTTTTATGAACATATATATGAAACATTAAAGAAATAAACTGGCCTCTCCTTCCTTGTCTTCAGAAATTTGTGTCAGGTCTGTCATTTTCACACCTGATCAAAGATGGTAACTTAAACCTGAGGTTGCATTCACACCACAGCTGTTTGGTTAACTTTAAACGAACTCTGGTCTAATTTACTAGAAAATCAGTTCATTTGGATTGGTGTGAAAGGTCATACCAATTCTGGTGTGGACTAAACAAGGAGACTCAAAACAAACTCTGGAGTTATTTGTTAGAGGTGTGAAAGCAAAGTGACCCAAAGGCAGGAAATGGCATAAATATATTTGTATGTGATTTAATATTCACAAATACAGTCATGGATGAAAGCATTGGCACCCCTGGAATTTTTCCAGAAAATACACCATTTCTCCCAGAAATGTTGCAATTACAAATGTTTTTGGTATCCACATTTTCATTTCCTTTATGTGCATTGGAACAACACAAAAAAAGAAAAAAGACAAAATTAACATAATTTTACACAAAACTCAAAAAATGGGCAGGACAAAATTATTGGCACCCTTTTAAAACTGTGGGTAAATCATTTTATGTCAAGCATGTGATGCTCATTTAAACTCACCTGTCACACCAAGCATGGAGGTGAGAAAGAAGAGCCCAGAATCGTCTGAGGACTTAAGAAGCAAAATTGTGGAAAAATATGAATAATCTCAAGGTTTCAAGACCATCTCCAGAGATCTTGAAATTCCTTTTTCCACTGTGCGTAATATAATCAAGAAGTTCATAACCCATGGAACTGTGGCTAATCTCCCTGGACGTGGACAGAAGAGAAAATTTGACAAAAGAATGCAACGCAGGGTAGTTGGAACGCTGGATAAACATCCTCAGTCAATTTCCTCATAAATTCAGGCTGTCCTGCAGACTCAGGGTGCAAAAGTGTCAGCTCGGACCATATGTCGTAATCTGAATGAGATGAAGCGCTATGGCAGGAGACCGAGGAGAACCCCACTGCTGACAGACATAAAAAAGCCAGACTGCAGTTTGCGAAAATGTACCTGAGTAAGCCTCAATCCTTCTGGGAGAACATTTTGTGGACAGATGAAACTAAGGTAGAGCTTTTTGGAAAAGCACGTCATTCTGCTGTTTACAGAAAACAGAATGAGGCCTATAAAGAAAAGAACACAGTACCTGCAGTCGACCATGGTGGAGGTTCAAAGATGTTTTGGGGTTATTTTGTTGCCTCTGGCACTGGGTGCCTTGACTGTGTTCCTTGCAAGGAATCATGAAATCTGGAGACTATCAAAAAATTTTGGGCCGCAATGTAGGGCCTAGTGTCAGAAAGCTGGGTCTGCATCAGAGGTCATGGGTGTTCCAGCAGGACAATGACCTGGGCCGTAAAGTTTACCCCCGCATATATCTGCTATTCTGAAAATATTCAGGCAAGGGCAGGGGGACCCGACAGTCCAAAGGGCCACGCCCTTGCCTGACAATTTTTAGAATAGCGGATATATTCACGGATTGATACCTGGAATGCCTGGTAGTTTTTTCAAAGAAGTTAGCTCAGCTGATACAGCAGGATGTCCAAACGACTGGAATTATCTGGAAGTTAACATTAATACAACAACTGCAAAGGAGGAAGGACTTCTGAAGCAAAGAGAGGAGTTTTGAGGTTTATTTTCAGTAAATGTTGGTGGAAATCCTGATGGCTCAAACCCCGTGGGTCCATCAAATTTCAAGAGTTTATAATAAAGAGAGCAGTGATGATCCAAGTAGACCAGTGGATCCTTGTGCAGCTACTGAATGTTAGAGTGCCTTTATAAGACAGCACTGGTCCGTTAATACACTGAATTCTTCTGTGCTGCACTACTCACTGGTAAACTGAGAAATACTGTCAGACTAGATGATCAGCCCATTCTTGTTTATCACCTCTCAGTCATTTTCTGTGAGCAGTGCTGTTGCTCTCTCCCTTGCGCCAGGTTGGCCAGGGAGGAGGAGCTGACTTTTTCATACCGTCGAATATTAAAATAATACAAGGGCCCACTTAAGGTGAGCTGCGGGGGTGCCCCATGGATTTATGTTACGGGGCTGACAATGAATGACCCGAAACATACCTCAAAAAACACCAAGAAATGGTTTGAGACAAAGTGCTGGAGAGTTCTGAAGTGGCCAGTAATGAGTCCGGATCGAAATACCATTTAACACCTATGAAGAGATCTTAAAACTGCTGTTGCAAGAAGCACCCTTCAAATCTGAGAGACCTGGAGCAGTTTGCAAAAGAAGAGTGGTCCAGTAATCCACTTGGGAGGTGTAAGAAGCTTGTTGATGGCTGTAGGAAGAGATTGGTTTCAGTTACTTTTTCCAAGGGTGTGCAACCAAACATTAGGTTGAGGGTGCCAATAATTTTGTCTGGCCCATTTTTTGAGTTTTGTGTAAAATTATGTTAATTTTGTCTTTTTTATTCAGATTGTTTGTGTTGCTCCAATGCACATAAAGGCAATAAACACATGTATACCAAAAACATTTGTAATTGCAACAATTTCTGGGAGGAATGGCAGATTTTCTGGAAAAATTCCAGGGGTGCCAATGCTTTTGTCCATGACTGTAGTCTTATTGGAGATAGCAAATTACTTTCTTAAGTAAGCATTTTGTCATGATCTGTCAGAAGCACAGGTGTAATTAATAAAGTTAACGAGCTGCTTCAGTCCCAGGGGCCTGTTGTCATGGAGATGCACTCACTAACAACAGATCAAAGCTGAAATTGAATTATTTAATAACACCTGTGCTGTTTCTACTGTGACAGTTAAAATATCTGCTTAATTGCCTCTGCTTCACTGACCTCTGTTTGTAAACACTGAAGATTAAGTACAAAGTGTGCTCTCACACTTGGGACTTCTGTACTGGAGTTAAAGTGAAAATATCCAGGCTTCATATAGTACACATAGTATAAATGTAAAGAATAAGGCTCTACAGGACTTTTTTATTAACTGTTTTTGTGTAAAGCTGAGTGAACCTCACATCGTATTTGGAAGAACATTAGAAAAATAACATGTTTTCATGATTGAATATGTCTCATGAAAGAGGGGAAGACAGACAGCAGACAGGAGGCCAGGGGGAGAAACACTGCACACTGTCAGGTTTTAGAGGTTTGGTGACTTGTATGTAGAGATATTATTTTAACAGAGACCAATCAGCTAACATTTATAACCTCTAGACCAGGGACAGAGAGCAGACAGTCACAGCAGGAGAGGACAGGACTGGGTCAATAAGGACACTAAAAGGTGAGATACAAGACTGACACAGACAGAGAGATTTAAAAGAAATCCTGGGACTGTAGAGCTGAGAAAGAAGACACTGATGATCTGCAGATGACCTGTGGGGACAGAGGTTGCAGGTTAAGTGTTGTATTGAGCTCTTGTCAGTGGTCTAACAGATAATCTTTGGCTGTGCTGTGAACACTGATGTGAATCCTGCTTTATTCCTCTGGTTTTCTTCTGGTTTCCTTCCTCTGGTTAAAACAATAAACCAATAAGAGATGGAAGACTTTCTGATCTCCTCTGAGGTCTGAACACAAATCACAGGTTTAGGCCTTTTGACCTTAATCACTCTGTCTGTTGCTCCAGAGAAAGACAAAGACAGAAGGGCATGCAGGCTTCTGTCTTTCACTGGAAACTGGAGCTTACTTATCATTTCAAACACTTCTTGAGGTTTCACTCCTGAGCTGATTTTGGTTTCTTATTTTTTCCGCTGTTGTTTTCATATCAAAGCCTCTACTGTATATCATCTACTCTGCAACCCAGACTCTGACACTGATCTGGACTTTAGAGGTCTGTGTAGAACTAGAATAGATTCCTCTTTTCACTTGTCTCAAGCAACTTAAAAATATCTCAAATTTAATGCAAATAAAGTTCTGACCTTATCACAGTAACGAGCCTGGTGGTTGTAAATGTGCAGATTTTCCTCTAAAACATAGAGCAAAGACTGAAATGTTTGCTTCTGAGGGGAAATATGAGCTGACCTTTCATACAACTGCACCATGTCCTTCTTCCTGTCTCCATAAAATGTCAGGAGTCCTCCTGTTTTCACTCAGAAGGAAATGCCAATGATAATTTTCCTTAAGTATCCTGATATTTTTTTATTTGTTTATTTATTCATTGATAGTTTATTTGTTAGAGGCATATATAGTATACATAGACACAGGGTGCAAACTGTTGAAAAACCGGGGGTGGGAACATTTAAAAAAAAAAAAAAAAAAAAAAAAAACACATCTTACAACTGGCCTTGAATCTATAGCCAGTCTATTCTCACCTGGTTTTTGAGTTTGCAGTGCGTATTTTGTGAGGACACAACGACCGACCTCTGCCCAATCATATAACCATATAACCTAATAACTGGGTTAACTATATAACATTTTTATAACATTTTTTATATTTGATGGTATGATAAGTCTGGTCCTCCTCCCCGGCCAAGCTGGCAGAAGAGAGAGAAACAAACAGCACTGTGCACCAAAAATGACTGAGAAGTGAAAAAAAAGAATCAGCTGATCATCTGTCCTGACAGCACATGGATCAGCTGGTCAGCGATGTGGATCACGACTGCTCTCTTTATTATAAACTCTAAACTTATCAGAGCCACGTCTATTGGAAGCATGACTGTAAATAATTTGTCTGTTCATTACAAGATATTGAAGAGAACTTTATTAGACCGACACGTTTAAGCATGTAGCCTTCATCAGGGTCATTACAAGCTATTGACAATCCATTGTAGACCGGGATTTTCGCCTGATAAATTCCAGGATGTTGGCACACCGAGTTTCTCAGAGGTTACGATAACACACACAGTTAAACAGCAGAAGGTTCATGCATTTCAAACGATGGATTTCTCTCCTATCCGTCCTCCTGTTAAATGTGTAATGCATTCCTCTATTTTCTCTCTCTCTCTTGCTCTCTCTCAATCTGGTCAATCCTATTAAAAGTTATTAAAGTACAATCAGCCTTACTCTTATTTCTGGGAAAGCTTGGAACAACGATTAACAAACCTTTCCTTTTTCTTGCCAACAATGAGGAGCACCAATGTCCGCTAAGCGCGAAGCAATAAAGCTTTACAAAAACAACAGAACGATAACAGCATGTCAAAAGCAAAATGCAAGTTGGCTTTTGCATCACACAGGTTCTGGAATTGTTAACAGTATTATAGTCTGTATGAGTTGACATGTAGACCTGTTGCAACTGCATGTACTAAATACAGATAAATAACGGCTTTGCACAGTAATGCTAGTAACCTCATTTAAAATTGTACAGCAGGACTGGGACTACACAGACAGTAGCTCTATGCCATACGAGCGCCTCTCAACTTCCAAACAATCACACTAACAGAAGATAATTCTAGTTTTATTACAGACGATCACAGGTGAAATAAAGCCTATGTTTACTCAGCCAGCTTACACGCCCTCACGGAGCATCCTTTCAGTTTCTGAGCCAGTTAGTGCTCTATACAGTTCATTGCAGAAGTCCATTATGTCTCTAAGTTCCATTAAACTGCTGAGTTTGTTGTTTTTAAATAAGTCTGAAAAATGAAAATCTGTGCTCTTTAGAACGGGTACGAACAGGGTTTTCATGCAGTGTGCCATTTTACCAGCTCAAGGGTTTACTGGACTTGGTGGTGCTTTTGAAGACAGGTTAGCTCCTGATTTGGAGATTTTGCCTCTCGCTGAGTTTCAGAGAAGTTTTTGGCCAATTTTCAATCATTTTACCTGTTTGAGCACATTTTTGCCACTTTTTGACCCATTCACACAACTTTTGAACCCCTTTCCAACACTTTTTTTCCACAAATTTCTGCTATTTTTATCCAATTTTTACCACTTTAAGCAGTCATTTAATTTTTTTTTTTCCATTAAAGATCTCTCAGTTTCTTCTGCTTTATGTTCTGGCATCCTGGTGTTTGTGCACATTATATCTTAGCTATAAAGTCGGACATTACTTTCCAAATGGATTAGTTCGGTGCATGCATGCACATTGTAAACATTACCAAAAAAGGTCATTCTGTGTAAAAAAAAAGAAAAAAAAAAAAAGAGGTTAAATTTTAGAAAGTAAATATTTTTCTACAGCATAGATAAATAAAAAAACATTGTTTGTTGCTTTTATGAAAGTTATTATTTACAGCAGGTTAAATATAAAATACCAATTAACAGCTTAACTTTTTTTTTTTTTTTTAAAGATTTATTTTTGGGCTTTTTCATGCCTTTATTTGACAGAGGAAGGACAGTGGATAGATTCGGAAACAGGGAAGAGAGTGGGGAGAGACATGCGGTAAATGGCCACAGGCTGGATTCGATCCAAGGCCGCCCGTGTACATGGGTAGCGCCTTAAACCACTCGACCATCTGCGCTCCCCAACAGCTTAACTTATCAATGGGCCATGATTTTACTGACCATTTTCTTCTATAATGTACCTAAATGCACAAACTGCATTCCATCGTTTTTGGCTTTCTATGTCTTTCTGGGGTCAAAATCCAGTACTGTCTTTGTTTAATAAAGTGGCATTTCGAAGATTCTGGGTTTGTGTTTACATGCATATTAACAGTGTTTTTCTGTCTTCTTCTTTCTTGGCTCCTGTCTCCTCCATCCTTGTCTTCCTCTATGGATGCTAAACTGCAGGTAAAAAAAGGACTTGTTCTTATAATAAATATGGTTTGAATGTATGCGTGAACTTTTGTGTTTATGCTGTGTATCACTTTGAATTTGTGAGTTTATAAAAGTATTGATGCTGGATTTGGAGGATTTGCAGAATCAGGCTGAACACTGATGTAGCTGTTTTGCACTATCTGCTGTTGTGTTTATGTTGTCTTTATACTTAAATGCTTGTATGCCTTCACATACAAAAAGTATTGTATGTTTAACACACTGTATGTGAGACACCGAGGATAGAGATGCACTTCATGGTCAGATAACCAGAAAACCTTGTTTGCTTTTTCTTGTGTCTCCACAAAAATTAGAATAATTTCAGAACTTGCTTTAAAGGTCAAAAGCTGGAGATCAGAAATGAACTTATCTGGACATTATTTTTTTTATTTATGCATTTATTTTTTAACCATGCCAAGAACTATTTTTTATGTACACTGATGTAAAGGCTGAGAGACTCTTTAAATATCTGTGTGAGACAATAAAACCATCAATGTGAAATGAAACTACAGAGACTGTGAGGTTTTCTGCTCCACTGGTACTGTCTGCTTTAAAGCTCCACATGGTCTCATAAGTGTTTATTAAACTCCACATGCTTTCTCCAGTTCACCTCCAGCTGTGCTGCATTGTCTTGAGGAGAAATGATGTGTAGGAGAGGGGGATTATTTATGGATTCAGGGGCAACAGAAACTTTTTTGTCAAAGTTATACTGTAATTTCCGGACTATAAGCTGCTTCTTTTTTCCCATGCTTTGAACCCTGCGGCCTATACAACGACGCGGCTAATCTATGGATTTTTACATAGATTAGTTACAGCTAACGGCCACTAGGGGACCTTCTAAATCTATGGATTTTACAGGTTACGGTCCCCCACCTTTAAACTCTATGGGCTCTATGGCCAGTCCACATCCCCCACCTTTAAGAGGTGGGGGGAATGTTCGAGGCCGGAAAAGAGTGAGACAGGCAGCTCGCACGAACAACGAAAGCAAAAATGGAACCAAATGCAGTGCGAGAGACAGAACGAGAGCAAGACAGACATTACGAGAGCGAGACAGTTTGCGCAAAGGAAGTTTTCATGCACAAACCCTCATTATGGAAAACAAACGAAGAAATGCATATGATGCAGCTTTTAAGTTAAAGGCAGTCGATCTGGCTGTCAAAGAAGGAAATAGAGCTGCTGCACGTATCCTTGGCATCAGTGAATCAATGGTGAGACGTTGGAGACGCCAGCGTGAAGAACTGGCTCAATGCAAAAAGACGAAAAAAGCTTTCTGAGGTAATAAAAGCAGATGGCCCAAACTTGAAGACTTTCTTGAAGATTGGCTGAACACACAGAGAGCAGACGGCTGAGGTGTTTCCACCATGCCACCGTTCCACCTGCGGCTTATAGTCTAGTGTGGCTTGTATATGTACACATTTGGTTTTTTCCCTAAATTTAGCTGGTGCGGCTTATATTCAGGTGCACTTTATAGTCCGGAAATTACGGTAGTTTTTATCATAGATGTTTTCAGCTCTGCTTCAATCTCAGTGTCTCACTCTCTCATACTGTTGCTGTCAGGCTGTTTTAATGATGTCTGATTTCCTCCAATGGCTCTGGCAGTGGTCACACCAGAAAACACATCATGTTTCAAACTAAACTCACAAACAATAACTACAGAAATAAACCGTTAGAATACACCCAATACTCCTGACAGCAGGATAAAGTGGATTTTAAGTCTGAATCTTTATAATCAACAGTACTCCTGGGTTTCTGATATTGACTATTTATTGTATTTTGCAATTAATACTTTCTGTCCCTAGAGGAAACAAACATCTAAAATGGTTGAGGGAGCATGACTGAGAGTCTGCAAACATTTCAACAAACAAGCCTACACAGCTGAATAGTGGATTTGTCACATAGAGTCTCTGACCTCACTTTCTCAGCTCTTTATTTCTGTCAAAGAAATGTTTCAAAGAGCAGAGATAGAAAATGACTGCACTAGAAGATGAGCTTGACTTTGTGAATATTTCTCTAATAACAACCTTTCAATGAAGAGTGAAGTACCAGGTCAAAGCTGAACGAGTTTATTAGAAGTGCTGTGAACATGAAGTTATTCAGAAGATCAGAGAATCTGCTCTCATCTCAGAGAAATAAACTCTGGATTTTACTATTAGCAGTGATATTTTTGTATTGGTTGACCCTGTCCTTAAAAGAGAAATGATGTAGCTGACAGATTAAACAAGGCTGTAGAAGTTTAGTAGCTCAGACTGGTCATGATGTCTGATGTTTCTAAGGAGAGAAGACATTGTAAGTCGTTCTCTGTGGTATTTCTTTATGTGACACAGCGTGTTTGTGTTTTCTCTCTTCTTGCTCCATTAACTTTAGTGGTTGTGTGTTTTTACTGCAGTCTGTGTGCAGCTACAAACCATTGAACTCTGAGACTGAAGGAGGGAATAAATAAAGACTGATGTCTGAGAAATCCATGTTTGCACTTTTGATGTTAAATCCATTATTAGAACCACATATATAATTGTTTTAATCATTCTTTGTTTGGATGTCAACCCTTCACCCTCTGCTCTCTTTTGTTATTCTGTCTATAAAATCTGTTCAGAGTTAAATAAATGTAAATCCATGGTTTCCACATACAGCCTATAGTGAAGAATAGAGGTTATTTTTGTTCCTTCACATTCAGAGCTGAGGCTGATCTCCCATGATCTTCTCATCAGTGTTTCTGAGTTGAACTGACCTGAATTAAACTGGACTGAATTACTATTCCTGAATTGTCCTCTTTCCACCTCAAACTGTTGAAGAAGCTTCAAAAGCAGCAGAGAAGCTTGAAGGTATGAATCCTGTGAAGCCACAGAGCCTCAGGGAGGATTTCCTGAAAACGTGTAACTTCATGAGCCTACCTCTGCCTGAGAGCTGCTTTAAAGAGAGATCAGTTTAGAGACGATGGTTCATAAAGGAGAGATCATGCAGATTATTCTAATGTCCATGAGCTAAATTATAATTACAAGGGTTGTTTTAAAGGCATTGATTTATAATAAGTTTAAATAACTATGTTTTGCCTAAAAAGTAGTACTCAATCTTATTCTGCTCAAGAGTCATAGTAAAGTAGATTTATGGTTAAAATGAAACAATGAATTGGTGGATTATTGTGTGCTTAAATGTGTAATACTGTGTTAATTTTGTTTACATAAACTAAACTTAAAATGGTCGATTTTTTAAGCATTGATTATTGGTGATAAAAAAAAAACTGATAAAAAGTAGATTACTTTTTGTAACAGAGACGAGACTAAAATGTCTGTGCTGGACTGATGAATATTTAGATTCTATGATGTTTCTCCTCTGTGTGTCTAACCTGCTGGACAGAGAGCAGGAGAGGCGACCTGCCTGTGTGTGAAGCAGCGTGACAGAGAGAGAGAGTGGCTGGTAGGTAGAATAAACATGTAGCTCTCCTCTGTATTCTAGTGGTTGTCTTTACAAGACATTAAACTAAAATGCAACCAGCCTACCTTTGAATCATTAAAAATCTCAGCTGTTTAGTCAGATAGACTCCTTATATTAGCCTCTGTTGCTGCTGTACAGTAATACCCCTCAGTCTTGGTCAGAGTAGCAATGATAACAAAAACCCTCCAAACCTCCAAAACCTTGTACTAGGTGTACCGTTAGTTAAACAATATTATTCCAAAGTTGAAATCTACATTAAAGTTTTGAGTTAGGATGCTCTTCTAACAGCTGATCAGTTATGGTTGGCTTATTGGCTGTTTATATTTCACATGTCATCCTGTGGCTTTATTAACTAAAAATAAATGAATTTAAATAAATGAAAACAAATGAATACATTTTTTTACCCATTGTTAATGCTTTAAGTTAAAGCATCTCATAATTGCCCTGAGCCTCCAAAAAACGTAAACTGGCCCTGCACACACCCAAACAGCAAAGACATCTGTGCCAGCTTTGAGCTGGATCCGGACCAAGTGTCCTGACTTTGTGGGCACTCACCTGCAGGTGTACCACAAACATTGCCCTGCTTTTGATCAGTATATCAAAAAGACATCCGTGTTCAGGCAAGTTTAACTTGGCATTACATTATCATGTGTTCTCCACGTGTGTGGAGGCACTTTGGCGATGACACATCTTACCTATGAGGGTTTATTTTTTTTGCTCTCTTTCTTTTGTGTGTTCCATTGTTGTGTGCACACCCGACAGTAATACAGGTTTAAGAAAATAAAGGTTTTATTTAAATTTGGCAGATTAAGCCGGTCATCTATGTGTTGGAAACATTTGTCGATGTGACTTGCAATGAACCTTCACGGATGGCAGTGTTTACTTTTATTAAGGAGGATTATTTTTCCCAAGTGAGTCTTAAAAGAGCTGAACTGGTTTATGAGTTAAGTGTCACCGGACTAAAACATGGTGACAACATCATGGAAATCAGTTCTGAATAAACACGATTCTTGTTCCCTACGAAAAGGATCAGCGCTCAGTGAAGAATTCCCTAACCCATAGCCAAATGCCTCCATAAATCAACAGTGCAGACTGATGGGGAGCAAGAAAAACCAGCACTTTGCCAGGGCTGTCAGTTGGGAGCCCTCTTATGCCAGTGTTTCATCCAGTTACTCCCACGACACCTCCACCTCCACCTCCATCTTGTCCATGCTCTGAAGCTGTCTGGTTATAGGACTGTGGGATTACATGATTTTAGAGCTGCTCAGTGAACTTCTAAACATAAACAATACCAGGGAGGAAAAGACACATTCCACTGGTCCATTACTAGTCACAAAATGAAAGGGAAAAAAAAATATTGGTTGCTTTAAAAATGTTTATTTGATGTGTGAGCTATTTCTTTGTTTAATCATTTTATAATTACATACACTCTTTGTTAACTGTACCAAGTAAAGGGCTGCATTGGGTGTGTGATCCCGCAGGACCCAGTCCAAACCTTGGAGGAGGTTTTGAGGTTGCTGTGGGCGGGAGCAGGTGGCATGTATTGCAGCAGCAACATACTGACAGAGAAAAGAGGATATATATATATATATATATATATATATATATATATATATATATATATATATAATTTTTTTTTTTTTTTTTTTTTTACATCCTTTTACGATGCAACCACAGCAGTGCCAGTCTGTGGGTGAAGTTTTTATCAGTAACTGAAAGTGACAGAACTGGGAAATAGCTGGACTTTGTCAAAACGCACTCTCAACGACACATATATGGTAACGCTTGGATGAGATGATACACCTGCTTCACAATCCCCAATCAAAGTAAGCTCTCTTTAGCCCTTCTCCGTGCTCATATTAAACAAGATAATACAGGGGGTGTGTCACATGATGCTGTTAGATTATGGGTCTATGTCTAAACGGCGCGATACTTTCTTAAAGCTCCACATTAAAGTGTGCGCACCAAGACAGGTTTAATAGAACCCTTATTGTGTTGTTGGCTTATCACTGTACATACGCAACGGCACCCTGAGACGCTGAACCATTATGCAGTTATTTGGCGAGAAACACTCATTTCCGAGCAGAATGGCCTAATTGTATTAAGTTTTTCATGACAAGGTTGGTTAATAGAGTAAAGATTAGCCCACTGTCTGTGCTGCAGTTTTTATGATGCACAAACTTTGCAGAGATCAGGAAACATTTTCACCTCTCTATGACTTAAAAATAAATCAAATGTAAATAAGGTTGGTAAATATTACTTTGACTTTGCCTTTGCTAAGTCATACCTGGAGTTAAATTAGTCTGAGGTTCTCAGCTGCATTTTTATCCATGTGTGGCTAAGGACATGATTGTTTTCTTACCTGCAGTTTCCACAAAAAATGTTTTTTTAGTTTGTCTGTTTTATTCCTTTAATGACCAGTCTACTATGTTTGCTGCTTTTTTTGGGAACTTGACACATTTTGTAGACAGATATACATAATTTATGTTTAACAAATGATTGAAGTTCTTTCTCTGTAAAAGCTTTGATACTTCTATCAGTTATTTGAATAATTTTCATCACTGAATCTTCAGGCTGATACACGGATGCAGAAAGAAACTTTAGCTGGCATGGAAGTTCTGCTTTTACAGCATTAAAGTGCTTCATGTTCATTTTAAACTTTTTTTTTATTTTTATACAAAGCAGTCTCATTTCAGCATTTTAGTTTACTTTACAGAGGTGGTTTTATGAGCACACATTGACACCTATCCAGATCACATCTGTTTGTTTCTGTAACATCTGTGACTCCAATGACAGCAGACTCCTACACATGTCAACACTGAACGCTTCACTGAGACAACAGATGGTCTCACTTTAGTTTGTCACATGTGATTTCAGAGACCATCATCATCATTTCATGGCTTTTGAATGCTGTGACAGTATAAAAACAGTCAGACTCATCATGAATATATTTTGTTCTTTTCTTATTTAAAATATACACACAGCTGTGAATCAGATATGATTTCACATTGTTAACTGACCTGTGGATTGGCTAACATCAGGGTCATGTGATTAGTTTCAATTTAACCACTGCGTCTCTTTAACATGAACATGTCTGATACTAAACAGATTCAGTCACAGTGATCATAAACTGCTTCAACAGCAAGAGAAACTTAAGAGGGCTTGATCAGTATCAAATGCACACTTTGTTGTGATTTTTTTTAAATCGCTCTGCCCTCTTTCACAATTAATATTATCATGTATTTTATATTTTGTTCATTTTTGCACAATTTTCAAAGCCACAACAATCAGCCCAACATAAATAAAGCGTTAATATCCCTGGTGTGCAAAAAAAACCCAAACAAACAAAAAAAAAAACAAACAAACAAACAAACAAAAAAAAAAAAAACAAACAAAACAAACATTCAAACCATTTTTTTTAATCCATATGCTATTAAGGCATGGTTCATACATTTTCTAGTTTCTGGGCTTCATTTGAGAGTTGGGGCTTTACATTTGCACCTGGACCATTTTATTACCTTGTGACATCACGTTTACCATATATGGGAGAGGGCAGGAAATACAGGTTTTTTTTCCACCAGATTTCAGTGTTGCTCTGCCCTCTGCTCCCCTTCTCACTAGCTCTCTGAGGTTTTGTCTATGTGCAGATCAGTGTGTGAGTATTGCAATAATTAAAAAGGAATTAATCTGCTTTCCATGTAGTATACTGAAAAAGAAAAGAGAAGAAATACTGCAGTGACACCAGGATTAAAACATGGCATTTAAAGGGTTAAAAATGTTAAATGAATGAGTGTTTCACGTTTATGATTAGGGCTGACCTTAAATGAGTAAAAGATATAATTCAATAACAGTAAAACAATTTTGAAATGTATGATATAGAATAACACCATTAATTGGTGTGTATTTATGCACAGAAGGGTGAAAAACGTGAGTATTTTACAATAATTGAACTCACAAAAAATAAAATAAAATAAAGCATTTTAACTAATGTTGCTGATAACCAATGACATATGCCATGCTGTAATAATCAGAAACTAAGTTATCTAATTTTCATTTAGTAACCTGCAAAGAAAAAAAAAAAAACAATTTGTCTCTTTTTTGTAATCAAAAAATGTCATTTGTTTACATTACAAACATGGCATTCAAAGGATTAATAGATATGACAGTTATTGAGTATTTGGTATTTTTTTGTTAATGGCACAAGTTGATCAAACAAAGAAAAAATAAAACTATTAAAAATTAATTGATATAACTTTTTTATTTACAGTTATAACTCCCTGTGCATTTTTTGCTCACCAGGAGGAAAATGAGGCAGCAATTTTTGGGGATACCAGAGAGTTAAAATATTCACAGATTTTCCTGCCAGTGCTGATGTTGTTTTTCTTGAGTTTGGCTGTGATGCATTTCACAGAAATCCTGAGGAGTCAGTCAGTGAGACTGGGCTCTATGGGGGGACTGCAGTGTGGCTGAAGTCTGTGGACCATGGGATGAAGAAATGCACAAGTCAGACATACGATGATGGATGTTTCTATCACTGTGTTGGTCTGGTTTAGAGCTCATAAAGTCAGATTCAGGTCATGTTGATAGTTTAATAATTATTGGTGTCAAAAGGAGTCTGTTTATAGATTAATTGAGTGTGTTTTTATTCTCCCTTGCTGTGAGGTTGGTTGGATTAAACACATTTAAAGATGCTCAGTGAGCATTTTCACTTTAATTCAGTATGAACAGAAATGCCTCTGGACTGCTATTACAGAGCAATTATTGGGAACTACTGACTGGGATTGTGCAAGTTAGCTTTCCTCCCAATTTGCAGTTCACCTATTAAGATTCAGTATCGGCAGGGATAACTGCTGAGTAGTCAGTATTAGTATTGAACAAAAACAAAGGGTTTCTAAAAGAATGAAAAGCAGAGAGATGGAAGAGAACATTTAGAGTCTGTGTTTGTAACAGTAGAGGTGAACATGTGTCTTCTGAGATCAGTCCTTCAGGGAAAATGATAAATGGATCAACAACAGTGTGATGATGTTGTTCTGTCTTAGTGACACACTGAGTCAACAGACGCTTGACTTGCCAAAAGCCTCTTTTCAGGATGACTGAGCCCAAAAATTCACTTGTGTATAAACATAGATATGCACAGAGAGTAATATAAACACATCCATGCATGCTGCACAAAGATGAGCTCGTCTCCCTGACCCAGAGAGTCCAATCTCAGGTTTCACCCTCAACCCATGACCAAAGACAATCTTTGGATTTTTTTGACCCACTTAATTAGAAAAGTACTCAAACTAAAGTGTAACATTGTTAGATTATATCAGTGGTTTTCAGACTTTTCTGCCAAAAAGCAGACCTGATATCAAGCCAAAAATCTAAAGGCACACTGTACTTATATCTACACAGAATAGCCACTGTGACTGTATATTTAGCTAAGAAACTTGCTTCTACATGTGTTCTTTTCCTTTAGGCCGACACTCACACAACTTATTGTGGAGGCAGCTCTGGATCTCTGAGCTGATGTCCTCCTCTACATTGTATTTCCATTCTTCCAAAACTCCTGACAGTCCAGTGGCAGAGTAAAAATTACTCTTTATTTTTTGACATTTATGAATTATATATTTCCCCTTCTGATGTATAGGTGTCAGCCGTGTCAGCCAGGTAATCTGTTTCTCACATGAAGTATTCTCTCTATCAGGTTCTTATTGGAGTAAATGGAGACAGGGGAGTGTTTAAAGCTCCCATCAGAGCTGTTTGTATTTCAGACTGCTGATGGAGCTCTGACTACATTGGAGGAGGCAGTATCCCTCCTCTCCTCTAGTCTGTGAGAAGTGTGAGCGTGTGTGATAAGAATAGCTGAGCAGAGTTTAGACACACAAGCAGCTGTTTATCAGAGATATTAAAGCTGTTGGATCCTGTTAGCTGTTGAAATGTAAGTGAACATTTTATCTTTCTCACTAAAGACTGTTAAGATATTTTCTTAAATTTATTAGACCACCTGTCATATTTGTCTCAAAGACCATCCAGCATCATGAAGTGCTTTAATGAGGACTCTTTCATTTTCAGTCAGCTCTCCACGTTTTACCATTTTGAACAGGAATGAGGGATTTCAAACTGAATTCACCCAAATTTGAGCCAGCTCACTGGGCTTCTCTGAGAAGTCAGAAATGAATCAAGCATAACATTCAACCATTAAAACTTGTTTTTCTGTTCGGGAATGCAAGTAAATAACTATAATTTGACATGTTAATCAAGAAATAATAATGTGCTTTACTTTTTTCAGTTTTTTTGTAAATCAGTAAATGTGAAAATTAATGGATAACAATAATAATTATATTTTAGCATTAAAAATGTCATTTGGGTTAAAGAGCTTCTACATATTGGTCTATTAACCATTGCAGAAACATAAAAAAATAATTTTGGTAATTACCAATGCTGTTAATTTAGGGCAGCTGTGGCATAAACCTTACTTTGGTTAGGGTTAGGGTGGTCTAATAGATTTGTTAAGCACTTTTTTGAACCAAAAATGAATTATTTGTGTTTTGTAGAGCATCTCTTTGTTGTAGCAGTGCTTCTCGGCAATAAATCTTTTACCATTGGAAAGCCAGTTTATCCATCCATTCATCCAATTTCTGTACTGCTCATCCCATTGGGGATTGGGGGTTGGGGGTTGGGGGGGGCTGGAGCCTAACCCAGCTGTCATTGGGCTAGAGGCAGGGAACACCCTGGACTGGTCGCCAGTCAATCTCAGGGCTGGCATATAGAGACAGACAACCAGGCATGCTCACACTCACACCTATGGCCATTTTAGAGTGATCAATCAGCCTTATGAGCATGTTTTTTGGTGGTGGGAGGAAGCCGGAGAACCCAAGGAGAACCCACGCATGCATGGGGAGAACATGCAAACTCTGCACAGAAAAGCCCTGACCTTCTTGCTGTGAGGCGCTGACCCCTGCGCCGCCATGCAGCCCCTAAGACAGTTTATTCCCCTTTTAAATGGTGTCACATTTGTAAAGAATATGCCTTCGTGGGATGAGCAGCAGAGCTGACTATGTGGGTGGCAGCCATGAAAAAAATTGCTAGTACTTCCCTGCCACTGTCAAATGACTTAACTTAAGGTAACTTTATTATCAAAGCATTTCAAACCTTTATTTTTGTAAGATGTTATATCTGATAAGCTGAGCTTGAGGTAAATGTGAAATCAGGGGAGTAATTGATTCCATCTTTGCAGTAACAGTGTGAAATAGCAGCACTTATAACATTCCTAGTCTTCAGGCCTGGCCTGTTCTGAGGAGCTCTTACAAAAGTCCTGTTTATTATGTTTGAAATAAAAGACCTCTTGCTGGATGCCAACAACCTATAAAATGTCTTTCAGTTGTTATCATTGATCTATGAACTGGGGGAATTTAGTTTTCTGGCAGGAAGAACAATCTAGCTGTAATGATAATCTCACAGAATAAACTAGTACAGGGATGATACACATTGACCCGTTTTTAGTGGATAGACTGAAATCATGTGACTTATCTTTCCGGCCTAAAATAACACTGTGTTAGTGTTACAAGATCTTAGGCAAAGAGCTAAAGCGGTTTAGTTTAACCGTATCTTACATTCACTCATCTTGACTTTTGGAGTGTGTGTCTGTTTTTTAATTTAACCTCGAGAGAAACCAGCACAGTTTCCAAATTCATTTGGCACCAGTCAAACAAAAATGTTTCTCTGTGTGATTTTGGAGATGATATTGTGTTTTAAGAGGTTTGATTTTTTGACATCAAACTGAACTTCCCCTCTTGACAATTCTGCTGTGTTCAGTCTCCTTTGCTATATTTTCTCATCCTTGAAAAAGTTCATGAAAACTTACAAATCATTTTCTCCCTCTATGAATGCAGCACATTCTTACTATCTCACTGTTCTGTCTTTGCCATCCTCCAAAGTTTTTTCCTATCCTTTTCTTCTCCATAAAGTCATTCAATTTCTTTGGCTTGATCTTAACTTTTCTCAAATAGAAGTAAAGGACACTGTGTGGGTTGCTTTCTGGCATTATTTGCATGACAAGATGATTTTTAACTGTGTAGTTTGACTTTCATTTGTCCAACTCCACACTCCCTCTGCTCTCCACTCATTCGACATAATAATTTTTGGGCATGCAATACTGACACAACCCTGCACATCACACAGTCTCCTCAAGGTCTGTCTGACCTCTCTGAGCAGAGAGAATTTTCACAGGGAACACATTGGTTGTTTCTTAAAGTACAAGCCAATACATTAAACAAAGAAATTAATGTTATAATGTGATTTAGACCATAGAAAGTTTTTCACCTCTTTCCTGGCTTGGTTTCATGAGGGCGGGGCCAATATGTGGGCTCATGATGTCATGAGCCCTCATCTGAACAAAATCTGAACTTATCCTTAATGATTTAAGATACCCTTGTTTAGTCACAACATCAAACAAATTAATTGTTTTTTAATTCCAAATTTTCAATTTAGCATCTCACAATTAGGACTCAAACTTAGGATTTTGACTTTTAATTTCATACATTGAGCATTTTAACTTATAATTCTGACTTCTCATTTAATATTTTGAGCTTTAAGATTCATAATTCTAATATTTAGGTGATATTTTGACCTTTTGAAACAATTATTTTGTGTTTTAACTAATATTTTAAACTCCAGATTAGACTTCATAATCCCATAGTTTGACCTTTAAAACTCACAATTTAAAATTTTGAATCATATTTTGACCTTTTAAACCCATGAATTTTACTTTCTAATATATTTGCCATTAAAAAACATTATTTTTCAATTTCAATTTCATGTTTTGACCTTTATGAACTTATAAATTTACTTTTCTCAGATTGTGAGCCTTTAAACTTATCTTTTTAACTTTTTAAATGTCAAAATCCTTTATTTTGTGCTGAGTTTTTTTTTTTTTTTTTTTTTATTACCGGTGAAACAGAGTTGACAGTTTATGGTTAAAAAGGTGACCCTGTTAGGCCCTCAGGTTAGTCCTGAATCCAGAAACCGGCCCCTGCTGTGATTGAGTCTGACACCCCTGATTTAAAGCATCATAACAGAGATTTGAGCCAGAAAACAGACTTTGTCTCTTCTCAGAGCCAGCTGCACTCTAATCATAAGGTCAGCATTGAGATTGTAACATTTTTTACATCTGTGAGGATCATATTTCTCCTGAGTGGGCGTGGCTTCATTTGACAGACACACCCGCACCATCCTGGAGCAGATTTTACGGACTCATTATTCATAATTTTGAATTTTCTCAATTTTATAAACTTAGAGATGTTTTATTGAACTGAAATTTGATTAAGGGGTTCGTAACACAGTGACCCATCATACAGCAAACCTAAACACAGGTTCATTTTCACTTTACATTTCCTTTTTCCTATAACAGTTTGAGGAAAAAAGGAGTTTTTAATTTGTTACTCTGACCCAAATAATCTGATTTTCAGTTACAAAATTCATATCCAAGTTAAAACAGTGCTAATGCTGGTAGAGGGGCTCCTTTATAAGCTTCTACCTGATAATGGTTATTTGAATCATTTCCAGCTTAGTGGGAGACCACATGCCTCTATTGTTTTTATTGTTAGTGCTTGAAGCTGCAAAGTGGACCTATATTTAGATCAAATTGTATTAAGAGCTGAAAAGGTTCCAGGTACAAAAAGACTCAAAATGCAGGGATGAGCTGGTATAATATCTTGGCCTTTACTGACAAAATGTGGTCGAACATAGAAGGCAGTCCAAACAAACATGCAAGTCCAAGAGGAGCAAAAATCAAAGTCCTAAAGACAGGTTAAGGTCGATCAGCAAAATTCAAAAAGCTAGAAAAAAGCTGGAAAGCAATGCACACACCAGGACAAGCAAGTGGCAGGCTACCGAGATGATTAGAGGCAGGTGTGTTCTGAGAGAAGCTGCTGGTAATCAAGCTGAGACAAACCTTAGGGCAGACACTGAAATGACAGAAGATTTTAGATTTCAAAATATCAAAATCAGTATTAACTTGATGTGACAAAAGGCAAACCGCCAGGAAGTTAAATCTTTAAATCAATTCTTTAGAGTCAGTGATGACTGACTTAAATGTCAGACATGATGATGTCACAGCAGGACAGGCACAGGTGTCATTAATCACACTAACGAGAGCTCGTTAACCTAGCCTCACTGACAGAGATCTGTTTATGAACTATGATGGCTGACAACTCACAAAAGAAATACTTAGAACAGATACTTTATAATGTTACTAGATACACATTTGGTTTTCCTGCTTTGACAATTAAAAACTTTGCCTGTGAAAAATGTGTCGAGTACTGACACAATAGTGCTAAACAAGGATGGCTTCCTGACCATTAGTTAGATGATGGAAAGGTTGGGATGCTTCTTGGGGTTTTCTGGTATTATAAAGAGTTTCAATTATTTATTTCATTGATCCCGGGATAGTTAAATCAAGAGGGCAGAATGTTCAGTCTGCATTCAGGTTAGGATGTCCAAAGATAAGATATTAATTTAGATTGAGTGTGCTGTGCCAAATGTCTGTTTATGTTCTTTGAAGATGACGCAGCGGCAGAAAAGTCCCCTTTGAGCCGTTCAAGACTATGCCAAGCACTCAAACAGCAGAAATAAAACAAATCTTTATTATTGAACTACTTTAGTGTTCTGAGAAAATATTCAGCCCAAACAGTTTTACAAACTTAGAGAGAAACTGCAGCAGACAGTAATAATAGTAATAATAGTAATAATAATAATAATAAAAATAATAAATTTAAAAAAAAAAAAAAAAAAAAAGCCTGGTCAAGTGATGTCACAAAACGCTTGTGTATGGTCAGTTTCTACAAAGTCTTTTTTTTTTCAGTACAGTTTTGTCATGGTTAATCTTCTGAGCTCTCTCTTGCCGGTGTTTCCTTCACTGATGTCCATCCAGTCTTGTCAGTTGTGATGGGAAATCTGTCTCTTATCAGAGATCCAGATTAGTCGGCTCAGCTTAGTGGAGCTGGTTGTTTGGCTCCCAAACATCTCTTCATTTGGCTAGACGACGCTAGACACTATATAATACTGATCAACTCGAGGCAAAGAAAATCAGTTAAACTGTGGGGAAAAAAGTCACTTTTTTAGTAGTGTTCTCAATGGATGTAGAAATTTACTGACGTGTTCTGCCAATTTTTGCTACCCATCAAAAATTGCTACTTTGTGGTTCTGCGCATGCGTGCGCATGTGCCCTACGCCATCTGCGTCACACCTGGAAGGGTTAGGGTTAGGGTAGTCCATGGGGTAGTCCATAGGTAGCAAAATCTGACAAGGAAGCAAAATATGTCAGAACACCGGTCCATTTAGAGCTGTAACGCTCTAACTTTTGTCCTTTCCCATTCATTCAGAATGGCTGTTCCCCACTCCCTGAACCCCAACAGACCAGAATCATGTTACTGCAAAGCACCTATTGCTAAAAAGCAGAATGTCATCTCATACTGTGCGACTGAGTCGCTTACAATGCCTGACCATCACGCACGAGTTGTGTGCTCCGACGATCGTGCACAACCTGAGTGCTTATACTGTGCGACTGAAGTCAGGACAGACTATGACAGAAACCCACAGAGTTTCCTTTTTAAAAAGTCTCACACGCTGAAAGTGTGACCAGTCATATCCTCTCTCTCTCTCCCCTCTATCTCTCCCTCTTTCTCTCCCTCTCGCTCTCTCTCTCTCCCTCTCGTGCTACCTCTCTCTATCCCACACACACAAACAGTATCACCTCTGTATCAGCTGCAGGTCCGTGGGTAGGAATATTTCCTGCTCATTTATTTCCTTTATCATAGCGGGGTGCATCAGAAAGTCATTCTAGCTGTTGTCGTGGTAATTTAACTGGTAATTTCTGCCAGTTTACAAAGCAAAACAGTCCCCCAAAGTTGTTTGTTCTGCTCGTGTTTCTGCTTTTACTGTGGAGTGTCTGGAATCGTACAACCGAAATATCAGACATGCCAGAAATCCTTTTGACCAGTCGGGAGCAGGTCATCAGGTCATAGTCGGGCCTTGGTCGGCCCCATAAACAGCATGACAAACAGCGACTTATCCGAATGAAAATCGGCCCGACTTCAGAGTGAGTTGTGTGACTCAAAATTTGTGGCTGAATCGGAGGACAGTGTACACCTGACTTAAGACTCTTGTTGTATAAGAGAGCTGAGCACTGATCTGTTAGCTCACTGCCTCTGTCCATGGTGCTGATAAAGATCCTGTATGAACATCTATTCAGTGTATAACTGTAGTTTAGTTCAATAAACCTTTATTCAGTAGTCACCTGTGAGTTTCTTCTCTCTGTAGTCACCATCTACACTTTGAACCTCTTATAAAGTAAGGCTCCCTGCTATTCTCTGTTGGACTCTCCCAACTAATCATGATCTCACTCAGCAGACAGAAAGCCATGAACAAAGATGTGAAGGCCTTAGTATTCTCCTCTTGTCAGTAACAGCACAAAGGAATCCTACCAGCTCTGACTGAAGCTGGTTCAATCAACCCTGGTTGGTGTCTGAGTTTTGCTTTTGAATACAGAAACATTTTGGCATGAGTTAACTCATTAAATATAAATCAGTATAGCAGGGGAAGGATATAAAGTTGACATCTCCACCTTTGTCTTTTACCACTGATTCAAACCCTTTATAAAAAAAAATAGAGCATGCACTCTATCCTGACCAGGAAAATGGGCATCACAGCCTTTATTTTTCTGACATGTCTTGAAGTGTAGTTTGCATTTTTTAATGAACCTAGTTTTGACTTTTTTATTCACCTGTCTGATAATGATGAATACAATTCTGAAACAACAATGTTTCAAATAAGAGACTGTTTTTTTGCTGATGCCATTTGAAAGAATAATATGCTCTCATTCGTTTTTTTAACAGTCTGCGAGTGCTCTTAATCTGCTGAGTATCACATCAATCCATGATCTCTGTTATGTCCTCTAACAGATTCTCTGCTCGTTTATAGTCATTGATCTGTTTAACAAGTTTTACCAGGGGGAACAGAGTGGAGAAGTAAACGGAAGTATGAGAAAAGTGTAAAGAAAACACTTGACTTTTTCAAGAATCATTCTGCCAAATCTCAATATTTTATCACAATTACTGAGCTGAAAAAGTCATTAAATAGGATTTTTTTCCCTTTTCCTTCAAGCATTTTTTCTTCACCACTGCTCATCTTAAAGTAATTACACCAACAAAGTCTCATTTTCATTTGCCTTTAACCAAGATTTACTTTTAAATGACAATGCGGCAGCAGATGTGACAAATGAGACTAAACTGCAGCAGGTCAGAAAGTAATGAAGCCTTGAAACAGCGATCTGTCAGTGGAGAGAGAGGGAGAGAGGGGCAGAGAGAAAGTGGGTAAATGGACCAACAGAGACATGAGACAGACTGAAGAGGAAGAAAAGAGGAAGATAAAACAGCTCTTAGTGTCATTAACTCTATTTTTACTAATGGTTCAGTTTCCTCTCTTTGTCTCATGTTTTGATGACTGAACAGAAGAAAATCATTCAGGTTCATCTTGTTTTCCTCATTGGGACAGTCTGACAGTTAGTGTAAAGACAATCAGTGAGATTTCGCCTCTTCTGTTGATTCAAACTCTAACAACAGTCACAATGAAGCAGCAGGGAGGCTCTTTAGTGTTTGTGTTTCTCTCATAAATCTCCTCCATCACTGTGATGATCATATTTGTGTTACTCTCAGTGTGGGATTGAGCTCTTTTCAGTTTCTGAGTCTCTGTGAGAATCAGGACATTTTCCTCCATGCAGTCAGATTACAGCTCACACACTCACACACTGTTCACACTAAAAGTAATGTGCTGTTGTTACTTTTGGCTGGAAGCTTCAAGGATGAAATCAAACATTTGATTCATCATTTTCAGTCGTCTATTTATTATCCTGATCTTTACTTTGACAAGCAGTCAGTCCTGACCTACGCTCTGTGGTAGACCATGTGTTGTGTGCAATATAAGTATCACATTTTACTCACTGAGGCTTGTTTTAGTTTCTTAATCCTTTCATTTATTCTCAGCCTGTGACATCCACTTTAATTCATTTAACAGTTAGAATTAAATTAGCGAGCACTGAACCTTCACATTTTAGTCTGACATTAATTAGCTCATAATTAGCCATACTCACACCTGTAATCATAATAGAGAAGACTTTTGCTGGTTGTGTCTCATTTCATTTCATTCCTCTCATGTCTCACAGTAATTTGCAGATTTTATACGGACCTACAGTTGGAACTCAGGCGGGTTTTTACACAAAATAATGTGGTTAAAAGAGAGTCTGTCTTACATCTCTAGAGTGCCCTCTGCTGTGTGATTGATGAAATAGTTCAACATTGAATCCTCTTCCTGGTCTTTATGTCTCAATCTTTAGTAAAAGAGGCATTTATGATCATTCTGCAGACCTTCAGTGTTTAAAACCTCTGAAACACAATCCAACACACTCACAGATCACACACTGACTTCATGTCAACATAATGCAGTTTAAGGCATTTTTTTTCCTCCTTTTGTGCAGACGATCAAGGATATATCTGATATAGACTATGGAGTTGGCTCCCCTGTTGCAGCTATAACAGCCTCCACACTTCTTTAAAGGCTTTTCACAAAATTTTTGAGTGTGACTGTGGGGATTTGTGTCCATTCATTCTGTAGACCATTCATGAGGTTGAGACGGCCTGGCTCCCAATCTTCATTCTACTTCATCCCAAATGTGCTCAGTGGGGTTGAGATAAGGGTTCTGTGTGGGTCAGTCAAGTTGTTCCACACCAAGCTCATCAAACCATGTCTTTATAGACTCTGCTTTGTGCACTGGGGCATGGTCATGTTGGAAGAGAAAAGGGCCTTCCTAAACCGTTCCCACACAGATGAAAGCATAGCATTGAACAAAATGTCTTGGTGTGCTGAGGCATTAAGATTGGCCTTCACTGGAGATAATGTGCTGAGTCCAAACCCTGAAAAAAAAAAAAAACACACATACCATTATCCCTTCTCAATAAAACTTCACAGTTGCCACAATGCAGTCAGGTAACACTCTCCCAGTATCTGCCAAATCCAGACTGATTGCCAAACAGAAAAGCACGATTCATCACATCACAGAACATGTCTCCACTGCTTCACAGTCCTGTATCAGTGTGTTTTTGACCAACACTGGATGCTTGGCATTGGACTTGGTGATGTGAGGCTTGCATGCAGCTTCTCATCCATGATGCTCCTGCCACACAGTTGTTGTGCTTACATTAAAGCCAGTGGAAGTTCAGAACTCTTCAGCCATGGACTCAGCAGTGTTGGCATCTTTTTAAGCACCATGGGCCTCAGCAGTTGCTAATCCCACGCTGAGATTTTGCGTGGTCTTTCGCTGTGTGACTGAGTTGCTGTTGTTCCTAAATGCTTCCACTTGCTAATAATAACACTTACAGCTTACTGTGAAATATTCAGCAGGGATGAGACCGTGTTATTTCAAAGGTGGCATCCATCACAGTACCATGCCTGAAGTCACTGAGATCTTCAGAACAACCCATTTGTATCGTAAATGTTTGCAAATAGAGACTGCCTGGTTAGAAGCTTGATTTATACACCTGTGGCAACGGGTCTGATTGAAACCCTGAATTCAATAAATAAGATTTGCGGCCAAATACTTTTGTTCAAATAGTGTAGCTCACTGAAAAGATTTCTGTTAATTTGATAATTTGTTTTAATTAATGTCCTGTTTGTGCTGTAATGTTATACTGTATGTTATGATGTTGTCCTGCCTTTAAGTTTTATGTAGATTTTAAACTGTAAGATGTCATATCTCTGTCACATTTAAATGTGTTTATGACCCCAGGAAGAGTAGCAGCAGTAATGCCTGTAGCACCACATGAAACAACCTTAACCCTAGGACTTAAGGTGGGCTCCAGGGTATACCCTACTACCTTGCCCTAACGCTAACCGTTTAGTGTCTTACAAAATGTGGCGTTATTACATAATGAATTGAAAATTTATTACATTATTACATAATACCACACTATTACATAATGTGGCACTACAATGCCTAATGTAGATCCTAATAAACCAAACCAAACTACACTCCTGAGGACCTGAGATCATTTTAGATGTTAAGAAACAGGGAATGTGAGGGTAAGAAAAATCCTAATCATCACAGTTTGCTCTGCTTTTTATTGGTTGGGCTGAATAAATTTGCAAGAGAGGGGTAATGATTACCACAACACAGGAGGGAATGAAAAAAAAAAGCCCAATCACTGAGAGTCACATCTGAGAGTAGTCTGAGTCATACATAAGAAATCCTGAAGGCTTCATAATTAATCTGGCAGGTATTACTTGAGGTTAAATTTTAAAATGTAAAGTCATGCAGTTCATAGTGAACTTTAAATGAGATACACTGAAAGCTTCATTTAATTTGAGGTGTTTGTATTCATTGGTTAAAATGTTAATGAGAAAACAAATGAAGTGTGGCAGAGATTATAAGAGTCTCCTCCTCCACGTATCACCACCTCCACTAAACACAGGAAATATTCTCTACTAATGCTAGCAGCTCACCATGAATATTCATTTGAATTATATAACACATGAACGTTTCATATTTGTTTTGTTGTGCATTCATAATCATAGCTAAGATCCCTTATTGAATAAAACTCCCACAGTAATTTTTCATCTCAGCTGTTGATAGTTTAATATAAATGTTTAAAACTGTTCAACTATTCAGACAAGTGGAAAAGATGTTCTCTAGTCATGATAACCATTTAACCTCTGACCTTTTCATGTTATCTTGAAGATGTTTTAAATGCTAAACTCTTATCTGGAAAGTCATTCAATTATCTTATTGAATGGTATCACACTGGAGCCTTTTTAAGTCTCTCATATCCTCGATTTTTTTTAAGTGTTTTTTGATTTTGTTATTTGGGAAGTCCTGCATTGGTTCCCTGTCTTTATGTATTCATTGATTTTTTTTTATGTACTTATTTATAATTTTTTGCCTCTGCAACATCAATGGCTGAGGTCAGAGGTATTATGTTTCCAGGTTGTCCATCCATTTGTGAATGTAATATCTCAACAACGCTGGGAAGAATGTTCTTTATACTAGGGACAAGTGTTCAACCTGACTGATGGGTAAAGTTATCAGATTTTGGAGGTCAAAGGTTAAGATTATTGGACTATATGTCCATCACTTACTTCTGAATGCACAATATCAGGAGGAAACCAGTTCCTCGCTGCTCAATACAGTTTTGAATATAAGTATTGTCCTGTTTCCACATATTTTCAAATATGTCATCATCATAATTTTATGGCATCAAGGTATAGTTGGATGGGTAAAAGCAACACCATATAATATGACTGTATTCATATTATATTTAGGGCTGTTAATGTTAACGCCGTAATGCTTGTGATTAATCTTGAAACCTTAATGCGTTTAAAAAATAACGCATTTTATTAATGACTAAGTTTGACCACGGCTCCCTCGAGATCACCTTAAACGGGGTACACACATAAAGATAATCGGGCTGTTTTTGTCCTGATTTTCCCCCTTCCCGACCAAGGACGGCAAACGCCCAATTATCTTTTGTCTTATAAGATTATCCTATAAGATTATCCTGTGGTCTGAGGTGTGTTAAGAGTAAATTTTTCCCGATAATAATGTCATGAGATTTCTGGCTTGGAGGATGAGATTTTAGATAGGTGGTGGGACAGAATCATGATGTGTATGGTGTGCTGAGTTGAGATTATCAGAGCACACCACACACAGTATGATCAAAACTGTTCAGTGCCTGATTTTTTATCTTCAAGTGTGGGGTCTTTAACAGATAACAAAATCTTTGAAGATTTAGAAACTTATGTGTGTACCCCACTTTAGATGACCTGCACCACAGAACACCAACGAGTACAACTATAGTCACAAGAATTTGTGAACTGTACGGCAGCGAAAAGGCAGTCAAAATGGAGCAGCTGGTCCGAGCTACATTTATTGCACTGACAGGAGACCACTAGACATGAGTCTGCAACCACAGCTACCCCGGGGTAACAGCACACCTGATCATTCACTCTCGGAGGTGTCAAAAGTATTCCCATTCATTACTCTGGTAGACGTATAGATACTAGGGTTTAAAAAGACTTCTGTAGAAGTTGAAGTATCAACTCAAGCTTTTTACTCAAGTAAAAGTGTAAAAGTACTGGTTTCAGAACTACTTAAAGTATAAAAGTAAAAGTAATTTAAGGGGGAAAAATGCCATTAAGGACAAAAGTTTAGGCCGCACCACAGAGGCCTATAGTGCACTACCCCACCTCCCCAAGAAACATTTTTCTAAAGGCCATAATGACTATAATGTTATATTAAAATGTTAATGTTGAAAAATGTGGGATGCACCTGTTTCAGCCGCATTTATGCCCAGTGAAAATGAACACATTTTAGCACAATGCAAATACATTCAAGAGCCATTTACAGTATGTGTACTACCAACCTGGTAGTACACATACTGGTGCTTGGTTGGGACATTTCGCTCCAGTTCTCTTGAGTCTCTGTCACGAACATCTTCATACTAGGCTACATATGTCTGCTATCTTCTTGCTGGAGTGTGACGTGATTTGTGTCATGTGCGCAGGTGCGATGGATCTTGTACAAACCAATAGGGTGTCGGAATGCTTTTATGTTTATACTTCTCATCCAACCACAATCAAATTCACTCTATCCGGATGGCGCAATTTATCTGGATAGGTTTTTGGGTTTTTTATTTGTGTTTTTTTTAACGATGACAAGCTGGAATGAAAACAAGCTGAAATGAAATAGGAGTAACGAGGCTATTTTTAAATGTAAGGAGTAGAAAGTACAGATAATTGCTTGAAAATATTAGGAGTAGAAGTAAAAAGTAGGCTGAAAAGTAAATCCTCCATTAAAGTATATATACCCAAAATTTCTACTTTTGTAGGGTAACGAAGTATTTGTACTTCGTTGTTCACTCTACAGCAGAAGTTATTTTGTACCTGATGTGTTTGTCTGCTGGGCTCGTCTGCAGATTATAAGTATGATTTCTCAGATAATTTAGACATTCTGATTTACAAACCATTACAACTAAGCTGGTGTTAAAGTTTAAAAACTATAGTTTGTCAAAAATTTCTTTATTCAAACACCATACTTTTTACTACTTTTATCTGAAACAAAAATGTAAGTAAATGATAGTATTTAATAGGTATACTTTATAAATAATATTGTTTTTTATAAAGCGCTTTCAAAGGGCTGTACATAGAATTAAGAGAATGAAAATAAAACACCTGACAATAAGAAAGTTTAAAAATGTTTAAATGTATAAAGAAAATACTAAAACTATTTTTTAAAAATGCTGTGATTAATTGTGATTAATCATTATTTTTTTTAATCTATTAACAGCACTAATTATGTTGTATTATATTATTTTATATTATATTATAATATATGAAAAAATGACAGTTTTTGCCAGGATAGGGAAGCAGCAACATTCACGCCAGCGTCCTCACACATCCAGGTTAGACGTGTGCTTATTAGAGACATGACCCTGATCATTAAAAGGGGGCCGGGAAGGACAGCCAGGGGTCACCAGCTTTCAACCTTGTGTTCAGATTCAGAGTTGAGAGGACTGGAGCACCAAAGGAGAATATGAATTTTCTGCTTTTTTCTGAAGGAGGGTAATGAAGGTTTTTAATCATCAGTATTACAGCTCCACCATTCAGAGAAATGTTGTGTCTTTACACAGTCTGAGAACAACTCAGTGATGATGATGATACAGTGAGTTTAACTGAGTCTGATTTTTACTCATTCTGTGTATTAAATTGAGCTTTAATTTAATTATCATTGAGTTAATGCCAATATTATGTATGTACGACTGAAACAGACTTAATGTTTTTATCGTGTTAATTTGAGGAAGCCACTGAACCTCCATGCTTTTCTTCCTTTGTGTCTCTCTCATTATAATGAACTCTCCTCCCTCTGCTCTGAGTCTGAAATACAAATGATCAGTGTGAAACAGGAGGAATATAAATGAACTCACCTAAAACAATCTACCTGTACCATAAGGTCTCATGCTGAAGCTCCACAGGGAGAGACTGGAAGAGAAACTAATGATCCTGAACAGAAGCGTGCAAAATTTATTAGCAACACCATTTGGATATTCAGTTTTATGCACTTTTAAAGATTAAATTTAATCTTCCTCTTTCCTGTTTGTAAGGAAATGTTTGTCTGCCTCTGCTCAAACTCTCTACTCCTGTCCTCTCACAGAAACAGCCTCTCTGATAATGAGCTGCTTCTTCATTTTACAGCCTGGAGGCAAATTAAGTCAGAGCAAGATGAAGTTGTTTTTATAATAAAACAGGGAGAATCCCCCCTCTGGTATTTATGGCTTTGTCATCAATCCACATCTGAAGTCACATGCTGGAATTATTTGGAATCATGTGAAGAGTCAGAGTGATCCTCACAGCGTTACAATCCTCCCTCTATGTTTCTGTGTCTCTGTTGAATCCCACAGAGATTTCTCTTCTCCTCTTCAAACATGTTTCATCGTTCTGTCTGAGTCAGACTGGATCCACAGTTTGACACTTTGAGCGTTAATATTGACAGCTTTGACAAAACCAGATCACCCTCACATTTACAGGTTTAAACCTGAACTCACCCACTCTTTACCATGGATTATTGACTTCCTGTCAGCTGACTGATTTATGTTTCATTTTCTTCATCTTAACAGGTTGTAGAGGTTTCAGAGTGACATTATTGCATCTTATTCTCAATGCAGTTTCTATTTTATTTAACTGAAAAGCCAAATATTTTCCAGACTAAAATATCAACAGTTACATTTTCTTCTAGTTCATAGCTCACCAAAGATGTAAAGTAAATTGGCAACATGTCTTTTAAGTGTTTTTTGTTCTGCCGATCCTTTTTATTTGTGGAAACAGGATCATTAAATGTTTGAACAGAGCTGTTTCTCTTGTGAGCAGCAAATTAAAGAGTTTTACAGTTTTGATTCCTTTCAGTTTTTCTCTCCCTGTACAGATTTAGTGAACACATTGTTTTTATCTCTGATCTTGTGTTTTTTCAGTGTCTTACACTGCATAAAACATTCAAACTTTTAAATTATGTCTGTTCTGGCAGCTTTTCTCAGAGTATAATGATGTAAAGATCTTTGTTGTGCAGGCTGAAATGATTTGGAAGCAAGACAGTAGGCTTTTTAGTCCACAATGTCCACTGTGAGTAAAGCCTTCATAGTCTGTGCACAGCAGCTTCTCCTGATATAAAGTACTGTTAAGAACTTTTAGGTATGTCTTGGCCAAAATTTGAAGTTGAAATAAGGTTTAGATGTGAAAAGTAAGCCTGCCTTAGGGCACCATTGGCCAGGAAGGAGGATCGACACAACCTCTGTGGTGCTCTGGCTGTCCTTGCACACAAACTGGAGCTAGGAAAATAATCTGTTAAAAGGGTTGGATACAAAGATACCAAAGTCCACACCTTCAGGGCTGAGTGAGGGACAGATGTGGCAAGTAAGTATGGCCTAGGGCAGTGGTTCCCATAGCAGGAGTCAGGACCCCAAAGGGGGTCGCGAGACACTGAAAGGGGGTTGTGGGATACCTTCTGAAAAACAAAGAGAAATTAAAAATGATTGAAGTGGTATATTTGATCCAGAGATGGGGACTCGAGTCTGTGACTTGGAGTCGAGTCACACTTAGGTCGCAAACATCAGTGACTTGAGACTTGACTTGGACTCGTGCGCAAAAGACCCAAGACTCAACTCTGACTCGTGACCCGTGCTTGATGGTTCGTGCTTCTTTTACGCAGCACCAACAGCTGCTCTCCTCTCTTCCTCATCTTCTTTCATGCTGCATAACAATGAGACTCAAATGCGTTGCTCACACACACACCTACTCTGAAACGCACACTAAAATGTTGGTAGTGCAGACTTCAGGCTTCAGTCTGTTGAGGGTAAAAGTTTCAAAATACCTAAACTCTTTTCTCCTGCATTAAAAATCCTCTCGGACCACAGAGGATCAGCGTCAGCGCTGCTTGTGTGTGTGCTCCAGCTGTGTGTGCAATGTTAAAATATTGTATATTATATGTTTGTGGGGAAGAAATTAATGTTAGAATCTCTGCATTGCCGCTTATTGATAAAGAACAGACATAAAATACAATAGGAACATTAAAACTTTAAATATGTTTAATCAAGGCAGCGAGAAACAGAGACAGATGGATAAGAGGCTGTAACAGATAAATTAGTAACTTAGGAGTCCAGGAGATGTCAGCTGAATAAAGTAAAATATAGCTTGATTTTACCCACATAAAGAAATGTACACCATAAATGATGACAAAAGTTTCTTAAGGAGAATGGAGAAATACTCAGCATACTCTGTTGAGGATCTGTCTGAGTGAGAATTAGAGATGATCATTGAGTTTTTTTTTTTTTTTTTTTTTTTTTTTTAAAGAATAAACAGTTCATTAACAGTTAGTGTTTTTGTGTTAGTATAAAATTACTATCACTAAAGAAATATATCTGACAAGTAACAAGAACATTTAATCTCCAGTGTCTCAGTGTCTGTCTCTATCAGTGAAGCATGACTCATGTGTCTGCAGTGTTTTATATGTGCACAGAGAGGAGCTTTATTAAGAGGAGAGCTGATATTGATCATGTTGATGATGGAAAAAAAAAAAGAAAGAGCATGTGTTTCATCTTATAGCATAGGTACATATAATATATAGGACATACATTCCCAACAACAGAACTGTGGCTAGTGGAAACACTGAGTGGCTAGTAGCCATTAGTCACAGAGGCTGGTGTGAATAAAGTTAGTGTCAAGCCCTGTTCATATGTAAGCGTACACCTGCGGACACCACAGCGAGCCGGCCACAGACAATACCCCACCCTACTGATAGTCATAATACAGTACAGAATTCAAATTCCTTAGATAGAATGATGCAGTGGTCTAAGCAGACTGGACGTCAGAGGCAGATCATAGAACGCTCATTACAACCATCGGAGACTCGAGACTTGACTTGGACTTGTGAGCAAAGACTTGTGTGCATCTCTGATTTGATTCACTATTGTAAAAGTATTCTTAATGTTAGTTCAACTTAAAAAAAAAAAACGTAGTTACAGTATGTAATTATAAGGGATATGCACAAAAAAATTCCCAAAAATCTAAATTTGCACATGATCCCTTTGAGCAAAATCGTACACTTTGGGGTGGCAGGCGTTCTTGGTCTCTAGCAATGTTTTTTTGAAGGGTCAATGGCTTAAAAGTTTGAGAACCCTGGCCTAGCTTACTGTCAGTAGTGTTGCCACCAGACCCTGGTCACGCTGTGGACGTCCCAAGGACATGAAAACTGCCAGCAGTCTACAGCGTATTACCAGGGGGGAAAAGGCCTGGGCAATAGAGATGCTGTTGAGCCTAACTTTGACTGCAGAGTGACACACACGTGTTGACATGTGCCAAGCTTGATTCTTGCCAGGATTCTTCCCAGATTAGGACACATTTGGCCCTGAGATGAAACCGTAGCACCCTAAATGCCTAAGACTCATGCCAGGGACTTTATATCATCAAGACATGAAAGCCACTTTAGTGTCAGCTGATCTTCTGAAATCCCACAGATCTTACCATCTGACAATTTCAATTTGAAAATATTACTCTCTGTTGTAGCTTCTATTGTATTTCTGTACATTTTTCTATGTTTTTTGTCCATCCTGGACCTGTATCCATTTTTTTTTATTAAAAAAACCTCCTTAAAGGCTATGCCTTGAGAAAAGAGTGAGGGGAATATGAAATGCTGAATTGTGCCTTTATAAGATCAGCTAGAGCATCTATAGGTTTATTTGTAGGATTTCCTAAATAAGAAGAATTAGCTGCTTTTTATCAGATGAGGATGAGTTCATGATTCTAAGTTCATTTTATACCACACAGCACAAAACTTAAAATGTCAGGACATCAGTTTATTCAGATTTAGAGCTCCTAATGTTGCTCTTCTGCTCCTGAAGCTTGTAGCTTGGTGATTCACTCTTCATTAAGACAATGATACGCTTTCTATGGGATTTATCCAATTAATTAGAACAAATGAAACAGTTTTTTTTTTTCTTTGATTCAGCTTAGAGACAGGAGACAGCACGAGAACTGAGAGTGTTTTAGTCTGAACTTAAATCTCATCACATATCCCTCAATAAACACACAGTCCCAAAGCACTAATGAGATGGTTTGACTGCTCTGTTGGAGCTGTTAGATAGGCCAGACCTCTAAAGAATCCAGAGGAAATAAGACATGTTTAAATCTCCACTTAAGTGAGGATAATAAAAATGACTAAAAGCTGATATACTGTATGTCATCAATCATCAGAGTAGGCAGATAAGTAGGCGCAGTCACAAAATACATAATTCATGCATGAAAAACTTGGAGCAGCATGAAACTGATGTTAAAAAAAACTACATGAATTACGAAATACAGATCTGAAGCACTGCTAAGAGAAAACATCGCACTGATCTGAGACTGTTTTACACAGCAGGAGACAGTTTATGTACATACATAATTATTTCATGAGTGAGGCTGTTTAATGAATGTGTGATGATGCCAAGAGATTCAGAGTAATCAGTCATGAATTAGTCATCTAATCAGCAGGATTAAAGGCTGTTATTTTAAATGCTTACTGTGATCTGACTCTGTTATCACAATTTAGCTCACAGGAAGTCATTAGAATAACAAATGTGTGAATTTAGCAGGTAGAGATCCAGCCGAGGAACAGATATTTTCCGTCAGTACAGTAGGGATAGTGAAATAGCTTAAGAACAAAAGCTGACATATGAACTGTGTACCTCTTACATGTTTCCCTGAATGTTAACAACACACATTTAACTGCCATGATACCAAGCTAGAGTTAAACAACTACTGGAATTACAAGGATACGTCAGTGTATTTGTGCTTCATGTTATTTGTTTAGAAGATTCAATATAAGTCTGTCAGCTCAGCTCTAAACACCTTTCATATAATAGATGTAGTGTCAGCTTCCTGCAGCACAGCAGTGTTAACTGTCAAGAGCTAATTGTTTCACTGATAATGGATTTAAAATTAATGTTCTTCTGTGTAGACAATAATGGTTTACACATGGAGGAATACACAGAGATGGTTCATCACAGTGCCCTTCCTCTCTCACTGTTTGACACAACTGTAATAACCCAGATAACAAAACTAATGCAATCATGTGTCATCTGTTACAAAGACACTAAATCAAAAAAATGTCTCACAGTCATATCAACAATGCAAGACTATAGACTCTGCTGTTGTGATGATGTACTCCATCTTCCATTCAGCGATCCATCCAAATCCACCTGACAGGCTGGCAGCTAAATAACTAGTAAGTCATTAAGATCATCTCGACTAAGATACAGATTGCCATTGCTGATTGCATTAGTAATTGTTCTCAAAATGGGTCTGTATGTTAGTGTGGGTGGTACACTGGTATCAATACAGTGACTGGTACATTTTCTGCCACAGAATAGATTTTTGCAACACTGTCATCTCCAGTTTAAACTTTTGCGTTGTGCCATGTTGGTCTTCATACACAAGGCATTACTGAAGCCATTGTTACATGCCATTGTATAGATACATGATATGTGACAGAAACAGCTCAGTCCATTCATTTTCTTCTGCTTATATGAGGCCGGGTCACTGTGGCAGCAGGCTAAGCAAGTCCACCCAGACCTCCCTCTCCCCAGCAACGTTTTCAAGCTTTTCCTGGGGGATTCCAAGCATTTCCAGTCCAGATGAGATATAAACCCCCCATTCTGGGTTTACCCTGGGGTCTCCTCTTTCCTGGATGCGCCCTGAAGACCTCAACAGGAGGCATCCTGATCAGATGCCTGAACCACCTCAACTGGCTCCTTTCAAGGTGAAGAAGCAGTGGCTCTGAGATTTCTCCACATGTCTGAGCTTCTCATCCTATCTCTAAGGCTGAGCCTAGCTACCCTCCTGAGGAATCTCAGTTTGGACTGCTTGAACCCAAAGTTCATGACTATAGGTGAGGGCTGGAACTAAGATAGACTGGTAAATTGAGAGTTTTGCCTCATGGCTCAGTTCTGTCTTCATCGTGATGGTACAGTACAATGTCTACAACACTGCCGATTCTGCACCTATCTGCCTGTCCAAATCACAGCCATTCTACCACCATTTGTGAACAAGACCCTAGATATTTGAACTCTTTCTTAGGCAAAAGACACCCTCCCAACCTGAAGGGCAATCCACTGTTTTCTGGTAGATAACTATGGCCCCAAACTTGGAGGTGCTGAGTCTAATCTCGACTGCGTTGCCTTCAGCCATAAACCGTCCCAGTGCTGGCTGGAGGTCCCCGGCTGAAGATGCCAACAGATCCACATTATTTGCAAAAAGCAGAGATGGAATTCTGAGGTCAGAATCAGAGATGAGGGGCAGCCCTGACAGAAGCCAACTGGTAATGTGTTCAACTTCATGCCTAGGATGTAAACACAACTCTTACTTTGGTTATGCAGGGCTCTGATGGCTTGCCAAAGTAGAATGTGGATGTGCAAACTCCCCTGCTCCCTCAGGATCCCTGCAAGGGTAAAGAGCTGGTCCACTGTCCAATGGCTCGGACAGAATTTTCATTATTCCTCCTGTATCCAAGGTTCAACAATTGTCTGGAGCCTCCTTTCCAGCACCCTAGAGTGGACTTTGACCAGGAGGCTGAGTAGTGTGATACACCAATAATTTGAGCACATCCACTGGTCCCCCTTTTTAAAAATAGGGACCAACAGCCCGGTCTGCTACTCCACAGGAACTGTCCCAGTCTTCCACGCAACACTGAAGAGGTGTGTCAGCCATGACAGTCCTACAACTTCCAGGGCCTTCAGCATCTAGAATCTCCTCTACACCTGGCGCCCTTCCACTGAGGAGAGTCTTAACCACCTTAGTGACTTCACACAAGGATATAGATGAGTATTCCCCGGGATTCTCAGACACTGCCACGGAGGAGGAGGACGTGTTAAGCTCAGGAATTCCTCAAAGTGGCCTTTCCACCTACCAATGATATCTCCAGTCCCAGTCAGCAGTACTCTGCTCCTGCTGATCACAGCGTGAGCCAAGCCCTGCGTTCCCCTCCCTGAACTCCTCCCACATTCAGATTTTTGCTTCCACTACTGCTGAAGCTGCAGCCCTCCAAGATGCACGATACCTGTTGGCTGCTTCCAAAAACCGCTGGGTCAACCATACCTGAAAGCCCTCCTTTTTAAAACTGACGGCTTCCTTCAGCACTAGTGTCCACCAGCATTTTCTAAGGTTACCGCCATAACAGGCATTGGTGGTCTTCTGGCCACAAATTCTGGCCACAGCTTCCATAATAGAGGCTTTGAACATGGACCACACAGGAGATGAGAGTTGAAGACCTCACTGACAGGGGCCTGTCTGTATGTAGATATAGCATAATACTACAGCCATGTCATACCTCTTTCCTTCTTTGTTTCTTTTTATCAGTGTTTTCAATCGCAGTCTTTATTTTAAGGACCAGATTATAATATAGTGAGGTTTAATTATAAGCCCTCCTTGGGTTTCCTACCGCACTAGTACAAATCTGCATTTTATTCTTTCCCTGTGAAACATGTGCCAGAGTGTTAGAAAAAAAAAACTGTATATCATTAATGAATAAATAAAGCATGCCATCACAGGCTTGTTTTAGGGGAAAATGGGTTGTATCAGCTAAAAATGCATTTAAATGCATTATCTCTTTTAATATTGTTATACAGTGATATAATACTGTAACTGGTAAGGACAAAAGGAGAACGTGATTGAAATTTTAGGCCTTATATCCCAGCACTACTGTATGCTGTGATCTTCAGTCAGGCCGGTTTTCAGAAATCACGCTCAGTTTTCCCCACAGCTGCTTTACAAATTTTTAATATTATTAGTTTAATATCAAAACCTAAATGGTTAATTTCATTTTAGTGGGACTAAATCATTTAACACAGTACTCAAAAAACTTTCGGTATACAAAGACTGGATGATCAATCTGAGTAAAAATCAGGATTTAATGACTGAACCTCATCCAGTGTTGTATATGTGATGGCATGCGTCTGTGGGTGTGTGTGCGTGTGTGTGGGTGTGTGTGTGTGTGTGTGTGTGTGTAAACCATTGTTTAGTAAACAACAGGCTGTGAACCATCTGCTGCCTCTCACTGTTGGCTCCTTTTTTCTGACACCAGAAGGTCAAAGTCATCCATGAGACACAGAATTAATAAAAAAGAAAATTCTTTGCTTGTGTCTGTGTGGGTTTAAATCTTCTGGGGTGTCTGCAGAAAAAAAAAAAAAAAAAAAAAAAAAAAAATATATATATATATATATATATATATATATATATATATATATATATATATATACACATACGCCTTTTAATAAGTTTGATTTGTCTGCCATATTGGTTAATTAGTGCACATGGTGTTCGTAAAGTCAGCAGTATTTTCATTTGGAATGAAGCCAAGTGTCCCCTTCAGGTTGAGACTCAGGTCTGATCAGTTAGAAACTGTTGTGGTTACATACCTACAGATAGACTATCACACCCTGACACATTGTAAAAGGTTACTCAGCCGTCTGGCGTAAAGATCAGCCTCACTGATCTGACTGTCTGACATTAACAGCTTCAAGTCATGGCAAAGGACAAGAATCAGTCTGTCACAGCAGCAGAGGTCAGGACAGGAACAGTGAGGGAGCAGAGAGACATCAGGAGTCCCAAAGGAGAGATATCAGACTGGCACAGACAGTGATGGAGGTTTAATGTGACAACCTGGCACTGAGGAGCTGAGACGGATACAGACAGAGAGAGGGAGCTTGGCTGGGCTCTTAATGACCTAAGTTGTTGTATCTCAGAATTAGTTATTTATCACACATTCAGTATTTCAGCAGATTTGTCTGTCAGCACAACAAGTGGAGACAAATTATCATGCCTATTACCTTCATCTCAATAAATAGATACTCGAAAATAACCATTTCGTCAAAAAAGACGCCTGTTACTGTGGGACCTCCACCTGGCCACCTTCTTGATAAACTCTTAGCTGCTACTAAAGCTTTCCAGATTCAAAAAACTGTAATTGTCCGCATGATTTAGTTTTCACATCACACTTAAGTGTCAGAGCAGGATGTAACTATGGAAGTTTTCAGGCGCTCACCTCTACTGAGTGCAAGTGAGCTCTAATAGGACCTGACATTTCCTATGTCAGAGTCAGAATACACCATATTTCTTTCCATTGCATTTTTTTTTGTAGATTTGAACAAATACAAATAATGAGCTTGAATGTCAAAACCATTATTTTTACACATGCGTGGCACCGTTACACTGTGGGATTTGACACACCTGTTGTGGGGCTGAAGTTGATGGCACACACTGCAGGAGCAACAATAATATTCAGAAAATGCAATGTTAGCAGGTGGGAGGGGGGCATTATAATAGAAGCTACTCACTGGCATCATTTCATTAATAATAATTATCAAACTTACCCAAGAGTACAAAAGTCTAATTTCAGGATTTTTAACTACAAGTAGTACTTTCATGGTGGGGACATTTTTTCATTCTTCAGATCGTGGAAGAGCTACAGATTTAATCTGAAACTGTGAACAGGCCTTTAGATGACATGATTGGGCCAGTAAACTGACATTATATAGAAAACAACCAAGGGTTTGCCACCCCAACTCTAAGGGCCGGTGATTAGTGGACAAAAAAAAGAGAACAAAAATAAATCATACCAGCCCCAAAGTATGTTGGCCCATCCCTATGGCCAGGTATGCCAGATTGCCAGTCAGCTGGTCAGAAACAAAAAAAAATTACTGGTGTATGCTATGCACCCTTTTTCATCCGCTGTCTCAAAATCATGCATCTATCATTATCATCGAAGCTTTCAGCAATAATGTATTTGCTGTTATTGTATTATTTTAATTTTTATCATGCTCCCCTCTGTTTGAGTGGTGATAATGAGTTTAACTGACATGCAGTTAATGGAGGGCTAGGGCTGAGTGGAGAAGACAGGGCTTGTAGGAACACTGTCTACCTGTTGCCTCACATTAGAGCCCATGGCTGCAATGTAGTGTTGGATGGTTTCAGACAAAGAGGATCATATCCAACTTGGCAGCAGCTTCTGCCATCATTACTGAACACATATCTTTAGCAGCAGGGTAGAGTAATGTTTTGCCTTTGTTGTACATTTTTCCAGTCTTTGCCATGTATAATGCCTCTTGTTATGATTCCTCTGTTGCCTTGGTGTTTGCAGTGCTCAGTGTCTCATTTTCATTTTAATGCAGCCACAATTTTTTAAGCTTCCTGCCAAAAAAAAGCCCTGTAGCCTGGTCACAAAACTGTTGTTTTGTCTCAGTATGACACCTGAGTTTACATTGCCTCATGCTGTCATTAGGGAGCTCTGCTTTGTATGTTACACCCTGTGGCTGTGGAGCACCATCAGGAGTATTCCATGAAAATTAGAGCTTTTAGTCATTGTGGTCATACTTTCTCTTTTTCTCCTGCAGTAGCTTCCTCCATTGTAACCCAAAATCTATCCATTTGGCCTGCTCATTACTGAAGTTATCTGAGCAGATCACTTTCTTTCTGGTTTATGTTTCCTCATGCCAGAACCCCCCCAAAGTCCTCTGGTGTCCCACAGGATAGACCCACTCACACCCCATGAAAACTGCTGTCATGGGGAACCAGCACTCAAGGCCACATCTGGAACGTCTCATGACATTTCGGCAAAAAGTCTGATTTTTCTTCTAGCCTTTCACAATTTGTCCATTCATGTCAGGGACACTGACCAATGAGAGCAGAGAGCCCTCTGCATGTGCAAAAGTCACAAGGATTAAACAAACTGAATTCAATCATTATCAATAATAAATAAAATGTGATTTATTCTAGTTTAGAGGAAAATCAAATGAAACAAAACAAATGACATTCAATACAGGTTTGGTCAGTAGGTGGCAGTATGTTTCTTTGTGTTCATAAGGTAAAAGAAAGAAGGAAGAGCAGGTGCATTTGTGTAGCTGGGTTGTTCAGTGATTTTGCTCATGGCATTGCTAAGTTTAGTGCCAGATGTTGGGGATTCAGTTCTAACTCTGCAAGTAGATTTGCCAGGCTCCATGTCTGTCATCAGGCAAATCCATTTTGAAAAGCTCCTATCCACAATGTTTGTGCCAAACCTCCAAGATTTGGACCAATCATTTGAGGAGAACAAGGCGGTAGCTATGCTTGGGGATTAGATGGACTTAAAGCTGTTTGTAATGGCTGCCTCCAGGTCAGTGATTACCTGGGAGGTAGCTTTAGCGTAGTGTCAGTTTTACTGGACCAAGTTTCTGTATTAAATAAAGAATAAAAACAACACTAAAAGCTTTTTATGATGTAAAAGATGTTTTCGCTCTTCTGCTGACCTGCTTTAGCATGAGCTCTGGAGAGTTATGGAGGAAAAAAGCTTAAATGTTGTGCGGGTGGTTGTAGACAATGGCTGCTAGTAAGTGATTAGCTCTGACTTAGCCACAGCTGCAGATTTGTCAGAACTGGACAATGTGTTTTTATTAAAACAAGGTCAGAGAGCAACACTGAAAGCTTTTTAAGAAAGGAAAAAAAGGTTTTTCGCTCTTCTCCCAGTCTGCTTTGATATGGTTTTGTGATCGTTGCAGGTGGGGTTTGTGGCTGCCACGGTAGCTATTAGTTCAGATGTTGCAGTAGGAAAGTTTAATTGGAACTGGACCACTTTTCTTAAAAAAAAAAACAGCAAAAAAAAAAAAAAGACCGTAGAGCCACACCAAAAGCTTGTCTTGGCAGAGAATATGTCTTTGAATGTCTCCCGACTGGCCTTGGCATTAATTTTATTCATCGAGAAGCTCTGCTATTAACAATCTATGGAAGCGATAGCCTGTCAGCTCAAGAGTAGCACATGTGTACAACGTCATTTTGTCTTGTCGCTCTGATTGGCTCTTCATGAATGTGACGGACAGAACGTTCCTCCAATCACCCTTCAAGAATTTTTTTGAAAAGTCTTGCCCTTCCCAAACACTTTCTATGGGCGCTTTCTCACATAAGTGTGAAATACATGCATGCATTGGTTATTTCAAACAGTCTATCTGGCATGTCAGGTTAGTTGAGTTCCTGGTCAGGGCATGAACAGGTCTCAGTTTGTGGCCTTGGGCAAAGTCCCCGACGACGTGAACACCTCTGAATCTCTCAGACACAGTATGTCGCTTTAGACAGAAGTGTCTGCAAAATTACATATTATATTACACTTTAATCTGACACTTCTGCACTTTGCCCCCCTTTCTTACCTCATTTAAGGCCACAGTCTTGTTTTTTGACTCATCATGGACTTAAAATAAGACAGTCATGAGTTAAACACACTGCTATTATTACAGACATCAAACTTGGAGAGGAAAAACTCAGGTTTTAACTGTTTACTGTTCTAAATGGCAACAGTATTCAGTTAGTTACCCAGCTGCTTGTAATGCTAGAGCCAGCTGCTGACTGGACTCAGACTGAGCTATTATCTTTCACATCACTCTGCTACACCAATAGTGGCATCACTTATGCCTCCTGAGTGAGGTACAGAGGTAATGATGGTGATCAAAAAATCCATTCCTTGGCAGAAATTTTACCAGTGATGGGAGTGATATCAATTTACTTCCCACCAGCAATGAGCCAACTCCTGTGACTCAGTAGGTAGAGTTGGGTGCTTTATAATCAGAAAACTCTAGGTCCAAACCCTGCTTTGCACAATAACTTAAAGACCCTGTAGAGTGAAATCCAAAATTTGAGTCTTAATACACTAGATATGTTGGGATATGGTTACTGTAAACATGTAAAGACACTGAGATCTACATGTGACTGAATTTTGGATTTAGATTGTTAGGAAGGTTTTCTCCTCTTTCCTGGCTTGGTTCAATTTGGGCGGGGCAAAATATGTGGACTCGTGATGTCATGAGCTCACAGTGGGGAATGACCCCGCCCCTCTACCACTACAACATAAAATCACAGAGCAGTTCATCTCAGTACAGCCTGTTGTTAACTGCCTTTATTAAAAGTTAACAGTCAGTTAAATGCTGTTTGTTCATTGTGAGGTAAATTTACCAAATCTACCAGCCACAGTGGTCTATGGATCATTTAAAGCATCATAAAAGGGATTTGAGCCAGAAAAGGACTGTCTCTTCTTTTAAGGTCAGCGTAAGGTCAAAGGGCAGGATAATGGCGAGTGCTTTCCTCAATTCAGATTTTTAAAATTTGAGACGATGGTATTTCTCTGGAGTGGGCGTGGCTTCTTCTCATTCTACAGACACGCCCAAAGAATTCCTGGAGCAGATTTTACAGCCTCGTTTTTCATGATTTTGAAGCTTTGAAGCTTTTCTTTTTATAACCTTAGAGATTTTTTTATTTGACTGAAATTTGACCTGGGGGTTCATAACACAGTGACCTGTCATACAACAAAGCTAAATACAGATTTATTTTCACTTTACAGGGTCTTTAACCTTCTGCCTCATTAGTGTGTTTGTGTGCGTGGATGCATATGAATGGGATTAGCTAATGCTGACATTCAATGCTCCATGTGATTGGATAGGTGTGGCCTGTGGTATAAAAGCACAGCTAGAAAACCACAATAAAAGTTCAAGCCCTTCTACCAATTAGATAAACCCAATTGTAGTAAATTAGATAAATTCAATAAGCTCTATTTACAGAAATTCTCATTGTCTATTCATCTGTTTTGTTCATTTTTAAAAGAGGTATTTATTTTTATTTTTTAAACTCAATTAGGTGGAAATTTGTCATGTAATTGAAATATGAAATGTACTTTAAGTTTGGATTGACAAACAAATACAGGAAAGTACACTAAATACAGTTTGTTCATTTACAGATGGTGTCTTGCCCACCACTCTTTGTTCCAGCACCATCACGCCAGTCATTAATCATGTCTGTCGGTAAAGTCACACAAATTCATGGCCCTGTATTCGCCTATCCCAACAAAGTGACTATCATATCAGACAACAAATGTGTAGTTTGACCTCACCATCAATGGAGAAAAGTTGTTATGAAAGTTACAAGTGGTATGTGCTCCTTGTGATCATTTTTGCCTTTGTCATAATATTTTGTTTCTTTACTCCTCTGTCAACATGATAGTTGGTTTATTCAGTATTTCTCTATAACTGATTAGACTCAGTGACAGATCAATAAAAACTCTTCCACACAAAAGTAGCTAAACCAAACATGTCAATACAGTGTAAGTGCAAGACTCTTTGTGTAAAACTAGTGAAAGTAAGGCACATTTACCAGATCCAGAACACTCTAAGCCTTCAGGATGGCTTTTTACAGTAATACCCTGAGCTTTATAGCTACCATATGAGTGGTACCATACCAGGTACCATATGGGTGAAAATATTACTTACTGCTGTTTTGTAGGTTTTAATTTATTATCTCAAAAAAAAAAAAAAAAAAATGTTCTGGGTACATTTGGACTTCAGTTTAAACATACATGGTAATGGACACCCATTTGTTTCCCTAATAGATAAACTTCCCACCCTGATATATTTGAGTGTGATGGTTTTGTTGTTTTATTTTTGCTCTATCTTTGAAAAAGCCTTCAGAATACTACACTTACAGTAAAGACCGTTGGTTTATGAGGTTTTGACGTTGTTAACAACATAGTAGGGATCCTGTGTTGTAGCATTCAGACTGAGCTGTGTTTCCAGACTATGGATGATAAAGTTTATTTTTCATGAAATAAATCCTGAGGCTGAAAGACTCGAATATGATGTTCTTTTAAGAGAGTTTCATGTGTTTACTCAGAGCAAGAAGCAGTACATAGAAATGATTTGGCCTTTTATAGTGTTTGTGTGGGCGTTTTTCCTGTGGGATGCACTTTGTGAATCCTGGAACTTCACACACTTTGACTGACAACTACACTTGAGCTGTAGACTATATTTCATACCACTCTGTGGTGAGTATTTTTTTTAGCACTGAATGTGGAAATACTCTAAGTTGTAGCTCTAAAGCCAGTAGAGCAGGTGTGCTGATCTACTGAAGCTTGTCCTGTATGCCCTGTGTCATGACATCCTGTAATACAGGGATTTCCATGAGGTTACAAGGTTCCTTTAGAGCTCTGTGTGACCAGCAAGTAGGAGGACAGAGCTGCAGGGAAAGATCAGGGTACAGGAGATCAGAGAAAGCTATGAACAAGAGGATAGTGAGAAAACAAGAATGACAGCCACGACTATCGGACCTGTTTTAAAAAACACATGAGGTGAATCAGTGACTTTTCTCTAAATGAAGTACCATAATTTAACACCCAGTCATTATACTGCCAAGGACCTTTACGTTGTTGATGTACAAACTGATGTTGCCCGGGCAACAAGATTTTTTTTGAAGACAACATTGTTCCCATTTCCACTCAGTCTTCACTATCAACCTGGCTTTATTTGCCCAGCCCCTTATCCTGTCAGCTTAGCAGTCTGCAGTCTGCATGCTAATGCTAAGACATGTCTGAGGCATTAACATGCAGCATGCATAGAGCATGCTGATTCAACCCGACTGGGTTTTCCCTTTACAGTGACAGGAATAAAACCACTCTGCAAGCTGTTTTAATATCACTGTCTTTGCCACAGCCTTGGTCATCCAGGGGCTATCTGGACAACCTTCAGGGAAGTTTGGCTGCTATAGTTTGTCAAACTGTTTGCTAAACTGCAGTGAAATTATTATGAAGAATTGTTTCATGTATGGCTCACACAATCACACAGATCATGCAAGAGGAGGAATGGCACACACGTAAATGCCCTGAGGTTTTTCGTTTGTTAAGTGAAACTGATGTTTGTCTGTCTCCTTCGAGATGTACAGTGTCACAGTTGCTCATATTGTGAACCGTCAGACACTGCAGCATCAGTATACAGAACTGTAACTTGCTGGTCTTTGTTGTGAAGAGCCAGAGACAGTCAGCTTAGTGGAACCACGCAGGGAGGAGAAGTCAATCATTGTGACAGCCGCCTCTTACTTCACACACTCTATTCATAACCAAAACTCAGATGGGGAATGTTTTATGTTTGAATGTGACAGTTTGCATACAAATCATGTTACAGAAATTAATTATTGTTATGACATGTGTGGGAAAAAAGGAGCAGTGATTGATTTTGAAAGAAAATAATAATGGTTTATTACATGAAAGAGCACATATTGTTTGTTTAACAAAGCAGCTCTGTTGAACGAATCACATCTTAATTGTCGTGCCCTTACTTCTAATCCCAAAACTTTTAAGGATTAAAAAAAAAAAAGAAAAACTATTTTCAAATAGTTAAATACAGCACTGCCATAATAAGCATTATGCTTGTCTGGACAGGGAGTATGTGTATCTAATTTTATTTTACAGAAATCATCCTAAAATCAAAGGACAATCAGAGAAAAACTGGACATATGGGCATTTTTGGCATCATTGATTGGAACAGTCAAATAAAATTATGCAATTTATTGTTGTTATGCACCTGTAGTTTTTCCTGTTACTAACTACACTTTTCCAAAATGTTGTTTGAAAATATCTATCTCTATGATCAGCCCAATTAGCACGGCATAGTTCATGTCTAAATCACATCAGTGCCACTCAACTCACTGTGATGTCATTGCACTTGTATCCAGGGTGGAAAGTTATTGATTACATTTACTCAAATTACTGTAATAGTGTAGTCTTTTGGGGCACTTGTGCTTTTTTGAGTGCTTTGTAAAATCAGGACTTTCTCTTCTGCTGATGGCAGCTTTACACCCAACGACTTTTCCTCCGATTTCAACGTTGCAGACAAAATTCCAAAGCCTGGCTTTGGCTTTAATGAGTTTCAGTTTGGCTTTCCAAAGTTTTTGAGAGATTACCAGGATAAAAATTCATAAACTAGAGATCAAAAATAAATGTTAAATAAAAAAGGGCCAAAAGTCAGAAATGAGGCCAATTCATGCGATTGATTTCATAAATATGAGCCAAAAATAATCAACACATGATAAAATGATTATAATTTGATTAAAAAGTAAGAACTGCAAGGTACAAATTCATGTATGCAAGATTAAAATCATGTAGAAATAAGATAACTATTATGAGAGTCAGTTTTTTCTCATTATATTGCACTTTTCATCTCATAATTATGATTAACAAGCATAACTTGACGGTTGCTTTGAGTATTAAGTTACATTTTTTTTATTTCTTGTAATTATTTTGGCAAGTTATGCTACTTTATTTATGACAATGTGTAGTTTACATTACTACCCCTGAATAATATGTTGTAATGCAATACTTTTTAATAAATTGTACAAAATGAGGTTACTCACTACTTGAGTAATTATTTTTGTTAAGTAACAGTACTTTTACTTGAGTACTGTAACTATGTACTCTGCCCCCTTAAGTCTGGTCTTCCTTCGTTTGTACATAATGCTTTTGTTTTGATAAGCTCCCGGCACGCTTCTACTATACACTGAATCCAATCGCTTGTAGGGAGGTTTATTGTGGTAAAACTTAGGAGGAATGACGAGCACAATGCAAGAAGCACAACTGTCTAAAAAAACGGTTAATGCATGCGGTACTGTGACTTCACACTACCAGCACGGACCAAAACATGGCAGCTTCCTGCTAAGTTAAAAATGTACTCCAAATGCAGATATCTAGGATATCTAATGAGTTTTTTTAGTTCAGTATACATATACTGTAAGGGATACACATATCTATCCAACAAGATGAACTTGTCTGATCATGCAGGGTTCCTTTTAAGAGCTATTTAGCTAAGGTGAAGTCAGACAACATCTCCATCTTCTTTCAGTTCCACAGAGCACTAGGGGTGAGGGTGGAGCAGAGAGGACTCTTCAACAGTTTTGGAACCTAGTGGAGTTAAAGGATTTTAGCACGTGTTCTTTTTGACACTTTTTATTGGTTTAGAGTTAGTAAATCCCACTGACAGACATAAAGGATGACTAATAGCAGTAATTCATTAAGTATATTGTTTTACCCTGTAGACATCCTTTACATCGTTACTCAATTTGAGCTTTTTAACAATATGATGTTTTTATTCTCTGAAAAACCAGAGGCATAATGGCTGTCCCAACAGTATCCAGTCCTTGCTCCTGTCCTCTCTTATTTGCCCATGTTCTCCTTTATGTAGTTAAACCCTGACAGCTGTCCTTCCTTGTAGCCTGTCAGACTCAGAGGGCTGGATGCTCTCTGATGTCCTGTCAGTGTCTGGACCACAGCTCTCTCTGTCTCTTTTCCATTAGGCTCCACAGATGACAGCCACACGCAGGCTGACCTTCAGAAAAGCCATGTTTTAGACATTGAGCGATTTTTCTTCTTGTTTTGTACCATTATTGCAAACTGATAACTTTGACAGATTTCTGTGTCACCACTGTTTTTGTTTTTTTCTTTCTTTTTAAAACTTCATAGCTATTTCATCATTACTGCAACGTCATCCCTAATCTAATCGCACAAGAGTCTGATCTGGGCTGTTTATTCGATTATCTTGAAGCTACTCTTGCAGCATGACAAAGCATCTACCCCACTGCAGCTTTTCTCCTGATAGTCAGAGGGGAGATGTAATCATTCATGATGGTCGAGTTATTGACAGGCAGAAGGTCTTACAGGATGTGAATGAGGCAGACAGGATGGATCAGTGACGATGACTCCACAGTACTCTGCTTCTCTGTGTATTGCCCTTTTCTGTTTAACTACTGTGAATTCATGCTGATGCACTGATTGGTATGTGAGATGTTACAAACTCACTGAGGTGTTAAGCATTTAATATCAGTACATGTCAAATAAGGACACCTGCTGCACAAGAGGCAGCCATTTATTTTGGCTCCTGCCATCTGTGTAAACTGTCAGCAAAAGTTTCTGCCAGTTTAAACATTTGGCTCTGTCTCTTTTTTACTAATCAAATAGGGAGTAATAACTCAGAATGTAGAGCTATGTTTACAAACTGGGAACAGCAAAGTCTGGTTTTGGAATCTATGTGAAACAATCAGTTCTCTTATTTGCAAGAGCAGTTAGCATGATATGTGGACAACCAACTGCTACACCAGGTTCTTTATTGTGGAATCTGCACCAAAAGTATGCACGGGAAGGCTTGACCAGCAGAATGAAGGGACCAAAGAGGGTTCGTAAGACATGGTCCATCCTGAATTAAGTGTACCACCAATTCAAAAAGTATACCACCTCACCTCTGCATGAAGTGGTAGGGGCCTTTTTCTATTTATTTACATAATGGGCACAACAATTGCACAAAAAGGCTAAGTAATGTTAGATTTTTTTAACCATGCCAAGTGGGATATGCCAAAAAAATCAAAAAGGAGAAGAAATCATTAAACAACATATTTGACCCAGACAATAACTGATATCCATGTTTGCTTGTAACCTAACATGGTGTATGAACCATTTTGCAGATTTCGTATTTTTGTTTTCTTTTGTTGATTATTTTGAGTGTGTTAATGCTAACATGCATTTTGGAGGCTAATTTTGGAGTTTTAATAGATAGCGCAAAAGGTTAATAATAATCTCGGTACACTTTTTGTGTACTTTAAGGTTTTTTCGTCACAAAAAATGTCCCACTGAAACCCTTTAAAACCAAATTTTTTGATACCCCAGCCACAAAAAACACTTGTATTTTATGATATTAGGCTCTAATTTTTCAAATTTGCAGTTTTTCCTGTTTGTCACCAAATAACATCCATTTGGCATGATGGGGAATTGTATGGTTCTTTCCTGGTTACAATTTGCGAGTAATGAAAAATGAAAATATGAAAAATACACAGGCATTTAAAGGGTTAAAAAAAAGAATAAAATCAGTATTTTATATTCATGAGAAAGTCCGATCCTGAATAATAAAATGATGCAGATAAAGTTTACATGTTTTAAAGTAAATTATTTTTTTTTATTCTATTTATATATGGTGTTCATTTCCAGCCAAATCAGTTTCTGGTAGTTTTGGCTTCACTGTGGACAGGTACCAAGTCCTGCTGGAAAGGAAACCAGATGGAAGCATAAAATGCTCTAAAATCTCCTGGTAGACTGCTTACAGCGTTGACTCTGGACTTGATAAAGCACAGTGGACCAACAGCAGCAGATGACATGGCAGCATAAACCATCACTGACTGTGAAAACTGAAAACACTGGATGCCTCTCTGATCTTCCTCCAGACTCTGGGCCCTTGATTTCTAAATGAAATACACATTTTATTTAACCTGAAAACAGGACTTTGGACCACTGAGCAGTCCAGGTAAGAAGCTTAAACCATTGCCTGTTATTCAGGGATGGCTTTACACTAAAAATCACAACACTTGTAGTCCATTTCCTGGAATCGTCTGTGTGTGGTGGCTCTTAATTCACAGACTCCAGCTTCTGTCCAGTCCTTGTAGGTCCCCTAAGTCCTTGAATCTGATTTGTGCGACAAAGCCTGTTGGGTTTGCACCTTTTCTCACACTTTTCCCTTCAAGTCAACTTTTCATAATTTGAGAACAGTGACCTTCTGTTGCTTTCTGTCCTTGTGAAGGGTGTCAAACATTGTCTTCTGGGCAACTGTCAAATCACCAGTTTTCCCCATGATTGCAGTTGTGTGTACTGAACCAGTGTAAGAGAAAGAAGGCTCAGGAAACCTTTGCAAATTGGACATTTCTACAATATTCTAATATTTTGGGATAGTGAATGTTTTATTTTTGTGAGCTGTAGGCTATAATCATCAAGATTAAAACAAAAAGATCTTGAACTATTTCACTTTGATGAGATGTATGTCGAATATATGGAAATTTCACTTTTTGAATTGAATGATCATGTAAATTGGGCAAATATTAACATTATCGTTTTGACTGTTATTATTGCATGCTGCCATTTTTGGTCACAAACATAGAGACAATTATTTTTGATCCAAAAGAGGAATAATCAGCATCAGAATCAAGTTTTATTGCCGGTTGTTTTTTTTTTTTTCTTGACAAATGAGAAACTGGACTTGGTGTTTGGTGCTTAACAAATAACAGAAGAAGAATAGATGTAGTAAGGGACTATTAAACCAGCAGTATTTCCAGTGACAGAGAATTTAATTAGATCAATATAGAAAAATATTTAGCAATATAAGAGAACATAAAGATGCTGAAGTATGTACACGGTGTATTGGAGTTATACAGATGTGCAATTGTAGAAAAGATTAAGAGTGTGTGATAATGTAACATGGATTCTGCTGGCTCCAGGAGGGTATGTTTTGTGGGGAACAGCAGGAGTATTGTTCATGAGGCTGACAGCAGAGGGGAAGAAACTGTTCTTGTGGTGTGTGGTTTTGGTCCTGATGGACTGCAGCCTCCCGCCAGAGGGGAGGGCCTCAAAAAAAAAACATGTCCAGGGTGAGAGGGGTCAGCTGCAATTTTACCTGCCCACCTCAGAGTCTCATAGGCGTACAGGTCGTTGAGCAATGGAAGATTGGAGCCAATCGCTCTTTGCAGCGCGGATGATACACTGCAGCCTGTTCTTATCACTTGCTGTGGCTGCAGCGTACCAGACGGTTATTGATGATGTGAGGATTGACTTGATGATGGCGGTGTAGAAGTGCATCATCATCGTCTTTGGCAACTGGTGCAGAAAGTACATCCTCTGCTGGGAATTCTTGATGAGGAATCGGATGTTCAGCTCCCACTTGAGGTCCTGGGTGATGAAGGTACCCAGGAGACGGAAAGAGTACACAGGGGGGAGTCAAAGAGGGTTATGAGGCATGGGCAGCAATGTCCAGCCCAAACTCTACACCTCCATTCATTATCTTCAAAGCATTTTTCTGCTCTCACCAGGTCACCAGACAGTCCACCTCACACCAGCAGGCAGTCCTTTTTCCCATCAGAGATGAGTCTGATGTTGGTTGTATCATCTTGACGGACTGGAGAGGAGAAAGAATGCAGCCTTGGGCGGGAGCCTGCGCTGATAGTTCTGCTGACAGATTTTTTCAGCTTCACCTGCTGCTTCCTGTCACACAGGAGGTCTGTGACCCACCTGCAGATGAAGTCAAGCACATTCAGCTTTGAGAGCTTGTCCTGTAGCAGATCTGGGACAAGAAGCTCCATAAACTTATTTGAGACCGCGCTTTCACTGCTGATCTGTGTGCATTGATTTAGGTCAGCCATTCACAGTGGGCCTCATTTACTGGGCTTCCCTGAGCCCAGCATTTTCTTTGGGCAGGCCTCATCACCACCAATGCTTCAGTGTGCTTAAAACATGAAACTGAAGGCTAACATAGAATATTATATGCTATATGCGTGTGTGATTTCTGATGAATTTGATTAAGTGGCCATGTTACTCATCAAAAACTCAGTGAGACATGGTCTGTGATTTTCATCCATGGAGAGTTTTTGTTCTGGCAGGATTTCAGGATCTGAACAAGCTAACAAGTCCGCAGAGACTCAACCAGAGAATCCTCAGGAGAACAGCTGAGCTCCCTGATTCTCTGTGTCAGCTTTGAGTTATGAGCTACATCCATACACCCACCAACATGACATCTATGGTTATAGGATAATATAATTATTGTATTCAATAATTCAAGGAACATTGGAGTAAGAAGAGTACTGCATCTGTTAAATTAATGTCTTTAAAGGTTATGGTATATCATGAATGGCTTATGTAACAGAATAGGGGCATTAAATCCACTGTGAGAACTTACTGTAAGGATTCAAGAGAATATGTCCAATATGCTTTTGTTTGAGTCACACTGGGATTTTTAAAAAATAATTTGATGATGTGTGGTTTTATCTAATTTTGTTGTTGTTATCCAAACACTGACAACAACTGTCACAAAAGGAGCAGGTTTCTTAAGAAGCTCTCAGTCATCTTTCTTCTTCTTTTGTATCATTTTAGACAGAGAGGTGCACGAACGTTTTTCACGGAGGACCACATTCCGAAAAATACAACAATGACTGGGTCACTTTGATATTCCTTTACTTGAGTGTATCAAAGTCAGTGTCCTCAGTGAACAAAGAGAAAAACAGCCTACATCACAGCTTTTTATTAATGGTTAATAATTTTGGGGCATTTCAGGGTGTCAGATCAGATTTCAGGGGGACCTTTGTTGACACAATGCTGAATGCCTATCTCAAAATATAGACACAAGAGCGAACTGTAGAAAGTTACCAAACTTTCTAGGAGTGTTGTTGAAACGGCAACAGATTCAAAGAATATCCTGAGGCGAGGCAGAGAGCGGAGCAAAGGAGCAGCATTTTTGCCTCTGTTTGCCGCTGTAATCCTTATCTATATTCATCTGTGTGTTATGATTGAGATATCATTATTATTTTGACTGTTCATATCATTAGTATTTATCAAATGATAAGAAATGTATGTCAACAAATTCTACTTGTCAAAATGTTTGAAAAATCAACATAGAAGTACCACATAGGGCCACACCTAAGAAGTACAACACAGTGAAATACAAGCTTCATGTTCTTATTCTGGCTATAATTTGCTTTATTTGCAATCTCAAGCTGATTTTTAACCCTTCATGTGGTCATTTCAGTTGAATTCCTTTGTGGCCTCCTCCCATCTCTTTATGATACAGTAGAACCAGAATGATTTTCTCCTTGGCCAATCAGTTGAGTTCAGTCAATATCACATAAAGTTACATAGCACCTTCCAACCAATCATCCATCAGCAGTGACCTGGGGGTCTCAAACTTACTGTTTCCCCCAGATAATAAGTTGATGAATGATAATAAGTTGATGAAACTTACACATTAAAAAGGTGAATAATGGTTTTTAATGTCATGATTGGCTGTGTTTGTGTATGATTCTAGCTATAAATGAAATTTAAGCATGAAAAATGGAGGTACCATATTTGGGCATACGCCCGTTTAGGGGTATAAAATGGTTCTGAACTTATGACAAATAGCTGACTCATTAGGGCAGCTGGATTAGATGTTTACATTTTTGACTCTACAGGAGACTCGAGTTCAAAACCTGGTCTCTGCACAGTGAGTATCCAGTATGGGCCCTTGGGCAAGGCCCTAATGCCAGTAGCACCTGTCCCAGATGTACGTCGCTTTGGATAAAGTGTCTGCTAAATAACATTGTAATATCTAGCAAGCTATAGTAAGGTTGTTTTCTTGACAATTAACTTATTATAACGTAGGATAACAGTGCTCGATAGTGCAGTTGGACATTGCCAGGTTTGAAAAAATTAAAGAGTGATCCAGTGGTAAAAAAATTGCTAATTTAAAGAAAATGTCAATCTACTGGTAAAGCAGGTGTGATTTTTGGTCAGTTTTTTGACAAATAACAGTTTTGTTTTACTGATGTGTTTTATATCAGTTTTTATTTTTACTGTAAGCCTTATTTCTGCTAAAAGTAATTTAGACATTTAATATCTGTGATGTTTCTTAAGTTTTACAGTCATTTTTAAAGACACATTGATGGTATAAATACTGAAATATAGTCAGTTTTACAAAAGTAAATCTGTTTAATTAAATGTAAATGGTATAAATCAGTTCGTAATTTTATTGTGGGCCTCATGACTGCTTGTAACTCTTATTCAATACCTGTGATTATTGCAGGTGTCCTGTTGAAATTAGAAGATAAAACTGATGGTATCACTATTAATTAAACAGTATTCTGAAGCCAGTTGTGATTTGCCTCTCAAAGAGGTCAGAATCTAAAGGCAACCTCACCATGGCTTGTAAAATGAATATTTTCTATTTAAATGACTTTTGACTATGCAGGTAAATAAGAGTCAATATGTGTTTATTTTTTATTATTAGCACCTTAGTATGCATTCACTTAATGGATCATTTCACCATAAATGGGCATAGAACCATAGATGGACACATTGTTGACATTAAATTTCACCATATATATATATCACTTTGAGTGACAAAAGTAAAAACAGCAGTGGGATGTCCACCAATAAAATTCTAAGGCTTAAAGTTGGAACTTCTGAATGTTTCAGTGAGTGCCCTGTAAAGGGTTAAATGTGGTCTGACTCCATCTATGTTTGGGGAATTTGTTCACTCTTATCGAGCCAACATATGGGCTTCAGTAAATAGTAATGGTCAAATCCCATTGCACAAAACCTCTCTTGGACAGCCAGCCTTCTTTGTCACAGTAGCAAACGTCTGGAATAGTCTAGCCAGTGAGCTGGAAATGCAACAAAATTATAAAGTTTAGAACAAAGGTAATAAATCATTACAGAAGAAGCAACAATACTGTTCTGACACATAGTATAGCATCTGCTTGTATGTCTGCTTATCTAAAGGACCTACTTCTGCCCCGGTGTTAAGTTTTATTGTATTCCTATTTTATCTCTCTTGAATATTTTAACTTTACTTTATTTCCCTGGCATTGTGCTAAAACCCCGTATCTCTATTTTTTCTGTTTTTTTTTATTTTTCCTGAACCACTGCCATTAGTCGCCCTTTAAATCTGCCAGTGGGTTTTAACCTGTTTTGAAGCAATAAAAATGTGTCAAAAAGATGTTCTGACCATTCAGTGTTAAATTAAATTTAATTTAATTTAAAATACAACATTTTTTCCATTCCCTGAAAAATGTTGGTTTTGGAGATAGGACGATTTAGCCTGATGCCAACAATTTGCAAATGGACTGTGTTCTTTTGCTATTTCTGTTCTTTTCTCATTTTCTTTTATTTCTATCTTAAACCTCTACAGCCTCCCTTGGATAGGTGCTGAAGCAACTACAGCAATGCATGTGGGACCTGTGCATGATAAAATGTAACGCACCAACATTACTGTGTGAGCATTTTAAATGTATGATTAATAAATAAATAAATTAAAAAAATATGCATGCAGCCAACTTAAATCAGACCACAGGCCACATTTGGCCCTTAGGCTGTTAATTGGCCAGCCCTGATTTAAAATGAGGCACTGCAGCTGCTGCTGCCGGTTAACAGCAAAGTCACTGCCTCAACAGGGAGATAGGAGAGGGAAAAGAGTATTTGTCTTAACGACTGTTATGATGTTAACTCTTTATTAACTGTCTTCAAGGAAATTGTATATTTTATGTACAATGACTTGAAGTTTCAGACTATTTCTCTCCATAGTCTGGTCCAGTGATTGGAACAAACACACTTTAAACTGGAGCGGAACCAGAAAATGATGCTCTGCTCTACAGACATTTGGCTCTCTGTCAGAGGAAAACTGTTATCACAGCAAAGCCTTCAGGGAAGCGTTCATACCTTTGTGTGCTAACTCAAAGCTGTAGCCTTGCAGCAGAGGGTACATGTATAATAAGAGCAAAACAGTCATAAATCAGAGCTCTCCGCAGAGTCAGAGGTAATCAGCTGGGGGTCTGTTGTGATAGAAACCACTGGGATGAAGTCACCAGAAATAGACAGAGGAGCTCTTTATTCAGGACAGAGACAACAACAGAGGAAAGTAGAGCTCCAAGAGTCATTAGCAGCAGAGTAGAAGAAGCTCAGAGTATCTGTAACTTTACTGTAAATGATCCACTTCTGCAGGTCACAGCTCAGAGTGTGGTATCAGGTTTACGAGTTAGATCAATAGAAGCTTTTCTGAGCTCTATCCAGATACTTGATGGATGCAAAGTCATGAAGAAAACATTTACTGACACTCTGATAGCATCTTATTTTTACTGGCAGGAGTCAGACCTGCTGTGATGGAAAAACACATGAATCAGTCAAAGTTGTTGAACGTTTGTCTGAGTTATTTTGGTAGATTTTTATGTAACTTGAAAGATGAATCATATTATTTGCAAAATGCCAGCAAAATGACTATTTCAGACTCGCATCCAACTACATAAATTTAAGCATGTCAAAATACTACTATGCAACATCAAGTTGATAACTGAGGGCTTAGAGTGTCTCTGTAGAGCTCTGTCTCTTCACTGAACTTAAAGGAGACATATTTTACCCTTTTAACACAAGCTTACATTGTTCTCAGAGGTCCTCAAAACATGTTTGTGAAAGTTGTTGCTGAAAAAATACTCCAGTATAGGAATTTTATGCGTCTAAAACCCCCTCTGTTTCAGCCCTTCTCAGAACGAGCCATTTCTGTGTCTGTGGCTTTAAATGGTAACAAGCTATCTGACTCCGCCCCTGACCACACCCCTCTCAGGAAATGGATGCAGCACTCTTGGTACTACAGACACTTTTATCCAAAGTTTAGGATTTGACTGGGATTTGAATCATCAACCTCCCAGACTGTAGTCAGCAGGATAACCCATTGAGCTATCCAGCATCTCAGCTGGTAGCTGAGAGGATCAGTAGGGGAGGGCAGAACTTTCCTCCAGGTGGGGGAGGGCCAACCAAACCTGGGGGCGGGCACTAACGCTCCTGGTGAGGTCACCAGGAGCTATATCTGAGAATGGCTTGTTTCAGCACAAATTTTCTGAAAGGTGGAGAAAGAGAGGGAGAAAGGGAATGGATTTTTCTGGTATTTGAGGGGATTGTGGACAGGCCAGGGGCACATATTTGAGTTAGAAAAGCCTGAAAAAGTGATTTTTGCATAATATGTCTCCTTTAACTCTGTGCTGAATGAGAGGAGGCACTTAAACTGTAAAGGGTTTCAGTCATCCACATCACAGTAATTCCAGACTTGATCTGAAGGGACTCTGTACTTGGTTGAATTCTTAGGGGCATTTAACATCTCCTAAATTTCTCTTTTAAGTCTGGGACTGAACATCAGAACAGAACTGAAGATGACTTTAGAAGGACTGTCAACCAAGAACAATGGCCTTTTGGATCAAATGGAGAGGAAGCATTAAATCACTTATATCTGAGCATCATTTATGATGTTTAAAACTGATGCTTCTATATTCCTTTCAAATGGAAATCACATTTACATACTTCACAGTCAAGTCATCTTTAAATTTACTAACATTATCAATATCCAAAAATTGTCTGGAGGACTGAAACACTGTGGGTGGGAAATTGAACATACAGAATGTAAATTTCACCTCCAGGTGGCTCTCAGTCAAAACAGTAACAAAACATAACAAGCACAGACACATTGATTTGTTCAGTCTGGCCAGTAAGACACAGCTGATAAAGTGTTTTCAATAAACATCAAACTCACGTTTTGGTTTCAATGATTTATTTCTCATAATGAGGGAGAAAAGCTGATAAAAGTGGCTGACAAGGTTAGCGCAGAAAAGCATTCTGCTATTGCATAAAGCATGGACCAGGAAGACCACTTTTATCAGCTTTTCTCCCTCATTATGAGAAATCCATTCATGACACACAAATATTGGTTTACTCTTTAGTAATTGAAGCAGTTTATAATTGACATAAAGTAGTTGAGTAGTAATTACTTCTGTCTGCTTGACCTGAGAATGCTTATTGGGACATAAATTCCAGCTAGGACAATTTAACTCACATCTGATGGCATCACTTAATCGTTTTCCATCACGGGTAAGCAGCAAAAAACATGAATGACATGCTGCTGAAGGGCAGCTTCCAGCAACAGTTCCCACCTCATGATGTAGCAGTCTTTCATTTAACACCCAGGATTACAATGGCAACAATAAACAACACCTGTCTGTCATGGTGGCATAGCAGCCACTGTAACAACACAGTTAAAACAAATTCAAATTTTCTCTGTTATTAAAAAAATCTGTCAGAAATATTTAATGTAATGTAAGAACTCAACAAAATATGCATAAAACACACGAGTGTTAATGAATAAAGTCTGCATAAAAATTCTGCATATTGAACTTTTAACTCTAAATCAAGATCCTTAGAGGTCAGGAGCTTTGAACTCAGTGTTCAGTATGATCAGACATGAGTGGACTGCATGCTGTGAATTAATCAGAAGTATTCCACTCATGAGTGGCTGTAATGAGGAGGATGTGTTTTCAGCTGTGGATGAAGGCTGTGAGGGCACATTCAGGCTGATAATAACTGTTTCATTTTCTTATTATTGCATCGTCGGTGTATTCACAGAAATGTGTAATGATTCAGTGCGTTTCAATGATTTTATTCACACTTCCCAATCATTTTCTAGAAACATACTTGGCACACGCAGGGTTCCTGGGGTTCCTGTAGGGGTCGCTACTGTCCGTGGTCAGCAGCAGGTGGAGCAGTGACAGAGTCTCAAGCTCTTGTGTTCATCAGCAGCGGTCAGACTGGGATTTGTTCCTCCGCTCGGCTTCACTTTGAGCGCTTTCTCTTCTGGAAATTAACCGCTGGAGACGGAGCTTGGTCGGGAAGAGCGCGGAGCTTTTCCTCCTGGTTAAAGGACACCATGCTTTACTTCTGGATACACACCGTGTGGATCCCCGGCGTCGCTTTCCTCTTTGGATTTCAAGGCAAGGGATGGTTTCATTCTTTTCATTTCATGTGGTGCCGTTTTCCACTAGGAAACACTGGATGTGAGAGAGAAATGACAGCTACCGTGGATGTTTCTTGTGCTTCTGTCCGTCTGCTGCTGACTCGAGTTGTGAAGGTATGTGAAGTGACTTCCCTTCTCTGAACCACTGACATGACAGAGATCTCCTCATGCTCTCTTTGTGCTGTTGGCTGTTCCACTAGAGCTCTGTTTGCTCTAAATAAAGTTAGTGATGAGCTGAGCTCATCAGACGGCTGTCTTTATGTTCAGTAGCAGTGTGTGACACAGAGAGGAGAACAGCCGCAGAGGATGATGGTCCAGCTGACAGCTTCAGTAGAGTCTCCTCTCAATAAAACAGAAGGGAAGAGCTTAGACATGTGGAGGATGTTACACTATTAACTCCACTCTGACATTTACTGCTGGCATCTGTCATGTCATATGTGACTGTGCAGTACAGTGGCGCAAGATATGTCAAGGATATTTACACTCCTATGTTGGCATGGAGTCACGTTTGTGAGTGTTGAGTGTGGGGTAGATGAGAAAGTGATGATGAGAGGAGGAGACAAAGATCAGGATACAACTTTAGTGAGCTGGAGATGTGTAAGCTGGAGGGTTGAAGAGAAGAAGGCATGGCTGGAGGACTACAAAGATTAAGTCCTAATGTTTCTCTCTTGTACTCCAAGTAATTAAATGTCAGCAGTAAGTAATGATGCTCTGTAGACTGTAAGTACAGCAGCTTTAAAATGAATTGTGAATGGATGGTGATGTAGTGATGACAGAAGCAGCACAGTGACCAATCAGCTTCTCAGTCTGACTGCACTAGAGTGCTAAAATAAGAGACATGATTGTCAGTTATGCTGTTATTTGGCTGTCAGGGTTTTTAACCATGTGCTTTGCTATGATATATCCCTTGTGGCATTGTTTGAAGTTAGAAAGTTGAAGTCATTCCTAAACCGTTGATTCTTGTGATTAATGCTCTTAATAAAAAGAATAACGCCATTTTTCTCCAAAGAGTATCTACAACTGCAGTAACCCTTCTTAAATTTCATTTATTTTACATTTCACACTCTCTAGCAAACAAAAGTGCTAAAATAACCATTCTATTACATTGTGCAAATAAACAAGCACTTTGAGTATAGTCAGAAGACCAACTGAACTTTAAATTCCAAGCTAATTTACCAAAAATTACTAGATGTGTTTCCTACTTTGACAGTCATTAGAAATCAGACTGAGAGTATTATCGGCTTACAGGATTAAAGCTTATTTGTTTGGTTTTCGTGATCACACACACATCCTCTTTACATTAATCCTTCATTCAAACAGGTAATCCTGTTGAAGAAAACACCTCTTATTCTGTTGGCTGCTGATTCACATTTCAGTGAAATCCTCTGAATTATGAAGATTTATGCTCTTTCATTGGCTGATCTGAGGATGAAACTGTTTTTATAAGGTAACAGCAAATAAATAAATATATTTACCATGTCTGTATACCTAATTGATTATGCAGTTGTAAAATAACATGTCTCATATCTAGGGACCGAAAAAAAGCTGCAGTTGAGCTGTCAATAGAATCAACGTTATTTGGTGAAGAAAATGCTAAATTCAAGAGTACGGCCTGCCTTCAGTGCAGTGATCAAACTGAATAGTTCCATTTAAACTTGGGCTGAAAAATATATTGTTTTACTATTGTGATGGCAATTTGCCCATGCTTTAAAGTCAGATTTTAGGATGTGTGATGTAAGTCAGGTGACCGGTAGCACATCATACCACGGTTTGTGCCAGCACAATGCATATAAAGTCAGTCGAACTCCAGTATGTTTGTTAAGGCTGTCACAGATACAGCACCATGACATCCCAGGCAGATGCTCAACAAGAGGCTGATCTTGAGTCTGTTCTGACTATCATCAGTACCTAGGGGTGTAACGTTTTTTGTGTTCAGGGGTCACAGTTTGGTGCATGTAGACCGATGGCGACTATGTCCGAACCACTAAATAGATAAAATAAGATAAAACAAATGTGACAGTATTTATCCACCAGTCTTGGCGGCAGTAATGCTGGTAAGTGTGGGCGCTAACTTTTATTAAACCACCAACAAAGAACAGGAAGTAGCTGTCATTTTAAATCACACAAAAGAAGAAAAGTTTGCTCCCAGCTTCCACTGCAAGAGCAGCAGAGCAGTGAGACCCGCTGCCTGTTTCTCCCTCTGCTCATGCCCACAATATTAAAAAAGAAAAAAAAAAAAAAAAAAAAAAAAACCTCCGGATGTGAAAGAAGAGACAGTCGAAGATATTACCACTGCTAATACATTTTAAAGACTATCAGGACCGGAAGATTTAGAGAACACTGACTGCAAACGTGTATTTAAGTGCTTTGCTCAGACTGGATGTATCCTGTGTTTACATGGGCTAGTCTGGGATCCTTCACTGACACACGTGAGTCTGGATTTTGCACAAGAAATCACTGCTCCAGCTTTTTTTTAAATTAAAAACAGTGTTACAGCACTCTTCATAAATCATTAGTATGAGATATTGCTCTAAAAAGCACATATTTTAATTTGCAAATGTATTTATTTTACTTTTGTAAACTAGGAGATACGGGTGATTTCCGTTTTGCTTTTTTTTTTCCTCTTTTTTGTCTCATGTGTAATACCTCAGAGCTGTACCAACTATCACTGATAGTTCTTAATAACACTAGACATAACAAATTATTGAAAGATTGCTTCAAATTTACATTTCAAATAGGGCTGCAGTTATATATTCTTTTAGTAGTCAGGTATTCTATCGATTCTTCTGACGATTAATCGAGTACTCTAATAAGAAAGATTGCATTTATTTTATCAGTCACTTTTGCTTTTTCAAGAGAAGTAGTACTAGACAAATGAGAAAAGAAGTTTGGTCCCTTAAATGTACTACCTCTATATTGAAAATTGGTATTAACAGGTTCTCCAGAGAAAATATATTTTACAAAGTGCAATGAAGTTCTGATGACAGTTTACATTTCTTAAAGTTACAGGTACAAGTACAAGTTATATAATGACATTAGATTTTGCCATATTTAGAGTTTTAGGGATCCTTTACCAGGAAGTTTTTGGTGCCAACACGTTATTTCTTTCATTGTAGTTTATTTCTATTGTCCAAGTTGTCATTAAAGTAAAGGGACACTTAATATTTTAAAAAATCCTCTATTTTATGCATAAATGTAATATTTCACATTATAGCAATAATAAAGTTTCATCATTCAGACAGCGGTCTGATGTCTGAACGATGAACCTGTAGATTACAGGTATATGGTCTATTTTTCAAATGGGTGTTCACTTTCAGTTTTTGCACATTTTTTTGTGAGTTCATCCACCATAAAATAAAAATATGACCTTTTAAGACCATCCACTGACATGGAGAACACATTTTAAGGGATAAAGCTGCCTCTGTGACCTGTTGAATCCTGACAGTATGCTGATGAACTTTGACCTACTTAGTCTCTGTCACTGTCTGTGGAAATAAGGTGTTTCTATATAATTGTTGTCAATTCATTATCAATATAAGTCTCATCAAATCATTTGGGATGCTAAACATTTTGAAAAATACGCTGGAAGAGTCAGTGCGCTGAATTTTAGATCATTTATAATTCAATGTATAACGTGCGCACATAGAAAAGAGAGAGAGAGAGGAAGCACCAAAACAGAACTTGAATCGTGAAGCCTGACGGTGTTCTGTAAAACTTTCGAGTCAATCAGAGAAGTTTATGAAATTCCCTGAAGTCTGCATACACAAAATGACTGCTGCGAGTCATACAGGTAGCGCCTATATCCAGAAATCTGCGTAGGTTCACAGGTGCAGGCGTACTGCTGTATCTGCCATGAAGCCGCGGCCAGTGGATGCGTAAAAACGCAGGACGAGTGGCTGTATGCATCTCTTTCTCTTTCCACGCGATTTTCACGCCTCGTATCATGCATGTTACGTTATAGTAACAGTGAAAACAAGGGCATTGTGCCACACAAATAGCCGTCCATGCGAAACACAGCAAGCTGCGCAACACACAGCGCGATGTCCAGGCTACAGCATGGCTGTGTATGAATACACGACTGATTTAAGCGAAGCCTCGAGGCAGATAATTTGCCTCAAGGAATTTTTTGGATTGCATTATCTGGATAATTCGAGGAATTGTTACTGCCCTAATTTCAAACATCTGACTAAAGTATTAGCTGCACTAACATTAAAAGAAAAAAATAATAGAAATAAGTGAGCAAAATCTAGAATTATAAATCTGAGATTTTTTCTTTTTTTATCGATGAACAAACCTGAACCAAACCGTGACCTCTGTGAACCATTACACCCCTATTGGTACCTCATCTTAATTCTTATTAGGCCTATTTAGTTTAACTCAGATTTTTAAATTACAACTGTAGGTGTGAGCTGCATTGTGTGTGTGAGCTAAGACTGTGAGCTTTTATTTGATAGGATGTCCATGTTGTCAACAAAATTGACAGGTTCAGTTTTGGATAATTTGCTGGTTAAGTCTCTGTATGTCATGCTGTACATGTTGTTTTCCAGAGTGGAGATTGATGAGGGGTGATCCATCTCATATCCTTAAAGTTTCTGTTCAGAGTTGTACATTGACCATGCTGCACGGAATCAAAACAGATTAACGGTGGAAGTCAATGCAATGTTGTCCTTAAACATTTAAACTCTAAGGGCACTTGCCCTCCACACTGCAAATAAGTGTTAAACTTCCTGCTGCAGAGTGCTGCCAGAGAGCACAGGAGAGACTTATTTGTCTGGCGCTAACTTCAGAGCTAACCCTGTTACAGAATGCAGAAACTGAGCTTGGCTTGATTGTTGCACATGTATCTTCTACTAACCATTCCTCCTGCTAATCCAGTTAGCTATCAATCACCTATCTCTCTCTCTCACCTCAAACAGAGCTATGCTTCTCGTATAACTTAAAGATTACCTTTAGACATCTGTCACATGTCCTAGGGAGTGATGAATCATTTTACTCTGTTTGCCAGGGCCGATGGGCAAATCTGAGTTTAGCAAATTCCAGAGGAACACTATCCACCTGACTGTGTTATGCCAACTGTAAAGTTTGGTGGAGGAGGAATAATGGTATGGGGCTGTTTTTCAGGGTTTGGGCTAGGCCAAAGTGCAGCCTTAATGCTTCAGCATACAAAGACATTTTGGACAATGCTTTGCTTTCAGCTTTTTGGCAACAGTTTGGGGAAGGCCCTTTTCTATTCCAACATAACTGTGTCCCGGTCTTCAAGGCAAAGACTGTACAGACATGGTTTGATGAGTTCAGTGTGGAAGAACTTGACTGGCCTGTACAGAGCCCTGACCTCTACCCCATCAAGCACTTTTGGAATGAGGCTTTCTCATCCAACATCAGTGCCTGGCTTTATAAATGCTCTATAGAATGACTGGGTACAGATTCCCACAGATATACCCCAAAGGTTTGTGGAAAGACTTCCAAGACGATAGTCAACCAGTGTAAATGGAGTATACTGACTATATGCACTGCTTAGATAGATTTTATGACCTCTTGTGGAAATCATACCAACGATACTGGTCTGTGTGAATAACAGAGTGGGCTATCAACCATTAAAATCGCTGAGTCAGGCTGACTGTGAGGATGATGATAGGTTCGCACACTCTCACAGAAGAAAAGCAGTGTGTTTGTGTCACTTCATGGTGCGGGTAAGTGTCAGTGAATAGAAGCCTGTTTCAGCTCTCCTACATCCAGTCTGTGTGTCCCGTCAGAACAGATTGATGCTGTCAGACAGTGTAATGATGTCTATCTGCTGGAGCTGCAGCCTGCATGCTGACAAACACAGCAGATAGTCTAGCTGACAGACACAGCATACTGCTAACAGCTAACTGTATTGTTTTTATGAACCACGGAGCTGTTAGGCAACCATTTGGCTAGAAAGAAAATCATGCACTTCCCTCACTCATCCTCTTACATTTTTCCCTGCTTTAGACCATATTTATGAATCAGGCAAAGTCAGTAGAGCTTGTTGTTTCCTAGACTGGTTAGCTCTAGGGTTTAACTCCCAGCATCTTGAGACAGAGCTATGAAATAATAGCATTCAGGAGTGGTGGACAGAGATACACAGGAGACAGTCTGTTGTCTTGTCTCTCATTTCCTGTAAAAACCTTCAGCTGAAATGTGACAGAGCAGCCTGGAGGCATGAACAGACCTGTAGTCACAGCCTCAGGGAGGATTTTCTGAAAAACACAGAATCACCTCTTCTTCATCCACCTGAGGAACGGTTAGTGTCACTGCTTTATTTTCATCTAAAATCCAACGTTTCCCAACTACTTAGTCTGGGTGTCTATCTGCTCTATGATTTATTCTATCATAATTACTGCCTTCAAGCTGTACAGCCTGTAATTTGGAAGTGATAACCATGATTATTAGTTAAGTCACATGAGCATTGCAGCTATAGATAATATAACTGATAATGTTAGGTTTTAATCAGAAGTATGACAGTTGGAAAGCATTACTATTATCCCATTTTCCCATCAGTCTCCCCTCAGATCCATGACATTACTTCATTTCTAGATGTTTTTTTTCTCTTTATGACCCAGATTCCTGTCAGGTTGTAGTTAGTGTCATAATATGTTCTCTACATTGAGCTGTAAGTCCACAGCAGAGATGTGTCATAGTCTCTCAGCTGCAGTCAGAGTGATTAAAATTTTTGTGTTCTGCAGTGATATAATACTTTAAATGTCGAGAGGTAGTAGTTTACACCTCGTGTGGGCTTAAGTTGCTGGATGTGCTGATGTGTGCAGAAAGAAATAAAACCCTTATTCTGCTCTCCACTTTTCAGCCAAACACTTTTCAGTTATATTTTTAACACAGTGGTTTCCTTTCCTGTGATGATCATACAACACGGAGACAGCATATATCTGTTCTCTGTGATTTATTTTCCTTTATTACTATTACTTTCATTTGTGGTATCCATCTCTTCACTTATCAAACACTACCACAAAGATATTTTCACAATTCATTTTTGTCTGGAAAAAAACAACAAGACATTGTTCATTCCCACTTTAGTTTTGTTCTGGTTTACTTTTATTCAATCTTTATCAATTTCAGCTGGGGGTTCACAAAATCTTTGGCATGCTGTTGATATTGGCAGATAAGACAATTTCTGCCTCATCTGATATGTCTGCAGGACATATTGTCAGGATAAATAATTGATCAGCCTTAAGTATTACCAAATTGTACAAATATATCACCGGGTATAAACATAGACTGCAAAAAGAATTGGACAAAGCCTGTGTGTGGTCAGCAGTTTGATTAAAATAGGTGGACTCAAACTGCTTTTGAAGCCAATCCATGCTTCCATACTGAAATCGCTGTCTCAGATTTGGATCAACCTAAATGCAGACAGGAGCCTGCCTACTGAGCTCGACTTCCTGTCAGCTAAGCTAGCACTGAAGGCTAACATTCTGGTTGACAGATTTTCGTCTGCTTGTCATGCTATCTGTCAATCAAATGAGACGCTAATCAGTGCACAGTGAGGTTTTTCCTAAATCTAATGGAAATGATTGTGTGCGCATGAAGACATTAGCTAATGAGACACATTTCATTTTTTGAACCAGGCAGTAAACTAGTTTATTTCTAGTGTAAAAAACAGGATTTTGATATGTGTACATTACTAACGGTGTTCCTGCAGCTGCCTCAAGCCGTATTGCAATTTTTTGCACTTCTGCATTGGTTTAATTTTTTAGGACTGGAGGTTGCTGCTTGGTGCATTCAGGAATTATTCAGACCCCCCTCACTTTTTTGTTTCTTTTATGTTGCAGCCTGATGCTACACTTGAAAAAAATAATTTCTATTCTCATTCTCATCCACACTCAGAACTCCATCATAACAAACTGAAAACAGAATTTTAAAAAATTCATGAAAGCCTACTTGGCTTTCATTTGGACTGTTTTTTTTGCAAACTCCTAGTGGGCTTTCATGTGTTCTGCACTGAGTAGAGGCTTCCGTGTAGCCACTCTGACATGAGCCCATATCAGTGAAGGGATGCAGTGATAGATATCCTTCTGGAACTTTGTCCCATCTCCACATAGAATCATTAGAGCTCAGTCAGAGTGACCATTGGTGACTTGTTCACCTCTCTGACTGAGGTCCTTCCTCCCTGATTGCTCAGCTTGGCAGGGGAACCAGCTCTGGGAAGAGTCCTGGTTGGGCCAAACTTCCATTTGAGATTTATGGAGGCTACTGTGCTCTCTGGAACTTTCAGTGCAGCAGAACCTTTGCAGAAGCTTTGCAAAAATCCTGTCTCTGACCTCTGCTGGCACTTCCTTTAACCTCATGGCTTGGTTTTTGCTCTTATGTGCATTGTCAGCTGTCAGGCCTTTTATAGAGAGGTGTGTGCCTTTCAAAATCATGTCCAATCAACTTAATTTACAGCAGGTGGACTTTAATCAAAGTTTAGAAACATTTCAGCAAAGATCCAGGGAAAGATCCAGGGAAATGGGAACCTGAGCTAATTTCAAGTGTTTTTGCAAGGCGTCTGAATACTTATGTCAATGTGATATTTTGTTTTTATTTTTATTTTATTTGCCAGTATCTGTATTGGCTAAAATGATTGGAAATATCAGCGTATCAGATATTGGCAAAAATCCTGTGTCATGTGTCCCTATTCTGAAAGGTATGTCTATTGTTTCATGTCACACTGCACAAAAACCTATGCATTGCAAGTATCAATGCTGAAGCTCCTCCATGCTTCACTGATTTATTTATTCATTCATTTCTTGGCAACACTTCTGGGCTTCCTCTTGCAACTCTGTTACATTTTAGCGCTTTGAACAGTGGGCTATTCCCCCTGGTTTAGTCTACAGAGCTTTGTTCTCTCTGAAACTGTGCATGAAGGGCTCAAAGTGTCTGTGAAAATGTGTAGTGCTTGACATGAGGGCTCTCTCAGAGAGGGACACCACTGAGCCCTCACATACTTGGTAAAATTAGACCTCAGAGTCTGTGAGCTCCTGATGTGGACAGTGGGACTGGACATTCTTCAAGAATAAAGCCGGTCCATGTGTGTGTGTGTTTTTTTTTTTTTTTCTTAAATAATGCAACAGAAATTTCAGGACACTGATGTTTATTATCAAGGCAGAGTGTTTATTACACTCGATTAATTAGGGCTGTGCATCTTGTCTGGTCATCTCAATGGGTTGCGTCCTTAATTTTCTGCATAACTGCACAAAGCTACTTTTTTCATTAATGGAGGCAGGCACTCAGATAGAGCTCCTGGTTTATTATTTATAAAGTGCTCTAGCTTTCTCTAATAGATATAAGAGATAGAGCACTCTTTGTTACAGTGCTTCTTGGCAATAAATCTGATACAGCTGGAAAGCCTGTTTATTTACCTCTAAACGATGTCACATTTGTAAGGAACATGAGTTTGTAGGATGAGCAGCAGAGCTGAGTATGGCGGTTGCAGCCATGAAAAATGTGCCAAATCTTCTCTGCCAATGCCAAATAGCTTCTGGTACCCCATCTGCTGACAATCAGGTGTCTGATGGCACCTGAGTGATACAGACCTAATTTTAGTGATGGGTCATTCATGAATGAGCCGGTTCAAAGAGCCAGCTCTTTTACATGAATGATAAAAGCCTAATCCTGTTTGAGAGCCAGTTTATATCACTACTACTAGTTCAATTATTATTTTTAAACCCCCCCCCCCCCCCCCACACACACACACAAATCTTTTTTATATATATATATATATATATATATATATATATACATGTTATTAGATTGATTAGTAGAGATGAGCTTGTTTCCTCTACCAAAGGCACAGCATGCATTAAAGAGTCAGACAAAGGCAAAGACAAGTGATAATAATTTATTTCAGCTATGTCATACAGCCCAGCCAATGAGCAGATTTTTATCTGACCCACAAGGTGTTTTGGGGAGAGGGAGACTGAACATTTTGAATCAGTTTTAAAAATAGAGCGTAGTTGGAGTAAAATACCTGCCCAAATATCCATCCTATGTTATGAGATTGCTAAAATTGGCAGGACAAGCTAGTACCCAAAGGAAGAGCAGTTTGGGAGCCAAAAGAGCGTACTCTTTTTGCTAAGCCAAGCCAAATGAGCCGGATCATTAAAAATCAGTGTTAACTAAACTATGACTAAAAATGTTTGTCAACAGCCATTTTGTTCATGAAAAAAAAAAAAAAAAAAACTGGACTAAGACTAACAAAAATAGATCTGTGATGACTAAAACTGGCAAAAACTAAGTTTAGTTTTTGTCAAGATGACTTAAACTAGACCGAAATGTAATGTAGTTTTTGTCAAACATTCAAAATGTGTGATATTTCGCCACTGTGGGGCGAGTTTCCATCGACTAAAACTAAAAGGATAGAAATGACTAAAATGTGACCAAAACTAAAATGCATTTCATTTACAGACTTAAACTAAGACTTAAATTAAAAATAGCTGTCAAAATTAACAGTACTGAAAAGAGCTGAAATTCCTATCACTACCCAATTTACAGCAGGTGTAGCCAGGGTGGGAAAATCAACAAGCAACATCAGTATGCATCTGCATTTTTTTTTTTTCTGTAATTGCATTGAAGCTGAATCAACCACATCTGTTTTACACTGAACTGTAAAAAAGGCTATTTTCAACACCTCTACACATAATCCCATGAAGCTGTTAAGATTTTTTTTAGAATCAAAGAGGACTATTTGATGAAAGGTAAACCCTCTTCCTGTCTTGTCTGAATTGTTTTTTAATAAATTTAAAATTATTTTTGTACAACAAACATGAAAAGAAAGCAAATCAACATTAGATTAAAGTACCACATCTTTGTGAGTTCCACCTCGATTGAAGTATTAGTTTACTCAGATGTTCATCATCATGGCCCTCTGCGTGTTTGTGTTAGTGTGACATCTGCTCTACAGTGAAAGTGTAGCAGCACCTGCAGGAGGATGTTAATGGCATCCTGCCAGACATGCCTCATGTGTGTGTCTGGAGGTGTGTAGTTTCAGGATGGATTAGCACACAGCTCCTATTAACAGATGCACACAGTCAGTATGTCACTACTGTTGCTTTTACACGGTCACACCTGTTGTAGTCCTCTCTTGTTTATTTATTTTCATTGTGACAACACAATTTATTTTTCATTTAATTATTCTTGTGATAGCATTCCCTTTCATACTCATTATGTATTTGTCATATTTTAGTGATATTTAATTGTTCTCTTTTGTAAATTAGTCAAATAGAGTTGTTATGCATGGCGATGTCTATTATGCAGCTTGTATTGATTTAGAAAGACTACCAGAGAGCAGATCATCTTCAGTGAAACAACGTTTCCAGCCTAGTCTCAATTTATTTTCATCCTACAAAGTAGAAAATAACAAATGGTAAGATACTACACTGATGCTGTCTTGATGCTCCATAGATGAGGAACAGGAATGGCATTGATGAGACTTTGTTTGGATTCAAGCATTGTTGATGCTTCTGTTATTGAGTGGTGATGATCATTCAGTGTTTCTCATCATTTTTTCTAGAAAGAAAACACAATCATATGGGTCGAACCCTGCTGATGGTATAGTTTCCTCTGACGACTGATTATCAGTAATGACACATTCATCACAGTTGATCTAATGTGTTTAGGAAGTCATCAGTGTAATATTAGAGCAAAGTCAGTGACGGTCAGAGCAGCCATTTGCTAACATGATGTAACTCCAGTGATGATGATGTTCATAGTAATGGATTTTCTGTCACATAATGAACAGAGAGTCTGACCGTGAAGCCTTAGTTTCTCTGTGTAATTGGTAGAGTTTTGATCATTTATACCTCAATAGATTTTTTTTTTTCCCAATTTGACAGTTTTTAGTCCACATCCTGGCTGTCATTCATCCATTTCTGCAGCCTCTGTGCTGTCAATCATCTCACACAGCTTCATCCATCAGGAGATTCAGCTGTCTATACCTGACTGACAGGTAGGGAATATACTGCCATGAAAATATTTACAGTCAGACTGCAGCCTCTCAAGTGTTCACTTCTTTACTCTACAAACTCTCTCTGCTCTGCGGTGACAAATCATTCATAAAGTCCAGTGAGCATCCACATGTACACCCTAATATGCACAGACACAGTAACATACTAAACTCTACATTTTGCAGGATGTGCACAAACAGTGGGGATGCTCATAAGTACTGAGCATTACCACACTGCATGATGATCCTGAAACAACAGTGACAGCTGAGGAGACAGTTGGTTGCTGAGAAGGAGCAGAGCCCGGGGAGTTCAGGCCTGGCAGGCAGAGCCGTGCTCTCACTAGAGTTCTCCATACCATGAGAACAGATTGATTTATGGAGGGAACCTCTGCAGACGACTGACAGGAGCTCATTATCCAAACACAGCTCATCAGTTCATCTCGACAAATGAGAACAATGGCGGAACAGAGAACACTGGTTGTGTATAATTAAATCAAGATGCCTGGATAGAATGTTTTATGAGTATTTGTACCACATCCTTTCATAACACTTTTAATTTAGACATAAAAGTGCAGAGTCAATTAAATGCAAGGGAGGCCAATACAGATAACAACCTATTGTGGATGAATGCTAGCAGTTAGGTTAAAGTCCTCTGCCATAGGGGAGTCATCGCTTCTATTACAATAAGGTGCTTTTTTTTCAGCATCACAATAGGTAGATTTAACAATTTCAAACCCATTACAGGAGATAAAATACACAGGGGAGAGAGTGGTTTTAATGTGTGCTGTAAATGATCTCTGACTAGAAAACTCTTAAGTTTTATCTTCCACACTCAGCTGAGCTCAGTGTCTGAATGAGCATAGCCAAAGCCCCATACACAAAAACTACAACACAAACCATGACTGAATGACTCACAGAGTATTTTTCTGTTTGATATTTACATGTTTAATAGTTGGTATCAGATAAATCAGATTTCTTACAGCCAAACACTGCTGTAGTCACCTATGAGTAAAATCAGTCACCAATCTAATACTACTATGATTTGGGTTTTAATGTACCAGCTGGTTTAATGGTTGGCCTGTCTTGCTTTGTACTGAGACCTCTAACAGGTGGAATGTAACCTGATAAAAGGGATCCTCCAAAAGGCATCCTTATACAGACAGTCACATGCTTTTACTGATGTTGGCCTAGTCCACACATAGACAGGTATTTTGAACCAGAGGTTTTCCTTGTCTGTCTTCGAAATTCAATTCAACAGTAGTCTATCCCTCATGCTGTGGGTGAAGCAGCTCACTCACAGACAGCAATACTAGCTGCGTTTCCATTACTCTTAGAATTGTGCAAAATCTAAATAGTGCAATAAAAAATGGTAATGGAAACACCTGAATTTTGAAAAACCTCACAAATATTGCTACAAAGTTTTTACGCTCTCATGAGGAGAGACTTTTAATAGAAATATATCGCAATGGAAACACTTTTTCGGCATTTACAAGTCACAGGATGTAACGTACGATGTCACATGACCAGTTCACTCAGAGACAACGTGGCGTGGTACATGTGGACAGAAGAGGAGACAGAGACTTTTCTTAACGTCATACTTATAACCTTATACGGGGCTTTTGCCATACATATGGACCTTGCCTATGAACTTTCTTCTGTTGCCTTAGTCTTTTGTTCAAAATTATCTAGGCAACAGCTGTAGATGTGATTATAATCGTACCAACGTGCAACAGGTTTCCAACGTCCAGCTTCCTTTTCATCCAGAGTCTCAGAGAAAGAGGATCTTTTGTGCACCATTTCTTCATGACTCCTTTCTTGGCTTCTGCCCGCAGAATTTTAACCAAATATCTGTCCTCACATTGAATATTCATTGTCAGGTAACCTAGATATAACACTTTGGTAATTTAAAACCCAACACAACTTTGAGCTTCCTCCATACATCATCCCAGAACCTTTCAATTTCCTCACACTTCCGGACAGTATGATTTATGTTCATAACTCTACATAGTCTGTGGCATATTTGCCGTGTCTTTAAACTACTTTTGATCTTTGGTGTGATAAAAAGCAAAAATGTCCTTAAAGAGCAATAATTCTCTCAGCATTCCTCTACAAGCATTTCATTTTCAAGTAGTCCCATCAACCCAAATCTAGTCTTGTCCAAACTGCCAACGCTGGCAGCAAAGTTTTGTATTAGAAATGTTGAAGCAACAGTGACTGTGTTCACTGTATATTCATATTCAGGATCCTGTGTTTACATGCTCACAAAGAAACCTGGTTTTTCATATCCCTGTATACATGAAAAATACTAGTATCCCTGTTTCTAATCACTGAATCATATCTGCGCAGGCGTCTGGGATGTTTACTTTCACAACACCAGCCATGGAAATGTTCTTAAATCTGAGAAAAAAATCCACAGAGAATTATTTTGGGCTTAACACTATGAAATGTTGCTATGGTATTCACCTCGTTTCAACAACCTTCCTATTTCATTTCATAGTTGTTTTTTTTTCAATTCATTTTTTTTTTTAATTCTTGTCATGTAAAGTTCACATTTTTCCACAAGGAAACGTAACATCAACGTCATTACATTTCACTACCAGAGAGGAGCAGGGAGAAGAAAATGTCTTACTTAGCCTGCCCCTCACTCAAAACATATTTGTTCAACAGCTACTCTGTTAATATTACAACAACTAAGAGAATGATATTACAGAAACATTTAAAGAGGTACAGTAATCATTTCAAAGATGGTGACTGCACCTACCATCAATAGTAAAATACCGTCAATAGTAAAACAAGAAAACAAAATAACACCCTATTCGCCATGTTCATAATGTCTAATAAGTCTGTCATTTTACTTTCTATTAAACTGAAATATGTTCATACAGCTCTTCATATCACTCTGTAAAGAATTCCACATTTTGACTCCAGCCGCTGAAACACATCTGCTTCAAGGTTGTCCATGCAAATAGATGCTTTAAATTAAATGTCCCTCTATGGTTCTCATCCTCTGAACTAAAAATAACTTTAGTAAATTATCTGGTAATACTCTACTTTTATTTCTGAACATAGCTGCGAGTGTTTTACTCCTTCAGATCTTTAAATTTTAACAGTCCTGCCTGAACAGAATGTTGGTGTGCTCTCTGTAACCTTTTTTTGTTGCTAATGTATGCATTTTCACAGATATGAAATTCTCATGACCTTATAGTTTAACAGAAACTTTGCTTTATTTGGAATAAAAATATTCATAGACACCTTTGTTTTTACGTGATATGAGCTTTCAGTGTTAGTTTATCATCAACAGTCACACCCAGAACACGAAATTCAGACACTCTATTTAAACACCATCTATGGTCAAAGAGACATAATTTCTTTGATTTCTAAAAAACATAAAATTTGCTTTATTTAGGTTTAAGGACAACTTATTACATCAAACCAATTTTTCAGTTTTACCCATTTCATTTTCTACACTTACTGCCAAAGTCTGTAGTTTTTCTCCTGAACTAAAGACTTTAATGTCGTCTGCAAAAAAACACAGACTGCAGCGACTTTGAAACTTCACATGTTAATCGTTGATATACAAATTAGAAAAGTTTGGGTCCCAATACTGAAACTTGTGGGACTCAATGTTCAGACACTCAGAATTAAAACCACAAAATTGTACTTATTGTCTTTTGTCTAAATAACAACTTAACCATTTCAAAACGACACCTCTCAACCCATATGTCTGTCATTTTGAAATTAGATTATGATCAATTTTATCAGATGCTTTCTCTAGGTCAATAAATACACCAATAGTATATTTCTTTCTTTCTGTTGCTACATGAATTTCTTCATTAATTTTCATTTAGCTCTATTTGTCTCCTGTTTTAAACAGTGGTATAAGCTAGACACACAAGAAAATCTGTTTCCTAAAATACCCGTCAATTTTTATGAATATGAGGTGATTCTAAGCAAGTAAATTCATTGGCTAAATAAATTTACTAGTTTTATTTTGAGAAGAACACCGGAAAAACCTATTGCATCTACATTTCAGGGCTAGGGCATTTTGACAGACGTAGCAGGAAACTTATTGAGTGCCATTTATCACACTTCAGATCACAGAGCTCTGAACTCTGAGCTCTGAACTCATTTTGTAAACAGCTGAAAAATCAAACTGTTCAGTTCATCATTCATCTAAATACATGAGCACATTTAGGTACCATGCTGCAGCCAGCTCAGACAGTCTGATATGATACAGCAGCCGATCTGGGCAAAAGTGGACCAGCTGTCTCTCAGCCCATCATCCAAAACAAAGTATCTGAAGTTAAATGAACAGTTAAATCAATGTTGTGCCCCTGCGCAGGTAGCGTACAACTGTCAGAAAGCAGGATACAGTGGATACATGGCACAGTATCAATTTTTTTTTTCTCTCCAGTTCTCCAGGTAGCAAATCCGGCTTCCTCAAAACCAAGGCATACATGCTCGAACAGAAACCGGTATACTCAAAACACCTGACAGAAACCGGGATACACAAGTCCATGTCAACACAGTCAGTGACCTCTGTAATCCATTCGGGCATTCCTCTTCAACAACATAGTGGTAGGCAACTGTGTGTATGTGCAAGCATGTCAGTAGTCCAGTTAGGACAAGTGTGGCTACATCAGCCGTTGCTTTGGTTACAAAAGTGATAATGTCACACATCAGAGATGGGGACTCGATTCCCCGACTTGGACTTGAGTCGCGCTTAAGTCGCACACATGAGGGACTTGAGACTTGACTTGGACTTGTGCGCAAAAGACTCGAGACTCGACTCAGACTTGTTATTTTGGACTCATGCACAATCTTGGGTTTTTAATTTGTCCATCATGATCTCTTGTCCCCCTGTCACTCTTGGACTCGTGACCAAAGACTTGAGACTCGACTTGGAGTTGTGACCAAAGACTTGAGACTCGACTTGGAGTTGTGACCAAAGACTTGAGACTTGACTTGGACTTGTGATGAAAGACTTGAGACCCGACTTGGACTCATGACCAAAGACTTGAGACTTGACTTGGACTTGCAAAAAATGACTTATGTCCATCTCTGTCACACATCAGCAACGTCAAACAGAGGAGAAAAGAGGTGCACAGTGTAGGGCTGGACGATATGGCCTAAAATTGATATCCGATTGATATATTATAATTGATATATTTTTGCTATATCCTGATATCAATATTTTGAAATGGCCTCTCAGCAGCATTAAGAGTGAAGCAAACCTACACAGAACTCACCAATCATGCATGCAGTAAATGGCCAAAACCCTGCAGTCTAGTCCTTCATTCAGGCTCACAGCTGTGATTATATTAGTCCATTATCTGTGCTGATGAATGCTGGACCAGACAAGTTCATAACATGAGAGCGTCTTTAGACCTTATTCAAGAAGCTCCCCTGTGTGATCATGGGGGAAAAAGCTTGTCTGGGGGCGGGAACATTTTAACTTTGTGTTGTCAGTGTTTTGAACTGTAAGGCTGATATAAGGCTCCATTGTTGTGGAGATGTGGATCACATTTGTCCGTTGCTGGACCGTCTTCTCTCTGACATGTATGACTCTGGCAGGGAGTTTTCAGCAAATTCTCACACCCAGGCAAACCTTGTATTCTGGGTTAAGTGTCTATGAGATTTTTGAAATCCTGGCTTTTCAACAACACTTGACTCGTGTTGTGTTACTGCCACCGTTATCTCAGAGTCATCTTGTGGCATATTTTAAGGATGGGCGGGGAGAGGCAGAACTGTCTGCTGTGAGAGATGCGTTCAGGGACAATAGGAGTAGCGAAACTCCAGCGAGAAATGCATGCTGACAGCTCAAACCTTCTACATAATTTATACTCAGATATTCGCAATATAGTCATTTTATACATCGTGTGTAGCAAGTATACTCGATATATCGCGCAGCCTTAGCACAGTGTCAAGTTATAAGTCAAAATCTTGGTTCTCCCCTCTACAAGTAAACACTGTGAAAAAATATCATTTGGGTTAAAGAGCTTCTACATATTGGTGTATTTACCATTGCAGAAACATAAAAAATGATTTTGGTAATTACCAATGCTGTTAATTCAGGGAAGCTGTGGCATAAACCTTACTTTGGGTGGTGGTCTTATAAATTTGTTAAGCACTGTATTTCGGGCAGTTTGTCCAAGTATGGTTACCATTGAGCATGCCGCCACGCATGCGCAAGTGGCCCGTTGATCTGGTAGTGACCAACCAACTTGATATGGAAGACGCTAAACAGCACGTTGGCTCTCTCGATGGGAAATTTGAGTACAAAAAAAACCAAGACGGAACAGTCGACCAACATAAAGTATTATGCACATTCTGCAGGAAGGAGTTTTCTTTTCACCGACGCACTTCCAGCTTAAAATACCACATGAACGCTAGCATACGTTTGAAGGAGATCGAGTCTGTTTGCTTATGCAAAACAAAATGCGATTAATATAGATTAAAAATGAATGATATTTAATCATGATTAATCGAAATTAATCCACGGCAACCCTGTGATAAATATGATTAAAATTGTAATCGTTTGACAGCACTAGTTTAAGAATATTAATTTGATTGCATTATGCAAGTGATGCACTTATTTTATACTGATAAAAATAAAACAAATCTCACCTCCTGACTGTATTTATCTAAGTGTTTCACCAAAAAACAAATTCCTGATTTTTGACACATCATGAGACTTTTCCCTTGCTTAATAGTCATTTTACTCACTCGACCTTGAACACATCATAATTTATGATTTGGCAGCTAACGTGCTAACAGTTACTAGAAGTTGGCTAACAGGCTTTACTCTGTGGGTTTTAACAAGGCTGTCTACCCTGGATACTGATTTTTTTAACTAAATGGACTCAAAACAAAGTATTTAGGATTTTGAAACAGCTCCTTCAAGCAGAGGACTGAACAGCAGCAGAAGCCATGGATGCCAGACTATTAACCAGATGTACTGTTAATTTAGCAAATAACTGGAAGTTGGGAGTGCACGGCCTTATTAAATGTAATGTTTTACCTTCTGAACTCCTCAGTTCACTTTGTTTCTTGATCCCAGCTATTTTCAAAGAACATGCCTCATTTTCCATGAATCACCATGCCTCTGTGTTTGAATTGTGCCAAGGCTAACTGCAAGCTCAAGGCCACTTTTTTGTCTATTGGCTTGTTTGTTTTTGTGAGGATGTGTGTGTGTGTGTTATGTATTACATTCATGCAAACCAAGATGCCCAAAACTGTCCCTGGAGGCAATGAATGTTTTAAAGAGACCAATAAAAGTGGCCAAATCCAAATCCACATTGGCCTCCAATGAGAATCAATGTTCTGACATTTGATAAGAATGTAAAGTCTTGCCCTTTAATTGAGGTTGATGCTGTTTTAAAATTGTCCCTGGGCAGCAGCTGTAGCTTCATGTAGTACCCTAATAAAAAATGTATGCTTGATATCCTCTGTCTCATGTAGTCTCCTCCACAGCCCCACAGTCCCTAAAATCCTCTATTATTAATATCAGTATTGAAGAATCTCTCTCTTGGTGAGATCATGTCTCTCCCATATGCCAGCTCTTTCTGCTCTCAGCCATGTGAGACTAAGCTGTTTCTCTGAGCTAAACCTCATTCACCCTCTGACATTTTACCATTTCACTGGAGATGAGATCCTAAATGAAAAGCCATAAATTCCAAGAGTTTTCTGCATTTATCCAGGTTTAACACTTGCCATTGGACTTTTTAAGGATTCTTTTCCATTTCTTAACATTTTAAGACAGTTACATTTTAATGATTGTTTAATAGTGTTCGATAGCACTATCTTACATTCTAGTTAAGCTGTGTATACATCCAGGTATAGGGATCCTCATTTATTTATGGTGCCATTTATTTCATTTTCAGTGATGACTTTGCTCCCATCTCAAAACAAACAGAAAAACTGGCTCATCAAACTGAGTGTTTAACATATCTGTTGCATGGGATATATGTCACATCTAGTTGGGCAACACCCCATACAGAGTGTTGAGGGAGAAAATCTGTGACTGTTGAGAGGTCATCAGAGCAATTGTGACTTTTGGGTGGTCATTAGAGTGACTCTGTGACTGTTGAGTGGTCATCAGAGTAACTCTGACTGTTGAGTGGTCATCAGAGTAACTCTGACTGTAAAGTGGTCATCAGAGTAACTCTGACTGGTGAGTGGTCATCAGAGTGACTCTGTGACTGGTAAGTGGTCATCAGAGTGACTCTGTGACTGGTGAGTGGTCATCAGAGTGACTCTGTGACTGTAGAATGGTCATCAGAGTGATTTGATAACAGAATTTAGTGATTTTGTTGGCTAACCACACGCAGCTGTAGTTTTTCCCTTTTAATTGAATTGTCTTTTTGGTTTAAACCAACTTCAGTTTTTCTTATTGTTGAGGATTTGAATGACAAAGGCAAAATGATTATCAGTTTTTCATTTTCTGAATGGTACATTGATTATATTTTCAAATATTACCATAAAATATTAACTTTAAAATGATACCAGAGTTCTGCCAAAACATTGAAGGTGAAGTTTCCAAGACTTTTGAACTTGCGACATTCAGCCTAATCCATTAAGTCATAGTATTCATTTGACCACAGCTTTTTAATGTGAAGTATGTCTCCTTACATCCTTTTTTTCTGCACCAGCCTGATGGATATTTGGCATTGATATAGATACTGCAGCCATTTCAGTGACAACGCTCAATCACAAGATAGTATAACAGACATAGCAAACAATGTGAATAACTTTTATCCTAATAATTACAGGGCAGTATTGAGATTTTGCTTTTGTCTCTGCTATATGTAAACAGGACTGTAAGAGCATGCTGTAACTAGGTGGGGAATGTTGGTCTTGTTTTTTAGGGTTAAGTTATTTTCTCCTTATGGGCATACATTCTTGTTCAGATCTTTCTAAAGGGCTGAAGTTGTGGGCATGTGCAACACTCATTTCACGCTTCAAACTTGTGTAAGAGTTGCAAAAAAACATGTTTTGAAGTCTATTTTTCTCTGTTCGACCCAAAGTATTTTATCCACCCTCATGATGACCTCAATCAGTGCACTCTGTCCTCACACTGAGCCCCACTAAAGCCATTAGCTCCCAGCCATTTGATTAACATTGCCCATCGATTCCCACGGGAAATGAGTCAAGTACGGTATCACCTGATCAGAGCTGCAGCTCCCTAATGGAGAGAGATAGTGAGAGCTAGTGAGGGAAGAGGGATTGTGGGAGGCATGAGTTCACATGAACAATGGAGGGATGAGAGGTGGGAGGAGATGAAACAGCCTATCGTGAAATACAAACATACAGTTAGGCGCATCAGGCATGCTACTGTTTCAGACTCACTGACAGCATCCAGCAGCCTAAGGGTTTCATATTTTATTGCTTCAACGATGAGGAGTGAAAATATTTCAACATAAAAGCCGCCAATTGTAGATCTATTCTCTCTAGAAAAGGTGCCAAAATCCATAGACCACAGTTATTTTTGCTGCAAATGCCTTTTTTCTGCTTTTACTGTTTGAAATGTAACATTTATGGCGACCCATCCCACTCTCCCTGCTTGTCTGCATGACTGCTCTCCTCTCTGTGCTTTTCTGTTTTTACGGGTGCTTAGAGTTGGTATGTGGTTGAAGCTGAAGGGGTCGCCAGCTGTTGCCTTCTTAGCTGAGTCGGGCACTCAGAAGGGCACATGAGCCTGCCTGCTTTGGAGATATTTCATCAAACATTGAAGCCCCTTCTGAGCTCATACTGTTGTGAGAAAGACCCTTGACTGGGCAGAGGGTTTTCCCAGGCTTATGTTAGCTGCCAGGGAGGTGTCTCAAGAGGGTTCAGGTTTTAGTCCAATTTTTTTTTTTTTTTGGACATGATATTTTAGGCCCTTTAGCCTTCCTGCATAGTGATTGGAAAGCCCTGGGGCCCTAGGCTTGCCAGCCACTGAGCTTATCAAGCAACAAATTTAATTGACTATGTCAACAGCGTTCAGACAACATCTGTACGGAGCTAATAAAATGAGGAAAACCTGTACACAGTGGAAATTGTCTTTGAGAAGGGATCAGGTGCTTGCACTTCTGCTACTAGTCAGACCTTTTCAGGCTAAGTTCTCTGCCCTTGATACAATTTTACCTTATCTTATCTTATCTTATCATGATGCTAGGGGTTCAGCTGGGTAGAAGAAAAATGTAAAGAAAAATAATGTATCGACAATCTGCTAAAGATGAGGAATCTGAGAATCTAGCTCTGGTCACTCACCCCCTCCCTTTTTTCTTCCCAGCAGGGGAAGAATTCAAGGCTGAAACTGAAACTGAAACTTAAGTTTTAGTCCTTCAAACCTCTAAGTAGTCTGTATGGAACTGCTCCAAGTTTTTCAAAACTGTGAGGGTGCAAGGAACCAGTGCACAATCTGCCCAAAGACTGCACATTTTTTGCCAATCTTGAGAGACTGCATCCTGAGAGGCAGATCTTATACTGTTGTTACAATTGTTTCAGCCTACATCATTTTGCTCACTCATTGTTTTATAAAGTTATTAACAAACATCTCCACCTGTCTACACAAGATTACACCTGACAGTGTAGCTAAATTGCTAGTAAAACTTTAATAATGGAGTCTTTTTGTTTATTTGTTTTATAGAGGTAGGCAGTATGTCTGTGAGGTCCAGACTCTGCTTGTTATTATAAATGTTTGACCCAAAAATCCACATACCTGCCTGCGCTGTTCCAGATGCACATCACTTTGCCCCAACAGATGGCGGCCCACCTCGTACACAGAAAGTGCTCTGAGCAGCTTGAGACTTGAGATCACAACATCATGGGGGAACTACAAGTTCAGCTGGGAAAAGTATGTAAACAACAGATAATTTTGCTTTCCTTGATTGATTTGTCCCTCAATTTGACATGACTCCATGACTTTTCGCTTCTGCATGGTTTAGCACTTTAGGAGGTCATAAGGTTTATATTCACAAAGAATGTGGAGTTTTGTGTAAAATTCAGTGTTTTTTTTGTTTTTGTTGCATCCTGATAAGATTCTGATACCAAGGTATTGGGTATCGACCGATACTAGGTACTGATTGGATACCAGTGTTAAACTTCTGAACTGACTGTACGGACTGGCATTTTTTTTTTAGACCTATATCCCACTCAGAACATGGCTCAATAAGTAGAATCTCAATGTGCAGCATCTCTGTGACCCTAAAGTTGTTTTTCCACTGATTGTTGAGTTTTTCTGCTAAAAATTTAAATAAAAATAATACAGGGAGCTGCATCACAGGCTCTCTTTATGTCTTTCCCCATTATGCTCTATTCAGGCAGCATCACGTGATTACAGAATAGTCAGCCATTGGCCGACAGATCCTCACAAAGGGAAATCAATATGACGATAAGCATTTGAGCTAGCGGTAATAAATGATTGTAATTGGATTAAAATGGATAAAAACGACATTCAATATTAGGTTTGCTGGTGTGGATTTAATCATTAAAGTCCCAAAAAGGCAGACGAGTTCCAGGGTTGCTGAAAATGCTGCCCATGGGATTTAGAGGTATCAATAGCATCAATTAGAAGGCACAACAGCTTAACCTGACACGCCAGATGGATGTGTTTCACACATCCATCTGGGAAAGCTTCAATAGGAAATGTTTGAGAAAAGGCAGAGGCTTTGAAAAAAGCTCGGAGTGTGATTGGATGAACGTTCTGTCTGTCAGATCTGTACAGGCCAGTAAGAGCATCAAAATGTGACGTTGCAGCTATCGAGCTGCGCTTGCGCAGCTACCAGAGAATAATGCAAAACATGGCGACTATAGAAATGAAAGTACTCGACTTTTGTTGTTTTTGAAAAGAAAACAACTCACTGCTGTTCTTTCTTCTTTTTAATGAATTGTTGTCAAGTTCTGATGAAACTTTCACTTTGGCAGCAACCACGCTAAGCTCTTCCGCCATAATTGCACCGGACTCTTGCTGCTGCTTGTTTACATCACGACTCTGCTGCACCTGAAGGTACTGCCCCTCATTGCTGATTGGTCCTGTCACTTTCTAATCGGGCCCAAACGGTTCAGATGGGAGCTTAACAAGATGGATTCACCAGTGAAAACCAAGGAAATGGGCATATCCATCTGCAGGGTTAACAACAGCTAACTTCAACAGAAAAAACAAGTAAGATGCAACGATTTGTGGATCAGAAGTTATTTAACTTTTGACAAACTGCATCACTACTTGTCCTGTACGACAGCGCTGGTCTGGAAGGTATTTTGATGATCACATTCTGAGAAAAACTGCCACACAGCCACCATTCTTTGCTGCTGCAGTGGTTCCTTTGGTTCTTCTTTGCTGCTCTCAAAACGGCATGCAGTGCTTTCCGGCAGCAAAGAAGAATTGATTTCTGGTTTATAGCGCTAACATTTAGCATGGCTAAATGAAGCTAAACATAAAGCTAAACCAAACGGTATCGGATTGTTGCATAAACTCGTGTACTCGCCTGCATTTTAAGCATTAATGGATGTGTTTTCATTACTGGTATTAGAATCAAGACAACTCTATCACAGAGTCAAATTTTTTTCATCAATGGCACCTTGGCTCTGTGACCCACTGTGAGACCAGTGACCTGTAGCTTGTACAACAGGATGATATGTAATGTTAAAAATATGATGATTTACTAACAGGAGTTCCTGCATTGTGCTGTATCTTAAATTGACCGGGTACTCTGCACTTTTTTCTGGCCGTTTGATCTATCTGCTTTACATGGATTGATGTGGTTTGGTTGCAGCTGGCACTGAAAATAGACTTGGACTGGGTCTTCTGGGACACCCCAGACAGACCATAGCACATGCAGTGGAACTGCAGACTAGAGAGGAAGCGATTTAGTCCGCAGTGTGCATCGTAAGCTGATCGTGGCACAGGTGTAGTATGTAGGAACTGAAGGTCAGACAGTATATTCATTGGTTTCCATGCATTTGTTTACATACACTCCAGATCCCAGTCTGCAATCCTGTCTCTTGTTCAGTGTGTAACAGAGAGGTGTGAGTGTTACAGTAACAAACGTTAACATCATTACTGTTGTGAAGAAAATGTAAAAAAAAGTTTTCCCAACCCTTTAACGGATTAATATCAAGACAGATATAAGTCCACTACTTCACCGCATGGGTATGTATTACAGAAAATAGTAATTCTTACCAATCTATAAACTAAGGTAATGTAACTCTCATTGCAGATGAACAGGCTACCTGCTAAAAGCTCCAGCTTCAGGAATTCTACTGGCAGCCCACATGCTCCCTACTGTAAAACTGTGCCTGAGGAATACTTAAAATAGAAATAAAAAACACAAAGACACAGACCTCCTTACCTGATGGTCCCAACTAAAAAATGGCAAATATTTTAATATTTCATGCAATGACTAACAGTTCATTCCAGATGAAAAAGAAAAAAGAAACAATCACAGTTGAGATTTCCGGCCTGCCAACGCTTGAAATGCAAGCTGTCTGACAAGTGTGGAAGTAGAGATGAAACATGACAGAAAAATGACATTGCAGAGCCATGCTCTTCTTGTTGGTCTTGCCCTTGTTTGGTTCAAAGAAGCCTGACTGTATTTTTAGACTATTAACTGACCTACAGAAAGTAAAGAACCTGACTAAACAGGATTCTCTCCCACTCCCAGGAATGGAGGACTGTGTGAACTGTCTCTCATTGGGTTCTGATAATATGTCAGCAAGTTTGACTTCTTTAAAAGTTATTGGCAGGTTCTTTTAAAACTTAAGGCAAATGAGAAGCATCCATTTGCACCGTGGGCTTTACTCCTACACAATAATGAAGCTAAGTGAAAATTCAAGGAGAAAGCCTGTTTTATATTCATTCGTTAGTCACCACTAGATCATATCACTCCCTTCTTTCATTCCCTTTCTCTTCCTGCTCTGGTAATCAGCTCATATTGCTGTTCAGTCCCTTAAGTTATAAGCTAGTCAGATTCTCCCACAACAGCACTTGACCAATCATCATGCAGCTGTCACGTTTTCAATCTGTCGTCCTCTTTTTTGCAGTCAGCCTGTCATTTCAGTTTGGACACTGCAACCGTCCTCCACCCCAGCCACCTCCACTCCAGCTCACTGGCATCTGGTCCAGATACGCACAAGTCTTCTGCTCATCTCATTAAGCATACTGTACCTGTCTCCTACTCCAAGCCACCTCGCCAGTATCCTGGGTCCACCATCTCAGAAGCCACTCCTCATCTGATCCTGCATCCCTCATCATCACCACCACCTTAGATGGTATCCTGTTCCTTCCATCTGCCTCGCTATGCCTTCAAATGCATGGATTCATCATGATGGAGTCTTACCTCAAACTTTTTTCAAAATTTGTTAAATAGATAGCTGTTCACTTGTGTGTCTTCTCTGAATGAAATGTAGTTTGGCCTAAATTTGCAACCTATCTGAGCAAAGTTGTTACCTGAGGTCAAGTGAGGCAGGTGAAGTTGGTGGAGGAGCAGCTTCCTTGGCAACAACTCAGAAAGGAATCTCTTTCCCTTTATTCTAGGTTTTATCATGTTTGTTCATTTTTGAGACATTTGTCATTATTTTGTCATCTAATTTCCCTTTTAGGCCCAGTGGGGACACTTAAATGGTCCTAAATTTATCAAAAAAGCATTTGAAACCGAGAAGTCTCTGTCTTTGTCCTACAGCTGCTCTACAGATGAACGAGCCTTTCAGTCTCTGTGTAGCTGTGGTGGAAGCTAATGTTGTATTCATGAAAAGCAATCAACATGATGTTGACTGTCCAGTGAGTTTCTTTTCCAGCATCACATCAGTTAAACAACTCATAGAAGATGACGCAGTAGCACTAATCTAGGCCTGAAATACTTGGAGGTTTATGTGGGGGGTGGAGCATGCATTGTAGTATGCTGACATTTTTGCAGTCACTCCAAACCCAAAAAAAGTCTCCTGGGTTGGCAGATGCCATGTCTGGAGCTGTGGCTGTTTAAATTGACTTGAGTCTTTTGTTCTGGCAGTGTCTACTTCTGTCTTTTTTGGCTCACTTCTCCTGAAAGTGCCTCCTAAAAATCAAAATTGCTGGGAGGTTGGACTGGATGGTTAGGAAGGAGTCCAAGCAGTCTGGCAGCATTTTTGTTGGGCGCTCTCACAGACCATTCATCTGACACCATATACCACAGAATGGAAATACATGCTTAAACTTTCTAAATAAATTGGATTAAACTTCCATTCAGGGTTAGTGTAAGGTTTAAGGTAACGGTTAGGATACCAAAACTTAAAAAAAAAATAAATAAAGAAAGCTGAGTAAACAGTCTTCTTACAGGAAGAAGGCTTGTAAACATTCTAACACAGACAGCATAGCTTACATAGTGCTACAAGCTGCATATGCTATGTAGATAGATTATTCTTTTTGTGTAATATTGTGTTCATTTTTAATTGTATTTAGGTGGAGGATTCAAATAAGCTGTATGAGTTTTCTGCCTTTTCCTGCACTGTATACCTATCTATCTCTGTCATATTATGTATTTTTTTAACTGTGCAAAATAAAAAAAATAAATAAAAAGATAGCTAAGATTATAAAGCTGCTATGTAAGCTACGTATCTATGTTATCTATGTAGCTAACTTAGCTTTAGCGATGTTAGTAGCTCATGTTGCTAAAGCTAACTTATGTATAGGTAATGGACTCACATAGCTATGTAGGTAACATAGCTAAAGCTAAGCTCACAAAGCAGCTAAGTAAACTAGATATGTTATGTATGTAGTTATGTTAGTTTTAGCTATGTTTGCTGAAGCTCACATTGCTAAAGCTATCTTAGCTACAATGGCTTAGGTAGTAATGTTGATCAGGTAGAAAGCGTAGCTGTGTTAGCTTTAGCCAAAGTTAACACTTCTAAAACGAGTGAGCACATCTAAACTTTTTCTGTATTTTATCCATAAAATATTGTTCAGTCTGTAAAGTTTTAAATTTGATTATTTCATGAATCTCACTGCCAGACTTTGTGAATTAAGTTGAATTTGAGAAAAAAAAATCTAAAACTGGAAATACATTGTACCAGTAAATTTCTTTCTGAGATCTATGGGGTCTCAGATGAATGTCTGTCAGAGTGGCCGTCAGAGATGACCGGTCTGCAGATAGACCAGTCTCATGGAGTCTACCTGCAAGTAATGTACAAACAAGTTAACATTGTTATGTACCAGAGTATATTTGATAGTTAGATAGATGTCCTTTAATTTGGTCCTGTTCTGTTATTTCAAGTGCTTGGAGTTAACTTGTGGTTTTAGCTGGAAGGGTTGACACCTGTTACCTGCTCAACTAAGTAAGTCCTGACTGAGACTCATTCTCTTTCAGGGGGTCCTGCTGTATTTACCTCAACCTTCCTTTGTGTGGTTTAATGCATCCATCACTACAATCATGTGACATTTTCACAAATCCAAACATTCAGACATTACAGACACTTTAAAATGACATGCCACACTATATATGCTTGATAGCCCCATGGTTCACTCTCCAGATGTTGGTCGTCATCGGCCTCTCTTGTAATAAAGTCATGCGTCATGCTGGTGTAGTCAGGAGAGGCTGGAGGAGTGGATGTGTCCCACGAAGAGGTGAAGAGAGACACAGCAGGCAGGAGGCCAGGATAGAGCAACACAGCACAATCCACTGCCAAGACTACACACAACACAGCTTCACACATACACTGTCATCCTGCCAGAGGTTACTCAGCTGGCTGCCATAAAGACTCCCACCGCTGAGCCGGCTGTCTGACAGTAACAGCCTCTAGCCTTGGCAAAGGACAGGGAGCAGTGTGTCACACCAGGAGAAGTCAGGATGGGATCAGTGAGGGAGAAAAGAGTCAGAATGTGTCCAAGAAGCTACATCCAGTGCTAAAAGTAAAGCCAATGTAGAAGTTCAAAAACATTTTGAATGTCTTTTGAAGGTGGCTGCAGAGGCACTGAAAGTCTCAGTCACACCTTGTGTAAAAGGGCCCATTTTTACATTTGAAATCAGAATGTTTCCAGCCTGGTTTAGGAAAAAAAAGTAATTCTGTTTGGAATACCCCATCTCTAAGGGGTATTTTTTATTTATTTATTTTTACAACTTCCCTGGTTTGTAAAAGGATACAAGTACAAATGCACTGACTGTAAAACTCCAGGCAGATACTGGTGTTTAACATAAAGATGTAGCCAATACCAATGCTGCTGTTATTTCATCACTACTTTTGGTTAAAGTCTCCTAATAGGCAGACATTCAGTCTCACTTTTGACCATGAAAACAGATCAGAGTTTGTCTAAATGGTCCCAAATTTTTATATTTGGTTCTGCAATTAGGTACCAAGACTCCAGTATAAAGTTGATAGGACACAACATATAAAGAGTGGTATCTGATGTGTTCATATCACATAATTGAGCCAGTGGCTACTGCTTGTTAGCAGGGTTAAGACCTCCAGCTACAGTCTTTTTGAATTCACTACTGACTGCACCTACACAGCCTGCAGGTGTGAGTAGGCATTGGGAGAATGTTTAAACTGTCCCATTACTCGGCTGATTGCAAATCCATCCAAAATGCTGTACTGGCTGCAAACGCAGCTGATTTTGACAGCCAGCTGGAGTGTGTTCGCAGTCAAACTGCTGTCTGTCATTGCATTTCTGTCACATTTTAGTATTATCTGTCAAAACAACATGCACTTTAGATTTTGTCTGTTCCCCATGTTTGACATACATTAACTACCGCCATTGATGCATGCCACATTATTTGCAGTTGGGCTGATGTACGTTTACATGACAACCATTGGTCGATGCCGATGCTGGACAGATGCAGTGGTGCGTCACTAGTAGAATCTGCACTCAATTGCAATAAAAACCCGTCTATGAACATTTAATCTGGATTCAGTGATATTTTGATCCTGATTTCCAGAGATTTATGTGATATAGATTGAACTGTCCATTTGGAGAAGCTGAAGTTTTCACTATTTGTGTTTTTTGGTAAGGTAAAAACCCGCCATAAAAGTACATTTGCAGTATTTTTTCATAAACCCTTTATTTATCTTTACCTAAAAGTGTTAAAACTATATTTTAAAAAGCAGCTTTAGTTGTTCTTGCTCTACCTAGGATGGGGATATCTCATATTTAAGAGGCCCAGGATCCTCTTCTAGGTGTCTCAGCCTTACCCAGTGTGTGTGTAGTATACAGTATGTGCATGTACGTGCAGGTGTCTCACATTATATGTGATAAAGCGGAGAGCATCACAGCCTACTTAATAACAAAAACCTGCCTCTGGTTTTATTTTTACCTCAGAGGATTGGGCTCATCTTTTGTTTCAAATGCTGGTCTGTTTTTTCTCTTCCTCTCCTCTCTCCAGAGTCTGAGCTTATTTGTCCCCACAGAGAGCCTTCATCTTTTTCTTCTTCTCATTAAATCAGAAACAAAACATATCCATTTATTTTAAAAAAAACATAAAGACCTAAAACTACTTGAAATGGTTAATATCATATTTATCATGCTAAATATTATAAATACAAACTTTGGGTCTTACATAAACAAAATATTGAAGACTGTTTATTCACCTGGCAAAATGTTCTTGTCATTTGATGTTTTGCATAATTGCAATCATATTCTGAAAAAAACAACACACTAACTTTCCAAAGTGATGAAACTAGATTTTAGTTAATTTTTGGTCTCGTATACAAATTAGTATATAGAATAAATAAGACCAGGTAAATTATACATTTCCCTATTGATTTCAGAGATGTTTAAAATGAATGAGGCTGATCTGCTGAAAATTTGCACAGAACTGATGAACTAAAAATCCGAAGAGGCAGCCAGTAAGGTGCTGAAGTTTTTATACAGTAAAAGACTCTCTCTTGATGGTGTGGTTTGTTACTGCTGCCATGCCAGCTTACCGGACACAACACATAGACTGTTAAATACATCACCTACATAGGATATATTTCACATTAATATAGAAAACCTTCTATATATTTAGGAAGGGCAGGACTTTTTAAAAATTCTTGAAGGTGCATGAAGAAATTTTCTGTCAAATTTGTCACAAGCCAATCAGAGCGACAAGACAAAATAAGGTATTAGATGATTTTCAACTCTGGTTGGAAGTTGAACTCATCAGACAAGCGCTGCCGTAGTTTATGAACAGTGGAGCTTGCTTGTGGATGAAAGTCTTGGTGAGGCTGGTTAGGCTAAGGAATGCTCTTGTTTTATTAAGGAAATGTAATCCGAACTAGGGATTCTCCGATACCATTTTTCCTTCCTGTTATGGTTCCTTTACCAGGGTGTTAGGTATTGTCCGATACCAAGTACTGATCCAATACCGGTGTGAAGTTTCTGGACTGACTGTGCAGACTAGTTAATTATTTTAAACCTATATATGACTTAGAATATGGCTCAACAAGTTGATTGTTAAAGCTGTTTACAACAACCCTAATCCGAGCCATTGCTACCCTCTACCAGTACAACTAAACCCAGCCTGTAGCTACAGCTCATTAACCTAAAATGACACTCTTTGGTCGGGTCTGTTTTTGGACTGTTTCAGATTGAACCTAGACTTGGAATCAGACCAATTCATCTGCTTTTCAATGTGAGTGCTGGTCCAGGCACATAACAGCATTGTGTTTGGTTCTAGACTATAATTGTGTGCATCTTTATGTTTTTAATCTGTTTGGTTGTTTGTCTTAACTCTGGTGTTCATGCAATGTAAAATATGAGCTCTGTAGCTCTGTAGTACGTTATAGTACAATGTAAAGTTTCAACCAATCTCAGTCCTTAAAACATACTTTGAATTGTAAGGAATGTTGAATTAAGAAGACTTTAGTTGACATATAGGTCTGTTAGTCCAGCCTTAAAATTCACTCGTTTGTTCATACAGCCAATATTTACAGCTGATCTAAGCAGATTTTTATAGCCAAAATAACAGTCAAAAATATTGGCTGAAGTTTTCACATCTGCCACTACAGTATCATGTCGTGGATATTGTGCATCCCTAATAGTTGCATATGGGTTTGAATGAATTTTTGCAAAGATATATTGTGATAGATTTAAACAGTTTAATGGTTTAATGTTTGTTTGATCAAACACAGTAAGTATAGTAAATTAATGAATTTTAAAACACAATTGAATGCAAGAATGATATGAATGTGAAAAGAAGTTAATCTAATTTCAATTATTTGAAAAACAGGAGGATATTATGACCATGCAGTTCTTGGGTTCATTTCTGCAATGCAATGCAAATTTATGTGTTGCTCCTTTTTTCCACTTAGAACATGTGTATAATTTTTTTATTTTTTTCTCCTTTCATTTGAATGCTTTGTCACCTACCATCGAGCATGTAGCAAGGCTTTTAAAATAACATATTGAAGTTATCTAACTTAAGTGGAAACCTTTGAACTAAATGAAAAAACCTTTCAAAATAAAAGGTGGAAAATGATTTAGTTTTTGAAGAATCCAGTTTTCTTTCTTTCTGTCCTTTTAAAGTGGGGAATTTACACATTTTTTTTAAAGGGGCTCTATGCAAGATTTAGAAAAATGTCAGTGTTAGTGACACCGCCGGCCATTAGGCAAACTACACCAATATTGTGTTGCTTGTCCCCGACGGCGTGCTCCTTGCTCATGAATGAGCCTCTGGTTTATCAGCTGATACACACACAGACCGAGGTGATTTACCGGCATCATGTATACAGAGGAGGTAAGTGAAGTTGAGTTGTTGAGCAGAAGCAACAGGGCTAACATTGCTTAGCTCTGATAATGGTGCCTTGATCAAGGAAATCAGTTAGCTGAAGTTACGTTTTGAATTTTATTTTGTATTTGTATTATTTTGTATTTTATAAAGTAAGTTAAAAAAAAAATAAACTCAATAAGTTGCATCCAGTGCAAGGATGCAAGATACAATGCAATATTATCTGGACAACACTAAATGAGCAACGCAACGTCCTCGTTGCTTGGATAACATCTTCATAAGCAAGCTAACATGATGTAGCATATGGTTTATAGAACATAAAACACTACACTGTAATTCATGGTCTGGAGTGATGCCTTACCTTTTCAACAGAAGGACGGCCATCTCTGGATCGGTATTTATCCCAAGCGCTGAGTTAAGCTCCCTCCATTTCTCAAATGCTCCACCGATATTTACCCTTGAATTCCCCCGGCATCTGTTACATTCTCTTTTAGCTTGACAGGCTTCAGCAGATAAAACTGTCTTAGTTTTATTATGTTTTCGTGGAGTTTGTGTGGGTGTTTGGGTTGAGCTAGCTGGTCTTTCACTCGCAGAAGCAGCCTTCTCCATTGCCATTTCTCTCTCTCTCGCTCTTCTCCATTCCACACGCCGTTGCCAGGTATAAACAGAGCAAGGGGGTGCGCACATTACGTAGTACCCAACGTCACTTCTGTTGAGATTTTGTGGAAAATTCAGCCCGAGTTCTTCACAGAGAAATGACTCCACAGGCTTATGCAGGCCAACTAGAAAGACGTAAGCCTCATTCTTCACATTGGGGTAAAATGTGCACCATTATATACTCAAACGTGGGAAATTTTAAAGCAAAAATCTTACATAGAGCCCCTTTAAGAAATTGACAATTTTCGTGAGTCATACATTCATAATCTAAGCATGTGTTACCTTGTATATCTAAATGACATTGCAGCCTTAGTATTTAAAATGGGAATACTTCTTGGTGCATGCATTTAACCTAGCCCAGCCCCAGGATGCTTAACTGTCTGTCAGAGGTATAGATTATCTACCTATTGATGTTTCTTGTCTGTGCTGTGGCCTCCATCTGTATTCAGAGCTGGTGGATCTCTCTTACCTGTTCTGATTTCCTCCTACTGATAATTTGACTGTGATTATGGGCCCAGTATGCTGCATAACGACAACCTACAGGGAGCGTTGGGAAGTCTGAAGGTGGTGAAACAGAGCTGCATGAGAGTCTCAGTGAAGCTTGCTGATTCTCCTCATCCAACCTGAACTCTCAGTGCCTTTAAGTCTTCTCTTATCTCTGCTCTAAAGTTGATCCTTTCAGTAAAGTCTCATTACTACAGCATTTAGAACTAACCATTTAATGTTCCTTTGAAATGTTAAGTGTTGAAGGACACAGAGGAAACTATAAATGAACTAAATATGAAAGTGCAGGGTATTGACGAGAGCCATGAACATGAAAACCACCTGAGATTAGGAACATTTCATCAGTCAGTGCTAGGCCTGGGTGATATGGCCTAAAAATCCAATCCCCGATTGTCTTTCAAAAATTTCGATTTTTGGTTTTAAACATTTTTTTCTTATCCTTGTTTAAAAAACACACACAAATGACCAAAAAAGTAAAATCATGTTTTTATTTTATTTTATTAATTAACTGTAAAAAATACCAACTGAATTTTCCTCTTGGGTTAGAGCAAGCTGTAATTTGTTCTCTAAAATGCACCTTTTTACTGCAAGGAGAGTTTACATCAACACAGAAAGGCTGCAGTTGTTTGCAGAAACCTGTGCTGGCATACAGAATTCATGTCCGAGCATAACAGGAAAAATATGTTTCTGTATTCAGTATTGTGTTACTGTTTCTATAGTGTTATGTTTCACTTCTGTAATGCTGAAGGGAGTCAAGCTCCAATTTATTACACCTTTTTTTCCACAGGGGGCATTCACAATAAAAGCCCTTAATAAATAACAGCTACAGACTTCTATTGTCAAGGAATTGTGGGAAGTAGCATTTTTATCATTGTTCAGCTAAGTTTCTGAACGCATCCATTTATAAACTTGTAATGACGGCAGTGCAGAAATCCATTCTGTTGCAGAATTTTTATAATTGACAGTATTGATACTGGTTTACTGCCCAGTGCCCACCACTAGATTTCAGTGCTACTGACTGCTTTAAGTTTGTTTGATGGGTGTAGTGGTCTTGTCGACGAAACTCAGGATTTGCGCCAGTAGCCTTGCTATTGTGTGTGCGTCTCTGTGGTGAAGGTGGGGGAGGGCGTAAACTATGGGAGCCCCAAGGGGAGTGCAGAGGAATATCCAAAAATCTAGATTTTTATTTTTTAATTCGTCCTCAAAAAAAAAAAAAAAGAAAAGATCGAATTAATCAATAAAACCGACATATTGCACAGGTCTAGGCAGTGCACTGGCTTAATTACAAGACCAAACTGTATGATAGCACAATGATGCTAATCAGTGATCCTATATTCTGCTCTTACATGTTTAAGCTAGCTGTTGCACATCTTCTCTGAACTCAAGACTGATACTCTCTGTTTTCTGTCTGCAGAATCAATAAAACATTAAAGTGAATGGAGAATGGGCGTTGTTAAAAACTCCCACAGGGAGAGGTTATCCTTCAGAACCAAGCCCGACTCTGGTCTTCTCTCCTCTTCTATCTTTACACTTCCACCAGTTTTAATTAGAAAGATGTATGAGAAAAATAATGGAGCTGACTGAGAAGGAGCCAAAACAGGTTGAGCTACAGAAATAGAACTAACAGAGAGAAGCAGACACAGATGATTAAAGTGAAGACCGATGATGTTAATGCATTTAGAAGGTTTCAGGTCCAAGAAATAATCAAGAGTGTAGTCGAGGTCTCAGAGTTCATTTTCAGAGAACAGTGCTGTGGATGACTTGAATGTTGGATGTTTAGCTTTGAAATAACAGAGTGGCAGCGCTGGCATTACTGTGAGAATCAATCAGATGCTGTTTATCCTCTCATCTCACTCTTTCATTGGTTCAGTCGTCCACTGAGAGAAAAGCTGTTCAGTTTGATTGATACTGACAGGAGATCAGATCAGAACTGTGAACAGAGGAAATGATACTAGAATCATCCACAGCCCTGCTTTGCTGCGAAAGAAGAACTGGAGAGGTAATTCAGGATGAGGTTTGTTGTATCAAGACCAAATACACTGAATCAAAATATGAGGTGAGAAAAACCTCCACATTTTTTAAGAAATTCAGAGAAAGTTTAACAAGACATATTCCTAAACATACATACATAAATAAAAGTAACCTTTACTAGCAATAGTGAATGTTTCATGTAACTCCTCAAGTAATTTCTGCTCAAACTTGAGCATTAAGTTGCAAATAGTACATTAAACAATAGGCTTTCTAGGTTTTAGTTAAAGAGGGGGTATTATACTTTTCTGATTTTTAAAAAATACATTTAAAGTCACAATGTTGGGTGTCCATACTTAACGTCTGCAAATTTTCAAACTGCAAGATAAACGTATGTGGCAGTTAAAGAGACAGCAGCGAAAACGAAGCGTTTCATACGGAGGTTAAAATAAGGGTTTTTCTGGACACCAGTGTGGGAACATGAGGAGGTTTTTGAGCTGTAAACCATGTAAAGCTACTACGTGGGTATCAGAGAGATGTGTAAAGCATAATACCCCCACTCTAATGTATTTATTATAAATTTAGAGATATAAATTTAAGTATATCTGTTGCAACATTTCACATTCTTTAAATACCTCTGGTCTCATAATTATTATCTGGTATTGCTTATTTTTGATCACATTAAAGTTACAAAAAAATACTCATCTTTATTTGAGCAAACTGCTTTAATTCTATAACACAGCTACATATTTACTTCCCAAAAAATTACTTGAAAACCTTCTTTTTTCTCACGGATAACTTGCCCTTAAATTTATCCAGTGTTCAGTCCACCTTACATACATTGGGTCACTCCCAATGTATAAATGAAAGGCTTATTCTCAATAAATCAAATGTAAAGAATTGTATTATTTAGGTGAAGTTAAACACTAAATTAGATAGGCCCACTAATGCATTTCATGTTTCAGTTTAACCAAGGTTTTTATGCTAAATGCTACAAGGCTAAAAATACTTTACCTTTAAATAAGCAAAAACTGACTTTTCACTCTTCTTTATGATGGCAGGGCACTGTTTTAAAACTTCTAGTCCTCAGTGGGAGAAATACTTTTCCATTTTTCTTTGCAATGATATTCTCAGTGTTTTTCATTTCTAGCAGCATATCTACTTTGTTCTTCTCCAAAGTTGCTGCTGTGCCTCCAAGTGGCAGCAGAGGCAGGTAGTTACCTTCTGCCTTCCTTTGCCTTCTGATGCCTTTCTTTGAACCTCTTTTGTTTGACTTCTGTTTTTCATTGAGTTCACTGTCAGTTCCTGATAGGAAAGTCGACAATATCTTAATTCTACACTATGATTCCCCATTTGGTTATTGATTCTCTGCTGCCATCTATATATGCCATTGATCAACCCTGGCTCTCTTAAACATGGGTATTTTTTTAGTGAATGATTTGACCTCTGCTAAAATTTGGGTAGTGCTGGAGTATGCAATTTAGCCAAACATAGCCCCTGTGAGCTTCTCCAGGAAACTGCTACTCAATCTGGGATTGTTCAGCAGGGTACCATCATGTTGGTACATCCTGTTACCTGCCTCTAGCTAAAGTTCTACATCGTAAGAGAATTTCAAACTTGCTGTGCCACGGTTGAGAGCAAAGGGGTTTTCTGCTTTCATCAGAGGAAGAGAGAAAAATGGTGTCTTGACATTCAGATGAGTGGTTAAAAAGGTTAACCTTGCAAAGCAGATAGATATACCCGTCTCTGTGTTTCTCACTGGAGAATCCATCTTGTAAAGCCCCCATCTGAACAGTTTGGGCCTGATTAGAAAGTGACAGACCAATCAGTGATGAGGGGCAGTACCTTCAGACGCAGTCGTGACGTAAGCAAGCAGCAACAAGAGGCCGGTGCATGTGGAAGAGATTGGCGGTATTGGCGGGTTAGGGTATAGACATTAGCGTGGATGCTGCTAAAGCACCAGTTTTATCAGAACTTGACGACATTTCTTTGTTAAAAGAAGAACAAAGAACAGCAGTGAGTTGTTTTGAAAAATGACAAAAGTCGTGTACTGACATGTCTGCAGTTGCCATGGTTTGCGTTATGCAGTTCTGTATGGAGTTTACTCCTCGGTAGTGGCTATGTCACGTGTTTTGTTGCTTTGATTGGCCTGTAAAGATGTGACAGACAGAATGTTCATCCAGTCACCCTCTGAGTTTTTTTTTCAAAGCCTCTGCCCTTTCCCAAACACTGTGTATGAGAGGTTGTGTGTGAGCTTATAAAAGGACAGTTATCAGGGTTCTTCCAGCAGAGGAGAGTCGATCTCAGAATCAGAATTTACTGTGCCTTTACAACCTATAAAGTTGCTTTGTCCTGTGCATCCTTCAGTGGAGCTCAAAGTCACGAACTGGAGATCTAAATCCATATCTTGATACATTAGAATAAAATCCCAATAAATCTGAAATTACTCTCTGACAACACAGGTAAGGTCCTCGAGGCTGCTTCGAATGCCTAAGGGTAGAACCAGTTTGCCAATATCACTTCCTTCAAAAATAATTCATAGCTTTCAGGGGTGTTCATCTTTGCAGAGAAGCATGCATCAGAAACAGGAATAAGGATTGAATTTTGTGTCTGAGGATCCTGATGCTATAATGTTGCGGTTAGGTCAGGTATTGGAGCATATGCAGGTTTTGCACTTCGCTACCCAACATCTGGTCCAGGGCACCCAGTAAACAATGAGCTGAATCAAGCCGGGAAAGTGCACCAGGTTCCTATAAAAATGCAGCTCCCATTTCTTTGTCTAGCATTTCTGCTCTGCTGAGCATTAGACAACAACACCCAAAAATGCACTGAGGAGAAGTTGTCACAAAGTAGACCAGCCGGCGCCTCTGGCCATTAGTGAGTCTCCAAGTCTCACAAGAGTATAATCAGACCAGGAGGACCAAGGACCAAAATACATTGACTTTTGCAACCATCAGTTCATGTGCGAGTACAAGTCTGCGGTTGATATCTGACTCAAGGTTAGCAGATTGGTTGATAACACTGCCAAGGTAGGTGAACTGCTCTTCCACTTCCAGGCTCTCATTTACATTCCCAACACCTCAGCCTCCTCACTCAGCAACTTAATAGCTCTACAAGGACATCTAATAATAATAATAATATCTTGAATTTATATAGCGCCTTTTAAGAAACCCAAGGACACTTTACAGGAACACATAAGACATGGACAGTCTACAGTCTCTGCAAGAATCATAGCATCATCAGCAAAATCCAGATCGGTGGTCTGGATATCACCAAATGACACTACACAGTTCACTTCCTCTGTTACCTGCCCTATTAACCAGTCCATACAGGTACTAAAGAGCATAGAGGCTAAGACATCTGCCTCACCCCGGAATCAACTGGGAAAATGTTATATATGTGTTCCTTTTGCATTTGATTACATAAAAAGCACCACAGTTATCATAGAAAATACAACATGGAAGTAGTTTCCACCCAAAGATGTAGCAAGCATGAGGAGGTAGCCAGAGAGACAGAGAGAGCAAAAGAGAAAATCTGATTTATTTTAATTGTAATGTCTTTGACCGGTGTGTCTAATTTGTGAGTCTAATATGGTTGGTGACCCTTTCCAAGTCACAGGCTGGAAAATTAATACAACTAAATTAGCCATGTTACTGAGTTTTACCATTATCATATCAATATTCAGTGTTCTGCTATCTTAACAAATCTAGTTGCAGCATATCTCCCTTTTTTTGACTCATACAGTCATGGACGAAAGTATTGCCGCCCCTGGAATTTTTTCCAGAAAATGCACCATTTCTCCCAGAAATTGTTGCAATTACAAATGTTTTTGGTTTGCACATGTTTATTTCCTTTATGTGCACTGGAGCAACACAAAAAATCCAAAGAAGAAGGACAAAATTGACATAATTTTACACAAAACTCAAAAAATGGGCCAGACAAAACTGTTGGCACCCTTTTAACACTGTGGGTAAATCATTTTTTCAAGCATGTGATGCTCATTTAAACTCACCTGTGGCAGTAACAGGTGCTGGTAATCTAGAAATCACACCTGAAGCCAGTCAGAATGTTTAAAAGTTGACTCAACCGTTGTGTTGTGTACCTGTGTGTGTCACACCAAGCATGGAGGAGAGGAAGAAGAGCCCAGAATTGACTGAGCACTCAAGAAGCAAATTGTGGAAAATTTTGTGGACAGATGAGACTAAGGTAGAGCTTTTTGGGAAAGCACGTCGTTCTTAACTTGACACGCCAGATGGATTTGTTTCACATATCCATCTGGGAAAGCTTCAATAGGAAACGTTTGAGAAAAAGCAGAGGGTTTGAAAAAACTCAGAGTGTGATTGGATGAACGTTCTGTCTGTCACATCTCTACTGGCCAATAAGAGTAACAAAACACATGACGTAGCCGCTATCGAGCTGCTCGTGCTCAGCTACTGAGGAATAACATGAAACATGGTGACTATAGACATGTAAGTACTTTACTGTTGTTTTTGAAAAGAAAACAACTCACTACTGTTCTTTGTTCTTTTACCAAAGAAATGTCAAGTTCTGATAAAACTGGTGCTTTAGCAGCATCCACGCTTATCTCTTCCACATGTACCAGCCTCTTGTTGCTGCTTGCTTACGTCACGACTGCGTCTGAAGGTACTGCCCCTCGTCACTGATTGGTCTGTCACTTTCTGATCAGGCCCAAACTGTTCAGATGGGGGCTTTACAAGATGGATTCTTCAGTGAGAAACACAGAGACGGGTGTATCCATCTGCTTTGCAAGGTTATGTCATTCTACTGTTTACAGAAAATGGAATGAGGCCTACAAAGAAAACAACACAGTACCTACAGTCAACCATGCTGGAAGTTCAAAGTCATTTTGGGGTTATTTTGCTGCCTCTGGCATTGGGTGCCTTGACTGTGTGCAAGGAATCATGAAATCTGGAGACTATCAAAAGATCTTGGGCTACAATATAGCGGCTGTCGTCAGAAAGCTGGGTCTGCATCAGAGGTCATGGGTGTTCCAGCAGGACAATGACCCCAAACATACCTCAAAAAGCACCAAGAAATGGTTGGAGACAAAGAGCTGGAGAGTTCTGAAGTGGCCAGCAATGAGTCTGGATCTAAATCCGATTGAACACCAATTGAGAGATCTCAAAACTGTTGTTCCAGGAAGGCACCCTTCAAATCTGAGAGACCTGGAGCAGTTTGCAAAGGAAGAGTGGTCCAAAATTCCAATAGAGAGGTGTAAGAAGCTTGTTGATGGTTGTAGGAAGATATTGGTTTCAGTTATTTTTTCCCAAGGGTCTGCAACCAAATATTAGGTTGAGGGTGCCAAAAATTTTGTCCAGCACATTTTTTGTGTAAAATTATGTCAATTTTGTCTTTTTTCCTCAGATTTTTTGTGTTGCTCTAATACACATTAATGAAATAAACGTGTATACCAAAAATATTTGTAATTGCAACAATTTCTGCAAGAAATGGTATATTTTCTAAGAAAAATTCCAGGGGTGCCAATACTTTCGTCCATGACGTAAAAGGAGGGGCAAATGTTGTGCTTCAAGGTAACCAGTGTTTTACTGCTAGAGTGTAGTCAGCCAAGGGCTAAAAATCTGGAAGATCTCAATTATTCAATTATTTGCACATTTCCTGTGTTCTCCAACTCATTTCTTCTAAGGTACCACACACCTTTTCAGCCTGACAACAAAAACTGATTTGTTGTGAACTAACTTTATCTCTAACACCTTTGCAAAGTAAGGTAGCCCTGGGGTAAAAGGGTAAATGTTTTACGTTATTCAGTGTGAACTGTAGTGACATCTGGAGCTAAGCACACCACTGTGTCTCATACATCCAAAGGGACCACTGTTATTTTTGTGACTGAGAGTGTGGGTCTGAATGATGATAGATGGTTTGCAATCATGAGCTGCAGCTTGTTTGCAAGAGTCAGAATGATGTTTCAGAAACATCCTGTTTGTCTGACAATTCTCTTAAAAAAGCTGTGTTTTGCTTCATATCTTACAGTCCACAGGGCAGCCACAAGACCAAATCCCTGAAAGAGCGAGTATTAGTGCACAAGGAAATGGCTCTTAGAGTTGAGCTTCTGTTGTGGAAAAGCTTCAAGGAATTGGCATTAGTGTTCAGATTTTAAGCTGCCAAAATAGGTAATGCTTTCTTGTAATGCTTGGAGACATTAAAGGATTCACTGTGTCTTTCAGGTCATCAGTTAATTTCTAGGTACTTTTAAACATATCAGAGGAGGAAGATGTCGTAAACACCAGTTTTTATGTGCATTGCCTCCCACTGATCTTCAGTTTGCAAAGTTGTCAGGGACAAGATGAGAGTGATTAGTTGTATCGCTCAACTTGTAAGGAAAACTGACAAATCGAATCATTGAATTAAATGAGAAAAAAAATCTTCTTCTTTCTTCTTGATCAAAACATCAAAAGACAACCAGTTCCAATGGAACAATGCCCTCAAGAAGGTTGTGAATTACATCTGGATGGTACTGTTGGAAAAGTTATAATCCATGTATACTCAGTTCATATTTTATTCACGTAGTCCTATCATACTCCAGTTATATATCAGTACATCTTAATATAGTGCACTTAGATACTGTATACTCGATGCAGAGTAAAAGGCATCAGACAAAAGTCAGCTAAGGATATTGAAGGGAGCTCAGTTTAGCCTAAAGCAGAAGAGGGGAAAAGCAGGTCTGACAGACAGGGCTGTGAAGGCCATTAGTTACTGAGGAGGAGTCTGGCTATACTTCATCCAAGAAAGTTTGAAAATCTGGCAAGGATTGAAGTTACAAGCAGCTGGAATAGGACAGATATGAACACATACACAGAGACAACATAAAACACATGCACGCAAAGGGAGTCCAATTCCAGATAAAACATGAAAATGGTCAAGCTTTTCAGTCAGTACATACTGTGTTTTTTTTTTTTTTTTAACTCCGAAGCAAAGGGGAATGATTCAAACTGGCTGACCCAGTTATGGAACTCACGTCCCCCTGACCTCCACAACACTGACTCCCTACCCCTCTTTAAAACCAGACTCAAAACCCATCTGTTCAAACTCTCCTACTCCATCTGATCTTTTGCATTGTCTATTGTATTACTGTTTGTTTTTATTCCTGTTTTTATGCCTGGTTTAATGCACTTTTTTGTACTTTTTGTAAGGTGACCTTGAGTGTCATGAAAGGCGCCCTTAAATAAAACGTATTATTATTATTATTATTATTATTATTATTATTATTAACTGCATGCAGTGCATCAGTTCTCTGTTGAAAAAACATAACTCACTTCTGTAGACTGAATTTCAGAGCGCTTCCAATACAAAAACAGCACACATGAGAGCTTGTGAAGTTTTCCACAAATCCCACCACAGAATACTTCTGTTTCTCAGATCTATCAGTGGTGGCTCTAACTCTGTCTGGAATCCAAATGTCTGCGTTTCAGCTGATTTGCACAGTACAGATGAATAGATGGATGTTAATGTTGATTGAGACTGTGCTGGAATGTTTCCCAGTACCCAAGCTGTTTTTTTCTGGATCTCCCCAGAGGATTGCATACCTTTAAAAGTCATCAATGTACAGAATAAGACAAATTCTGCCCTCCTCAGAAAAAAGAAGCATTTTTCTTGACATCAAATCTATCATGAAAGGAAAGGTAATGTGTGGTATCTTTACAAACTCATAATTTTCCATGAGAAATAAATAGACCTTTCATGACTAAAACTGACAAAAAGTAAGTTTAGTTTTTGTCAAGACTTAAACTAGACTGAAATGTAATCTAGTTTTTGTCAGACATTCAAAATTCACGATACTACTCTGTAAATCTGTCAAAATAAAGTGCATCTGCATCTCTATGGCCTCTCAGCAGTAGAAAGAAGAGAAACCGGGTTTGGCAGAGTGCAAAAAAACACACTACCATGATTTGGTACCAGATTTAGGCAAAAGAATAAATTCTTGGACTAAATGTAAAGACTAAAATGTGAGGACTTTTTATGGACTAAAACTTGACTAAAATGTTTTGAGTTTTTGTCAACTAAAATTATAAAGTGGTGAAATTTTCAAAATGTGACAGAAACAAAAAGGACCAAACCTAAAGAGTAAGAGTTAGACTAAAGTCAAAATTAACACTACAATGTATATGGTCCTGAATATGCAAAATTTAAATTAATATGAATATGTTAGTATGTGTCTGATGTGGATAAGCATAACATTGCATCAATGTAATTGCTATGAACTTGCTTGTATGATCGTCATGCTTTTGTGAAGTAAGGGTTAGGTTTAGATAAGCTCCAGCTTCAGCCTGCACATTTTCAGTAACCTTAGAAATTCTGAAATTTCACTTTGACCTTGTTGTTTTGTTTGTTGTGAGTGAACTGAAGTAAATTTCATCCATTCATTCAAATATGATGAAAAACAAGAACAGGCTCATAACAGGGATACTAAGCATATGCAATAGACTGCTGATGTGCATACAAAAATAATATGTATGATCCTAGAAACCTCCAACCACAAAGCTTACCGGTGAAATGGGCCATGGGTCCTCAGATTTCACCTGGCCTATGTTTTTGGCCACAGGGATGAAAGCTCTGATTTGTGCTGTATCCCTGATTCAAACTCAGAGAAGCTTTTTTTTACAGGATGTCAACAACTAGGGAATGAAGTCTAATATATGATGCATATTAAAGAATAACACACTGTATTTTCCAGTAGAAGAGTTAAAAAAAAATCATTCTCTAAGTTATTAGTTTCTTTGTGTGCTTATATTATCAGATAAACCAGGAATGTACTTGTGATAATATTTGACATTTTATTTCACAGAAAAGTAATTTCAATAGATTGTAATCTTCTTTAGGCAATATCAGTGTCAACCTTGATTTCATGAACTTCATAGATACTGTCTGCTAAAAATACATCAAACTGGATGTGAATAAAGTGTGATTTTCACTGATAGGAGAGTCTCAGATCATACAGAGGTGCATTAATATTCAGCCTGTGTCTTAAAACATAAATATTCATACTCATATTTTATCTTCAAACACACCTTGGATTTGATCATTTCATCAGATAGATATATAAGACTTTTTTTTCTTACAGGCAGCAAAGGACCTTAGATGTGTAATGGTAGAGGACTCTGTAGATGGAAACTACTTGACATCCAAAGATTAAAAGTTTATCCAAGCAGCTGAACACCTGACATTTCATGTTATATCACTTTTCAGTTCCAATTTTGTTTTAGTAAGATTTCAAGCTCAATAATCCTCATGTCCTCACTCTGTCATGTCTTGTCAATGTGATAAAAGATTAAAAGACATAAGTCACTTTATTTTTTCAGTAGAGAAAGGAACGAACAGAAAATTGGATTTAAATGAAAGATATTTCACCATAATGCTTTTGAGCTGACCATGATAATTTTCAAAGGCTGTTACTATGACTCAGTGGCACATGGGAAGCTGTATTGTTGTGGACCTCAAAATGACTTGTGGTTGAGTGTTTTTGGCCTTGAGGACTAATGTGAAAGCTGAGACACATCAAAGCACAACTGCATGAAAGCAGTTTCTTACTTTGTGAAGTTTTTACACATTAGGCTGGGGATATTTTGCTGTTTCATGTATCAGATACACTATATGCACATAAGTATGCCTAACCATTACACAAACAGGAACTGTAATGACATCGTCTTCAAATATATGTACTTTAATATGGAGTTGTCAGCCTTTTGCAGCCTCCTCTTTTCTTGGAAGGCTTTAGAGTGTTTATGTGGGAATTTGTGTCTTTTCATTCTGTAGAGTACACAGTAAAAACTGGAGTGTTAATTTCTCAGAGTTACATTGATTTAACTCCCTAAGTGTAATTTTAACTCCACCCTGAGTTAAGTGGTCTTCAGTGTTGGAGTTGTTTGACAGTGTTGATCCCATCGACTCTGCAGAGAGTCAATTGATATAAGCCTCGCCTACTTTTATTTCAAAATTTGAATTATTTTCCCAGGATGCCCTCATGCAGAGTGTTTATATGTGTTTTAGATGTTTTTAATTGTGTTTGGATATGTTTAGATGATGCCTATTGTACAGTAATCATTGCTTGGAGTCCTTTGTTCATGTTTCTGGTGGATTGTTGAAGATTTTTAAGTTTTTAAACTTTCCACCATGAAGGAAATTGTTTACTGAGTAAGTGACTTCCTGCCTGTGGCAGCAAAGTGTAGTTTATGTGTACAGCAACCGGGGCTTTTCCAGCAGTTGCTTTTTCTTAATGTCGGTCTCTGTGCTGACAGCGCACAGAGAGGCTGCTGCAGCCTGCAAGTGTTTCAGTACACAGGTCAGCATGTAGAGGCCTTCACACAATGAGCCTGTTTCATGTTGTTCTAATCATGTATGCACACTGATGCCGAAATTGTCATTTTACTTCCCGTTTCTTTCGTAACAAGTCTGATTCTATGTGAAATTTCGTATGTGTCCAAGGTGACCGATGGTTCAAAACGGTTCCCGCTGCTTCCACCTCACTTGCTCACCACTGAAACATCACTTTAAACACCAAAGTTTGCTCATTTATCATGTGGATTTCAACCATGGAAATATAACAAAAAACAGATGGGCGAATAATAATTCAGATCAGCGCCTGTTGCTTTATTCTCTCTCGCTCGCTCACCCCCACCCGACCCTCCTCCCTCCCTCCCTCTCTCTCACTCACTCTCTCTCTCTCTCTCTCTCTCTCTAAAACCTCACTTTAACACCATAGTTTCCATGATATCAGTCAGGGAAATCTAACAGATAAAGGCATACATTTGTAACCTACTCACAGGCCATAACAGAGACAGAATAAAAAAGTTGTTCTCCTGCTCTCCAACTTGTCTCTGCACTGTGACGCATGGCCGTGTACTGTATGAAACTCTCTGTCAGGATGGATCCAGTGGGATTTTAAAGGAGTGACGGACAACAAAAAAGTCCAGTGCAACCTCTGGTTTGTGCTTATGTGCAAACAACATGTAATATCGACTACTGGTTGTAATCACACACCCAAGCATCCACTCTTTCATTAAAAACAGGCGTTGTACAGTTCACAAGGAGTGACACAGCCACTGAAACCACACATACACAGCCACACCCTCCTAGCGTCATGGCGGTGAATTGCAGAGTGGCGCGTTCCCTCAATGCAGAACTTTGAATGGTCAACGACGGCGTCGCGTCATCGACGCAACGCAAAAGCATAAATCAGGCTTAAGTGTCTATCACTTACCATAAGTCTCAGTAATGTAATAGCCTTGTTAAATTGCCTGAGTAATACACTTAAATAATTGATTGATTATGTTATTAATCTGCTGAAACACATCAGAAAATACTGATCTCACTATGGTTTTAAAACACCTTCATTTGTTAAAGTAACACATGCTACGATGTATCACTATTGGAGAGTTATATAAACTCAGCTTAGGTGTTAAATTTAACACTATGGGAGTTGAATCAACACTGACAGAGTTGATTTGTTATCACAGAAGAATAGATAACCAACACAACTGGGAGTAATTTTTACACCGCTTAGAGTTGATTATTGTTGTAGTGTTAAGTTTTATTAACACTGTACAGTGTTAGCCAGTGTTAATTTTTTACTCAATTTTGAGTTAATTTTACCCTGAAATTTTAACACTGTGGAAAGAGTTAATTAAACACCAGTTCTGATAAGCACCAAATACACTTGGACACAGTGTTGAATTTAACCCTTTAAGTGTTGATTTAACACTGCAAAATTTGCTTTGAGTATTTATGGGGTCAGGCACTGATGTTGGATTAGAACGCCTCCTCCCAAAGGTGCTTGATGGGGCTGCGATCAGGGCTCTGTGCAGGCCAGTCAAGTTCTTCTACACCAAACTCATCAAACCATGTCTTTGTAGTCCTTGCTTTGTGCACGTGGGCTCAGTCATGTTGGGATAGAAAAGGGCCTTCCTCAAACTGCTGCCACAAAGTTTGAAGCATAGCATTGCCCAAAAGGTATGCTGAGGTAATAAGATTGCCCTTCACTGTAGATAAGGGGCCTGGCCAAAACCCTGAAAAGCAGCCCCATACCATCATCCCTCCTCCAAAAAACATTTCACACTTGGCACAAAGCAGTCAGGCAGGTGACATTATCCCGGTATCCACAAAACCCAGACTCACCCATCTGACTGCCAGAGAAACATGAATCTTTGCTCCACAGAACACGTTTCCACTGCTTCACAGTCCAGTGTCGGTGTGCTTTACACCACACCATCCAATGCTTGGCATTGGACATGGTGATGTGAGGCTTGCATGTAGTTGCTTGGCCATAGAAACCTCTTCCACAAAGTTCTTGCAGCATCGCTTTTGTGCTTACATTCAGTGGGAGTTCAGAACTCTTTACCTATGGAATCAGCAGAGCATTGATGACTTACACATACTATATGCCTTAGCAGTCGTTGACCCCACTCTGTGATTTCAGGCGGTCCTCTGCTTCGTGGCTGAGTTGCTGTTGTTCCTAAAGGCTTCCACTTTCTAATACTGTCATTTACAGGTGACTGTGGATTTTCCAGGAGGGGTGAAATTCCACAAACCATCTTTTTGCAAAGATGGCATCATCACAGTACCATGCTTGAAGTCACTGAGCTTTTCAGACCGAGCCATGTGTGGTCAAATACTTTTGTCCATATAGTGCATCAAGCTCAAAACTAATATAGTAAATATCAATAATAAATTCTAACAAGTGATCAGCTCAGTTGACCTATGGTCACTTTCAGAACAAACTCTCTGCACTCTTTTTCTTCAACATTTTTCAGGTTTACTTTTATTAGTGACCGTGTTAACTGGTGACTTTCATCCAAATGACCTAACATCATGCAGCTCTGGCAAACCCAAAGAGGCCCAGGAGGGTACGCCCTCAGGTGAAACTAGGTTAGTGTCTCTGCTAATGACTTTCAGGTGACCATCCAGATCATTAGTGAATGGTCAACAGAGTTTTTTCTCTGGCTCTGACCCCAGTCTCCCCAGTAGAACTGAGGAAGCTTTTTGGAGAAGAGGCAAAACATTTAGAAGAACTTCAATCAAGTCCAGTTGCCCCGTTGATGAAAATTTGGATAACCGTGACCAGGATGAATGAGAACCTAGGCTGATATCTTTCATCCAAATGTTTGTAGATGCCATCAGTCCTTGGGTAAAAAATCCTTTGTTTAGTTCTCATTAAATTGTAAAAAACTAAAGGCTTCTTATCAGATTGTGAAAACAAAAAGTTCAAATGCAGACACAGGCACATATGGTCGAATGTGAACAATTTACATTACCTTATTTCCACTATTTTTTGGTCTCTTTGTTGTGACAGTTACACACAGTAAAGACATGTGTACTGTGGACTTGATTTATCAGTGCCTTTAAGAATTTCTCAGACTGCTGATTGGCTTTCCTCTCGCTGTGGCCACTCTAACTTCTTCTGTTTATATTAGAGCTGGGTGATATGCCCTAGTAACCTGACACACAAGATTGATGATTTCAAATATCCATTGCATGGATGTATTTCACATTCATCTGGGTAAGCTCCCATAGAAAGCAGTTTGGAAGGGCAGGACTTTTCAGAAAAAAATGGAAGGGGATTGGAGGAACATTATATCTGTGACATTCACCTAAATCTATCAGCGACAAGACAAAATGACATTGTATGCATGCATGTGCTTTGTAAAGCTGACAGGTTACCGTGGATTGTTAATGGCAGAGCTCCTCTGTAAATAAAACTGATGCCATGGCCGGTCAGTAGACATGCAAAAATATTTTGTCGTTTTTGAAAAGAAAACAACTCACTGCTGTTCTCTGTTCTTCTTTTAATGAAGAATTGTTGTCAAGTTCTGATAAAACGTATGCTTTAGCAGCATCCACGCTAATCTCTTCCACCATAATTGCACTGGCCTCTTGCTGCTGCTTGTTTACGTCATGACTCTGCCATGCCTGAAAGTACTGCCCCTCATCGCTGATTGGTCCTGTCACTTTCTAACCGGGCCCAAATGGTTCAGATGGGAGCTTAACAAGATGTATTCGCCAGAGAAAAACAAGAACATGGGCGTATCCATATGCTTTGCAAGGTTAATCCATAGTTGCACGAATCTGACTATGAGGGTGCAACAAGCTTTAAGCTATAAAGGAGGCGGCTGGGTTGGGGGAGGTCAAGCTTTGCTAGCAGCAGCCGCACTGTGCATCAGCATTAATGCAAGCAGGGATTACTGGGAAGTACTTTATATTTAAATGGGCTGTTGTCTTGGCAATTGAATGTTTGCATAAAATCTCTGCTGCTGCAGAAAATAAATATATCAAACTGGTATTTCAACACATTTCAAGTTAAAGAAATATTGCAAGTTCTGCGATTTGCAAATTACAGCAGGCCATATTGCGATCCAAGCTAATAGCTAACACAGCAGGAGCTACTGGATACACCAGCAAACCCCCCCTTTAAAGATCGCAAACCTCCACAGAAGCAGACTGGGAGAAGAGTGGAAAACATCTTTTGTGTCATAAAAAGCTTTCAGTGTTGCCTCCTACCCTTAATTTATTAAAGACATGTTGTCCAGTTCTGACCAAACTGCAGTAGCTAAGTCAGAGCTAATCACTTCACTTGCAGCCATTGTATATACCCACTCTCACAACAATTCACCCTTTAACTCCAGTAACTTTAACAAACTCATTCTGAAACAGATAGGCAGAAAAATGAAAACATCTTTCCCATCATGAAAAGATTTTAGAGTTGTTTTTATTCTCTATTTTTATGCAGAATCCTGCTCAAGTTCTAGTAAAATTTGATGCTATACTAGAGCTATAGCAGAGTTAATCACTGCACTGGAGGCAGCCAAACAGATTTGAGTACAACTTAACCCTCCTTGTTCTCCTCAAATAAAGCTGATTGGTGCAAACAGTGTTTGGTTCAGCACAGATGTTGTTGATCAAAGCTTTTCAAGACTGGATTTGCCTGATGACTAGGGGTGAGTTTTGGCAATAACCTCACGATACGATACGCATCACAATCCTTGGGTTACGATATGATAGCATCACGATATATCAGCATATCATGATATTGTGATATATTGTGATATTCTACACATTTAACTAAGAAAAATATAGAGATGATGTATATGTAAATCACACAATACGTTGGTGGTGTTCCCGCTATATTTCACGGCAGCAAGACAGAGCTCGCAGACAGCATTTCCTTTCTCTAACTCACTGTTTGTGCTCCCCGTTTTAACTTTGAAGTCTAAATGCTTCTAAACGTCTGCTCTGAATTGTGCAGGTGTTGTGATTTTGTAAGCCATGTGGAGGTGCGGAACTCGTATTTTACTAACCACTCGACTAAAATATGAGTTTTTACTTTTTACAAAAAAATCAATATTAAGAGTTGAAGTATCGATATTGTATCGGATGTCAAAGTATCGCGATATATTGCAGTATCAATATTTTTCACAGCTCTACTGATGACAGAGGTGGAGTTTGGCAAATCCTTCTGCTTTACAAAGTTAATGGCCTGGAATTTATTTTGCTGGTTTTTTTTAGCACTATTTCTTTATTTATTCAATTATTTATCCTCTATGCGGTTATGGCATTATATAGCAGTTATTCAAAATTAATTGTGATAATGCAGTTAAATACATGTTCCAGTGCTTCAAACCCCTGGAAGAAGATTTGTAGACAATATTTTCTGGAAAGAGCCCAGAAAGAACGATAACCAGAGTTTTTCTGTGTTCACTCCTTTGTAACTACACTTGTAGTTTTAAGTTTCATTCTTCTTCTACTATTGAGAATAACACATTCTGGTATGGCATTCACAATGAAAGCACTTGAACAAAAGAACAACAGAAGGCTTTTTATTGTGAACGGCTTGTTGTAATAGCATGTTTGGAGCTGTATGTCACGAATCACTCTACTAGGCTACTTTTATGTAGCACCACCACTGTGACTGGTAGGTTGAGTTATCAGTGGCCTGCCTTACGTGTTGCTTAAACAGGTAGCAAAATCCCATTTGTTGCATAAATCATACCAGTAACAGTATTGATACTGGTATTGATGTGTCATGACAGGACAAATATTAAATTTAAGAGATGTGTGGCTGTTGTAATATGTATAGTGCTTGTACGGAGAAGAGTGTTCTTCATGACTTGAATTCTGATGTTTTCTTTTAACTTTGTTTTGAAAGGTCTTTAGAAATAATCGTTTTATCAGCAGTAGACAAAAACAGTTCTCTGAGTGCTTGATGGAGCTTTTTGTCACCATTTCTTTGCACTTTTCTGTTGTAAACAAAGAATGATACTCATCAAAATCCAAAATTTGAGTGGGCGACTGCTTTATTTTCAGCAGAGGACATACCACAGTATCTTCTTTCTCCTATTCCAGCTTGGTTTTACTCATTATCTAGATTTACTGAACCATATGACCAAAAGGCCTTTTTTTTCAGGCTGATGACAAACAGGTTGGTATGAAGTCTTCTACTACATGAGATTGAAATGAAGTTTTTCTTTACAGAAAATGGTTTTTCAAATGTTATTTCATTATCATTATTTTTGTCTGACATTTCAAAACAATAAAGCTGTCAGCCATGGATATCCAGACCTATCTGGTGCTGAAAATGAAAACAGAAGTTCCATAATCAACTTTTACACATCCTGCATCCATCTCTTTGTGTTCAGGCTGTCATTCATGTTTCTGCTCTAATCCTCTATTCCCATGTGTTTCCCTCCAAAAAGACCAAAACACATACGTTTTCACCACAAGGGCACAATGGCACATCACGGGGCTTGATGTGCTACAACGTGTGTGTCACTCATCAGCCAAGGACAGGCTTAGAGCCTTTTAACCTGGTAATACGCTGGAACATCCACAGCAGTACCAGGAGCCATGGCAACCCTACTACTCTATACTGCCTATTATCCTATGCCGTTGGTACAATGCACAGACATCTAGAGCAGTGTTTCTCAACTGGTGGGTCATGGGGCTACTTTCTGTAGGTCTTGAACTCGTTTTTATGAAAAAAAGGCAAATTATCTCTGAGACTGAAGCCCTAGGCAGACATCTGTCCACTTTGTTTTGCAGAAAAAAGAATAGATTCTGATTGCTTTCTTGAGATCTTCACCTAATTATCCTCATAGCTTGGATAGAAATATTTTCAAGAAAGTTAGTTTTCCATAAAATAATTTGTAAATGTCTTGTCACCTTATGAGAAAAAAAAAAAAAAAATGTGTTATAATGGTAAAACATTGTGAAATAAAATATTTGCATGCATGTCCTCCCAAAGTATTAGTCAGTCCTTTTGTTCAACCTTTTTTGTGTTCCTTCCAAGGTCCAAATTTCAGCATTTTTAGTTTAATAATTTAAAAAGAAAATCAGAAATTTGGGTCTCTACTTCACATTACAGTAGGTGGTGGGTCCTATGGCTGGACCGGTTGAGAACCACTGATCTAGAGCTCTACCAGGGTGTGTCAATCCTTATTCTTGGCCGATGGTGCCCCAATCGGCAGATGACTTGCTGCATATAAGCCTTACTTCAGCCTCAATTTTTGGCCTAAACATGCCTAAAGGCTCTGCACAGCAGTGGCACTGGTAGGATGACAATCATGTGCAAAATATGCAAAATAACCATTTCAGTATGTAAATGACACCAATATATTCTCATGTGCACTTACACATCACATGGCCCACGCATGCAGAGAAACCACACCAAAAAACAGATAAACCACACAGCTAGACAGTTGACCCTTAAAACAACAGACAGCTGTTTTATATTGGAAGCATTGCACTGGGCCTTTTATTAAGCTATTTCAGAGGAAGGTAAAGTAAAAGCAGCTGCTATGCTGGCAATTGATTCAATAATTTGGCAAATGAAACGTGAGTTCATGCATGATATGGCAATCATATGCCCAGCCTTGATCAGCTAACGGCCAGCTTATTCAAATTATCGCCTCCCAGCTCCCACAGCCAATCACTGCTCTTTCTCAGAACACAGCGGTGTATTTTCATGAAATGCTCAGATTAATGCTGATGCACCACGTTGCTCTCCTCCACCCCAGCCTCCTCTTTCATAGCAAAAGCTTGTTGCACCTTCATATTCAGATTCATGCTGCTATGGATCAGAGATGCATACAAGTCATTTTTTGCAAGTCCAAGTCAAGTCTCAAGTCTTTGCTCATGAGTCCAAGTCAGGTCTTAAGTCCCTAGTAACGAGTCCAAGTCAAGTCTTAATCTTTGGCCACAAGTCCAAGTCAAGTCTCAAGTCTCCAATGGTTGTAATGAGTGTTCTATGATCTGCCTCTGATGTCCACTCTGGTTAGACCACTGCATTTTTCTATCAGAGGAATCTGAATCCTGTACTGTGTTATCACCATCAGTAGGGTGGGGTATTGTTTGTGGCCGGCTTGCCGTAGTGTGCGCATATGTACACTTACATATGAATAGGGCTTGACATTAACTTTTTTTTTCACACCAGCCAATGCGACTATTTGCTAATAGCCACTCAGAGTTTAACTAGCCACAGTTCTGTTGTTGCGAATGTATGTTCTATATATTTCATATGTACCTCTGCTGTAAGATGAAACACATGCTCTCTTTTTCCCTCATCAACATGATCAATATCAGCCCTCCTCTTAATAAAGCTCCTCTCTGTGTACAAATGAAACACTGCAGACACATGAGTCAGACTTTACTGATGGAGACAGACACTGAGACACTGGAGATTCAGTGTTCTTGTTATTTGTCAGATATATTTCTTTAATGGTAGTAATTTTATACTAAATCAAAAACACTAACTGTTAATGAACTGTTTATTCTGAAATAAAATAAAGACTGAATGAGCATTTCTAATTCTCACTCAGATCTTCCACAGAGTATGCTGAGTATTTCTCCCTCTATTCTTCTTAAGAAACTTCTGTCATCATTTATGGTGTAAATTTCTTTATATGCATAAAATCAAACCAAATTTGACTTTATTCAGCTGACATCTCCTGAACTTTTTAGTTACTGATGTATCTGTTACAGCCTCTTATCCATCTAACTGTGTTTCTCTGCCTCCATGAACCGTATTTAAAGTTTTAATGTTTCTATCATCTTTTATGTCTGTTCATTATCAATAAGCAGCAATGCAGAGATTCTAACCTTAAAGGGATACTTCAGTATTTTGGCAAATTCGTCCATTGCCATAATCCCTATAGTCTTAGTAATAGGTTCGTTACCTTCGGTTGTCGTAGCAAGCTATTTTTAGATCGGCACTGCCAAGTTCGGACCTGCTGTGCCAACTCAATGTAAGCAGACAGTATTCCGGCTTTCCCTCATCAAACATCAAATACACAATCCAACAACTCCAAAATGCTCTCGTGGACAAGTTGTGACCTGCACATTCACCACACTATGAAATAATAACGTATAATTATGTAACATTACGACACATGAACCAAATACTCAGAACTATTTCTTGAGTAAACCACTGGGCGGAGTGACACAGTGCAGCAGCCATGTCTGGAGTGTAGTTCCAGCTTTGCATTTAGCTTTCAAACATCTCCATCTCGTAATGTTCCATGATTATTTCATAGCGTGGTAATGTGCAGGTCACAACTTGTCCACGAGAGCATTTTGGAGTTGTTGGATTGTGTATTTGATGAGTTTGATGAGGGAAAGCCGGAATACCATCTGCTTACATTGAGTTGGTACAGTAGGTCCGAACTTGGCAGCGCCGATCTAAAAATAGCTTGCACCGACAACTGAAGGTAACGAACCTATGCCAAAATGTTAAAGTATGCCTTTAATTTGTTCCCCATAAACATATGATATTAAGGGAATATTAACCAAATAATATTTTAACATTGCGCACACCAATGGCTCACACGGGTGATGCAGAGACACACACAACTGGAGCGTGCGTGCGCACACACACACACACACAGCGCTGATGCTGATCCTCCGACATCAGAGGGGAGCTTTAATGCTGGAGAAAAGAGTTTAGGTTTTCTGAAACTTTTGCCCTCAACAGACTGAGGTCTGCTGTCCACCAACATTTTAGCATGCGTTTCAGAGTAGGTGTGTGCGTGAGCGTCGCGGTTGTGTGTCATTGTTATGCAGCATGAACGAAGATGAGGAAGAGAGGAGAGTGGCTTTGGGTGCTGCGTAAAAGGCGAATGAAACATCAAAGAAAAGGGGAGGAAAGGGGCAGAAAATAACAGGGGGACAAGAGATCATGATGATGTGCACGAGTCCCAAATCATGAGTCAGAGTCGAGTCTCGAGTCTCTTGGACATTAGTCCAAATCAAGTCTCAAGTCAATGATGTGTGCGACTTAAGTGCGTCTCGAGTCCAAGTCGCAGACTCAAGTGCTCATCTCTGCAGTGGATGAATTGCTTTTGAACGTATTTTATTGCTTTCAGTTTGCATTGTCCTAAATGTTTCAATACATGAATGAATGAATGAATGAATGAATGCACATGGGGTTTCTAGCCATGCACTCTGTAAAAAAGTCCAAGCATGGAGCATCTTCTGACAAAATGGTAAAACATTTGACGAGTATTCCTGACTGAACATAATTTTAAAAGAGAAGACAGATCGAGATGCATCAACTAGACAAAACTTCCGCCACTACTAACCATAAAAAACAAGATAGAATGATCAAATTAAACCGAATTCCTACCTAAAAGAAGTATAATCTTTGTTGCGTCAAGCTCTCAGAATGGCCTCCTTATCTTTTTCAGTATCTTTATGAATGTTTATCAGCACCAGTCCACTCAGAAATGTGTCTTTCATACTCCTTAGATATGTTTTTAATCTACAGAAGCAGCCAAAAGAGCAATCATTGCTGGATACAGGCATCATCAAAATTATCTTTAGCACAGAATGTCTGAAGAAAATCTCTGAAGGTGTCAGTATTGGCATTTGTATTTGTAGGCTATTCAGGTGTTTCTAAGCTCAATATCCACGTCTGGGCTGTTCACATTGGGCACCAAAGCCTCATATTTCTCCTTTATGTCAAGCAGAGTGGAGTAAAACATTTTATAATAAAAAGAAAAAATCCTCCGCACTCTAATATTTTTTCCTACAAACAGTTCAGCACCATAAATGTCTCATAAAAATAACCTCTGACCCTTTACCACAGCAAGTTATGTTGCACCAATCATACGTCTTCAAATATATGTGTGTTGCAATGTTTATGAGTGGACGCTGTCAAAGACTGCAACTGATATTGAAAGATTCAAACCCTTAAACACCGGATCTGCTGTTGTCACAGTTTTACTTTCATTCAAAAATAAATACAGGTAATACATTGTGTCCACAGTGCATACAGGATTTTGGCTGGCAATGCTACTGCTGCACTGTACATTATATTCCTATTAGTATAGTATATTCCTAAGTTTCAATCAAAATTACTCAACCCTGTTGCAAATTAGGCTTATTGTGTAAATTCACAGACTTTGTGCTGTTTGTATATGAACATGCTGAAAAAAACACTTTGCCCACAGTTAAGCATGGTGTTGGCTCAGTGATGCTCCGGGGCCTCTTTGCATCTTCTGGCACTTGAAACCTGCAGTGTGTGGAAGGTAAGATGGATTCACTGAAATATCATGAAATAGTAGGATGCCGTCTGTGATAAAAGTGAAGCTTTGGGGTCACTGGACCTTTCAACAGGACAATGATTCCAAGCAAACTTCAGATTCCACAAAGGCTTGGTTGCAGAAGAAGTCCATAAAGATTCTACAATGGCCACTGTAGTTGCCTGATTTCAACCCCATAGAAAATCTCTGGTGAGATATGAAGAAGACAGTTGCAGCATGTCGACCCAAGAATATTACTGAAAGGGAGGCCATTGCACATGAGGAATGGGCCAAGATTCCTCAGGAATGCTGCCAGAAACTGGTGTCTGGCTCTGCAGGCCATAGCAGCAAAGGGTGCTCTACTAAGTACTAAAGTTGCTTGCCATGAAGGGGCTGAATAATCTTGAGACTGGAGAAGTTGTTATAAGTTGCATTTTCAGTTGTTTTTGGGGAAACCGCTTGAAGCAATCATTGAACTGAGCTATTTCAGTTCCATTAGATTTGTTCACTGCAAACAGCAGAAAGTCTGTAAATGATCAAGATAAACCTGATTTGCAATGGAGGTTGAATAATTTTGATTGCAAATGAATCTGTTTTTGAATATAATTTCCAATCTCTGCTAAAGTAGATATTCTTCCCTTTATCTTGGTTCAGTTTCTGTGTTTGATGAATAATTGTCCTTTTTTTCTTTTTCTTTTGGGTGCTGTTTCCTGATCGTCCCCATCCTGAACCTTCTTCATCTGGCAAAGCAGGTAAAACAACACAAGTTCTATTGAATATAATGGAGGAGGCTGTATGTGGTGTTGGTCTACTTGGGAGTTTGTGTCTTTGTGTAAGATGTTTGTGATAGACCGGAGACACCTCCTCCTGCAGAGTTGGTTCAGAGCTTGTTAAAAGACCGTTTATTTACTGCTGTTGTGAAGGATGGATGATAAATTCAAGATTGTTGAGTTATTTGATCTGATTTATTTCAGTCCCTCCAATTACTTCATACATTGCACTGTTCTGAGTTAGATCAATAGCTGCATGTTTGTGTTTGTACAACCCATGCTGAGACAGCCATATGGTCAGTGTGTGTTTGTGTGATAAATGGCATCCATCAGACTCAGTTTCCTTGAACTGCTTCCAGAATTGCTCACAACCTCATTTTCAAAATGGAAAAGAAGACAATGTGATTATGTCTGCGAGAGGGGTTCCTGTTTGTTTCATGTATAGGTAGTTTGGATTCAGGGATAAGGATGTTGCAGGATTGGAGCATAGGTGTACTCTTAATAAGTGAGTGAAAAATGCAGTCACGTACAGCAGCAGCCATACATCATTTATAACTTTTTGGTTCAACAATTCAAATAGATCTGACATTTTTCACTGTTCATTTGAGGTACTGTGGGCAGATACTCTCAGGCTATATTCTCCCTACTGGAATGACTAAAGGAGAGATAAAAACAGCTCATGCATGGTTTAAAGCTGAAATGATGGAAGTGTTTGACAGTAAAAGGTCCAGTTTTCAAAGTTCTTTTATAAAACAACCACCAGGAGAAACTACATCACTGCCACATCATCACTCAGGTGCAAAAGAAGAGAAAGAAAAAAAAAATGGATGAATATTTAAACCTCCCAGAACAAGAGTCACCAAAATAGAAAAAAATACAGTAAGCTTTCTATCCCCTTTTCTTCAAAGTCTGTGAAAAAGGAAAAAAACAGTGCATGCAATGGGTTAAAGATAAAATGATGGAAGTGTTTGACAGTGAAAGGAGCAAAGAAGTTAAACATCAGAACCAGAGTCCAGGATGAATGAAATTACCAACATGGTTGGCGGTCTCAACCTGTTGTCAAGATCAGGTCTGGTCTGACAGGAGAAGGAAAAGTGAACACACTTCAGGGTCTGTACAGATTAAACAAGAGAATCCCCAGCAGAACTGAGCCCCTCCTCTCTGTTTTGGTGAAAAATCCAACACATGAAAGCACAAGGCACCCAAGAGAAGACTGTTCCTCTATGAAGGTGAGGGGTAATGTTAGTCAAGGTGAAACTTTGACCATCTGTGTGAAAACATTTAAGCATAAGAAACAGGAAAAAGGATCACAAACTACAAGTTTACAAGTCTTCATATCACGCTTTTTCTTTGAGGCTGAATTGACCTTAAATTGACAGTTTCACATAGGCATTTTTAGGACACAACAGCAGTGACCCTGTGGAGGAGAGAAATGTAATAACTCCCAAAACAAACATGTCAAATGTCAGATTATTTCAAAAAGTTGACAGTTTGAATTTAATCCAGTGTCAGAGGTTATGTTGAGACCTTTGTGTGTGTTTCCTGCCTCAGAGAAGCAGGATTCTTTAATGATAGACATCCTAGGGATGCTGTTCTCAGCAGCATTAAAAACAGATATATCAAAGGTTTGCATCCATGCTGCAGGCAGATGCACACACCTACTCGTACATGCACATTGCACATGCTCCCTCACTCTCATACATAGTTATAGCACTTCTTCATGGGCTCCATTAATTCTCTTTACCTTCTCCCCCTTGAACATACTTCAACATCAGATTAAAGAGGGTTGGTGTACTGCAGTTTCAAGCATGATTACAAAGTCAACAATCCTTTTTCCATCAGGGACTAAACCCTTTAAACCCATGACTTTTGGTAGAATTAATGACTGCTGATCTTTCTTCATGCAGAAGAAAGTATTTCATCATTTGAAAAGCCTCATAAGACATCATTATGTGGTATATTTAAGGGCATTTCTTTTGACATTATGGCATTTCAGTTTGGAGAAATGAGTGCTCTAAGTGTCTTATACAAAGAGAACTATTTATGCATCTACTCCAAGTACCTGACAGCACTGTATATCTCTGACAGTACCAAACAAAGTATTGATGTTTGTTACCCCGCTTCAGTTAGTCATACTATTTGTATGTGAGAGCACAGTGACACATTTAAGTCTCCATGGCAACATGACAAATAGCCGGACTTGCATAAAAACACCACATTATCATTTCAATACCAGGTACTGACCATTTCATTTTATTGATTCCTGCAGAATGATTCCTCCTCTGACTAAAGATGGCAGTATCGATGGTAAACTGTTACTTTGTCACAGTGTTAAAAAGGGAACAAGGTGATACCATAGAGGGAGCGATTTAGCCCTCTTACCACCATGTTAAAGCTCTGAGTGTGTGTGAGCTGCATGAAGAATGGTGGTGTGACAGTTTAATACAGTTAAAAGGTTTCTGCTGCAGAGCCTCAAATCTACACTACAGGCTGTCACGGTCAGACATCTATCAGAGCTTTACAAGACAGAAATGAGGAGGAGGAGAAGAGGAGAGAGGAGAGTAAGAGGGTCACAGGGAGAGGAAAGAAAACTCAATTTTTACCCTTGAAGCATGTTGGACTTGTCTACAAGTAATACAGATTAAAAAAAAAACTTTGTATAAGCTGGCTAAATCCATCACAGCCTGTTTTAAGGGCAGTTTTAACAAGCTTAGAGTCACCAACATTGTTGCAGATTGCCAAAACAAAAGAGTGTTTCTTTAGCTTTAATCACTTTAACTGAAAGGCAGTTTCCAATAACTGTAAAGCCAATGTTCGGAACAGTTCCATGTCGGCGTCAGGTGAGAAGAGCAAAGCTGTAGCTACAGGGTTTATTTTAAGTTGAGCTGGTAAACAATGGCTGCTGGTGTAGCAATTAGCACAGATGTAGCCATCCACCTTATTCCAGGGGGGAGGTCTTCAGTAGTTTTGAGTGTGGGTGGAATTTCTGGTACAGAAATGATGATGGCAAAACATGTTTCTCCATGGCTTCCTCCAGTGTCTTAGTGCCAACAGCATTTATTTTGAAAAGAGTAAATCCCCAATTTAGTATTTACTGCTTCATTTTTTTTTTAGCTTAGACCTTCAGCCAAATGTCATCATAATCTGTAAGTTATAAATTGTCTTTTGCACTGGGAAAGGTACTAATAATACTTTTAACAAAGGTGTTTTAAACAAGCTTCACTGTCTGAATACATCAGGGATGTGATTCCTTTCTGTTGATTTATTATTAATTCTTATTATAGAATGGATAGATATTGATCAGTGTTGGTGCAGTTATTCAATTAAAGGATCCATTACACATCACTAGTTACTTTCCCCCAAGAGTTACATTAATTAGCTACTCACAGCAAAAAGTTGAAGTTACACTACTTTGCATCACTCCTTGTCACCTGAGATCTTCTACAACTTAATTACCAAAAAACAACAACAACAACAAAAAACATATTCCCACGTTAGTTTTATATAATGTAATGCCACTATTTGATGAATTAAAAGTTTTAAGGATATTACAGTGATGTCAACACGGGAAGTGATATTACGAGACAGGCGTTCAGAAGGATTAACACCAGAGCCATTTAGACTACTTTTAACAAATTGTGGTGTGCTTTTCTGGGTGGTCTGGTTCATATAGAGTTGTGTGAAAGCTAATATAAACTTTGATGTGGACCAAACAAGTAAACTCTGATCTGCTAAACAACGGGGGTCTCAGTTTGCTTCCAAATGAAGCCTGGAGTGGTTTGCTTGAGGTGTAAAAGCAAAGCAGAGCAACTTGTGGACCAAAGGCAGGAAGTGGCATATAAAGATAAATGATTCATGAAAAATTTTATGTCATTTAATACACTCAAATACATGTTAGGGTACATCGCCTGGCGTCTGTGTAACCATGGCAGCACGTCATAGTCTCTCGCTCTCATTTTAGCGCGCCTTCTTCAATCCTGATTCATTTGTTTCATGTTGAGGACGACATGCTGGGCAGTTCGCTGCCTCGCTGGTTGTTCATCCCAAGACAGCATAAATTCTGTGTTGTTTATTATGGTCACAAAAAAAAGAGACCAGCGGAAGAAGATGGATTTCTGCTTTCATCTTCCATATGTCTTCTTTTCCTCTTCACCACTCTTTGTTTGAGAAAACAGCACTACAAATGTATAGCTGCTTGGCGTCCTCTGGATGGTTTGGTTTATTTGACCAAGTGCAATGTGGATGTGGACCTCAGTGTATATGTGCTCCACAAGAAGTTAGTTGAGTTTTTGTTTATAATGTCAACTAAAGACAGTCACTGCCTCCAGATAATTCTACATAACACAACAGTTGGCACAAATCCTAATTATAACAGACAGGACATACAGTAGACCTCTCCTTACTGCTCATACACCACTGTAACAGCAAAGTTGTGAAATCAGACCAAAAAAAGCAGCTCACAGGAAAAAATGTTCAGAACAAGGCCATAGTAGGAAACATTTCCACATTATACGCAACCTGCCAGCAGCAAGTCAATTTTGATCACCTGTTGTTGAAAATCAAGCTTTGGCTGCTTGATAGGTGTCAGCCTCATGCAGTTATTATGCTCTGAGGGTCATTAGGTAACCTGCTTAGTGTCACAGCCTTGCAAATGTTTGGAAAGATTTGATACAGAGTTCACAGTGGTGGAGAGTTGTCCCTGGGTACAGTTTACACTTTTCATCACACTCTTGTCCTTTTAGCAGCAAATCCAAAGTAGTTTTCATATCTATAAGCGATGTCCTTATTTGAACAGCTCTGGGGTTTTCCCTCCCTCCTCCATGGACTCGCACTAATGTGTCAGTCACCTGAATCAGTGAGCGTTGCACCAGTATGCATTATAAGGGATGCTTGATTTATTTTCAACATTTTCCTGTTGCACCTATAGTTGCAGTAATACAGAGATAATTGTTTCACAGTAAATATAATGTGGTTACTAAGCTAGCAGTTGTAACGGGTTATGCTACTGTGTTACAGATAAATTTAATGGTGTGCGAAGAAAATTCCCATTAGGTGGACTGTAAAGAAATATAACTGAATTAATGCTTATTGAACAAACAGTATTGGGTTCACGTTTGCATTATAGTGCATTTAAGTAGGTTTCTTAAATTATGTATGGCACATGCGTGAAAAAACTTTCATGCTCTCCTTGACGTTCCCTGACAGCGTGTTTCTGCGAGGACGTTATTGTCATGGGGCACTAAAGTTTAGTGTTATATTGTTTTATAAAGTCACAGCCTATCATGGAGTAAAAAAAATGCAGTTTCTCTCACCGTTTCTATGGTCTTAGACCTCTTTTCTGCTGCAGCTGAGTGAGTCCGACTGCAGCTGAGAGGGAGTGCTCTGCTGGGCGAGGACTGGGCTGCCTGTGAGTGCTTAGGGACGGGGAGGGGCCCACAGCAGCACCCACTGCTCACTGAGAAGAGCAACGATGATACCTGCTTTCACGTCAGAGTCTCCAAAACTCTCCAATAACACCAGAAAAAGTCGCTAGATTTGTTGCTGGTCGCTTTTTTGAAAATGAGTTGCTAGAGGGGTCTGAAAACTCGCTAAATATAGCGACAAAGTCGCTAAGTTCGCAACATTCAGTGGGGGAGAGCTGCTGCTGAACTCTGTGTGTGAGGGGGAGGGGCCAGGCACTCGGGCTGAGTTCAGCAGAGACACACAGAAGCAGACAGGAGGACAGGAGTAGAGCGGCAGGAGCAGAGCCCAGCAAAAAAGCTAATATTGGTTGATGTTGATTAATCTATGATTGATCGGCCCGCCGATCAATCGGTTGGGCTCTACCCAGCATGCAGTTAATTTTCGGACGAAATGTAATGTGCTTGATACGCTACTTAGCAAACGTGAGTCTCATCCAGGTAAAAGCAGGAGCTAATGTCTCGGCATCATCTGCTTTAAATGTCGAAGGTTACGATAAACTCCTCCAGGTCCTGTCTGTTGTGTTTATGTTAGTGCCATGTTAACCTTTCACCTTATGCATACTCTCCATCTCCTGAAATTAAATTTTAGATGACGATGACTGCCAGAGTCATGCTAGCTCAGGGGCTGGGTCTCACACTGGCTCAGAGGCTGCAGCGGCTAGCTCTCACGCACCTTTAGCAATCCCTTTCATCGAGGCAGGAAGGCTAAACTGACAAAGGCGAGAATAAACTAATGTCACCCAGCAGTGACCAGATTTGTGGTGAAGGTTTACACCCTTTTGCCACAGTAGATGCCTCTGAATTTTGGTAGGTTAATTTGTTTCATATTTTCTGTTATCTGCTCAGGTGAAATCTAGAATCGTCAAAGTTGCATGTTGTTTTAGCCAGTGTAGTTATGTGTCATTATTCCCAAGTTTTCTGTGGGGAGACGATAAAGACTCTCAACTCAAAATACCATGCCCCAAACAGAGACAGTTTAACAAACCATCTGATCCCTGCTTGGTATGGGGTCGAAAAGAGCAATCTGATCTCAGACCTGAAACATGTCACAAAAGCAGCAATCACAGCTGATGTTTGGACCAGTTTTATTCAAGATCATTACCTCACTGTAACATTACACTATGTCAGGGAAGGTCAGAATAAAGAAAAGGTCCTCAAAACCAAAGCAGTGTATGAATCTCAGACAGGGAAAGCTGTGGCAGAGGAGATTGAGGGGATCCTGGAGGAGTTTGGAGTGAAAGAGAAGGTGGTGACAGCCACAGTGGATAATGCAGCAAACATAGCTGTGAAAAAGCTGGGCATTATCAGGTTTCCATGTTTTGTGCACACACTTAACCTTGGAGCTCAGAAGCTGTACAACTGCAGCACAATTTCCAACTGGGTGGCAAGGATTTGTTCTGTGATCATATGGATGAAGAGATCCCGCACGGCTAAAGTAGTCCTTAAAGAGAAGCAACAAGTCCTTGGTAAGAATACATTTAAATACTTAAGTAAGAGTCTGGCAACATATACATTTTAACATGTAAATGAACAGATTAGTATCAATCTAAAATGATAAATGGAGGAAAATATTATATTGTTTATACTAATCTCTGCATGTTTTTGTGCATGTTTGCCTTTCAGAGCTGCCCCAGCACATGCTTCTCTAAGATGCGAGGACGTTTTTTTTGTTTTTGATGATTGAGCTTTCTGTGAGCAGTTTTCAGCCATCCAAGCTGCAGCTATAGACCCACGTCTGAAAAATCCCATGGAGAAAGACAAGTAAGTGATGTTTGGAAAAAAATGATATACATAATATGTGGTGAAGTAAAGCCATTTTTAAAAGGTTTGTGTTTGTTGTTAATGCAGTATGTGTATGTTTGTTTTGTTTATGTCGCAGGCTGGCCAGAATCGGTAATGAGGACCTAAGGAAGGCAGAGGAGTTTGTGCTGCTGATGCGGATGCATTATACATCCACACTTGCAGTCTCCTGTGAAAACAGTCCAACCTGTGGCCAGATACTGCCCATCCTTCAGAAGCTGCGCAAACATTACACCGTGCAGGCAGACGACTCTGCATTCACCAGGAGCACCAAGGAGAACATTTGGAACGATCTCTCCAAATGTTACCAGGTAAAGTAACTGACATTTGTAAATCATTCTATGACAAGTAATCATACATACTAAAGTTTATTCGTAGTTAATCATATTTTCCCTAAATTTCTGTTGGTTGTTTTCCACTTTAAACTTCAGGATGCTGATATTCAGGCATTCCTGGAGGAAGCCACTGTGTTAGACCCCAGATTCAAATCCAAAGTGGACATTGATGAAATCTGGGACAGAGTCAGGGCAGCAGCAGTGGCAGCAAACACACCAGCAGCTGCAGCAGGAAAGGCGTTCAAGTTTGAAAATGACTTTGATTGTAAGGACATTTCTGTTGTGAGAACTTTTCTTCTAGCTCTGTTGTTCTTACACAGTAAATTTATTTTTCAGCTGTCAGAGTGGGGAGAGACACAGAGGCAGGCAGAAGAAGATGAGGATGAGGAAGAAGATGACTATGTGAGTTTTGCTTATTGTGCTGAATGATAACCCTAGATGACATGGATTGTTTAATCTAAGACTCAACCTTGTGGTTATGTCCTTAATTTCAGACCCCACCATAAAGCAGCAAAAGAAGACAGCCCTAGAGGAATTTTTTGAAGAAGAGGACAGTGAGCTTCTGTCTGTGCAGCAGCAGCCCCCTGTCTTCATAGCCCAACGAGTGGATCAAGAAGTCCAACTGTATAGAAGCCTTCCTCTCATCCCAACCAAAGACAGCGCCACCCTCTGGTGGTGGATGAAGAGGGGACACATTGCCAATGTTGTCAGCTTTAGCTGAGGGTATCTCTGTGTCCAAGTGTCCTTCACACCATCTGAAAGGGTGTTCTCCACAGCTGGAGAAACCCTAAGTCCACAACAATCCTCCCTGAGAATGCAAACATGCTAATTTTTCTGCACAAAAATTGTTAATCTACCAAAGTTGATAAGTGCAGTTGTACTTTTGGTTAATATGTTCATTTTTACAGAGAAATTCTTTGTTTTATGTCTGAATTAGTTATGGATCAAGTTCAATGCAAAAGGAGCACTGTAAATATTCCCAAATCTTAGTAGCCAAAGTGTAATATATTGGGAAACTTATCCAGGGGAAAAATCTGTACCTGGTGGATTAAAAGGAATGATGAAAGTTAGAAGCTCTCCTTTGACTGTTCTCGGTATCAGTATTTAAAGTTGTTGTATCAGTTGAGCTTAAAACCCCAAACATTTCATTTTCTCTGGACCAATAGGAGTGGAATTGGACAATTTCCTAAGGCACTCTGATGTCTTGCAAGGTACGCAAAAACTGTGTTAAGCTTTTTGGTCTCTTGACATACTTTGAGAAGTAAGTTGCCTATTTTTTTTTTTTTTTTTCCTAAGGATACATTACAGATTATGTGCGCATGCTGGATATGCTGTATCTTCTGTCCAAAGATGAAGATATTCAAGAGTTAAAGCAAATAAACCCATTTGCATCATTTCATTCCCTCACCTAATGAGAATTAATAAGAGAATCAGTTGGTAATCAGATGATGGTGAATGTGTACAGCTGAGCAGGCTTTTATTTTGAAGGCCTGTTTGTTTTGCTCTTTATGTTGCTATAGGCCTATAGACGCCCTAAAGATGTTCCTGATCATGTTCCTCGCTAATTTTGTGTTAAGATGCATTAGGTTATGTATTTATCAACTTGTCAATGCAATTAAAGTTTCAAATGTAGTTCTGCCTTCTTGCCTTCATTTTACGACTTTTCCCATTGAAATAACATTGTGACAAACAACCCTGTAGTGTGTGACAAGTTAACCATCTTGTGATGGGGTTGGTTGTCACAATGTGTTAGATGTCCATCCCTAATGGGGGAAAAAATAAACAAACAAACAAAATATATATACACCAACTAACATTGAAAATGAAATTTAAGAGGAAATTGTATGGAATTTTTCATCACAACCATGAAGTGGCAAAAACATGTTAGCTGAATTAACTTCCTCTTATATCAGAATAAATAATCTTTCTAAAAGTTTTGCACAGATATTTCTGTTTTCAAAAGGACACATTCCACAAACTTTGGTGATCCTTTACTTGTTCTTGATTATCACAGTTTTCCAGTAAAGTTTCATCATTAATTTGGTACAGCTGCTTAAGGCAAATCTCCATTCAAACCATTGAGATGGCAGCAGATCACTCCAGGAAGAAGTTCAAACAAAACAAAGTGCAGGTTGTGTATGTTATAATCAGGTTCACATCCACATATTCTATGAAGGGATGCCTTGAGCTAGTGTTTGGATGCTGACGCTGCAGGAGACTCAAACTCAGCAGAAACATTTAGAGTTAAGTGGAAGGATGTATCAGAACTATAGATACATACTGTGAGAAGGAGCTACATGGTGTAAAAGAGTTTATATCTCACAGCAAGTAGATGGAGCAGGAGTTAGCTGATAGGCATTTGAAACAGCTACAACATTGAATTACAGCCAGCACTCTGACTGCACTTGGCTGCGCTCTTCAGTTTCTTTTGCCAAACATGAAATTTGGCTGACAATCAAACCCAGGCTTTCTGCAAGGCAAGAGAAACAGGAACCAAGGCACCATCAGTGATATGTTGTAATTAAAAAGACAGTTGGCTTTATTCTCTTTAAGTATGACAGAAATTGAAGTCTATAGCAGCATTATGAAATAAACAATCTGGTCTATATATCATAGTGTTATACAGTTGAATCAAGCAGTCTATTTTACTTGAGGAGACAGTGTTAATAAGTCCACAGGAGGCTCATGGCCTGTAGTGCTCTTCCAGCTGCACTCTTGTCTGCAGGAGTCTCTGTCATCATGACCCCGGGGCTGTGGAATAAACAGCCTGAGGAAAGCAGGAAAAACCAAGTCAGTGCTGTGTCTTAAATCATGTCTTGCAGCATACTTTTCACTGAGATTACAGTAGAATAGACTGATGACAGCTACAGAGGGTGGTAGTGTTTCCAGCAGAGTATAGTCCTGAGATTTTCTTTCATAGCAGTAATAAAAGATAAGGAGAGACTGACAACGGGTTATTTGGTGTTGATGTGGACTAGTACTGAGGGTGTCAATTTTTACCCCAATGCTTTACTTATTTTATTGTTTACTCCCCTGGCTTATGTATAGACATTCTCAAGACATGTGAAACACAATACTGTATTTTTCTCTTGTTGCAATTTCCAACCACCCAATTTCCTTTTTTTGTGTTTTGTTTCAAATTTGTATATAATCACCATCTGTCAGAGACATCCAGTGGCATATACCTCCTATTAATGTTAAACGCTAAACGACAGGTCTGTAATCTGGTTTTTCTTGCACAAATTTGAAATGTTTTGGTCTCTAAGAGTCTGATATGTCACCATTCAGAATCGCATTTCAACTGAGAATTTGAATGTACATTATTTTATGTCATATTGGATGAAACCATGTAATAGCAGGGTTTACATTAAAACCATTAAGTATTTTCATTAAAACATGGGGCTATAAAGTAGTAAAAGTTAAGCTAAAACCAACAAATAAAAGACATTCATATGAGGCAGAATCTCCTAAATGCTTAACAGTGAAATGTGTCACAGCTATGGTGGCATCATCAGTTCTTCCTGTATGCAAACCGAAGAGGATCTAAAAGTGAGCTGACCAGATTAATCACTTCTTTAAAACTGCTTTTTTTTTAAACATAATGTTAAAGTGCCTGTGAAGTGATAATAAATCTGTATTGAATCATACAAAAAAACTAAATCTCTATTTAGGTTTGTGGTATGATAGGTCAGTGTGTTGTAAACCACCAGGCAAAATTTAAAAACAAAAAGAAAAAAAATTCTAAATTTATAAAAGTTAGCTTCAAAATCATATTCATGCTGTAAAATCTGCTCCAGGATAGTGTGGGCGTGTCAGATGAATGAGCCAAAGCCATGCTTACTCAGGATAACTACGATCTTCTCAGATTTTAAAGAATGCCTCAGTCTGACTGGAGAGATTATCTCTATGGGATCTGTCCACTCTCTGTATCAGTAACGAAAGATACAATCACACTTTCTGTATTTAATCTTCAGGGCTTTCTTATATCTTATTTTCTGAATTATGTGACATTAAGTCTTTCTCCTGTATATGAGAGGTCTTTGTTGCTAAGTTGCTTCTGAAAACACATTAAATTTCCTGAAGTTGCTCTTCAAAATAAAAGTCTTTAATAATAGTTAGTATTAGTATTAGTATACTTTTATTGTGACAGACTGCAGGAATAGACCGTGGCAAAAATTTAGCATCATATAAGCAGTCACACTCTGCTTATATCATCACCACAAGATGAGTGAAATCTGGATTAAAACACACCTTCAGCAGGTTAGGTGTTTGTTCCTGCTGAATCTGGCTAGAATTAAACACAAGCTCTTGTGCTATGAGCCTGCCCCTTGACCTTTCGTTGACCTTATGATCAGAGCACGTTTGTCTCTGCCTCTGTGCCAAAGCAGAGACAAACGTCTGTTTTCTGGCTCGAATTTCTCTTATGATATTTTAAATGATCCATCGGCCACTGTGGCTGAACGATATGGTACATTTACATCCATATGAACAAAAAAACATTAAACTGACTGTTAACTTTCAATAAAGGCAGTGACAACAGACTGTACTGAGATGAACTGCTCTGTGATTTTATATCATTTAAGTATTTGAGGGATGGGGTACTTCAATGATAAGGCCAGCCTACAAATTTGCCTTACTCAAATCAAAGCCAGCAAGGAAATGGTTGAAAAACTGTCTAATGGTCTAATTCCAAAATTCAGTAACATGTACTATATCTCAGTTTTTTTACATGTTTACAGCAACCTTATTCCAACATATCTTGTGTGTTAAGAACCAACTTTTGGACTTAACTTTATAGGGTCTTTAAAGCTGAAGTAAGAGCCACCGGGCAAAAGCCACTATTCTCTTTACAGCTTGATTTTTCAGGAATAATAATAGAGTGCTTCCACGCAGTCAAAACTGAATGTGTATCCAGAGACTTCCTGTAGATGGGTGAAATATTTCAAATGGTCAGTGATGTTGTTTGAGTGTAATTACACATTGTCCTGTTGATGAATACTGTCAAAGAATCAGAAACAATAACAGGCAAAAATAAAGAAAGGCACATACAGAATATCATTGACAAAATTGTCAATTCTTCCATTCTTTGTACCACATCAATACCACAGTTAAAAAAAACAAGACAGATCGAACATTTGAACATTTGAACGTGTTTAGTGATTGGCTGAATAATATTATGTAGAAAAGTTTGCTGCAAGGTGATGTTGAATAGGATCAGTGGAAAAATGTGGCCATAGTCGGCGTTTGGTAAAGACAAAATACTTTCTGAAGTGAAGCAAAGGGGTGTAGCATGAAAAATGGTGGCCTGAAAGTTTATTTATAAGACCACAATTCCCTCCAGTATATTTGGCACTGATATATCCTTTGCTGATTTACCCTCTATGGATTGCAGTTTATGTTCACCAAACTGCGACACAGAGTGTCACAGATTTCTTTAGCCAGCCAGTCAGCAATATTCTTCTCTGATGACACTGTTTTTGATTGATTTATATTAGCACATTTTAACATATACATTACAGTTTGATTCAGACTTCCTGCTCCTTGTGCTGTGAATGAATGCCAAAGACTGATTCAATGGTTCACAGCTTGCCTCAGTCAGTCACACCCTGCAGTGTTCCAGACCATTCCTTGGTTGTAAACAGTTTGATCTGTTTTAAGTCTTTGCCAATGTTGGACCGATTATCAGATTTTTAATAATGGAAAAAAAAATGTCTTTAGTGGGCTCTGCAGTAAAAATTTAAAGAGGGGAAACATATTTATCATGTGTAACATTTATGTGTAGTGAGCCAAAGGTTTGGACAAAATACACTGAGGCATAACTGAAGTGTTTGCCTCCATCCTCCTCCTCCTCCTCTCTCTCAGCAGTGACCTTGTTAACCCAGCTACACTCCACTAACCTCAACAGACCGGGACAATTACAGTCCGCTGCTACTCTGACCTTTTTATCTACAGAGAGGATTCTTTTACTCATGTGGTAGGCTGAGACTAGACTTAGTTTAGCTTGAGTACAAACAAAATGAAAGGATATTTACAGCATATGTCGATGGTAATGTGTTAGAAATACTTAATCAGAATTAGTTTGATAATACCTGAATGCTTTTTGAACTCACTGTAAATAAATCATTTAATACACTTTAATTACATAATGTTTTTTATTAAACCTAGGTAAAAATCTCAGCCTGAGTCAGAGACAGACTGGATTTTGAGGGATTATTTTTGCCACCAGTTTTTTGACTCGTCGAATTGATTTTAAATGTCAGCTCAATTGAAAGGTGCTGACATCTCTGAGAACTCACTGATGATTCTAAGAGTGCCATGAAAAGCTTAACATTTCCTGTCCTTGACTCTAAGTCTCACTGGACTGTTACCTCTTTTCAAAACTTAAGCAATTGTCTAACAACGTAAAACTCCTTCAATTTTCAACAGGGATTTGTGATGGTTTTGAAATGAAAGTACATGCCATCTTGCTAATGGAGCCTTTTGACCTTTTCAGCTGTTGCCACATTGATCAGAGGTTTGTCAGCTCCAACTTTTTGATCCGGTAGAAAGTAGGATGTTATAATCAAGGTGATGATTGAGGGCTGAGAGCTGTTTAGACACTTAAGCACCGTGTGTGAAATTACCAACTCAGTTAGATACTCTCGGCTTGTGGAAGTTGCTGTGACCTTCACATGACAGGTGTGTTAAACTCATCAAGGAGCGCTTTCCAGGTCAGAGTTCACTTGTCTGTGTCTTCCTAACATTGTGCCACTCAGGCTACTAACAATAACATGGCCATACCTCATTTGAATGGAAAAAAGAGAATATGAATAAAAATGCACAAGGTGAAATATCGCTTTTGTTACAATAAAATGTAAATATGACCAATTTTCATAAAGTAATAAGTTATAGTGTCTAAATCTCATTTTTGAGTATATTTTTTATTTTTTATTGTCAACCTCAACCTGGGGTCCTAGACTCCCCCTGGGGGGTCGCCAGAGATCTTTAGGGGGGTGCTAGGCTTTGTCTGCTCTGAGGCTGCCAAAATTAGATATGCAAATATTGATTAAAACCATGATAAAGCAATTATTAAACTGTTTATACAAAAAGTCTTTTGATATGAAAAGCATGCAAAGGTCTTTTTTAGGGTTTTATCAGTGAAATGATTAAAAACTATGCTGATTTCTGATGACATGTGTCACTTTTTCTTCTCTCTTGGGTCATGGGGGGCTCTGCTTTTCTTTGGTATGTGTGTGTGTTTGTGTGTATGTGTGTGTGTGGGGGGGGGGGCAAGGAAAAATGTTTGGGAAACACTTGTGTACGGGAGATTACATTAATTTAGAGATTTACCTTATAATAATTTAGGACAAAAGTGTTACTTCCTCTGGCTGCATCTTATAAAATATGTCTTTTATTGTTAGCTCACATGGATTAAGCCTCACTCTTTCATAATGTTATTTTTTTTAAATGAGTGCTCTTCTTAACTACACCATTTTGAATATGTCTGAACTCTTATGCACGAGCCAACATTATCATGAATGATGTCTTAATGGTGTAGGTACGGTTGTGCTTGGCTTAAAGGGCAGCAGTTATAGCAGTCTGGAGAGAATCAATCAGTCTGAAGTCCCATTTAACTGAAACTGCCCTTTGAGATGGCTGTACATCGAGCCTATTTGATTTATAATCTTGGCCTGTATGGATCCTTTCTGCTCTCCATCAGTTTAAAAGTAAAGGCTGATGAGAGAGATGACAAGGACTTATTTGGGTGAAGCAGTTCAACTCTGAATCTTGTGAAATGCTAATGGTATGTATTGACTAGAACATTATATGATAATGAAAATATCATAATGCACTTACTCAGATTTTCCACTGATTTCCTTATTTTCCCTAATCAGCTCCTGATTGCGTGAATGTCCCATGGCGCAGTGTTTATTAAACTAACATTTTTAATTACGGCATACATTTCTTGATTACTCTCAGCTGCAGGCTTCAATCTTCTATAATTCACACACAGCTGACAAGAGAGAGCTGTATTTAAATGCCAAGCTGTTAGGTGTCGACTGTGGATGAGGGGTTGAATCTAGAGACTAATGGAGTGCTGACTTAGGTATATTTTCCACCAATGAAAGGGAGTGTGCTGTAATGAAAACAATACATAAAAAGTATCAGACCAGTTAATTGAGGGGATACAGTAATAGAGAATTAGAATGATTTAGCAGCTAGTGCTTTCATCTGAAATATTAATTTAATTTTTTCCTTGGCCAATCTGAGATCCTAGACATTTCAAAGTGGGATAATTATGGGATCATAATGACTTCAGATTTTCCAAAGAGTATGTCCTCATTAAAAAGCACAGAGCCCCTTAAGGGACATAGGTAGAAAAAAAAATGAAGGGAGAAAAAGAAATATGGGACATGAAAAAAAAAGGGAGATTTTTTTTTTTTTTTTTTTTTTTTTTACAGTTTGCAAGATATCGCAAAGTAGCTCTCGCTAATTTTTTTTTTTAAATCTCCCCTTTTTGATGACATTTCTGCTGGGAGCAATGTGTTCTATTTTGAAGTTGACAAGATGTTTTGCATGTTTTTTTTCTTCTGTTCGAATCGATCTGGACACGTTTTGGCAGTTGCCTCTGCTGAAAATAAACCTGGCACGTATCTTGAGTGAAGCAGAGTGGAGTGGCACTTCTAGATGTGCTGCAGACAGACCTAATTGCATGTAGAGGACCTGCAAAGATTGGAATTTGCTCCAGAATGAACTTTGTTGGAGAAAACAGTGCAGATAGGGTACATGAAAAATAGGGGTAGGTAAAAGTGAAGACTCAGAACTCATTGGAGGGATTATTTATCCCGTCTGGCCAGGCAGTTCTTTGGAAACCCAACAGAGGGTTTAAGCACCCAAACACAGTGACCTAACCCTTGATACGCAGAAGAAAGTAGATGGATGGATGGATGGACAAACTTTAACAGGCAGTTTATTCATTAAAGATATAAATGTATTGATGTAAGCTGCCATGTCCTGAAGGACATGCTCATGTTGTTGCTTGACCAAAGGACAGAAAATTTATTTGGCATATTATATCATAATAACCAATTTCATGTAACTACAAAGATAAAACGGTAAAGCAAAAATGCAAATTTACAAGCTCAGATCTTGTTGAACATATACAGAGGCCAAAATTAGTTCTTACCTCTCTTCTTCTTCACAGGGTTTGAATGCTTGATAAGATAAAGAATCCAGGACGAGCTCTCATGGTACATTATCATATCTACATCTTGTTACACAGCTTCATGCAGCTAGAACGGCTTTATTCCTTCATGATTTGCATTTCTTATCTCACTCTGACACTGATGCTTGTAAAAGCAGATCTGTTATTCAAATTTAGACTAAAGGGGCTAAAGGACAAAAAAATTCAAGACACATAGTTTAAATGAGCCAGGCATCCAAGGGATTGATGCAGTTATCATTTTCATCCTGAGACACATCCAAGAACGTAAACTCAAAGAACAGGTCTGTGCTAATCTCAAACCAGCTAATCGCAATTTTTAATCTTGAAGTCAGTACACAAGATTTCATGATGTATGCTACACACTGCAGTATATGCAGGTAAAGATGTGTATTGCTGTTATTGTGTTGTGTATTTTTGAAGGTTGTTGGCACCAGTTGTTTATTTCTAGACTGCTGGCATCGATTTTTATCATCATCAGGCCACTTTCATAAAAAATGCTCTTTTTTGACAGTTAAAAGAAACTATTGATTTAACTTTTTTAAAAATAAATGCCTTGCTTTGATGCCAATTATTGATTTTCCAATAACTCTTAAAGAAAAATTCCAGCATCTTAAGCAGCGTCTCTCTGCTGTAGCTTTTAAGAAAGAGAAGATAGAAAATGTTTTTTTTTTTTGTTTTTTTTTTTTCAAAAGGAATAAAGCTTATTTTTTTCCTTTCCTCAAATCACCTTCTCAGATAAATAAGATGATCACAGACTTCAATCCATTCAGTCTGGTGTCATTTTTCATGATTCACAAAAGTCATTTGAATGTTTCCACAGGGTGTTTTTATATAAGCTCATGGCTGGATGCTGAATAATTTATTTTGATGTTTGGAGAGATGAATGATGTTAATTTTGTGGCTCTGACATTGAGAGTGTCTGCATTCTGGATCTAAAATGAAAATAAGAGAATTATGTGAATAAATGCGACTTTTTAATGCACTTAGAACAAAAATTGTTTCCTGCTGCACTAATTGGCAGCAAGGCTTTGTGTTTAATTATACATTAATCTTTTTAAAATGAGGTTACATTAAGTTTAGAACCATCTTAATATGTCGTAGTTATCAAAAATGCTCCCAGTTCAAAACTTTGAATGAAGTTAATCCTCTTATTTATTAAGGTCGGCAAGGATTTCTATTTTAATCAGCCTTTTTGTTAATATCAGAGCACTTCTCTAATCTTAATAGGATTATTTCTTGGTCTGAGTTTCATCAACAGCTTTTTTGCTCTGCCTTTCAAACAAACACAATCCTACACTAGTCTGTCCCTGGAGACTTCTCTACTGGGTCACACATCTCCCACGGTGTCACAGAGCTCTCAGAAGTGTGTCAGTGGTTTCTTGTCTTTGGACTCTGTGGTCCCTGTAGAGCTCATCTTCCTTCAAAACAGAGCTCAGATGTGAAGTCCCTTCCCTTCACACATTCACACAGGCAGAGAGAGCTACTGTAGATGCTCCAGCATATCTGAAGTTGTACTGAATTAGCTTTGGTGTTAAAATGACATCACTGTACAAATGGAGGGTGGGGGGCTTGAGGCAAAATTACGTCAGTACGATAACAGCCTTGGTGCAACACAAAGTAAATTATGGCAGCAACAAAAACAGATTAAAAGGTTGGGAGAGATTTTTAAGGAATTCGTAGGCAGTGACATGTATGTCAGTATGTGTAAAAGCACATGACAACTGTATGGTGACACAACTGGCTTTGCTCCTTCTCATTAGTGATTGTGAGTATTCTGTCAGAGGCTGCCTGACCTGGACTGGTAAATATCAAGCGTGTTTGATATTTGCAATTCTTGATCAGGGAGACTCTGACGTGATAGGAAGCGTAAAATAACCATACTGACACTACATACATTGGTGTTATTTGGACAACTCTTTGGGTCACCAAGGGCTTGACATTTACACCTGCCAGCTAGCCAAATGTGGGTTTCAGCCATGGCAGATAGGAGAATTACTTCAACTAGCCACTTAGGCTGGTGGCATTTATCAGTGTCACAACCTACAGCAACAGTGCTCATAGCCTTAGACAGTGACACATACAAATGCAACACTCATGTTCAGGATTTTTCTGATTCTGATGGCTATTGTGGGCATATTTTTGCTAGAAAAGCCTGAAAACGTGTATTTTGTATAATATGTGACCTTTAAATTGACTTTTTTCTGGCACAAATCTCTTGGTTGTCATACTTTGAATGACCCATAGGCCACCATGGCTGATAGATTTTGGACATAAACTTTCCAATGAACAAAAATATTGCATGTAAGTGGCTGTTAACTTTCAATAAAGGCAGTGACATCAGCTAACAGACAATGCTGAGATAAACAGCTCAGTGATTTTATATAATTGTATCAATAGGTGGGCGAGGTTATTCCCCATCAAGACTTGTTATGTCATGGGCTCGGATATTCGCCCTGCTCAATAAAACCAAGCCAGGAAAGAACAACTTGTTATCGGTCTAAATAAAAAATTCTGTCACACATAGATCTCAGTGTTTTAACATGTTTAAGCAACCATATCCCAACATATTTAATGTGTTAAGACACAAATTTTGGATTTCACTTATGTTCCCTTAATTTCATATGTTTTTGGAGGGATGTATAAATGATATAACCTCTGCATAAACATGCATTAATTAATTAGATGTGCTGTTAATTGATAATTAATGGGCACTAAAGACGATAGAAAAACAGACGGCATGGTTCACCAAGGATGTAAGAGAGTGGCAGACAGATAAGAGTCTGTAATTGATGACTTGGAAGTCAAAGAGAATTCAGCCGAATGAAGTAACATTTTCTGTTTCTTTGATTTGATTTAATTCCAGTGATATTCAACTACAAAGAGATTTTTTAAACTGATGTTTAATATTTTTCTACTGTGGACTTCATGCAGCAAATCTAAGTGATCTATTATTTAAACAGATGATTTAATAAATTTTAAAGCTTCATTTTACACTTACACCATAAATAATGACATAAGTTTAAAGAAGAATAGAGGAGAAGTTTGAGACACAACCCTCGCTGGTGGAGATTTGTCTGAGTGAGAATTTAAGATATTTAGGAAACCTGCTGCAGAAACATGATGAAATTTCATCAAACTGTTGTGTAATCTTCAACCTGTCAGAATTATAAAATTAAGAAACACATATTCACAGCATTTCATTTTCGGTCCATTGATATTAAAGGTTTACATTATTATTATTATTTTTTTATTATTATTATTATTAAGGAGAAAGTATACAAACCTTTTAGAAGATTTTACACGTCATAATTGTATAAGCGATGTCTGTCACCTTATGCAAAACAAATCTGCGGAAAAGTTGTGTTTTTATTTCTAACTGAATCACTGGTGTAAACTCAAACAGTGTAAATAATTGAACGTTTTTAAGGTTTATCTGGCTCATATTGAAAACTAATCAGCTGACAGAAAATCAGAGTTGGATCTAGTGTTAGCCTTCTGTGACCAACGTTGTTGTATACCACACAGGTTACAAAGGGTCAGATAACTTTTAACCCAACTTTTTCCCCTCTCGCAGCCCTCCATTGTACTTTTCTGGTTATGCTAGCCATGCCTTTTTGTCTTTATAAGGCATTTATAGTGAGCCTGGAACTTGGATTATTTTCTCTGGCATTTAAAGATTAAACACACACCAGTAAATCCAACATTGAACATATTTTTTAAAATCAATTTCTAATAGATTTTTGGATCACTGATGCTGCTAGCAGCTAATGTTATCCAACATTTGAGTATTTTTTTTTATGCCAGAATGCTTTGTGATGGGCTGTGCCAGCCAATGGTTTGCTGCTCCATTGTTGTGTCATGCTTTGTCAAAGAGCACGTCATTACACTTAGATCATGCAGGAGATGGCCTAAGTAGCTCATGATAGAGAAAAAAGAGGGACAGAGAGGCTGTGATGTGGCCCTCTTTGTCACAGCAGACAAGAACTGCTTTGATGGCACAAATAGAGCCAATACAAACAAGTGCAAGGACTTGTTTGTAAACAAATGAAAATTTTGAGGATTTTTTTCACAGGATGGTAGATCAACTTGAAGTGACTAAAAGATTTACCAGCAGATCAGGATCTAGAAATTGGTGACTCCTTTTTCCAATTCTTAATCCATAACCCAAGTGTTTCAATTCAATAGATGATACCCTTTTTTTAATTTAGTCATAATGAGAATCAACTAAGTAAGATAAACATGAGGCATCTGGCCATGTTGTCACTGGCAGCAGTCAAGTCACCTTTGGTCATAGCCATGTTCTTTTTTTTTTTTTTTCATTTCCTGGATGGATTTATGTACTAAATACTGTGAGCACCTGTTTTATACTGATTCCATCAGTGTGCCCTGCCTGTTACTAATCTTGACTGGGACTGGCTGTTGTCTTGAATCATGCACTTTCACTTTGCACTCGTCAGAGGTGGCATGATTAAATCACCCCCCCCCCCCTTTTTTTTTTTTTTTTTCTTTTTTGACTTCTTCTATAATGACATATTTTTGCTGTCATCAGCTATCCGGTAGCAGCCACATTTTACTAATATTAAAAGTCACATATTTTACTCTACAGGTTCATATTGGTCTCATGGGTCCCCAAAACATGCTTGTGAAGTCTGTTGCTGAATAGACACTCCAGTATTGGATTTTTTGCATGTCTAAAAAACCCTGTTTCAGTTTGTGGCTTTAAATGATAATGAGCTGTCTGACTCCGCCCTGATCACACCTTTCTCAGGAAATGAATGTGGCTTAAAGGATGTGGCTCTCCTGGCTGAGAGGAGGATCAGGGGAGGAGGGCGGAACTTTCTTCCAAGCGGGACAGGAAAACCCAATCTAGGGGCGGTGCTAAGTCCCCATATGACATCATGAGGGGAAAATCTGAAGACAACTTGTTTCAGCACTCATTTTCTGAAAGGTGTAGAAAGAAAGGGGGTAGGGAATTGATTTTTCTGATTCTTGGGGGTATTGTGGACAGGCCAGGGGCTAGAAAACCCTGAAAGTGTATTTTGCATAATATTTGAACTTTAACAACTTGTCAAGAACCTGACCAGACATCTACTGAAGAATGTTCTACATTAAAGACAACAATATATCACCCATAAACCAAAGGCACCATGTTAATGGCTGTTTAGAGGGTGCTAGTAAAGCACATTAGCTAGCATGCCAACCAAACGCTAACCAAAACAATAAAGACTTAGTGTGTCACTAAAATGTCAGTTGTAGAGGGTGGGAAGTGATGATTGTTCCACACTTAATTCTTGGATTTTGCGTTCTTTGTGTAAACGTTGCACCCTTATGCACTAAGAATATTATTTTTTGGGGTCATCAGTATGAAATTTAAAGCACACTGTGTGTGTTCATGTTTATCAGTGGTTTCATGAGCAGTGCAGCATTTTTGCACAATCTGTGATTGTTGGTTTGCAGATAGGTCTAATCACAGCTGAGGCTTGATGTTGTGCAAATTACAAACATAGTGCAAGTGTTAAATTTCTGATATGTGTCAACATAAAACTGTTGGCTTATTTTGATGGCAAAACTGCAGAATGATTGAGTGGTGAGTGCAGTTTATTTAGTTCTCTTATGTGACTGCATAATTGCACCCACAGGTCTTTTCAGCAATGCCTACTAACTGTCTACACACAGCTTTACATAATCTATAAACTCAGGCAATAAACAATGCATTTGATGACATGCTAATTTATTTGTGCCCAGAACACTTTTAGTGACTGGAATTCTGTTTTATCCAGAACATGGATGGTTAATGAAGTTTTTTTTTTTTTTTTTTTTTTTTTTTTTTGTCTGGGGATCATTTTCTGTCCGAACACTGTTGCACATTAGAGTGCAAAGCCTGTTGTTAGACAGGAAAGTCACCCTTTGTCAAAAGCCTTTTCTCTTTTCTTATGCAATAGAAGGAAATCTTCTGATTAGCAAAGTCAGCTGTGTATGACGCTGTTTCGTCAGCTATCTGTCAGTCAATCCGTCTCCCTTTCTCTCCTCCATATGTTGTAGCTGCTGTGTAACCCTGAGCGTTAAAGCAGCACCCACTTTCCTATTCAGAGTGTGCATTCTAAGGCAATGTCCGTCACATTTCATTTCCCTCTAGAATAGAGAATGAGAGCTGACACACCGCTCAGGATTAACCACGCTGTGTGCTGACTGTGGGTGGGGTTGTGCAAGGGTGCCTGTGTTTGTGTCCTTTGCACGTTGAAGAAAAGAAATGTCATATCGGCCAAGTTCTTTCCAGCATCCTTCACACATGAGTTTCCATGAAAAAAGCCCCACATAAAATCTGTCATCATGGATGTTGTCAAATTCATTTTGATTAATACATTCAGAGTAAGTGGGACCTCAAAATTGTGGTATGAACAATGGATGCTCAAATTAAGATAAATCTGACCCCTTTTCCTTCCAGCCATGTGAATAAAACCAATCCCTGTGCATTAACAACATGATCCTAAATGTGATCAAAATCCTGATAAACTCTGAGCACACATCATGAATGTTAATGCTCTGGACGACTGAAATAAACAGAATTCACCTTCAGCAGTGGCATGACAAGTTTAGCACCCAGCAGAGCCTAACATGGTCAGGGGAAATGAAACACCCAACAGGTCCTGTCATAACCTGCAGGAATTCAGCACCCTGAGGACGCCAAAGATAGACTGTAAGATGTCCTGAGCTTCCACGTGTGCCCACTGTTGCACAATGAATAGTGAAGAGAGCGCACTGCACTGAGTTTCTTTAAAAATATTTTTATTTAGTTTATTTTCAACGGTGCTAACCACGAAGCCACCGTGCTGCACTGAGTAAAGGTCAGATTTTGTAAATCAAGTAGTGTTGCTGAATACTCCATCAGATGCCCAAAAAGCACCCAACAGTGTGAGCGACATGGGAGACAAACAGTGTGCATATTGTCACCCAACGGTGTTCGCTACATGCGCAACCTGACATGGGAGGCAAACACTGCATATTTTCAATGGTCTCTTAGGGAGCATGCATCTGTCACACGCTGTGTCCACCTGTAGAGTTGTTTATCCAAACAATTACAGATCTGCAGAGTCAATCCCATAGCAGATTGTAATGCATAATGTATGACCAGCAAATCAGCATGGTGTTTGGCAACATGAAAGTTAAAAGTTGTGTTTCATTAGGCAAAATATCCTTTCAATATTCAATTCAGTATCAGTACAATCCATTTTATTGTTGCATAACTCTGTCATTTCAGGTGTTTCTTTGAAGGATAGTATTAAGTGTTATGGTGTGGATCTTTGCCAGGCAGAAGTCGTTGCCAAACAAAGACAACCAATCACTTGTAAGTGAGTCGTCCTTCATGATAAAGGCATTAAGCTGTCAAAATGTGCAGGTCGATGGTTCTGCCCTTGAAACCATTTGTAAGTGAGATATGAATGATGCATTGATGGTTGTGCTTGTAATACACAAACCCCTTTTTTTAAGCATGGAAAACACTGGGTTTTAAAAATCCTTACTGTTTTTACTGGCATCAAATAATGAAAGATTAAACTGTTTTGTATTTTTAGTGTGATTTGTGCAACACAGCACACCACACACAAGTGCTGGGCCATTAATTGAGTGTGAATGATGATTTTAGCTTCCCCCAAACAAAAATATGAGATAATCAAGGCCAAATGATTACTGGGCCACATGCCCTAATATGCTTCTTTTGTCATGTGTGGCAAATAGAGCATGCACACATGCCTAAGTGCACTGAATTGTCATATTTAAGGCAAACAGTGAATTAAACAATTCTGTCTACTCCTAATGAAGGACAACTTCCACGTAGCTCAATCTGAGACTGCTGAACGAGCGTCCATGCTCTGAGAGAAAGAGTGTTGTATCCTGAAGCAGATTCCCTGTCTGCAAATCTACATGCTGTCTATCAGATGAAATTTAAAGGTACAGTACACCTCTGGAATGAACTTCAAACAATGCTTTTATTATTAGAGATATTAGAGATATAAGGGTTTAATTTGACAGTGTTGCAGTTACTATTGGTCCCTTTTTGTACCCATCATCCTTTGCGCTCATCCCACGAGCTTGATCTAACAGCACAAAAATGGTGGATGCTACAAGTGCCTAGGGAGAAATGAGTAACAAAGTGCTTAAGATTGTGGAAGCTGTAGTGATTTTTAGATCTGACATTAGGAAGCACTTTGGTTTCCTGGTGTCAAGAAAAAGTAATGGACAAACAAAAACAGTATGCAGACACTGCCAGACTGCGGTGACATACTTGACGGGGAATTTGAGTAACATGAGGAGCCACTTGGTAGATAATTACCCTGTGAAGCTTCACAAAGAAAAGGAGCAGAATCTGGCCAGACGACTCTTAAGGAAGCGTTCACAATCCCACTCCCCCACAAGAGTGTGCCTGCTTCATAGATCACACACATGACTATATCACCAAAGACCTACCTACAGCTATTTTCAGTGGAGGACAAGAAAGTTTAGAAGGTTAGTAAACATGCTGCAGCCAAAATATGAGTATATACTTTCAAGCCTAATGCACACATACAGCATTTTTTGCACATATTGTAATATTTAAAGTGCAATTGTTGTTTAATACATGCTGACGTCACTGTTTTTTTTTTGTTTTTTTTTATGTTTTCATATGTTTTTTTAAAACTGCAGTAAATATCGTACTGTGGGCGTGTTATCGAGGTATTATTCTACGGTGAGGTTTTGAAACCACTACATCCCCTTTTCTGAATGTCTTCCCAGGGCCTTTATTTAGCTATTGAAGTCATTTTTGCAAAATTGTACAGCCTTTTTTCAGGTCACTGACAAACTCTCTCCCCAAAAAAACAGTCTTGAATCCCAAAGGTAGTTTTCACACACTATTGTTATTATTTAAATTATCAGGTTTCATGTGATATTTATCCACTAAGGACATTCCTCTTTGACTCTTGCAGAGCATGAAGTGAGGTTTTTTGCACTTGTATATTGTCTTTAGCTCATGTTTTATAGATCAGTAAAATAATGTAAACCACTGCTGTAACAATAAAAAATATCCTTGGCGCCAGTTTAGTCCCCTGGTTGTGTTCATTCCTGGTTTTGGTGCATGTTTGGTGCATGACATCTCCCTCTTCCCCTGCATATTTCCTCTCTTTGGCTGTCCTCTCAGAATTAAAAGGAAAAACGACTAAGAATACATTTTTTTAAGGTATGACCATAGCCTGTAAAATGAGGAATAATTTTTATGTTTTACTGACATGGCTTTATTATAATATTTGAGTGTGCTTCCTCCTTTGGCCAGCTAGCTTTCTGATTGGCTATTGCTCCACTTAACAGTCCTGCTGGTTCATGCTCTGCTGTCCTCTGTGTTCCTCCCACACAACAATTTCATATTGTAAATATGTAACATATTTGATGTTTGCAATCTCTATTTGGAGTGGCTCAGATCGTCTCCCAAAGGATTGGTGAGGGAAAGATCACTCTGAATGAAAATGAAATGATTTGAAATCTTTCAAGATAATCTTTGGAACCACACCATAATCAGGTCTTTGCTGACTTTGGTCGGAAGGGGGAATAAGGCTGAAAATCGGTCCAATTATCTTGAAGTGTCAGCCAGGCTTTAGTGGGAAAATCTGCAGCGTGCACTGCATTAAAAACGTGCACACAACCTTTTAGTTAGCTTTCTATTGGATGCTTAGTACCAAAACTGGTCAGTTAAAAAACAGCATTGCAACACACAATGAAAGCTGCATTTATCATGGAATAGGTTCCAAGCTGCGTCCTTACTCATACTTAATTCAATCACTTTACTAGAGAAACACTCCTCAGTCAGCCTCAGACTGGCATACTAATCAGGCAGCTCACAGTAAAACAATTTCTCTTTTAAATCTAATCTCTTAAGGTCCATATGCCTCTGAATAAAAAGCCTTGGCACCAAGATGTACACTGCTGAAGCTATTGCTGTTAAAGGAGATCAATAAGTCTATCCAGCTATTTAATTCAGGCTGTTGTGATTGATTTTACGGCTTACCATCCTGTTTATCATACAGAGTATCTGGGTAAGCTATATTCACAGACCAGCTGAAAGCCTTGGGATTGCGACCACAGAGACTCAGAGGGTTCAGTCTTGCAGAGCGGAAAAGTTTGGCACAATCTTTTGACTCCACTCGGTCTGAATTTAAAATCTCAGTCTCCAAAATGTCACTTAGAGATTGTGCGTGAACAGACTGATAGCACCTACCACTGTGGGACCACATGGCCTTTGAGAAAACCCAAGAGTAACAAGAAAATTGAACAGTCAGAACACAAAAAATATCTGTTTAGGGTCTTTAATTCTGGACACTTTGTCAGTGTTAAAGTGCAACATCTTCAACCTATTTTTGGCCTACTGGTCATAACACATTAATACAGAACAAACTAAAGATTCACATCAAAATGTAAAATTTACTGTCAGTCAGGCCTATGAAAAATGATTGTAAGGGCTGGACCTAGTTCAAAGTAAGGACACTGAGAGGATGTATTTTGTTTTTTTCTCTCTCCCCACCTCACTCTCACTGTTAAAGTCAACTGATACATGCTAAGGACTTTTCAATTCTTCTCGTATGAACTTTGACCTGTAAAAGGCTCCTTTACATAATACACACCTCTCTTCTGACATTTATGCTCTTTGGGAAAGTCCTTTAATCATATTTTTCTACAAATGGGTGACGGCTTAGTCCACTAAAGCAGGATTATGTGTCTGTATTTGACTTTGTTAGAGAGGAGTGAAAGATTTAGCAGTGTTCTATCAATGGTATGCGTTTAAAAATCTAATTAGTGCTCATTATTGTCTCCTTGAAATGAGAGTCATTATGACAATGAGCTTATGTGATTAAATTTCAGAGCCTTGGGCTCAACCGGGCCATAGACTTCTTCGTGTTTGATTTTTATTTGTGAACAGCATATTGAGTCGTCTTTGGTTTAGGGTCTATTTTCATTTCTTCTTCTTTGAGCTTTACCACATTTATTTTTCTTTAGCCCTTTATTAGAAATGAAAAAACTATTAATGAGTATGAAAACAAAATTGCAATATCACTAGGCCCAACTTTATTCCCCACTGTGTTTGCTTCAAGCACAGCACTGAGTGTTCCCTATGTGATTAGAAAGACTAGAAACAACAAGAAGAAAGCATTATAGAGGAAAGTAAAATATACTTTCTGTGTTGTTAAAATGTAATCTAAATGGTAATTGTTTACCTAACCCCAACAAAAAAAATATTGTAGTATATTGTCTTATTTATTCTCACTTCTGCAGCTGTGGACAGTCCCTTAATCTCTTCATGGGGATTGGGTAAAAGAAACACATCAGATGCTATTGTTCGCTGAAACATCTTCTGTGTGAAGCAGAGCAAAGGAAAGTGTTTGGTTCAACCCTACAGAGATCAATGCCTTGCCCTCTTAGGGTCAGTCTCCGAATTGATTTCCCTCGGTCCATTTTCACACTGAGAACTCTTTGAACAGTAAATCATTTAGGCCAGTTTACTGGATAGAGCTCACTTCTATAAGTGAGGTTGTCTGAGCTGTGGCTGTTTCCCTCATCACCAGGATTTCTCTACACTGTCTTGAATCTTTTCATGATCAAGGGAATATGCTGGCTTGACTATATGATAAAAATCTCTGTCTTCAATGTCAGCTTATGTGTAAATTATGGCAATATTTGCAAGGGGCCAAAAGCCTGTCACTCACTCCAGGCACTGATAACTGTTCTGTCACTGAGTCTAAGTCGCAGCACAAGGTAGATGTGCCAGTTAGGTGTATGTGTAAATCCATAAAATGTTGAATTTCTGCACTGAATTGTCTATTTGAATTTTAAAATAGCTACTGCTGTGTTGTTTGACTTTTTTAATTAAGTTCTTATAATACAGGATATATGCTATAGGACATAGTATTTGACTGCCTGACCATTGCACTAACAGGGACTGTAATTACATTGTATTCAAACACATGTACTTAAATTACAAAGCAGATAAATACGCCCGTTTCCGTGTTTCTCACTGGCAAATCCGTCTTGCAAAGCTCCTGTCTGAACCGTTTGGGCCAGTTACAAAGTGACAGGACAAATCAGTGACAAAGGGCAGTACTTTCTGGCATGGCAGAGTCGCGTAAGGAAGCAGCAAGAGAAGAGGCCAGTGCAGATTTGGCAGAAGACATTGATGTGGATGCTGCTAAAGCGCTAGTTTTATCAGAACCTGACGACATTTCTTCATTAAATGAAGAACAAAGAACAACATTGAGATGTTTTCTTTTGAAAAACCACAAAAGTCGTATACTGACATGTCTACAGTCGCCATGGTTTGCAGCATTATGCAGTTCTTTTGGAGTTTACTTCTCAGTAGCATGTTTTGTTGCTCTGATTGGCCCATAAAGATATGACAGACAGAACATTCATTCAATCACCCTCTGAGTTTTTTTCAAAGCCTCTGCCCTTTCCCAAACGCTGTGTATGAGAGGTTTTCCAGATGGATGTCTGAAACAAATCCATCTGGTGTGTCAGATTAGAGTTGGCCCCCTTTTGCAGCATCCACTCTTCTTCTAAGGCTTCCCACAAGATTTGTGAGTGTTTCTGTGGGAATTTGTGCCAACTCAGTCTGTAGGGCATTTATGAGGTCAGGCACTGATGTTGGACGAGAAGGCCTGGCTAGCAAGCTCAGTTCCAGTTCATCCCAAAGGTGCTCAGTGGTGTTGAAGCCAGGGCTCTGAGTGGACCAGTCATGTTCTTCCACACCTAACTCATGTCTTTATAGTTCTTGCTTTGTGCACTGGGGCACAGTCATGTTAGAATAGAAATGGGCCTTCTGCAAACTGTTGCTATGAAGTTGGAAGCATAGCATTGTCCAAAATGTCTTGGTTTGCAGAAGCATTTCGTTTACCCTTCACTGGAGATAAGGGGCCTAGCCAAAACCCTTAAAAATGGCCCCATACCATTATCCTTCCTCCAGTAAGCGTCAGGCAGGTGACATTCTCCTGGCATCTGCCGAACCCAGACCCACCAATCTGACTGCCAAACCGAGAAGAGTGTCTCTTCAGCCCAGAGCACATTTCCTCTGCTCCACAGTCCAATGTCTAGTGCTTTACATCACTCCGTCCAACGTTTGGCATTTGACTTGATAATGGGTGGCTTGTATGCAGCTGCTCAGCCATGGAAACAGATTCCATGAAACTTCCACCACACAGTTAAAGTTCTTACAGTAATGCCAGTGAAAGTTCAGAGCTCTTCATTTATGGGTTCAGCAGAGTGTTGGCGACTTTTAATGCATGATGCATGTCAGTATTGGCTGATCTCACTCATAAGTGAACTGTATCGGCCGCAAAAGACCTGTTTGTGGCATCTCAAATCTGTGTAGCTGTCTGTTCGGTCATGGAATCATTCAGTCAGCAGCTGTTTCAACTGTTTGGCTGTCAGAATGTATTCAAGAAGAATATGTTTGGCACTGCAAAACTGAGGTGAATACTGAAGACCTTCCAAAGTTTGGATCCATTGCTGAGTGGTTAGTCCATTAGACTGCACAGTGTTTGTCATACTGGGATGGGCTGTCACTGGCTTTAAATGAGCCGAAGCTTAGCCTGTAATGTCATTCTGTTTTGCACTGGGTACTTGGGCTTTTGATAACAACTGTACCAGTTATAGAGTCTGAATAATGGAGATCACTTTTGCCCCTGAGCCCTTTTGTCCCTTTAAGACTGAAGTAAAGCACTGTTAAAAAGGGTTAAGACATGTTCTACTGCATTGAATGTCAAGGGATGAATGAGTTAAAAAAAAAAAAAAAAAAAAAGTAAAAGTCTGAACTATAGTTCTGTGCAGCTTATGGAGATTCAGCTGCAAGCAGAGACCATTTTTAGGAGTGTAGATCAACCAATGGACTCCATTCTTCTGCACAAACAGGCATACATTCATCATTATACTTATATGTTATTAGGTGGTGCATGTAGTTGACAGCCCCTCCATCACTGTTTAAGAAGTACATTCAAATCATCTGTATGTTTGACATGATGGTAAAGAGGCAATTTACTTTCTCCATCTCCTCACACTTTTGCTGCTGTATGTTTCAAACTGTTGTTTGAAAAATGTCCTGCATGTTCTGCCTGATTGTCGATTGTTCAGTAACCCCTCATCCCTTCTTTGTGTTTTTCAGGTAAGGGGAAACTCTTGAGCCTGTTCCAACTGTGCTTGAGTCTGTCTGACAGTGAGTTCACTCTGTTCCTGTCTGCCAGAGTGGTAAGGACATCACTGAGCGATGAATAGAAAGTGCTTTTCACTCTGCACACTCACACACAGAATGCACAGCTTGTTTGAGGTGCTTCCTGCCTCCTCATCTTTCTAACACTTGCATCCTGATGGCTCTTTGATTTGATTTCAGCCTCACTTTCAGTCTTTCTAAGCTGTTTGATTAGGATTTCTAATTTAATCATCAGGATCTGAGGGAAATCAAAGCTGCTGTGTTGGGTTGAAAAAGCTTTTTGGAGAAGAAATCTGGTTAAGAAGCTGCAGTAATGATGCAGAGCATGCAGATGGCTGATGAGCACATGTGCAGCTCATATTTTCATTGAGCAGACGTGCTGTGCATAACGAGTGACTTTGTTTGATAAATCTCAACTAGTATGATTACTTTAATAGAAAAATTATCTATGTTTTGGATTACCCTGAGCAGAGGGGAATGATTTAAAGGGTGGTTTATGAGGTATATAGTAAGATTATTGAGTCCTATATTTAATCAGGTTGATTGTAGTTAGAGTGGAGTGATTTCAGATGAATATTAATCAGACAAAAGGGCATCTTTTGAGGAAAACAGTATGTGCAAAGCACGGTTTTACAATTCAAATGAATCCTGATGTCCAAGAGTGAAGAACTTAAATTTAAATCTTCACTTCTTGGCATCTCTGTGATTTAATATCTGTCTTCAGGTCCTGATCCAGCTCAGCTGAACGGAACATTTTGCCCTCTAGTTAGACCATTTCGACTTAGAAGGAGAGTATATAAAGTGGAAGAAAGTCTTGTGATTTGTGATGCATATTAAGCAGAACTCACCGCAGTTCTTATTATTTATGAATTACATGGCCAGCACTCTTGAGAGACCATTTATCTGCTTCACAGCACACGTTGTTCTTGTGGATTTGTAATAAAGTCTCCCATATCCTTAATTACCTGGCTGCTCTTTATTCACAGCCTTCCTGTCATTTCACCACATGAGAACAGACGGTTCACGTCATTTAAGGTGTGCGTAATCAGTCCAGATTCTGCAGTCTCAAAGTCTAGTATGTGAAAAGGACAACCACGATGATGTCATGGTGCTGTTGTACTAAAACATATTTACAATTTGTTTAAAGAGGTGCTTGTTACAGCTTGCTGGTTGAAAAAAGAATTATAAATCTGAAGCCGTCATTAGCTTTAACCTCTTAAAGCAAGTTGCATCATATTTGATACATACTTTTATGATACCTTAATCTAATCAATATGATCACAAATTACTAAAAAAAACTTCTGAATACAATCTGATATATGATAAAAATGCCCACAAGTCAATTATAAGTTACCAGAAACACTGAATGTAGCAAATGAGATACAAAAAATATACAGTGCTTAACAAATTTATTAGACCACCTGTCACATTTGTCTCAGAGACCATCCAGCATCATGAAGTGCTTTAATACGGACTCTTTCATTTTTAGTGAGCTCTCCACGTTTTACCATTTTGAACAGGAATGAGGAATTTCAAACTGAATTCACCTTCACCTTCCCTCAGTGCCATTTCAGAAAAATGAGGCGGTAAGTACAGGAAGATTTAGTTGTACCAAAAGCAAGCAGCAGGGTACCCTAGTGTAGCAGTTAGCGGTGTAGCGGTTAGCTCAGATATAGCTACAGTATAGTGTTAGATTTATCAGAACTGGACCACATTTCTGTATTTAATAAAGAGGATAAAGTTAACTCTAAAAGATTTTTTCTCTCTCTTCTGCTGACCTGCTTCAGCATGAGTTTGTGATTGTTAAAAAGGGGACAGGGTTAGTTATACCGGGTGGGCATATACAATGGCTGGTGATCGAGTGATTAGCTTGGATGTAGCCATAATGACGGTTTTGTCAGAAGGGGACATTTCTTACAAGAGGAAATAGCCACACTGAAAGCTTTCCATGGCGGAAAAAAATGTTTTCACTCTGCTCCGGTCCCTCCAACTATGGTGGTGTTAACCTGCAGAGCTCAGTGGAGGATTGAAGCTGACTATGTCTACCTTATGTTGTCTGGTCAGAAGTGCCCATAAAGAATGTGATAGAACGTTTGTCCAATCACCTTATGAGAATTTTTGAAAAGTGCTGTCCTTCATGTAAGCTTTGTATGGGAGGTTTTCCAGATGAATGGGAAATATATCCATGCAATGAATATTTGAAACTGTCTGTCTGGCCTGTCAGGTAAGGTAACTGGTGACTTTCAGCCGAAATTGTTACAATATTGTAAAAGCACTGGACAAATTCCATTATATTTAATATAAGCTTTGCAGATAAAAAATGGGTTAAATACTAAAAAATGGGGCTCTTTAAAATTTTTGATTTGTGTTTTCCAACAACCAAAGGCACATTCAACATGGTCACTTATTATAACACAACACTGGTCTTTAACATGAGACAGATAATGGAGCCTTTCATTCTTATTGCCTGTGCTAGTCAGCACTCAACTTTGCCCATTTGTTGTACTTATTAACCTCTGGATGGTGTTACATGATGTGAACTAAAGCTTTTAACTTGTTCCTGAAGTGTGCTGCTTTTATTTAGCAAGCCGAGCATACACAACGGGTCAGGCTTCCTCTTATCTGGGGATGAGAATCCACACTGAGTATTATTTATTTCCTTTAGAGAAAAAGGCTGAGTAACTCATGGCTACATTGACAATGTAGGCAACATGTCACTATATCAGCAATGCAAACATTATTGACACTAAGAGCTAACACTTCTAGTGCTAACAAGCAGCACAGCTAATGAGCAATAAACCTACAGCTGCATAAGGAAGTTGAAGACGGTGCACAGAGGAAATACCAGCAGCAGGTTTGCAGTGCTCAAGCTGTCTGTTGTTGAAAATGCATAAAGTATGGTTAGAATACTGATTTGTGGACATTTTGAAATGTAGCAATTAATATTTGTGATTCTAACATCACACTTTTTTGTCCTGCACCTCTAATAAACATTAATAATGGAAAAGAGGTGTAAAACATGAACCAGCAGGCAAAGAACAAGTTTCCAAAGTCACCATAAAAGTTAGACTTAAAATGATTTCTTGTGTCCCCAGATTGTCATAAAAATGTTTGGATCACTCTGGCTGGGTAAGGAAGGATTGGAAATCCATTAAAAAGGCATTTATGGTAGATTAATTCCATTCACAAGCACTAACAGGGAGCAGATTGCTGCTGCCTTTTCAGGCCAAAAAAACCTTTCACACTTGGGTCTCAATATGGCCAGAGGGGTAGAAAGCATGCTCTTTCTAGACTCCAAAGCTGGCTGAAGCCATGGTAGTAGCCTATGTGATTGTTTGTCCATTTCCAAACTTCAATTTCTAGTCTAATTTTTGCACCTATTCATCTGAACCATGCCTTTGTCAGAAGAGTGTGATACTCTGCAGGATTGCTGCCTTTGTTGAAATATCTCCCCAAGCACTGACAGATAACACGATCCTCATTCAAAGCAGCTGAATCTTTAATCCCATTAGAGTGAAGGAAGCTGAAGCTGTAAAATTCCAGCAGGGAGTCATCCCACCTCGCTGCAGGGTTATCTCTGTCTCTGCTGAATGTGAGCTGCACAGCTCTGCTGCTGTTCAATTCTGGGATGTGAGCAGCACTACTCCCACCATCCTCAACACTGTTGCATCACTAAAGGATGTACCTTTATGCTTCTTACAGTGCTAGTGGCCTGAAGATGGTAATATCCATCGTTATGACATTTTTATCCAGAGCATGTTGAAAAAACTCTTCTCTTGAGTGTACTTTTATTGACCACCTCAGTTGTAAGAATATGAGGATTATTCTGTGGATAGTCATGTCTCATAAATCTTGTAGATTATTCATACGAAGGTCAAATATGTTAAAAAAAATGTTTTTTTGACAGGCATGGAAAAAATGAGTATGTCAAGACATTCAATAACTTATTCTCGTGATAATAAATTTCAGCAATCATGTCTGTTGTTATATCTACATGCAAAAATTCACATTTTCAAACTCTATTCTAAAGTATTTAAGAGAGACAAAATCTGTACAGTATCCTTGACTTATGTGAGGCATTATGAGAAGCAGAACCTTCTAAATTTAAAATAATCCCTCACACTTCTCCTGATCTTCGAAAGACATCTTATATGTGTAAGTATAAGATGTGCCAGGATTTTCTGAGCCTCCAAGCTGCTCAGTCACAATGATCCCCTCCACTGGGCTGCAGGAAGCTATTGTGCAGTTCAGATTAAGAGCAGTGACACAGACATGGCCTTCAGCCTGCCTCTGATCTCATCAGGTCCACTGTCAGTCACTGAGCCGGGTGAAGTTAAGATGTTTTGGACTGAAAGTGAGAAAGTAACAGTGCACTTACAAGAGAGCATGAACTGGGTGATGCTGAGTTTATTTCTGTGTCTGTATGAGTGTACATTTACATTTGTTTCATCCATGCTTTGTTGCATGAAATAATTCCCCCTTTCTCTTCAGTAATGTTGATCTTCTCATGAATTTATCATCAGGTTCATGGATTTACTGCTCATGTCTTTCAGGCTGAGTCGGAAGATTTAGAGCTCATTGTGAGTCATGTATTATAGAGCTGTCTGAACTCTTTACAGCAGTCTGCTCACCTCAACTGTTAGTCACATATTCATGAATCTTTTATGATCAGAGGCTGAGTATATTGTTGTGAAAATATGTTCTGGATCTCACACAAAAGACTGAAGATTTAATCACATCCATGAGAAAGAATCACTTCAAAGACAGAGAGAGAGCGAGAGAGCAGCAGGGACAAAAGAGACTGAGAAAAGTATTCAGTCTTTGATCTCAAAAAGTAATATTTATATGTCCACTGATCACTGATTTTCCTGCTCTGTACCGCACTGGTACTGCTGTGTTTGATTTCCTCACTCACTACCACAGGGGCTCTGAGACAGCACAGAGTGTTGGAGGGAAACATAACACCCTATAGGTGTACAGTTGTTGATTAATGGATCCATAAACTGAGTCATTGCAGGACAGAGCTGACTGCTTCATCATCAGTGTTTGTCAGGATATTCATCTGTGATCAGACTGTCATCTTTTCTCAGCTGTCAAGGAAGCTCTCCTGTCAGTGTATAATTCTGGACTGAGATTAAAGTTATACCGAGGCAGATCTAACTCCTTATTATACATAATCCGTCCCAGAGCATGTACCTTTTTGTTAACATATGAACACATATATGGAGTTTTTGTATGGATTATTAGAGTATGCAGACGCATTTGATGAAAAAAAAAAGATCTTTTTAGACAGTCTCTGCACTTCTTTTATTTTTCTATGAATTTGTTTCAGTGGCCTAGATCATGAAAAATTAAAGCTCATTCATTTTGGGAAGTAAATATCGTGTTATGACCTGTCTGTGATCTCATGTTTGAAAAACTCAATGACTAGTGTTGCTGCTATCATCAGTGAGTTTTATGCCTCTTTGCTGGTGACAGCCAGGGATAGAGGTCTTATGGTTTTTTGGGATGTCCATCCATGCCATTATTATGAACGCAATATCTAAAGACCACTTTAAGGGATTTTCTTAAAACTTTGCATGAATGTGAACTCTGACTCATGGATTAATTCTCTGGAAGTATTTCATACTGTAAATATAATCGTATTCCTTTAGGGGCTTATATACAGTGGCCCTAAAGGCTAACAGGAATAAGTACACTATATTGCCAAAAGTATTCGCTCACCTGCCTGGACTTGCATATGAACTAAAGTGACATCCCATTCTTAATCCATAGGGTTTAATATGACGTCAGTCCACCCTTTGCAGCTATAACAGCTTCAGCTCTTCTGTGAAGGCTTTCCACAAGGTTTAGAATTTTTGACCATTCTTCCAGTTGCGCGTTTGTGAGGTCACACACTGATGTTGGACGAGAAGGCCTGGCTCTCAGTCTCCACTCTAATTCATCCCAAAGGTGTTCTATCAGGTTGAGGTCAGGACCCTGTGCAGGCCAGTCAAGTTCATCCACACCAAACTCTCTCATTCCTGTCTTTATGGACCTTGCTCTGTGCTCTGGTGCACAGTCATGTGGAACAGGAAGGGGCCATCCCACAAAGCTGGAGCATGGAATTGCCCAAAATCTCCTGGTATGCTGAAGCATTCAGAGTTCCTTTCACTGGAACTAAGGGGCCAAGCCCAGCTCCTGAAAAACAACCCCACACTGCACCACTCCTAAAAGCGACCTATTCTTTCACAAATGTTTGTAGAAACAGTCTGCTTGCCTACATGCTTGATTTCATACACCCGTGGCCATGGAAGTGATTGGAACACCCGATTTCAATTATTTGGATGGGTGAATGAATACTTTTGGCAATACAGTGTATTTAAAGCGACTGGATAACTCAGCAGTTTACATTGTTGACTGTGGTATGTGATATTAGTGGTTTAAATCCCAGCCAAAGCACTAGTGTCCAGTGTGGGCCCTTGGGCAAGGTCCTTAACACCAGGAACGCCTGCTCCAGATGTACGTCGCTTTGGATTAAAGCGTCTGCTAAATAACATTGTTTAAAGCAATACCATGGCCATCTTTTAGTAGCCTGGGAAATGAGTATATAGATAGATCAGTCCTATTTTATAAAATGCAAAAGAAAATGGGACTCACTTTCCACAGCTAGATAACTAAAATATACAGTGCTTAACAAATTTATTAGACCACCTGTCATATTTGTCTCAAAGACCATCCAGCATCATGAAATGCTTTAATGCGGACTCTTTAATTTTCAGTGAGCTCTCCACGTTTTACCATTTTGGACAGGAATGAAGGATTTCAAACTGAATTCACCCAAATTTGAGCCGGCTCACTGGGCTTCTCTGAGAAGTCAGAAATAAATCAAGCATAATGTTCAACCACTAAAACTTATTTTTCTCTTCAGGAATGCAAGTAAATAACTATAATTTGACATAATAATCAAGAAATAATAATTTGCTTTACTATTTTTTTCAGTTTTTTGAAAAATCAGTAAATTTGAAAATTCATAGTTAACAATAATAATTATATTTTAGCATTAAAAATATCATTTGGGTTAGAGAGCTTCTACATATTGGTGTATTAACCATTGCAGAAACATAAAAAAATGATCTTGGTAATTACCAATGCTGTTAATTTAGGGCAGCTGTGGCATAAACCTTACTTTGGTTAGGGTTAAGGTGGTCTAATAAATTTGTTAAGCACTGTATGTCTGAAAAATTTTCAAGCCATTTTTCTCTAAACCATATCATCAGCTTCTTATTAGATTTTGGAGGTCAAATATCAAGGTCACTTGACTACATGTTCATCTTTGACCAGTGAATGGAATATTGAAGCACACTATTTCTTTCAATCTTTGCATAAATGTCCACTCTCACTTCAGGATGAGCTCTTTAGCATTTCAAGACACAAGGTCAAGGTGTCTCTGAACTTGTGAGCACAATATTTTGAAAAAGCTCTGAGAGATTTTTTATCAGCTTTGGACTTGAAGGTGAACTGATTAGATTTTGGAGGCCAAAGGTCACTGAACTTCTACCATAACGGGGAATCTAAGGAGCTGTGGGTTCTCGACCCACCAATTTACTTTTACTATCCTTTGGGTCCTTACTCTAAGCTCATGACCATGATGAGGGGATGGAACAGATCAGCTGGTAACTGGAAAGTTATGCCTTCTGGCTCAGCTCCTTCTTCACCACAACAGACTGGCACAACACCAGCAAGTCTGCTGATGCTGAACTAATCTGCCTGGCAATAGCACTCTCCATTTTACCCAAATGGTTAAATAAAGGCTGTTAAATGGAGAAATTGTTTCTATGAAATATATTTGTTAAATGCCATAATCTTTGTTAAGTTGAAACAAACAACAGATTTGTTTCAAAAAAATAAGAACTAAAAAAATACTGCATGCATTTATTGATTTCTTTGCTCAGATTAACCAGGAAAACATCCTGTTTCATTTCAAGGTGAACTCTCGAATTAAACTGAGGATTTCAAACACAGACTTCCCTGAAAGAAACCATTGACCTCAGAAATGAAGCACAGTGTCTTTAAGTATCCTGATGTATCCTGATTCCTGTTGTTTGTTCGGTTAAACACCAGAGTCAAGAGATGATGTTTGACTCCTGCTGCAGTAGTTAGATCATAGAGGAACAAATGAAACCCTCCTGAAGGTGCTTAAAGAGAGAAATGAGTTTCACTGGATCCAATCACATCACAGAGGCGAGGCAGCAGCTGGATCAACACATAGTGCAAACCATCTAAAAAGAATCTTAGATAAACTAGATAAAGAGAAGTGCCTGAGACTGATAGTGACTCTTCATTACTCCACACTGAGTAAAGCTAGCCTTCCTAAAGTCAGATTTTCACCTCTTCTGTGGTCTAATTTATTTATTATTATTTATTTATTTATGTCTTCAAACAGTAATTTCATGGTGATATAAGGCATACTTCTATCCTTTCACACTTCAAGATTCTTCACTCACTCGCCCTTGGCATCTTGAACTTGTGTGAATGTGTGGGAGTGGATTTCTGACTGGACTTATTGATTTATAAGTGATCCCCTTGCCTTCTTTATGTTTGCCTGTTAGAAGACAGAGTCCATATCTTTCTTCCATGAACATTTTATGGCACGATTCTCGACAAAAACAGCACAATGGGAGCAGACTTTTATTTTCTCAAATGTGTGTGCAAAGGGAGGCTTTTTAAATTTTGAAGAGGCTATTGGTCTGAGCCAGGAGCTTTCAGGATGCAGGTATTGCAGCATCATTGATTTTGTTGAAGCAGATAATCCTTTTCTGGACTGATGAAATGTGTGTAAAATTCTTAGATTTCTGCCATGTGCACCAATCTCAGATCTGCTCAATATTTTAGACCAGTGGTTCTCAACTGGTCTGACCTCTGGGCCCAGCAGTCTTTTTCATGACAAATAGTAACGCAAATGTCCAAAGAATTCAACAATATGACATAAAATGTTGCAGTGTGAACCTTGATGGAAAAAATACATATATTGCTGAAAATAGATACAGCACTAAAGTAATATATTCAACACCTTGATATCATGGCAAAGCAGGTTTGTTTTTTCAAGAAGTGGAGAAATTAATTGAAATACTGAAAAAATATTTTATTATACCCATTATGATTGTAAAACAAAGAATAAAATGTATGGATGCAAGTCCCCTAAGGTCTTCAGAATTTACCAGTGTTTCTACAGCTGTTAATAATCAACACGCCTTTCAAATACGCCCACTCCCTCCCTCCTTCTCTCCCTTATCAGCCACAGCATCATTAAGTCTATACTGCTTTTCCGATTGGATTATTAGCCATGACCATTAACTGTAGACTTACCAAGAGCTACCTGGACAAAAACAAAGGTATAAAACCATAAATAAAACACAAAGTGAGTGTCTCTGATTGGTTGACCCTGCTTTTAGCCCCAAAACTTCAACATTCTACCCAGTTCTGCTGCTACTAGTGAATATAACCGTTCTTTTTCAAACAAAAGACAGTATAAATGGGTAAATTAAGATATATGGTCATGTAGAAGACACAGGTTGTGTCCCCTTAGAAATACACTGTTTACTGTCAATCTCCAGCAGCAGCACTACACTCCCTACAATCTGGGAATGTCACAGCAATGTTGGAGCCAGGAATTTTGGCTCTCAGCTTCTACAAGTGAAGGTAGTAGTTATAGATTAGTTCAGCAGCAGCTGTTGAGCTCTGAGGTGACAGCACCAAAAAACACCACTTAGCACCAGATCAAGCAGTATAAAAACAGTTGCAGCAGCTGGTTTTGACCAGTCACTGAATGAAACCTTTGTTACCCTGGAGGGAATTTTTTTTGCACAGAGAGCATATAAAAACACAAACTACGAAAGACATCAGTCACTATGCACAGTTTAGCACAAAATGTATTTTGTGCTAAAATGTCAAGATTTCGACCCCAGCTGATCAACAGTATTACTAAACTCCAGTATACATACAGTAGAGCTTCATCTAAAAATCATGGTTTGAGGGTTTAGTTACTCTTTTACAGTGTCACTGATTCACTGCTCACTGAGCTCTGATGATAGGGTTTTTCTTTCTTGTAAAGTCAAATGGTACAGAACAACAATGCTAAATGTGTTGATAGTGCAAAGTAGCTTTATTTTGTCCTTTGCTTATCACCCCAGACTTACCTTTTGAAACTTTATATGCAATCACTCAGATTTATTCATTTAATTTGTTTTTATTCCAACATTTAAGTCTTCAGCTTTTTTAACTCTGGCTTCATTGTGATCTACTTATTTGTTGAGTTTTTAATTGGTTTTATTGGTTGATATTTCCCTCTCTTTTTATGTTTTGATTAATGGAACCTTGAATACTTATCTTTTTTTAAATTGTTTTTAGTTTATTGTGTAATTTGTCAGGGGTGGGGGTCATGTTGTAGCAGGTTTTAAATAACCTTCATTCTTCCTGTTGTTTTATGATGCTTCTTTCTTGTGACCTGTGTGTCATATAATGGATGTAACAATCTCTCTGGCTGCAAAACAAATGTCATATGACAGCAACATTTTCTTTTTAATCCACAATCATCATTGAAAAATAACAAAAAAAAAAAAGAAAGAAAGAGAAAAAAATGTCATGCACTGTGTAAATTCCTGTAATGCTTTGCTAAATGCTGCCCTATGTTCACATTCAACATGCACAGCATTGAGATGTATATGTTAGCACATTCCTTAGAGCATCAATAGCTTCAAGCAGAAATGTTCTTCTGGCTTAATACAAGCATGAATTATTTTTTAATCATATATAAAAGGTAAATGGAGTGGAGGCAGATAGTTGACCTCTGACTGTAATTTTGTTCCAGTTCTTTTAAGGCAAACTGTGTTCTCCATTAATAGGCTACTGAAAAGATGTAAAAGTCAAGGTACAATGATTCTCTCTGTCACAGTCCTGTTGGTTTAACAGCTTTCTCTTTGCTATCACCTTGGCAAGATTTCTATTTATCTGCTTGATTAGGTTGTGTGATGGAGCAAGAGGAGTCCTCCACTATAAGGGAAATGTTTCTGCCAAATGTTGCTTGGAATAAAAACTTAACATTGAGGGTCTACATGCCAAATGGTTATATATCCATGTGAGGCTGGGTAACATGCTCTAAAATTGATATCACAGAATTTTGATGCCCTTTGTGGTGGTGGCATGATATCACAGTATTACAAAATTAGAAGATAATGCATTTACATGCATATCGCTGACATCAGACCAATGCCTTGTATCTCCATTTTTCAAGTTTTTTTTTTCTTTTTTTTTTTTTTTCCTAAATTGGTGCTATTGGTCATCCTTTACATCCATCAGTTGGTTTTGACAAATTTTAAAGCAAAAAAAAGTGTCAAAAAAGATGCAGACTATCAGTGTCAGATTATTTTAGAAATAAAGATTTTTTTCAAAATCCCCTGAAAATGTGATTTTGGAGACACAAGTTTTTGGTCCAACACCAACGACATGCAGCTGTTTAAAACCCTTCTTCTCCCCTAAAACAAGCCTGTGCTGGCATACTAAACTCATGTATACGCCTAAGAACACAGAAAATGATGGATTTTTATAAGTCTCTTTCTGTTCTCTAGCTGCACATTTAGTTTTAAGTTTCATTTCTCTCCTACTGAGGTGAATCAAGCTGTTACTGACAACACCACATTCACAATAAAAGCAAATCAAGCAAAATTACAACGGGGGGTGGGGGGCTTAAAGTTCACAGGCTGACCACTATGCAATGGTTGACTTTGACCAAATTTTGTTTATTTTTCCACATTGTCTCCCATAGTCCACACATTTCATCCATTGATGTCGCATGGTATGGTATAGAAGCTCTCATCCTGATGCTCAGAAAGTCCTCAGCAGAAAATACGATCTCATCGTCAGTCCGATAGTGCTTCCCATCCAAGTGCCTTTTCATGTTGGGGAACAGAAAATAGTCAGATGGAGCCAAATCAGGAAAATATGGAGGGTGATCAACCAGTTCAAAGACCCAGTCATGCACAGCAGCCATTGCATCCACAGAGTTGTGTGTAGGAGCATTGTCCTGGTTAAATAAGACCCCTTTCATCAGTTTTTCCGGCCCACTTTGACTTGATTGCCTTTCCCAGCAGCCTCTGCAAGTTGGAATAATATCCTCCATAGATAGTTTGGCCTTTCTGATGGTAGACAAAGAACACAATGCCCTTTGCATCCCAGAAGACTGAGCTCATCACCTTCCCTGCAGAGACACCACCATAGCCTACTTTGGAGGGGGAGAAGACAGATGTTTCCGCTGCATGAACTGCTGTTTGGTGGTAGACCCAATATTGATCGTGGGTGAGGACACGTTTCAGAAAACCAGCTGGATCAGCTTCAAAGAATGGAGATGCATCCATCACCATGTGATAAACACTGTTGATGTTTTCTTGGATGGGCTGGTTTTTTTAGACTATGAGCAGTACATGCTGATGTCTGAACTCAGGCTGAGCTGCTGTCTGTTTCATATCACTGCTACGCTAACAGTGGCACTGGTTTAGCCTTGTGTGCACTACCATTTAAACTGCTGACAGTGTGGCTAAAGGTTTTCTGAGGCAGAAATTTTACCAGTGATGTATTAATACTGCCCACCACAATATCCATATCATGATGTGTACCTCTCCCTGTAAGAGATTACAGGTCTTGGTTATTGGTTGTCTACCTCTTGTGGTGTAATTCTAACTTCTCTCAAAATGAGACATAGTCTATTATCTGAGCTCAGCAGAGAAGTGAAATTACCTGGAAAATACTTGAATGACTTGAATCACTCTAAAGCCCCTCTTATTTTAAGTAATACTACTCCGGACATCTCATTATCTCTCTAAATTGCAAAAGCAAGCTGAGTGCCAGTACCAGCAGAAGAATTTGGCTGCATATGTTTTCCCACTGCTTTCATGTCTCTCTTCCACTAAACTGAAGTTCTGATGCAGGATAGTGCATTTGCTTTTCACATAATTCCTCCATATGGAAACAAAAAACACTGAACCATACGGTGTGTGATGGATATGGACAGGATCTGTTGTTGCTATGGAAGGGGTCATCATACTCTGTGTGATGTGGACACAGGGTAAGGCTTCAGGAGTGGGTGTGATGCTCAGAGAGGTTAAGAGAATCACAGAAAGAAAGGGCCTAAAGGGGAGAGGAATACCAATGAACACACAGAGAAATCCATACACTCTATGATAATGTCCGTGCTGTTGTATATTATTTAATATTATAATCATAATGTTTCAGTCCTTTTGGTGATTGGCTTGTGTTGTAGTTAATAGATTCCTTTTTTGTTGACTGCTCGGTTGCTAAGTGTACAACCTTGTATGCTATAACATGCTATGTTATGAAATGTCATGCTATATCAATGTACTGAATTAAACAAATGCTAAAATACGGCGCACTTCCAGGATTTCCTTTTACAAAATGAAAACATATGCCTTTATTGTTGCCAAGCAATAAGACAGGGCCCTACAGTAAACTAGGACGGGATGCCTTGGTCCTCAGTGCAGGCGTCTTTCCTATTTCCCAGTATTTTCCACGCCCTGCACCAGAGTCAGTGCCATCTAGCAAAATGTGCATGGACACACCCTGAATGACTGTGCCCCATGTGCCACGTGCTATAGACGGCGTGCTTTCAAAATAGGACGTCTTGCAGGATAGAGGACATTGGTCTCACATTTGTTCATTATAATGTCGGTTGTTTCTGAAAGGACAGCAGAAAATCAAACTGACAACTAAAGATTCATAGCGGCATGAGAGGAATTGGAGACAAAATCCCCTTTCACACATGGAACCTGCACATTAAGGGCTCAGTTATCCCTGAAAGATGGTTCTTGACACATTTGGTCTTTATGTTTTTTGTGAGGACACATTTTGTCTGAGTCTGTTCCCTTCTGACATGACAGTTCTGGATAGATTTGCTTTTTTCTGCTCACCATGGGTGTCAGCTCTGCTGGAGCTCAGCAGCCTGTTGAAAATAAAAACTCCACAGGAGAAGCATTAGGGAAAAATAAGTAAGAGCACATTTTTAAATCCTCAGGCAGGACAACTAAATGATGGTCTTTGGAAGCGTGTTTTGCATGTGAGTGCTCTTGCAACCCAAATGGTTTTCAAAGTAGCTCTGTATTGTGTTGTTTCTAATTATATTTGGCAGGAAATACTTTTAGGAAATCGGCTACTTATAATTCTGCTGCGTCTTTTTACTCAGCACGGTACCTTCTGTATGTAAAAATAGAGAGGGTAAAAGGAAAAAAGGCTTCACAAGATTTAATTTGGGCTTTAATTGACACACTGTGTATATAAGATTACTGGCTTTAACCAACTCTGCTGTGATGGGCGTTTTTGTTGCTGACTGTCTTTTAGGTGATAAAATGAATGATATGCATGAAAGTTGCAAATTGCCAAAAACTGTCTCCATTGGTCAAACTAGAGCTTTGGTAGAATAATTACTGAAATATTGTAAAAGGTCTTAAGTATGCAAAATCCTTCAGTGGCATCAGGTCTGGCACCAGGATGAAGTTAATAAAGGGGCAGAGAAAAATCATGAGGATGCTAACCCTTTTTAGTGTAATACCCTCCCTCTCCTTCTTACTGAAGCGTAACTTTCTTTAATGCCTATTCTATGTGTTGCAGTCAAGGCATAAAATGAATCAGGGGCAAAATTGCTATTTTCATCTGTGAAAAGCAAGCAAGGCTGAGCACACAGCCCATACAAACAGCTTGAAGTGTTAATCTGAAAAAGAGAGTGAGAAAAAGAGAGTTTGAAAGCCCATCTGGAAACAAGCTGAAACACTAGTTTGATATTCTAATGCAAGACAAAAACTATCAAACCAGCTAAAAACCTTTGTGATTGATACTTCCCGAGGCACAAGCAGAATTTGTGATTGAGTAAAAAGCAAACCTGTTTTTCTCATTCATGCAGTATCCAAAATTCTAAACCATACTTAAAATAAACCCCTTAGTGTCTGACCTTTCTGAAAAGTCCAGCCTCCTTTGTGCATGCTGAACAAGCACTCCTTCCACTCTTCCTCTCATTTTGTTAAATCCCCTAGCTTAAATTTAGCACAAGAATTTCAGGAGTAGTATTGCTGGTGCGGGAGCTTTGGCACTTGACTGTTGCCTCTTTGTTGTTTTGTCTTTTACACAACAGTGTTCAAAATATCAATTTAAACTGTTTTTGGCAACAAATTAGCAATGCTAAAGCGTGTTGAAATTCAGCTAACCAGCTGGCTACCTAGCTGACTCTTTTTAATCACCCTGCAGTCTACCAAGAAGTAGCCAGGGTCTTAAGATCTGGGGAAAGACTCGTCTATATCCTTGTCAGAGGTTGCAGAGGTGGTCAAAAAGCTCCTCAGTGGAATAGATGAGATTTGACTTGACTTGATGCTGAAGGCTTTGGACGTTGTTGGGCTGTCCTGGCTGACATTTTTAAAGGGGGGGTGAGAGGGAGTATTCCTATTACCACGATATCACACTCAGCCTTCCAGGGAAAGTTCACTGTAGGGTGCTGGAAAGGAGGCTCTGGATGTTTGTCATACCTCAGATATACAATGTGAATCCATTCTGGCTGTGGGGCAGTGGACCAGCTCTTTACCCTTGCAGGGCTTCTTGAAGGAACAGGGAAGTTTGCTCATCCACTCTCCTTGGAGAAGGCTCACAATCGTGTCCTCCATGGGGTCATATAGGGGGTACTGCAGGAATGTCCTGGTCCTCCAGTTTGCCATCAGGTCCCTGTGACCTAAGTGAGAGCTATGTCCACAACCTAGGCACAAAGTTGGACATGTTCCTGGTGCATGTTGGCCGCTCTGCTCCTTATTTTCGATTCTGTTTCTGATTTTTAAAGACAAGATCTTGAGTCTCAGCCAAGAGGAGGAGGGTGTCCGGTTTGGTGATCTTGGAATCTCATCTCTCCCTTTTAGCTGATGATGTTGTTCTGTCTGCCTCTTTTGCCAGGGACCTCCAGCAGGTACTTGAGTGGTTTGTAGCCAAGTGCAAAGCAGTCAGGATGAGGGTCAGCACCTACAAATCTGAGGCCATAGTTCTTCGCCAGAAAATGTTGGATTACTCCTTCTGGGTTGGGAGGGTGTCTTTGCCTCAAGTGAAGGAGGTCAGGTATCTTGGGGTCTTGTTAATGAGTAAGGGTAGGATGGAGCATGGGATCAACAGGTGGATTTGTGCAGCATCAGCAGTATTGCGGATGCCGCACTAGACTATTGTGGTGAAGAGGGAACTGAGCTGTAAGGCAAAACTCTCAATTTACTAGTCAGTCCTCATTCCAACCCTCACCTATGGTTATGAGCTCTTGGTAATGACTTAAAGAATGAGATTGTGGGATTAAGCTGTTGAAATGAGAGTCCTCAGGAGGGTGGCTGGACTCAGCCTTAGAGATAGAGGGAGAAACTTGGACATTATGGAGCTCAAAGTATCTGCTCCACCTTGGCAACGAGCCAGTTCAGGGGGTTCTGGCATTAGGATGCCAGATTAGAGACTGTTTTTCACACATCTGGTCCATAGCTGTGTCTTGATCAGCTTCAGTTTAGAGAATGGCCCCTTTACTGAAGAAGCTTCTAATAGCAATGTGGCAGTTGCAGCACTTTGAGGAGCTAGGTCTGTAAAGGGAAGAGCACTCTATCACTTCCTGTCCACCCTGGATGTTGCTTTTAATTTTGCCCACTGGAATGGTACTCTAGAGGGTATCTTTTCACAATTTCTCAACTGAAAGGCCACCCTGGAGGTCACTTTTTCATGTTTTTGTCCACTTGGAGGCTCGCTGAAGGGCACTTTATCATACTTTGTCTACTAAGAGTGCACCCTGAAGAGCTATATTTGTACTGCAGGGGCATTCAAGATGGCACTTTTACAGCATTTTGTCAAACATTTGGGCACCGCAGGGAAGATTACCCTCCTGTCTCCTTTCTGAGTCTACCAGTGAATCTCTTAAAAAAGGCACAGACCAGACAGAGCTGTCCCTCTTAGCTCAGCCAGGTCTGAATGCGTTTTTGAGGGAAAGTGAACTTAACCCAACTAAATTAAAGTGGCTGACTGCTTATTCATTTTCATAGACATTTTGGAGGTGTGTTTTGGGTCATTATCCTATTGTAGAATGAACTTGGCCTTAAAAAAAAGTGCTGTCCACAGGTAATGGCATGGCATTGCAAAATCTTGTGTTAGCTTTCCTTCCCCAAGGTTCCTTCCACGCTGTACAATCTCCTTTTTTATCACCTCCAAAGCCCCCCCCCAGACCTTAAAGCTGCCCCCCTTGTTTGACTGACTGTTTTTAGCACTGTTCTTGTATTTTTTCATTTGTTCTGTGTCTCACAAATGTTCTTCTGTTTGATCCAAAGGCCTCAAACTTGGACTCATCCGTGCACAACACCTTTTACAGTCTTCCAGTGCCCAGTCTTTTTTTCCTTACTAGCAAAATGTTTTTTAGCTTTGCAAGTTGGATTAGCAGCCAAACTAGGAGACTGATGCAGAGGACTGACAGTTAACTGTTTTTGAACTGCATGAAAATGTTTTCTTTTCTTTTGAAAACAAAGACATGTGGATGTATGAAATCTGGTGGTTAAACTGCATTTTTAATACCTATTTGTTTTTTCTTAATGTGGGTTGTATCATATCTCAAGCTTGGCCCTGTATAGAGTATAAAATGCTGCTGTCATGATGGCAAATCTAGCCACCACCAACACTCACCACATGCAACCTTACTGGATTGATCACAAGTAGGCACTTTGCAGCACAAATCATGCAGGGATACAAAGCAAAGCAGACCAGGCTGGAGGTGCCACATTAACATCTTTTCTCCCTCATTAGGCCACACTCCACCAGTGGTACACTGCTAAGTATATAAACCTTGGTTACCGGTTTGACTGAAAATATTTCCCAATTAGAGATAAGTAACCATCAGAGATGGGCAGCAGGACTCTAGGCAAATTGGTCACAGGCTGTGGGTCTATACTTCACAGCTGCCAGCTGAGAGCTCTATTACCATACAGTTTACTTGAAGAATCGCAAACTCTATGTAGTGAAAGCAGAAGGTACTTAAAGAGCGACACAGTTGTGCAGAATCTTCACATTGTGGACTTTGCTGAAGGCAGTGAAAATCTCCTTCAACCTTCGTCCCCTCTTCTGGGAACCCCCAAGAAAATACAGCGTCTTTTATTCTAGGTTGGCAATCTGTATTCCACATTGTATGGCTGTCTGGTTTAAATTCTGCTTGTCAGATTCTGTGCATGTACCCAACTAAAGAAGACCTGTTTAAAAGCTTGAGGTATGTGTCCCTCTGGGGAATAAGCCTTCTTATCTTAAATGGATCTCACTGTAAAGGGAAGGACATCGGGGCATTTTCCCATCAGCCTGTGCAGCTGCAATCATCATATTGAAAGTCTATAATTATAAAGCAAATAATTTAATTTACACCATTGCTTTTATGCTAAAAAAAAAAAAAAAAAAAAAAAAACAAGAGTATTCTATTCATGAGCAGGTGTGCAGGTCAGCAGATTTATGTTGGTGTGACTTCATATTTGGTTATGAACAGCAAGAGCTTTTTCCCGATAGATATGTGTAAAAAAATAACATCTTTCTGTTTGTTTGTGTTCTGCAACACATCTTTGAAGCTGTTACTGCCAACCGCAAAATAAGATTCAAACAGAAACACCATTAACAATCAGTATGAATCAGTTTATACAAAACCCAAACAGATGCAGTCTGTGTTAAGACACTGCAAGGAATACTTTGGTTGTGAAAATGATTAAGAAGAAAGTACTGCTGGGCACAACCATGGTAAGCTAGGTCATCAAGGCTCAGCTACAACACCCACACGCATACCACACTGCTTTTTCTTTCCTCTGAACTAGCTGACACACGTCATCAAAGAAATCATTTATTTTTTTAAAACAAATTAATTTTCTTAGGAGGCACTACCTTGGATCAGATAAGTCATGTTGTCAAAGACAGTTTGCATAGGAGGGTATAAGCACTGAGGTGGATCTGCAATTGAATGACCGCGTTTGCTTGAAGCTGCTATATGAATACCCTCTCTTAATGTACCCATATTTTTGGGCTTCAGTGAACTGACCAGTCCATTGTTAAAGATAGGCATGAAAAATTAGCATAGGTCAGTCTGGAGATAGGAATGATGGTTCCTAATCTGAGAAGTAGCAAGAGTTGGCAGCCACTTGTAGCCAATGCAGGTTTTGTGCACTTTATGCATCCTGTAAATTAAGGTAGCACTCCTAGCCTCAACCTTTTTAATACTGAAAAGGAGAACCCACATTTTCACACAATCCTTTAGTTCTGAGGGATGTTATAAACAGTGCATTCAGAAAGTATTCAGACCCCCTTCCCTTGTTTCAGTTGTGTTATATTGCAGGGATACTCATTAATGTACACTCAGTACCCCATATTGAAGAAGTGCAAGCATCATTTTGAAATTTAGCTCAGGTGTCTCCCATTTCCCTTGATCATTGCTGAGATTTTCTAAACTTTGACTGGAGTCCACCTGTGGTAAATTGAATTGATTGGACATGGCTTTGGAAAGCACACTCCTCTCTGTAGAAGGCCTCAGCTGACAATGCTTATCAGAGCGAAAACCAAGCCAGGAGGTCGGAGGAACTGCCTGTGAAGCTCAGAGACAGGATTTTTGCAAAGCACAATTCTGGGGAAGGCGACAAAAAAATGTCTGCTGCACTGAAGGTTTTCAAGAGCACAGTGGCCTCCATAATACTCAAATTGAGGAAGTTGGGTACAACCAGGACTCTATACAGGGCTGGTCATGCAGCTAAACTAAGCGATCAGGCCTTAGTAAGCGAGGTGACCCAGAACCCAGTGTTCACTGAGGGAGTCTATCAAGGCTCTCACTGCTGGTTCTGGAAGCAAACTTAACCTTTCAAATCCCCCATAGACATTTCAGAAAAATCTGTATTAAAATGCTCTGAATGCATGGACCAAGCTAACCAGCTACCTGAGTAAACATTTGATTCGGAGCAAAAATGTTGCTCGAAAATGGAGAAAAAGGCAAAGACACAAGACTGTGTATTTCTTTACAAGGAGTATGGAACTAATGTTAGAATATGTCATAGTATGAGTATTTAGCGCTTCATATTGTCATATTGTCGTCATCAGCAACCTTCTACATGGGCTTGGGAGATATTTCTATGGTCCAGGCCCATCACAGAGCATTCTGGGATACAAAATGCCAGATTGCATTTGAAGCCAGTAGCAGAAATGATCTAAAATACTTAATAAAGTATTAAAATTACATGAAAATGGATTAAAGCACGTCAGTGCTGAATTTACTGAAGTGGATTTAATATTTAAATACCCTGGAAAGTCACCTGTGGTCCAGGCTCACAAGAAAAGCTTCAGTAAGGGCTATGAAGGCATTGATAATGTCATAATAACAGCACAATGGCCTGCTTCAAGAGGGAAAAAAGAAAAAATTATTAAACTTTTTATAACCTGTGTCACGTCTTGTTGTGTACAACAACGTTACTCTCAGGGGATTAATTATTAAGAACAAGTTTTAGGCAACCTTTATTCATGTCAGACCTTCTCTTTGTCTCGACCTCACTTTCTTTCTCTTCTTTGCATGCAGTTATTATTTTCACCTCCTTAATTGTTAGGCCTATTGTAAATAGGGCTGGTTTGTAAAAGCCAGATTCCCAAAACATGTATGGCAACTAGAGACAGCTCTGTATGTTTAACAGCTTAAAACAAAGAGGATTATTCGTCTGTTTTATAGGTGTGAACCAGTTCTTTTTTGGTATGTAAAATTTTTAATAAAAAATACAATGTGAACTATTTCAATGTGATCTGGTTGAGCTGAATTTTGAACTTGTTCGTTGTGAACTTTCCCACTTTCACTGACATGCTGGAAGAGGAATCCATGTCTTCTGTCATTTCTGTACCCAGCTTGAATGTATGTGAAACACAGTACAATAACAGAGAAATGAAATGACAGAGTGAGGCAAGCCTGGCTGCATTGAGTTTCAGGCTGAATACTGAAGGGGCTGGCAGGTTCTATGGGAGAAAATCACAGGGGATTTAACATACTGCAAGAGGATCGCAGACATGACATGTCTTAAAGTCTGTGTAGGGAAAGACTAAATCACAGTTGGTTTCAGGGTTTTTTTCTTGCACTCAAACTGCCATGGTGTGATAGTGTGTGTATTTGCGTGAGTGATTTTGATGTAATCCTCTGATAAGGTTGTTTCAAAGTACTGTGTGCTCCAACGTCTCTGAGATTCTCAACATTAGTATTTCTCTAGGGCACTGTTATAGATCTTTTGCTGTCTACTGCTGACAAGATGTATTTTCACTAGACTGATCATATGACAGAAAGGTTTATGTCTAACATGTCCTTGTCACACATTATGTCAAGAGTGTCTTTCCTGGAGGGGCGAGGCTGCTGGGGTCCCTGCCACGAAGAGAAATGAAACCATGCAGCATCTGATCTGCTCGTCAGTAACCTCCCAGTCAGTGAGCAAACTGACACACTGTCTGTGTCAGTCTTACCCTCATCTTTCACAGCCATGCTTATTATTCACTGCACACGAAGTCTGAATATAACCTAACCCAAAGGTGACTGTGTGACAAACACTGACCATGATGATGCTGTCACAAGAGGAGCTCCAGTAACACTGGCAACAAAACAATAAAGACCCAGCTTGTCATGTCTTCTAAACCTGACCCAGGGTGGCATATACCGCGGAAAGGCAAGTCTTCTACTGTAATGAAATGTTGACAGTGTGAGCAGCAGAGATGTCAACATGTGGCTGTTTCTGATGTAAACAGAATAGTCTGGCACTTTACATTAAACTGTGATCTAAGTTACTGAACAGTAACACCTGTAAATTAAAAACTTTTTCAGAACTATGCCAGTGAAAGCTGGGACTGAGAAAAGGTAATGTGCACACTCCAGCTGACAGGGAGCAGTTTCATAAGAGCAGTCGGGATTTGAATGTTCCCTCTTTTTATAGGATACGTTCAGTAAATAAAGTCCATTGATACATTTGATTTGCTGTAACAGTCTAAAACTTGTTTGCAATACCAGTTGGAGTGTTAAAACACCTGCAGCAGAAACAGGTTATACTGACTTGAGCCTGGTGTAAGCGGCAGCAGTGGAGATTACAGTTACTATATGTTGAATTTGACATGGAGGGACAACAGACAAAAACACATTTTGTTATGCAAATTAGTTTCTTAATTTCTGTACTTCAAACAACTCAGAACTGTAGTTTAAAACTCCACCTATAACAGCAAATCTACTGAAATGGATATTGTTTAGCTCAGCCTCATGAATACAGTTCATGGGACGGCCCAGGTTTAGCTCAGCAAGGATGCACAGTAGTTCAGGTAGGTCTGGCTGGTATTTTTGGGGCCCTACCTAAGTTCATATTGAGAATTAGCCTCTTTAAAGCATGTTACAGTAATTTATGTTGATGTAGTAATAAAGTCTTGACCATTTGAGATCCACTGACTTAAAGCATGTATAAATAATTAGTAATGCTTAAAGAATTAATACCTAATGCATAATTTAAATTCGATATGAGCTGAACTAACCTTTAAATGCTTTATTGATGCATCCCTTTCCCTAACCCTTACTTTTTCATGCCACATACCAGTGCTTTGCTTATGCATCTATAAGCATTTATAGTGGTGCTTAAAAAGGGCATGTCAATTAATTAGTTGTTTCTGAACCTGGGGTCTGGGTACCCCTTGGTGGGGGGCACCAAAGATCTTAGGGGGACCTCTCTGCTCCGACATTGTTAAAATGAGACATGCATGTATTTTTCTAAAATCATGATCATAGACAGCATATAAAACAGTGATTTTAAGGGCAATCTGAAGAGATAAAGAGGATCTGTTTGTTTTTGAGGAAAAAAAAAACTAAATTTTTGATATTATAAAGTTGGATATTTACAGAAAAAACAAACTTGAAATTTCCAGTTTTAAAAGGCTGTACATTTTGACATTGTTCGCTCTAAAGTTTCAAGTTATTCAAAGTCATACATTTATGATATTTTAAAAATGTACATTTATGAGAAGGCAAACTGAAAACAGTGGTGGGATAACCCCATCTTACGGTTAGGTCTCCTCCTAGTCCAGATGATAAAAGTAACGTGATGATTCTGCACTCAAATCACAAGTATTTCCTTACTGATCAGTCCAAGCAAGTAAGCCAGCATCATTTGATTAGGCTCTAAAGCTAATGATTTTGTTCCATGCAATTTGCTGTTTCAGAATTTTGAATGTCAAAATAAATATATTTGGTTCACAAATACTTTTAAAGTAATGTTTTTTTGTTTGTTTTTTCTTGAAAATTGTTGACTTTTTATACTTGGAGATTTTTAGTGTGTTCATGAAAATTAACAGATCCTCTTTATGTATGTATTCATGCATTTATTTATCTTTTTAGAGTGGCCCTAATACACCTTTAATGGATTGTTTATACATTGATCTTTTGGGAGGAACCTATGAGGTAAGTAGGCCCATTATGTTGGGATTTTTGATAAAGAAAACTATTAAAATTGATGTTTAATTATTCCAAGTGGTCTCAGCATTTCTTAGATTCGAGTAGGAGAGGGCCCTAAGGGGAAAAGGGTAGGAACCACTGAAATGATTAATATTGGTTTGAAAGTTTTGAGTTATTTATGTGTTAGTAAAAACTAAATCCTACAATTTAATTATAAATTATTTATGCCGTATCACACAATAAATGATGAGTAAATATCTTACAAATACTTTATTATAACTTTGTGATAAGCAGTTATCATGAAGTGATTCCGACTCACTTCTTAATGATTCTAAATGGTGACGCTAATGACATGGACAACAGTTAACTGGCCAAAGAAGAATTTGACAGGATACATGGGAGAAGCAGTGATTTTGAAACACTCAAACACACATGCGCACACATTTATTTAACTGTGCACAAGGATCCAATTAAAGATGAATGCCACAATTTTTTTCCCTTCTCATCTCAATATTATGTAAATACAAGTGTAATGTTTACATTACAGCAGCACAGACATTACTCCACTATACTATATTCTCCACCCTTTTAGGGCTTCATTTAAAATGTCCAGGCTCACACCAGCCCCCCCATGCTACCAGTAGGTCCAGCTCTAAAGTGAGGGCATGAATCTCTGTTTCTGTGAAAGTGCGGATGTTGCAACACCCACACCCCCCCACAGGGTTGATGTACCTGTCAGGATCACAGAAGAGAACGAGGACATAAAGTTGGAAAGCATAATACAGAAGTCAAGAGGTGAAGTGTGATTAGAGGTGATAATCTAGTGAGAAAAACTGACTGTGGTGGAAAAACACATTAATGCTGTACTTTAGGTGAACTCTCCTGGAATGACTGTATTGTGATGTAATTATTTTAATGGGCCATGTATGCTGAATGGTGTATCATGTATTGTGTCTTTTGATGAGTTACCAGTGAATCCCAGCCCCCCAGCTGTAACACTGAATGTGGCGTTATGAAAATTAAGAGTTAATCAGTGAACCTTTATTCAAGGCACACTCTCTACAAGTAAACATATTAAAGATTGTATATATTCATTTCATTTCAAGTCCAAACCTTTGTTTATCCTCGAAGGAAATCACAGTTTCCCGTATTCACAGACAAAGACAATATTCTGTGAAGTTGTTTTGCCTCACTGATACAATTTCTACAGCACAAACAGAGAATGTATGCTTATCTCTGCCAACTTAATTAGCACTTGATGGTTGAAATATTTCTTACGGTTTGGTCCTGAGCTTGCATACCCTTTAAGTACAGTGTAAGAACTTATACTAGCATTCCCTTCACATCAACATCCATGGACTAATTAGACGGTTCCTTCAGTGAGAACGGAGGCTGACAGGGTTCGTTTTATGTCAGGATAAGAGGGTGTGTTTGCCAGCCTGCAGAGGCTGTCAGGCTGTGGATGAGATGAAAAGAGCTCTGTCATAGTCACAGAGATTTTCAACAACTGTAGCTTTAATTACCAGGTATATAGTGTACATTTTATGTTGTATCATTTCATTTGTATCTTTGGATTGGTTGAATGAACACAGAAACATCTTTTTGTTTATGAATCATGAAAGTCAAATTCTAAAGAGGAATGTCTCCTGGGGAAAAACAACGGCGAAAAGTCTCAGAATGCACAACAGCTCTGTTAAAATGAAGGTGAACACAAACATTGGAGACCAAATGACAAAATGAGGGAGAGGAAAACAAAAACAGAAAAGGATGAGCGTTATTACTTAACTGACTGGTGACTTTGCATTCATGTTTTTTGAAAATAAAAAGGCTTTTGTAGAAGTTATCAAGAAGGCATTGAGAGAGGTGCAGAAGAAAATAGAGTACATCTTTGAGTACATGCTGGCAGATCACTTTGCAAAGAAAACATTTTGGCATTAAAACCTGCTGGGAGCAGAGCAGCACTCTCTTCTAAAGGCCTTTAATTCCTCTTCTTTACTTCCTGCATAGCAGGTGGAAGTCTGTGTGCAGAGTGTGATACCAGTGCAGGAGTGTCTTTATGTCCTTTATCTTTTATTTCTGATAAATGTACAACTATTTGGCACTGCATGGGGTCTTTCTGAGACGTATCTTCAAGCTAGAATTAAGGCTCAGACTTGAAAAATAACTGTGTTATTGATGGATGATTAAAGATTTGTTTTTTACAATCTTGGTCCATGCACACAACAGACTTTACAAATCAGAGCAAGATAAGGCTTTAGTTCAGATCCCAGCATGCAAACAAACACAGTGAGAAATGCTTTTTCTGTGTCCTGCAGAAGTGAGGTCAGAAATTATGCTCAACCACAAACAGACAGGGGTTGAATGAGAAGAAAACTACACAATGTGATGAACAGTCAGTACTTTTGTCTCCACTGAGACAGCACAGCATGACGTCTCTCCCTGCTGTTTGTCTCTAATCTGTTTTTATCTCTTTTAGCCCTGTTTCTTCCACACTTTAAGCCCCAGTTTCTCTGTCATGTCCTATTTTCATCTGTATTTTTCTTTCCTTTTGTTTCTTGCTCTGTATTATATTCATTGTACATGTGATGTTCAACATTGTGTTTAATCATATTCTACTGTTTTATCTTCCTAGTAAGGCTGTCAATGTTTAGTCATAATTCATTTTTGGGATTTCTGTAGTTTATGGTAATTACTTGCATACATTTTATCCCATATCAAAATGACCATTTTTTGCAACACATACTGTTTTTGTTTCATTTTGGATTTTTCTACTGTCTTAATGTAACTGGCTTCCTGTTTGTATGCGGACCTACTTTAATAGGGAGATTGAATACTTTAACATGATCTACCCACAGAAAAAGGAACTTGTTATTGATTTAAAGAAAATACAAGTCACAGATAACTTTTGACCTGTCCAAAGTGCTGTCTTTTTAAGGTGAAATGTCACATTAAGGGGCAATGGTGGGCTTATTTTACATCACAGTAGCTTCAGTGATACACTGACGTGGTTCAACCAAAGTGCCATAAAAAGCATGAGATCAACTGCAAAAAAAAAAAAAAAAAAAAAAAACAATTAGTGCGCTGATTTTGGGCCTTGATTGATTATAATTAATGTGACTAATCTTGTACAAATGTCCTGTACAGATGCTGCACAGGGTCATTTTCAAGTGCTTTACAACACAGCCAGTCAAGTCCAGGCTGAATCCAATTCACACTCAGTCACTAGCAGAGAAAACCTTCAAAGACAGATAATCATTTCCCCCTCATTCTTTTCTTTCTCTGCACCCAGCTGTACACTCAGTTAGAAGGTCAATAGCTTGTTGAATGAGCTGAGATGAAATGCTTCAGCTGCATCATAAAGTAGCTTTATTTAATTGATTGCAAATCTAAAGTCACTAATTTCTATATTTGAATCATAATGAGGATCACCTGCAACCTCTGTTTTCCTTGCTTTAGCTTTTTTTGTGGAAGAAAATCCTGAAAACTAGAAAGATAATTAAAGCTAATGAACAAGTCTAGCATTATTTATGGAGAAAGTATGAGTGGGGAATAAAGAGGCAGGTGGTTGAAGAAATGAAGAAAGATTATGGAAAGCAGGAGGCCTTGAGATAAATTGCCAAAAGATGCAGGAATGTAAAACACAGGAATTCCTTTAATTAAAGCTACTAGATCAAACTTAATAAACCATCTGTGCAAACAAGGGGTGTAAATGTTATTGCAATGCAATGTTTTGATGAGGATTTTTAAAAAGTCACAAAAAAAGAACCAAGGAGAGATTTCAAAGGGTTAAAGCTCTCAAAACAGGTGTTGTTCTACAAAACTACCAGAAAGGCTTTTATTTAAAGCTCACCAGGACAATGACAATGACATGCCTGAAGGAAACATGAACTTCACTCACGTTTATAGTTCAGTCTGTGTGGTTGCTCTGTTTAGAGTGTGGAGGAGAAGAGAGAGAGAGCTGAGGTCCAAACACTGGCAGGACACCAGAGAGCAGCTCCATCCCTCTGACTCTGACAGAAGACATGAAGAGGTTCAGCTAGAGGAGAAAGTAGAAAGATAGAAGAGGAAAGGACCAAGGACTGGACACTGACAGGACACACAAACCCCCCACTCACAGTGTAAGCTCACATCATCTGTAGCCTTCATTTAAACTGAGGACTGCAGGGCACTGGTTTCTGTTAGAATAGGACTGCTCTGATTGGCTCAAAGTAAAGCACACATGTCCAGACTTCAAATCCAGACTCTACGGGCTCCCTGGATAGAAATAAAATCCAATCTGATTTCTATTATCAGCTGATGTGATGTTCATTTTCTCCATTATGAACGGTCATCAGCTCACCATCTGCAGGGCTACAGAGCTGATCAGCTCAGCAGATGTGTTGTCTAATAGGATCAGACAGGTGAGAAGACATGCAGGATAATAACACCTCTGTTCTAAATGAGGAAGCTGGAGGGAAGTCAACAAGTCCAGGACATTACAAGCTTGATGGGAAAAACCCCTCTTTTCATTGATGAGTATGAATAAGTGCCAGTGCGTGTAAAATTATCTATACAGACATAAAAAATAATGCTGTATTTCATTTACACATCCTGAAGATGTTTGAAATTCCCTGTAGATAAGGTGAGGCTTCAGGTAGTTTAAACTGCAAACATAGAGGAAGTTTTAAAGTATCCCTGCCGTCTTTCATGTCAGTGAATTTCTTCCTTTTTTGTCACTTTAAACCTCAGCTCTGAAAGCTTTGCAGCGGAAGATCTCTTTTTTCTCTTCCTTTTTGAGATGGTTTATGTCCCCTACAACATTTGAGCAGAGCTCAGCTAGCTGCTTTGAAGTCTAAAGTACTGTAAATCTCAGCTCAGCTGTCCCAGGCAAAAAGAAAAAAAAAGCAAAAGGGTGGATATCTTACCCACACTTTAAAAATGTGCATGATACAGTTTCCAGTGACACCTATATCTAAAATGGAACAGTTATTCTAAAAATACTCTTCCTCGTCTCTAAGGCAGGGGGGTAAAGGAGGATATATATTTACTAATGTATACAGTATATCTACCTGCTGTGGTAAAATAGGGAATTAATTTGATAAAATTCACTCCTCAACACTTTGTAACCCTCTCCTTGCTGCTTATATGTTCAAACAGAAGTATCTTAATAACCATTTAATGAGCCCCTCTCTGACAACGCAGGCATTGTTATCTTCAGAACAACGTCTCAGTGAAATATCTGGAGGAAAGAATTGTTGAATAGAAAGCTGGATCAATAGGACTACATCAGACAATTGTAACAGCATCTTCCCTTCAAGGAAAACCCAAATAAATGATGTTAAATGCTCCAAGTCAATGTTCTGAATTAAAATTGCATCAATAAAAATTTACAAAACAACAGAACTGCGGCACCCTTTGTCTGAAAGGATGAATACAAAACTGAAGAGTTATTTTCCCAAGAAAAGTTTAGCACAAAGAGAATAAAATGTCTCATTCACAGTGCCAATGGTGCTTTTACTCCTGAATTATTTCTTATGAGTAACATTTAAAATCTTTTCCTGTGGTAGTTTTTCCTTGTAGCTGCATTATGTATCTTCAGAGAGCATGAGACAGAAAAAATGTTCAAAAAAAAAAGGTGGTGGGGTCTTTGTCCTCCATCAAAGATCACTTTAACAGAACTTTAATCAGGCATAAATGTTTCATGTGTGTCTTTACTTCAGTATTAAACATAAGATTTTCAACAAGTTACAAGGATTTGTAAGAATGTAGCATAGCTCTGGATCGCTGACGACAGCCACAAAATGCCATTAAAAACAGAGTAGTCAAAGAATAACAAGCTGGTTTATCTGTTGCTGCCTCTGGTAACTGACCACATATGTTTCTATATTTCTTTATCTTTTTTTAAATGTCCATCAGCAAGAGAACTGAAACCAGAACATGAAACAAGGAGTGGCTCTTGCTCCATGAATACAGTAAAGAATAAATGTTTAATGTTGCACGTCCTTGTTAAAAATCACACAACAAGAATTTCTGTCCAAATTTTTGTATTTCTTTTCTTGTAAATGTGTTAAATGACTACACTGTCCTATAGTATTTTTTTAATCCATTTATGTTTTCTACTTAGTCTACATGGTGTTAATTTTAAATAAAGTCAGACAACACAGACTTTTTCTTTCAATGGTACATAGTTGAATTATAAAGTAGAATACCAAGTGTTTCATTGTATTTTGTGAATTCTCCAGCTTTAATTCTTATTGAAAAGGAGCATGAAGGCAACACAATGTTCAGCCTTTAAATCATCTAAGCCACAGCTTATGATGAGCACCCTCAGAGCCTCTCAGTGTCAGCTCACTGTCAGCTTATGGTTTGAACGGCAAACTGTACAAAGATGGGCTGTGGTAACTCAGAGGAGGTCAAAAGAACAGAACCACTTGAAGACCATGAGGAAAAAAAGGTTGGAGATTTAGAAACTATAGACAGTGTGATGAATGCATGTGGTGCATTTTGGAAGTCTGATATCAACCTTCTGTCAGAAACTGAGAATTAAAAGCTGTTAGAGGAAATTAAGACTGACTTCCATCTTGATAACAGTTTTTCATTTAATTTCAGGTTTAATGATGAGCTGATTTGCCACATTTGACTGCTTCACTCTTTAATATGACTCACTGAATATTAAATGACAACCTGGTGTCAATTATCATTCACTGTGCTGTCTAGATAAGTAATGTGACTCAGTGCTGATGGGAGAAGCTCATCATAGATTGTCAGATAAACAGTTTTTTATTAAAATTTGCATCATTCAGTATCATTTTGATGAACTAAGGACAAATGACAGAGAAACTTTGGAAACAGGATGTTTGTGCTTTCTTCACTCAGTCTTAATTTACTGCTGTCAGAAATTTGAAAGGCTCCCATCCAAGCGGAGCATATTAAATGTCATTTAAAAGTCAGATTTCATAATTATAGCTGATTATTCACACACATACATATATCAAGATTTGAGGAGCAAAAAAAGAGCCAAGATATTACCTGTCATCCAAAAAACTTCATTAAGATTTAATGTTAGTGAAATAAAGAACCCAGTCTGGAAGATGGTCAATCAATGTTGCATGTTTTCACATGAAATAAGATTTTCTTAAAAGGATGTTGATTATGGGAAACTGCAAAAAGTTTCTTTCAGCAAATAGATATGCAATCTGTATCTTAGGATATTTTAATGTATACTAGCATTTTGGCCTGTTAATGTATAAATACTCTGATGACCACTTAACAGTCACAATTTGTCAAGAAAACATAACTTACATTAAACAAGCACCTTAGCCCTGCTTTGTGTAAAATATCAAACACTGTCTCTGACTGCTTTACTGTATCTCAAGTATGTTAAGAAAGCTCACTGTGGTAAACACCTTAAGTCATTTGCATGTTTGTGTTTATCAACCTACTTACCTTTCTAATAACTGATTCACTCTATTACCATACTCAAGTTCTGCAAGGAATTAATCTATTTACTGTTACTCAAATGCTGTTAGAGGGCTTTGTGTGAGTGAAATGCCTCACCTCATATGCACATTTCACTAATCAACAATCTTCTCCACCTAATCTAAAGCTGCCCTCATCCTTGCACTCTAATTATGTCTGGTAAGCACCCTTGCACCCTTTGCATATCTTGAAACCACACTATCAGTGCACATGGCCAGGCACGTGCACACATAGACATCAAAAGGGGCTTGAGCACCTGCCCTTTTTCTTCCACGAGAGAAAGTGCCCTTCCTCTGGGCTGTTCTTTCAATAAATGAACTTCTCTCTCTCTCTCTCTGCCATTTCCATTTTGTCGATAATTTTTTTGTGGTGATTTTCAGTATTTCTGCTGTTTTCTCCAGTAAAATTAACAAAGTGAGCAGTAGAGTGCAGATGCACTAAGCTTTATTGTTGCAGCTAATCATTGGCCTAATTGCATTTTAGAGGGTGGGTTGGTTTGCCTATTTATGTATAGAACAGTGTTTTTCAGTTCAGTGTGGAGATTATGTTTATTTTGAAGTACTATTAATTTCAATTACACCAAAATAATTCAAAGAATTTATTACCAAAATTAACAAATTATTAGTGCATTTTTTTCTTTTCTTGAAAACTCTTTCTTGACCATGTCCCTCTCCCTAGTAGTTACAGTCAGTTTTTCTAGATATTTACCAGTAGCATAGAAAACATGAACATGGTGTGATAGCTTGTTTTGTCCTTGCTTACTCTTGTGATAAACCCAGTGAAAACTAAAGAAGCCATTGTCATTTTATTTTGCAGAAATCTGTTGAGTATTCATCAACTAAATGTGAGGGTATTAAAACTAAATTGGTTATGAAGTCAGAGGTGGGCTAATATATTATAGTGCCCTTTTCTCACCTGAGTCCCTGCCCCCCAAAATGCACGTCTGTACATTGAGAGCAAAGCTAAAAAGAGTTAAATTCCTTGTTGTGCATACTTGACAGAATCAATAAAGCTGATTCTGATATCAACACACTGATAACAGAGTTTACTCTGCAGATTACCAAGCCACAGATCGTTACACATTCGCACACCTACACCACCCAGGAATCGGAAGCACGTAAGTCAGAAAAAAAACTGGTTATATAGCACTTTTCACAGACAACAGCCACAAAGTGCTTCACACAGACATACACAACAGCAACACATAAAAGCATACACCATAAAAAGCACATTTCACACAAGCTAAACAATGCATTATAGACAAAAAGATGTTTGATTTATGGGGACAGGATGTCTCGCAGTGGTAAATGTCTTCTGACAAATGATCTTGAGCTTGACCATGCAGGGATCCTTAAGTGAATAAGAGGATCTTAAACGTGATTCTGAATGTAACAGGAAGCCAGTGAAGGAATTGGAGTACAGAAGTGATATGGGAGTGTTTGTTTGACCTCGTTGATACCCTGGCTGCAGCGTTTTGTACTGATTGGAGGTGATTAGGCATGGACGTGTTGAGAGAGTTGAAGAGTGATTTACAAAAAATCAATGATGAGAAGAAACCGCGTATGAGCATTTCAAGTTCAGCTGGGGAAATGAGTGATCGCAGTTTATTGGTATTTCAAAGATGGAGCAAACATGATTTTGTTAGCTGTTTGATATTGCTGTCAAATGTAAACGAACTATCAGATGTAATACCTGGGCTGTGGAGACTTGGGTGAACAGTATTTGAGAGGCATCCCAAGATCTGCCGGACTAAGGAAACAAGCTTTTCCTGTACAAAAACTAAAACCTCAGATTTGTCAGCATTGAGTTGTAAATAACTGTCAGCTATCTAGTGTTGTAGTACTCGAGAATGGTCTTGGTCTTGGGACCGGTTTCAAGACCACATTTTGAATGTTTTGGTCTTGTCTCGGTATCGGTCTTGACTTGGTCTCAACCCCCAAAAGTCTTGGTCTTGTCTTGGTCTCGTTACACTTTGGTCTCAGGCAAGTCTTGGTCTCGGAAAATGTGGTCTTGAGTACAAGACTACAGCTTTCCAGAGCTTAATAACATTTACATACTCGAATAGGTTGGACAGCTTTGAGTCTTTTGGGCTAAAAGGAGAAAAGGAGCAGTAAATCATCTGCATAAAGATGATATGTTAAGCCCCTGTATATTTATTCCAAGGGGCAGCAAATAAAGGGAGAAAAGCAAGGTCCACAAGGACAGATCCCTGTGGTACCCAACATGACAGTGGAGAGGACTCAGAGAGTCACAAAAACTTACTTAAAATGTTCTGTCAGCCAGATAGGAGGAGAGTTACTACTGTCCCTGAGATTACTGCAAATTATAAGTGGGTTTAGCCAACTAGATTAAGGATATAAAAAATGCACTCTGTGAACCGACTTCACATTGTACCAGTAGACCGAGGTTGGTTTACAGAATGTGGCTAAAGTTAGCAATGCTAGTGCCACCAACCTTCAGCCCCTTTTTGCATTACATGTCAGTCCTGTGCTGTCATCACTTAATGATTCAGCCAGAAGTAAGTATAACCTGACATAGCCTCTGGACAATTGTATTTCCATTTCCAAGATCCAAACAGAGCTGTTCCTTTGGAATGCTACCCATGCTATTAGTTCACCATGGTAGCAAGGCAGTATTCACTTACTCTCTGAGAAAGACATTGCATGCGACAAGATGAGGCACAGGCTACAAAAAGTTAACTACATTTTGAACAATAAATCGTAGCTACTTACTTTTGCTTCTCCTTTGGAAGCTTTTTCTGTTCTAATGATGCTATCCATGCCTACATAGCTCTTACCGAGGATCCTCTAGTGAACCTGTCGTGACTTTCCAGAGTCTGTAAAGATTAAATCTAGACCAGTAACTCCAATACTGAATGTTTTTTTTTTTTTTTTTAATTCATTTTTATCCTTTTTGATCGTCTCTGCAGCTGGCAGCAAAATAGCTCAAAGCTCAGAGGGTTAAGCAGAGCTACAGTGGCTACTAGTGGTGGGAGGCTGTGTTACTATTAAGACAGAACATTTGACTGGGATTGTGGGCCTGAACTGATTGAAAAATAGATATTAAGAAGTATATCAACTGTTTCATACTTGTGGTGCCATCTACCAAGGAATCTGAATTGTCTAGAGGTCTAATTGTGGGAATATAACCCATGAATCTGTTGTCAAGAGCAGTCTGGGGTTTAAGCCTTTCCCCAGGGCACTTCAACAGTAAGACCAATGATGTCAGGGAAGGGACATTGTGCTACAGTGTTAAATCACTTATGTTGGCTAGAAAGCAAACACATGTACCGCAGTAATGAGGATGCAAGGCAACATTATTCTACTCCTTCATGATGCTATGAATATAAGTATTTAATTTTCAAATCCAGCAGTTATTTAGCCTGTGGTTTATTCTTAATACGAGGTAGGCAATAAAGGAACACAAATGTGGGGCAACCAAGCCAGGGTTTTCTCTTTTTCTTCTTCAGGTTTTTTAGAATCTAACAGCATAAAGAAACTACAATAAAAGCCACATCTGTGGTTTACAATGCAGATCTGTGAGGAAGAGCAGAATTCACAAACAACATTTTCTAAAGTCAGAAATGATTGCAGTTTAAAATCTCTATGAAGCAAAAACAAATCTGTATTTTGAGTCAGTCATAAATCAGGACTGTATTATTAACCACTGGGCAAATGCAGTAATGAAAACAAAATCTGCAAGTGCATAAATAAAGTTTCAAAATTAAGAAAAATTAAGCAATATTATATATTCTTGGATTCTTTTAGTTCATGTATTAAATGCTCTGATATTATGACCACTCATGAGAAGGATCATCACCTCTAAACTTTTTTAAAAAGGGTACCACCTGGCAACATAGGGTTGATATGACTATATTGGACCGTCCACTTCTGTTTATTTGAGACACATGTGCTTGTTGTGCCTGTAGATACAGTCAGACTTATTAATACTTCAGTTTCTTAGTGTGATTTGAAGTTTCATTTCTCTTGTGTAGTCAGTTGTCTGGGTTGGGTCAAGTTAAAGCACCCCATGTCTGTCCATTTTGTTGACAAATGAATGAATCAATCGTAGGATACACTTGGCATTGGTGAATCTGCGCTTAAAAGCTACATTTAAGAGAGATTAGGGGGTTGTTTTAGTATTCACAGCCTTCTTTTAGTCAACTTGGGTTTTAGAAAAATGACTGATGGGCTAAAACATACTTTCAGCAGATGTGACTTTCATTACAAGAAAATCCCCCCTTTTCAGTTTCTAACAAGGCAAATGTCAGCCTTAACACATTTGAGTTTACAAAGAGGAGAAATAACCACCCTGTGATTGACTTTTCTGCACTGTTTGCCTGTCAGTGACTCCTCATAAAAGTGTTGAAGGTTAGAGATTTATTTACTGAAGCGAGAGCTTTTTACAGTCCACATTATGACAACAACAAATAATTGTGTCAACAACATGAGCAAGTATGGAGTTATAATTCAGTATCTACACACTTCTCTGCTGTAAAAATGTCAACAGGCTCAGTCCTGATGCTCTTTCCCACTTGAATCTTTGTTCTCAGAAAAGTTTAATTTGAAAGCTTCAGTGAATCTGAGAGGACTTATTATGGTCTGATGGGAATGCAAAGGCACTTCACCGTCATTTCCACCAGCAACCAGCAGACAAACACTCCTCAGAAGCCCTCTTCACCCTGCTGTGGCAAAGAGATGGAGTCGAGTTCAGCTGCAATAATGAGAGTGAACAATCCTGATGGATGAATTACCTTTGATGATAGAAAAGGATCCAGCACACAGAATTACACAAATGTAATCATAGAGAGAGAGGGAAATCGCTGTAGCAGAGAGGAATCTGAATTTTAAAAAATGGAAAAAATCAGGAAGAATTCCAAAACGGTTCCATTTCTCAACATAAATGTAAGGCCATCTGTTACGCAGTTTAACACTAAGTGGTTAAAATTTTGAAAGTACATCTCTGTTCTTCTGCAAGGACTCTTGATGTCTTGTAAGATTATACAAGGCTAACACACAGATGGTAACACTGCACACAGAGACACAGAAATACACACATTATTCAAGCCATTCTTTCAGTTTAAATTATTCAGAGTCCACTGGTTTTGAAACCAACTGAGTACCCTACAGTCTAAACTTGCACTCTTCTGTCCCTCACAAATGATGTCCTTGCACTTAGTAAGTTAGAAAAAAAGGATTTTACTTTTTATTTATCTGAAGAAATGTTTCACAAGTATATGTTTGCACCTCAATACCAGCAGAACAACTTTCAGAGATTTGGCCCTGTGATCGACTGGCGACCAGTCCAGGGTATACCCCACCTCTTGCCCAGTGACAGCTGGCATAGGCCCCAGCCCCCCCACAACCCCCAACTGGATAAGTGGTATTGAAAATGGATGGATGGATGGATGGATGGATGGATGTGTTTGATGTGCTGGCTGAAATATTCAAACAAGAAAATACAAGTGTGTGACATCGTCTACTCAGTTTTTCTGAAGGAAACCATTATTTGACAAGCCAAGGCTCTAGAAATACCATAAAGAAAATAAAAACTTATTATTTATTTATTTATTCATTTATTTTTTCTGTGAGGGATGTGGGGTATAGAGACTGTGTTGTTAAGTTTTTCTCTGGGCTAAAGTCATAACTTTGGAAACAGCGCCAGCAGTTCAAGTAGTGCTTTTACATTTACATGGACATGTCGGGCTGCCTGCTGCCTGTCTCCCTCTCTACCAGGCTACGTTAGGCAAAAGCCACAAGCAATGATTACAGATATAAGAAGAGGTAAAACATCATGTGGTGTTGGATGTTGTTGCACCTCTGTCTGCCTTTAAACTCGGCACCAGCGAGTGTTTTGATGTGTGCTTGTTGGAGTGAAACTTTGAAAAACTTGACCAGTTTGAAACAATATCCACCGCAATTTTGCTCTGCAAAATTACATTGCTGGTGAAGCTTGCATTGACTCACTACAGGTTTGGAAAATAAATATTTAGTGTAGAATATTTGCAGGAAAATTGTGGTGTGAAAGGGCCTTAAGTTTATAAACTGGATTTTATATTTTGTGGGCTATTAAATTTAATCACCCTAAAACCCCCTGTGTTTCCTCCATGACAGGATGGTTTGACCCACACTGGCAAATGCCTGGTAATCACTGTATTCACATTCACTCTTCCGTCTTTTTATAATATTTTTTACAGGTTTTTAGTTTTTCTAGTTATATGTTTTTATTTCCAAATAGTTCCAGAGAGACCACTGTAGCTGAGCTTTGTTTTACACACTGATGGTTTTAAATAGTTTTATGCTTGTCCAGTCACTGTTTTCACTTCATTAGTTTGAATACCCATATTTAGTGATGAGAAGATTTGCCATGAATTTAGTCATACATTTTTAACAGTTAAAATGTTGAAAAAAAGAAAAAAAAAAAGAAAGAAAAAAGATATTTGATGATATTTGAAAGTTTGATAAATCAGACAGCTGTCACAGCACTCTTTAATGGATTTCTTTTTAGCCAAAAAAGCTTTGCACTGTTTAGGGGGTAGTAGGCTAAAATCATATTTCACAGGAGGTACATCACTAAAAATATTGAGAACCACTGGTCTAAAGGACTGTTCTTATCTTTTTAAGTTTCATATTTTGTTGTATCAGTTATTGCCTTTGCCTTCTGTGATTCAGAGCAGGTCCTTTTTGTCCCAGCTTTTGTTTTGTTTGTCTGTTTTGTTTTATATTGTGAACATTTTTGACCTGGATGAGTGTTCTTGTTAAGAAAAAGAAATGAAAATGAAAACTTTCCACTGAATACTGGATGGCTTTTCCATTGCTACTGTTTAATAAAAAAAGACCTTGGAAAGGAAAACACTGTCTGATACTTCACTTGTTTCCTAGAAATGTTTAATGTTCCACTCACAATCTGCCCACTTAGCATAAAGCAAAATTGTTTTGCAAGAGTATATACCACAGGGAATAGTAAATTTGATTTGGGGAAGATCATTTCTGGGTAGTAATTGTTTCTTTTTGAGCATCACATGCAGGAAAACTGGACCCATAGATAAAATAAACATCCCTTCTCTCAACTCTTTCTGAATCTTTGAAATAGACACTTAATAAAATCGTGTATTTGTTTACTTTGCTGTTATTAGCTTTTATAACATCAGCTGTTTATGAAAACTTTTTGTCTGTGCTTGCCCCTTTTTTATTGCACTAGAGCTTATATTGTGTGCTTACAGGCTTCAGAGTTGCACAGATCTGTGAGCATCAGCAGCATTGGGCAATGCATTAGTACAGCCACATATCTAACTGCACCACTTTAGATTTACATTCATTTACTAGTGTGTCTTCTTTTGTGTCTTTTTAATCACCATCAGTCACGATTTCCACAGTGGGTAATTCCTGTGATATGTGGTCTCATAGTGAAGTAGTGACCTTATTTCATTTTCAGTGTAATCTTGATTTATATACAGTACACTGTTAAACTAAACAGGTTGAAAATACTCAAAACTTTTGTTGAAACTGATTCTGTCAAAAGTTCTAAGAAGTGGAAATACATTTTTTGAGTTATGATTTCTGGTGTATTTATGTTGGGTTAACTTGACTTAAGTTAAACTTCACTGTGGAAAATTTAACTACTCTTAAAAATTATTTTAGTTCAGTACCATCCACTGTGATTGCTCCACACAGGTGGGCCTTCTCTCACTGAATCAGTGTCTAATGCCCAAAGGCATTCTGGGAAAACTTTTGCAGATTAAAGGATGATTGTCAAATAACTTCTACTGTTCTGCTATTTGGTCTTGTAGTGTACCTGAAGTGTTTGGGAAAATTTTTACAAGATAGACAGAGAGAGCTGAGGACTGAGGTCACTTCAACCTCCATTTAAATACGTGCATGATAAACAATAAATACACTGTTTAAACATTTCTAATAAGGATCACTGTTGAGACTTTTTTGACCCAGCCTAGAGTACAGTGTGTACCGGAAGTAGGGTTGCCACAAGCTCCTGATCATGCTGTGGATGTTCCAAGGGCCTGAAAACCGCCTGAGGTCTTTGGGTGCATTACAAAGACCCAGACAAAAGAGATGCCATCGAGCTTGACCTTGTCTGCTGAAAGACACATGTACATGTTGACATGTGTTGAGTTTGACTCTGGCTGCCCCCCTGCCCCACCCCTCTTAAGCCCTAGGTTACTGTGTTGACTCCTTAGATTCCTATGTGCCTAAAACTTATGCCGACATGACATAAGACAAAGAAAATCCTTTACAAACACTTAAAAAGCTTTTGTTTGTTTTCTAATTTAATAATTAGATATAAGTTTCTTTTTTTTAGCTTTAATAAAGTTCATAATGACTCCTGGCACCAACAGGACATTTGAGGAAAGCAGTCATAAATCTAAAAACTGAACAAAAAAATGCTCTCTTTAGTCCAGCTCACAGGGAGAATGGTAGACCACAATTTAATTTCAGTGGTTGAGCAGACACAGACAAAACTGTCAGACTGACAGAGATGCTTTGATTGGCTCAACATGATTCAAGGCCTTCTGTTCAGACTCTGATGGTTCAGTAATTTGCAGCAGAGCAATGAAGAAAGAATAGGGGTGGATGCTTACTTTTTTAATTTCAAAAGACAAAAGACTGTCCTCCTGTAATAATTATGTCAAATTACTTTTTTTGGTATTGATAAATTGAGTGAATAATTAGTTAGCCCATTAGCCTTTCTGTGTACAATAAGAGCTCAGAGAAAACAAATGCGCTCATTCATTGTCTCCTAAAAAATTATGATTTCAGTGTCCTTCTCAAGAGGACGTCCAGTCTGCTGTAAGAGCTGCTCAATCCTGAGGAAAGCTGAGGACCTACAAGAGTTGACATTCAACCAGAACCTGCACTTTAGCAGTCCCCACCCACCCAGACAGCCTCACAGTGGAGTGACCATGTTCGATCAGTGCAGCACATAAAAGCTTACGATCCAATTTGCATTTAGAGAGCGCTGTGGCTGAGGAGAGAAAAAGCCATTTTTCCTCCTGAACTCCGTCATTCAGTGTCCCCTATGGAGCGGATGTCGACCCAGAGGGCTCCAATTTCAGGATAGATAGTCACAGTGGACAGCTAAACTCATGTGAAACCTGTCAACAGCCATGACACGGAGAAATCAGCTTTCACCTCACACATGCTCCAAGATAATTACTCAAAATTAACAAGTTAAAGGGCTTTAAACATGTCAAAATGAAAGCCAAAAGAGTAAAGGAGTCAAGATAAAGATTAAGGGTCATGAAGGATAAGCACGCTCAGCAAATTGTGCGTAGCAAAGCAGAGTAGAAAGATGCACACATCTTTTCAATTTGGCGCCATTCCAAGCTTTAACTGGCAATTACAAAAAGTAGCCACATAAACCTCACAAAGTAATCAGAGTTTGGACTTTCACTTAGATTCAGCTGAAGCATGAAATTGCAAGACAAGGTTAAAGTAGTTAATTAGGGTCTTAAGATTGACTTAAAATTGGTGAGACTTTTGTAAGCTGACTTGCCAGAGTCAGTATGTTAACACTAAAGCTTTAGTGACAGCAATGCCCATGTGGCTGTCCACCATCTTAATTCACATAAAGGTGTTTCACAGCCATATATAGCAACTTGAGTCATCCCCTGAGTTTTCAGTTTGCTTAACCATCCAATTTCTTATCCCATCAACCTCAGCTGTACATTGTATTGCTACTAGTTCACAAACAGCAGCATAATAACCACAAATTAGGATTTTTAACATGTTAAACATTAATTTGCAGCTAAAACACAAAGCTTGTGGCTTGGCTTTAGACGTGTTTTTTTTGTTGGACAGTCAGGGGTTCAGGACATGTATCTGTGAGAATATGTTTGTTGCATACTTACTTGCCTATGTCATGCATTAAACAAAACCTGAAACCACCCATTTTTCACATAGTCACTGTTTATTTTTGGCACCTCTGATTTCCTGACTTGTGACCTCTTGAAGCACATTAAAACATGCCATTTACTGGCTCACACTTCCATTCACTAATGCTATTCTGATCCAAATGCATATTCACACATATTGACACAATGATTGTACAGCATTAGGGTTTGGCTTTTTACCAAAGGACTGTTTGACTATTTGATTGCAGGACATTGGAATCAAACCAGCTATGTTCTGATTTATTGACAGTTGGCTTATCTCCCAAATAGCGAGCACAAACACATTCAGATTTACCAGAAACCAACAAACTGCCGCACACTTGTCAGAGTATTGTACTGTACGGTAGAATTTTGTCCCCTGGGCTTCATTGAATTTGCTGCTCATGTTTTCCTAGCGTAATAGAAATTTGTATAGCTGTGTTTGATGATCAAATGGTGTATTGACTTGAAAATGCCTGGTGTCCATGGGAATAGGTTTGGAAACAATGAACGTGGGAGAAAAATTGGCTCTATTCATAGAACAAATGTGATTTCTTTCAAAATCATTTCCTACTTGAAAGAAGAATACGTCTAGCAGTTGAAATACTGCCATTGTGTTTACAGAGCTGACAAGCACATTATTCAATTACACCACATAAAAGTAAGGTTTTCTTACCAAGTTTTAATAAAGCCCTCTTGAATTAAACCCTTTTCCATGCAACCTTTTTTTTTTCTATGGATTATATAATTTATATTTTGCATTCAGACCTTTTTGCTATAGGTGTCTATCTCTCTAGTACATCTGCTATGCTCTATTCAAAAGTTACGATGATGACCCTGAGCTAAGGTCTTATCTAACATTCAGCAGTGCAAACCACGCAGAGTACAGTACAACCATCATTGCTATTCTTTGACTAAACAGTTTCCCCTTCATTTATATGTTCAGGAATCAAGCTTTGTGAGCAAAAAAAAAAGAAGAAGAAAAAACACCTTTGCCTTTCTAACAATCAACCATTGCTCAACATCTACCTGCGTATTTAACCACAAGATGCCCAAGTCTGTCAACCTGACCATGTCAAATCATTTTCTTGCAGTATCCTTGTAATTGCATTTCATATTTTACATATTCCTAAAAACATCTTTCTGATGTCATGTCATTTAAAATTCAAATTATCTGTTGTTTATTTTGATGAAACATGGTTTATGTTATACTAAGCCAAGCTTAAGACGTAAGACGTAAGACAGTAAAGGATGACAATTTTGTATCATTCCATATTTATTTGTCACGGTATTGTGGATTTTCTGGGTTTTACTCTAGATGATATAAGCCGTGATCTTTATTCTTTTCCTTTTTTTGTCACTGATAGAGTGTTTCTGTGTGAAACGCTGATGTTTGATTTTGTTATGTCACTTGTACCTGGAATAAAGAATTCATTCAAGTTCATGGTTCAAGGATTGGGCTTGTGCTTGTATAGCACTTCTGTAGTCATTTTACCTACTCAAAGCTTTTTCTACACTGACGGTCGCACTTAACATGGGTCAGACTGCACATTTCCTGCCATTACTTTTATCCTGAGCCAACCATTGTAGAATTTCAGGACCATCAGCCTCCAAAAATATGTTGTTTAGTCTCATGTAGTATGTCTTAGTGAAGGACAATCAAGATCAAGTATGAGACACCTCATGACCTCCCAAAAGAAAGTCTAGCATGTTTGTTTTTTGTACTACCTCCATGATTTGTTGTGTGATATCACTGATGTTAACCAGTGAGAGCACAAAGCGCTCTGCATCTGCAGCGGTCAGAAATGTAAAAAAAACAAATGCAAAAGGTGAGTGATGAAGTTGGTGGTGTGAAATCCAACAATGAGAAAGAGGAAAAGTATCTTGAGATCTCACAACATTCCTGCCTTAATGATATGTCAGAGAGACCACCATAAATGACTTCTAAGGAGGGAAATTTTAAAGTGTATTAGCTAATCCCATCCATTCATCAGTGCACTTTCATACTCCACCAGCACAGCAGTAGGAACAATTCAAGATAAAATGTCTTGCCCAGTGACACAAACACATGTAAGTACAGGAGCTTGGATCTTCTAGTTGAGATAAAACCAGTTGTACCACTGAGAAACAGCTGCCCTGTTCCAACTGTAGATCAGAGTGTCATGAACTGTGATATATAAGGTCTTTCTCAAATTCCAGTATCCTTCCCCTGCAGGAGGGATCCTTCTGAGTCAGGTCCTATGGAGGTGAGGCAAGAGCCCTCCCTTATAACAGTCAAACACACAGTAGAAACAGGCTAGCGATTGTGTGTGGTAACATCATTGGAATGGTCATGTCCATGTACCCGGCGGCAGTAATAAACATGGAGACAGCACTGAGAACAGCATTGTACTACTTTTACCCATTCAGCTTTACTTTCACACCAAAAAAACTACAACGATAATATATTTACGGTGGGAATGGGACATATATTTATGTTTAAAAATGTATTAAACAGTTGAGGACCCTGCTTCCTCCAGATATTGCGCAATTTTATTTTGAAGAGAAAGATAATGGTGCACAATGGATCATCACTGAAAATTCTCTGTTCGAAGGACTCAGTCTGTTGAAGAAGTTTGAGGATCCTCTCATAGGAACAGTCCTTCTGTGGCAGATGATGACATAGTATCCCTCAAAAACATCCATTCCATGATCCTTCCATGGCTTTGAAAAACAGCTATTGTCGTAAACATACTCAGCCACATTTACTGTGTGTTTACCCATGCATAATGCATATTCTTTACTCAAGGATACTGTAACAAGGATGAAACATCAGGTGAACAACAGTAAAATGAAACCTCCTCATTGCTCTTACATAAATTTCACTGAGAAGCGTATTGGCTTACATAATAAACTCCTTGAAATCAGAGGCAGAAGGAGAGAGACAGAGCGTGTAAGGACACATACGATTGATTTACAAGTGCGGTCCCTGTAGTGAAGCACTGTAGACAATGTCAGACAATAAAAGCTGCCCATCCAAGGTTAAATGAAGATGACAGCTATAGCAGAAGAGGGATGAATAGCAAGGCTTATGAGGCCATCCTGCAGAGAGAGACAACGACCTGATGCTTTCCCTTCTAGGATTTTTATCATGGGTCAGATGTCAGCATTCACACATTTATGCACAAGGATTACAAATTAAATAATTATTATTAAGCTCCACCTCTTTAGCTCACTGGGACAATCAGCAAGCTACCAAAGTTAGTGTTGCTAGTTTTCACTTAAACTTCAGACTTCACTTCAAACTTCGTTTGGCACAGTGAACACTGATGTCTGATTTTCAAGAAAGAAAATACAAAGAAGTAGAGATATTATAATAAGCTGAGGTTAGCCCTAAAATTAGTGGTGCCCCAGACCATCACACTATCACCATGCTTGACTGTTAATGTGTTGTTAGTGTTAGTTTTACACCAGATGTAATGGGACACACACCTTCTTAATTTCAGCTTTTGTCACATCAGTGTACAGAATATTTTCACAAAGGTCTTGGGGATCATCAGGATGTTTTTGTTTTGTTTTTGTTTTTTTTTTTTTGTTTTTTTTTTTGTTTTGGGTTTTTTTTTTGTCAAATGTGAGACCAGTCTTTATGTTCTTTTTGGTCAGCAGCGGTTATTCACCTTGGAACTCTCCCATGATACTATTTTGCCCGGTCTCTTTCTTGAACCATTAACACAGACCTTAACTGAGTCAAATGAGGCCTGCAGGTCTTTAGATGTTGTTCTGGGTTCTTTTTTGACCAAGTTTTCCCCATTCGTGCATAACAGCTCTCACCAGGGTTTGCTGAAGTCCCAAAGCCATAGAAGTGGCTTTGTAACCCTTTCCAGACTGATCAAAGTCAATAACTTTGTTTCTCATCCGTTCTTAAATTTCTTCAGATGGGGCATGATGTGTTGCTTTTTGAGATCTTCAGTCTACTTCACTTTGTCAGGTTCTGTTTAAGGGATTTCTTGATTCAACAGGTCTTACAGTAATAGGACCTTGGTGGACCTCTCCAGATTGATAAATGCCAATGACTTTGTTTCTCATCTGTTCTTGAATTTCTCTAGATGTCAGTATGAGCATCATTAGCTATTTGTTCAAGTGAATAAACATAATTGTCTCGGTTTAGCTCTGATAATTTGGTACCATGTTGGCATTAAAGGAGACATATTTTACCCTTCTAAGACAAATTTATATTGTTCTCAGAGGTCCCCAAAACATGCCTGTGAAGTTTGTTGAAAAACACTCAAGTATAGGATTTTTGCATGTCTAAAAAGCCCTCTGTTTCGGCCCTTCTCAGGATGAGCTTTTTCTATAGCTTTAAATGTCAAAGGGCTGTCTGAGTTCGCCCCTGACCACACCCCTCTCATGAAATGGAGTGGCACTCCTAATGTTACAATGTTACAGACACTTTTATCCAGTTATCGACCTGGCTGGGATTTGAACCACCTAAATCTCCTAGTCGAAAGTCAGCAGGATAACCCACTGAGCTCTCCAGCATCTCAGCTGACAGCTGAGAGGAGGATGAGCAGAGGAGGGTGGAACTTTCTTCCAAGCGGGGAGGGCCAACCAAACCTTGGGGCGGTGCTAACTCCCCAGATGACATCATGAGGGTAAAATCTGAGAATGGCTTGTTTCAGCACACATTTTCTGAAGGGTGGAGAAAGAGAGGGTGGAAGGGAATGGATTTTTCTGGTACTTGAGGAGACTGTGTAAGCCAGGGGCACATATTTTTGTTAGAAAAGCCTAAAAAAGTGATTTTTGCATAATATGTCCCCTTTAATGCCAATCATAAAATGAGAATAAAGGAAAACCACCTCTTAAATAGAGGGATTATACTCCTAAATAAAAGAGCAATCTTTTTGAAAAGGCTCATTCATGAGCGATACATCACTGCCAGCGAGTTAAGCATGCATACAACAGCCACATATGTGTGTATTAAATACTTTCACAACATGATAACAAACATTAAGACCAAACATCTTGCAGTAACTGTGCTCACTGTCTACTCTCCAAGTATTTAACTACTTTAAATACTCTGTGCCAAATCAGTTTGCATTCAATTAATCTTGAACAAATGGGAGTCAATCAGGCTCTGCATCAGAACCTCTGCACAGCTTCAGTTAGAGCACTTTGCTGTGATGAATGAGGATGTTAAGAATAGAATAGAGACATCTTGAATTTATCTGAGTCTTTTCATTGTTGGCAATTTAAACCCAAAGGACATTGACTCATCCTTCTACCCACCCACCACAGTATTTATTCATGGAGACCGTTCTCTCCTCAGATGCCAGGCTTTTGTTGAATAAATGCACTCACTTAAAGTCAATTTCCACCACTATCTACTGTGCGTTTCCCCCTCTGTTCTCCCTGCTGTCTGGTCTATTCTCCCTCTCAACTCATTGTTTTCTGCTTTGTACGATAAGAAAAAAAAAACAGATTCAGGTCCTTTCAGGAGATTGGAACAAGGACATTATTTCTTTGGGTTACATTGTGCTCTACCTACAAAGCTAAATTGCTAATTATTCATGGTGTGTCATGCTCTGTGGGGTTTTTTATACAAAAAAGCAAAGTGATGAAGGGGACATAGCACTTAAAACAAAATGCTTACTCATTGTGCGACTCTTTGGAGCTTTGATGGTTTTTTGCTTGAACAAAAGTTTTCATGAACGGGAAAAGGTTTTTGATTTGGTGATGTTGTAAGAATCATTGATTAATCACAGCTAAAATAAAACCAAACATGCTCAGCAACAGCTCAAAAACTAAGAGCATGTAAAAGGTGACATCCAGCTATAAAGTATATTGGTTTGCTCCAGTTATTTTCTTTTTCAATTTTTCCTGCCCTTCTGAAATTGTCCATGTGTTCTGTTTTTCTAAAAGGTGAGGCAGTTTCAGTCTCTGAAAGATTGTATTTCTTGTTCCTGGAACATGAGGTCTCTCTCCCAGTGGGAGTCATCCAGGCAGCCCTGTCAGCCACATAATGAAGGACACAGCAGTGACAAACCATAAGACAGCACACACGACACCTTCTTACATGTTCCCTTAACAGAAATGTTGTCCACACTTCACTCCTGCTGTGCTTTGTGGATTATATCTTCCACAATGCATTTTTTCTCTTTCTGTGAGCAGAGGACATCTAATCTCTTGTTGTCTTTGTTTCTTTTCACACATTTCCCCATTAGTTTTTTGTCTATCTGCCCTTAGTTTAGTTGTGTAGTAAGCCCTTTGGAGAGCAGTGCGACATACAACACACAGTCCTGTGAAAAAGTATTTTCCCTCTTACCATTTTTCTTTCTTTCTTTTTTTTTTTTTGGCATATTTGTCTCACTTAAATATTTCAGATCAACAAACAAATTTCAGTTTTACTCAGAGATAACCTGAGTATATGCAAAATGTAGTTTTAAAATTATAATTAAATTTATTAAGGAAAAAACGCTATCCTTACCTATGTGGTCCTATGTGAAAAAGTAATTGTCTCCCATGTTAATTCATGAAATTACTGTGATCAGCCACTTTTTTGGCAAGCTGAGTTCAGTGTCACCATTCACTGCAAGGTCCTATTACTGTGAGACCTGTTGAATTAAGAAATGCTTTAAATAGAATTGGCAAAGTAAAGTAGGCTAAAAGATCTCAAAAAGCAACACACCATGCAACCATCTACACCGCTTTCCACATTATTAAGCAAATGGCATTTTTCTCTTTTTTTCCTAAATATTAATACAAATTTTCAAGTCATCAGGCGTTAGAGCATTATTTGAATGTTTTTGAACAAACCTAATAATGATGACCATTTTTTTAAAAATAAAAACCTCAAAATGCACTGTTCCACATTTTTATGCAACACAGAGTTTTAAAAGAATTTGTCGTTTGTAAAGAACTGAAAATGATCATTCATTGAATTTACAGCATTTGGAGGTCATATTTACTGAAATCAAAGCTATTTCAATCAAAAACATCCTAACAGGCAAAGTTCCATGTTAACATAGGAGCCCTTCTTTGATATCACCTTCACTATTCTTGCATCCATTGAACTTGTGAGTTTTTGGAGAGTTTCTGCTAGAATTTTTTTTGCAGGATGTCAGAATATTCTCCCAGAGCTGCTGCTTTGATGTGAACTGCCTCCCACCCTCATAGATCTTAAGCTTTAGGATGCTCCAAAGGTTCTCAGTAGGGTTGAGGTCAGGGGAGGATGGGGGCCACACCATGAGTTTCTCTCCTTTTATGCCCATAGCAGCCAATGACACAGAGGTATTCTTTGCAACATGAGATGGTGCATTGTCATGCATGAAGAAAATTTTGCTACAGAAGGCACTGTTCTTCTTTTTGTACCATGGAAGAAAGTGGTCAGTCAGAAACTCTATATACTTTGCCGAGGTCATTTTCACACCTTCAGAGACCCTAAAGGGGCCTACCAGTTCTCTCCTCATGAATCCGGCCCAAAACATGACTCCGCCCCCTCCTTGCTGACATCACAGCCGTACTGGGACATGGTGGCCATCCACCAACCATCCACTACTCGTCCATCTGGACCATCCAGGGTTGCACGGCACTCATCAGTCAACAAGACTGTTTGAAAATGAGTCTTCATGTATTTCTGGGCCCACTGCAACTGTTTCTGCTTGTTAGCACTAGATCGGGCGGCCAAATGGTAGGATTATACACGACTGCAAGCCTCTGGAGGATCCTACACCTTGAGGTTGGTGGGAATCCAGAGACACCAGCAGCTTCAAATACCTGTTTGCTGCTTTGTAATGGCATTTTAGCATCTGCTCTCTTAATCTGATTTGTCCGTCAGAAACCTTTCCCATTATGCCTTTATCTGCAGGAACCTGTCTGTCCTCTGAATCAACCACAAATTTCTTCACAGTACAATGATCGTGATTAATTTTCTATGAAATATCTAATGTTTTCATTCCTTCTCCAAGGCATTACACTATTTGAGGCTTTTCAGCAGCAGAGAGATCCTTTTTCTTTCCCATATTGCTTGAAACCTGTGGCCTGCTTAATAATGTGGAAAAGTGCATTTTGAGGTTTATATTTAAAAAAATAATGGTTATCATTATGAACTTTGTTCAAAAACATTTCTATTATGCTCTAACAGCTGATGACTTGAAACATATTCTGACTGTCATTTGCATTAATATTTAGGAAAATAAGAGAAAAATGTCATTTGCATAATAATGTGGAAAGCGGTGTAGTGAAATTCAAGAACAGATGAGACAAAATTATTGCCATATATCAATCTGGAAAGTATTACAAAGCCATTTTATAAGGCGTTGGGACTCCAGCGAACTACAGTGAGAGCCACTATTGAAGAAAATCTATAAAGGTGTTAGACTAACCAGGAGTGGCCCACTTACCGAAATTGTTTCAAGAGTGAATTGACGACTTATGCAGGAGGTCACAAAAGAACCCAGAACAATGTCTAAAGACCTGCAGGCTTCCATTGACTCAGTTAAGGTCAGTGTTCATGATTCAACAATAAGAAAGACACTGGGCAAAAATGGCATCAACAGTTTTTCCAAAGCTGAAACCACAGCTGACCAAAAAGAACACAAAAGCTTGTCTCACATTTTTCAAAAAACATCTTAATGATCCCCAAGTCTTTTGGAGAACCATTCTGTGATCTAATGAGGCAAAAGTTCAACTTTTTGGAAGGTGTGCATCTGGCGTGAAACTAGCATAGCATTTCATAAGAAGGACATCAAACCAATAGTCAAACATGGTGGTTAGGACCTCGACCACTTCGCGTAATTGATCAACCAATGAATTCTGCTCTCTACCAGAAAATCCTGATAATGTCCGGCCATCAGTTCATGACCTCAAGCTCAAGCAGACTTAAGTTGTGCAGCATGACACTGATCCAAAGCACAGCAGGGAGTCCACCTGTGGATGGCTTAAAAAAACAGAAACAAAATGAAGGTTCTGGAGTGACCTGGTCAAAGCCAGGACTTAAATCTGATTGAGATGCTGTTGCATGATCTTAAACAGGTCATTCATACTGGAAAATCCTTCGCTGTGGCTGAATTAAAACAATTCTGCAAAGAAGAGTGGGACAGAATTCCTCCACAGAGATGTTAAAGACTAATTAACATTTAAGGGAAAATGCTTGTTTGCAGTTGTTGTCACTAAGGTTGGCACAAGCAATTATTAGGTTTAGAGGGCAATTACTTTTTTCACATAGGGCCAGATAGGTTTGGATGGCTTTTTCCCTCTTAGTCTTCCATCTAGTGTCTAATATTAAAATTAGTTTGTTGATCTGAAACTTTTATGTGTTGACGAATATGCAAAAAAATAAAAAATAAAAAAAAACTGGAAGGGGCAAATACTTTCCTCAGCACTGTATTTAAAGCAAATTGTTATATTTGTTATCTTTTTATACTGTTGCTTTTTTAGATATTATTTTATGTTTTAATACATGCATTACATATATTATTAAATTCCCCTTTTAACAATTTTGTATTGCTATTTTGTTCTTTGAAATTTTTGGATAACTTTGAATTTTGTTTGAACTTTCACGACAAATGCCATTGAATTGTATTTAACTCTGATTGTAGTTTGATCTCTGTTCCAATGATTTGCACCCAATTTGCATCATCCACGTCTCACTTTTCCTGAAGGCTTGACCGCAGGAGGCTAACATTTCAGGTGTAGAAGATTCTTTCACCTGTGCTTTTCACCACTGCTCACCTTCCTTGGTATTCCTACTCATCTCCCCTAAAATGATGTTTTGTCATTTCAATTCACATTATTCAAATATGTTCATAAATATTTATGGCGGACCCTGAGATAGGGTGGAAGGAGCGTAGTGTGAGGGAGGCCAGTTTCTACTCCCACATCCCTGCTCAGGGAAATTATTCAAGACATCCCCTGAATACCAATTTTGCTGCAAATGAGCGAGAGAGAGAGAGAGAGAGAGAGAGAGAGAGAGAGAGAGGACTGCAGGAGTGCTTTTTACAGAAGGACAGTTTAAGAATCAGGAAGAGTTTTAATTGGATGTGGACCACATTTGACAACATGCTCTTTCCAAAAGTAGTTATTGTCTCTTAAACTGCTCAACAAAATCTGCATGTGTGTGTGCAAGGGGAGGGGGTACCAGGATTACAATTTTGGACAGGCTAGAGTAATTTTGGCTGGGCCTGCTAGTATCAGAAGTGTTTCCCCTTCATGTACTATACCGAATGAGCTTATATTAATATAAATGTCTGTTTAAGACAATCTAGAGACAACAATAGGACCAGTTAAGAACATTCAGTCCTACATCCTGTCATTCCTACATTGTAGCAAAAAGAAATGCTATTCCAGTGGATTAATGACAAGAGGCATGTCGCTCTCAGCAGAAACAGATGTGTCACTCTCAGCAGAAGCAGTGTCAGTCACTGTGGATGAGATCTGTCAGTAAGCAGTGGTCATAAATTCTTGAGAGTTGCCTGACTTTTACCTGAGGGAAAGCTTGGTCCCAGTCCTTCACACCTTGCTCTCCTGAGCATATGGATCCATCATTGATCCATATGCTCAGGAAAGTAACATGACATCTGTAAAGCAGCAGCACTAGTTTGACATGCCTGAGTAAAGAGCATAAAATGACCTGATCGGACAGAGAAAGACTTCACATGTAATAGCAAAATAATTATTATATATTTACATTTCTCTAAACAGGGAAACATTGTGTTCCTAACATTCATTACAAGTTGAGCAAGGTTCTTCCTTCCAGTCATTTAAGGGTGGAACAGTTGCACAAGGGAGTGGGCCCAGGCCCATAATGCCTTGCATTAATGCCACAATTGTTGTGTGCATATTGGTGTTTAAAACAAATGAGCTGATTAAAATTCATACAAAGATAATAGTGCATGATCTTACACTTTGCATTCAGTGCTGTAGAGCTCTAATGTTTAACTGATATATCATGAACTCTTAATAACATGCAAACTGCATAGAAATTAACATGTTCCTTTGCCCCCTGGTTATGCCACTGAGTATTATACCATGCTGTAAACTGCAATGATGTTTATTTTTTCAGGTCTTAATTGAATCACTCTTAAGCAGGATGGCTTATACAACAGAAAATCATGCTGAGGCATAGACAAAAATCTGCATTTCATTTGCTGTAGGTATAATTCTGTCATATGTCATTATTCATGCCACCACTGGTGTTTTGTGTAACTACACTGCTCTTAATAGAGTTACATTTTTACTCATCTGTGAGGTTCCTCATTGTAGAAGGTAAAATTCCCAAGTCAGAAGATGGCAATTTTTAAAATAGGCGTCATGTGAGCTGACCTGCTGGACCTGGATAATAGCTTAGCAGCAATATTTTGTATCAACTGTAGGCTGCCAACTGAGGACTTACGGCAGTAAAGAGAGAATTACTTTAGTCAAGGTGTGAAGATACAAAAGCATTAATTAACATTTCTAACTCTGCGAGACAACAGATTTTAATTCAGTGATGTTTCTCAATGCTGGATTGCTCCCTCTGTGGGAAGTGAGTCTTTGCCTCAAGTAAAGAGGTTCAAGTATTTTGGAGTCTTGTGCAAGAGTGAGGGTAGAATTGACCCTGAGACTGACAGGAGGCTTGGTGCAGCATCTGCAGTATTGCAAATGTTGTACCAGACTGTTGTGGTGAAGAGGGAGCTGAGCCTGTGGGCAAGGCTTTAAATTTACCAGTTGAGCTTCATTCCAACCCTCACCTATGGTCTAAAGCTGTTATGTGTATCACCGAAAGAATGAGAACGCGGGTTCAAGTGGTCGAAATGGGATTCCTCGGGAGGGTGTCTGGGCTCAGCCTTATACGGTGAGGAATTCGGACCTCAGGGCTCCAGAGGGAGATTGAAATGGAGCCAGTTCAGGTGGTTCAGGCATCTGATTAGCCTCCTGTGTGTGTGTGTGTGGGGGGGGGGGGTTCTTGCTGCCTTGGGAGGTGTTTGTCTGCTGCTGCAACCGGCCTCAGATAAGCAGAAGAAAATGGAGAAGGGATGAAGAACATCTAAGACACATTTAAAAATATTCTTAAGGACAGCAATGGTACTATTCAGTACTTGTAGTTAACACCATACCAATAATCGGTATCGGTGACTGTCCAAATGAAAGTGCTCATCCTTGTAGTTGGTCTGGAAAAATATGGCATTGGTGCATCTTTAGTTAGAATCATGAAGGTGTTAATGATTTAAGATGTTTATCAAAAAGCAAACTCTGATCAAAAATCACTCCAAGTTTTTTAAAGCTTGATTATGATTTAAAAAAAAAAAAAAAAAAAGACCCTATAGACCAGGGGTGTCAAGCTCAAGGCCCGGGGTCCAAATCTGGCCCGCAAAACAGTTAACTCTGGCCCGCCCTATTATATTATATTTCTGTTACAACTGCCCCTTCAGTATGAGGTCTGTAGAAGTATAAACATCTAAACTTATCCTTGATGATTTAAGATGTCCTTGGTAAGTCATACAAAATACAGAAAGTCAGGAATGTGGGAAAAGAAATTAATTTGTGTTCACATTTCCAATTTTGCATCTCACAGATAGGACTCAAACTTAGGAATGTGACTTTCTCCTTTGCACTTTGAGCATTTCAACTTATAATTCTGACTTCTTCTATTATATGTTTAACTTTTAGATTCATAATTTTATTTTTAAGTCATATTTTGACCTATTTAACTAATTATTTTGTGTTTCATCTCATATTTTCAACTCCTAACTTTGACTTCATAATCCCATAGTTTAACCTTTTAGACAATTTAAAAATCTGAATCATATTTTGACTTTCTTTCTAATATATTCGCCTTTTAAAAGAACATAATTTTTCAGTTTCAATTTCATGTTTTGACCATTTTGGACTAATAAATTTACTTCTCTCAGATTTTGAGCCTTTGAACTTATCTTTTCTTTTTTATTTTTTTTTATATCAAAGTAGGCCCTCAGGTTAGACCTGAATCCATAACCTGGCCCCTGCTACAATTGAGTTTGACACCCCTGCTATGAACCTAGCCACCTTGGAAGCAATGCTGTTTGAGGCAAAAACAAGGGCCTCTGTTTAATCAGTGTTAATCTGATGGAAACTATCATTCATCCAATCGTCAGTAGTAGACAGGCAGTTGAGCAATATGTTAGCTTTATGAATGTCATGAAAAGAAAATACACCAAAATCTGCATATAGCATGGTCTAATGGAAGCATGTACAGAGAAAATAAAATAGAACCCAGGACAGAGCCTTGAGGCACACCACAGGATAGACTAGAACAGTGTTTCCCACACTTCGCTGATTGCTGCACGGTCGCTGTATGTGGAAATTTGAGGTAATTCCTACTTTTGCTCTTTCATCACCCAGTAGCTGGTAGAGGCTTGTTTTGAGTTTTATTATGGTGAAGAGGGTGAGTGTTTATGGTGGAGATCCCCATATGGCTATGATGTGTACTACAAACATAAATGTCCCGTTAAATACCATAGCAAAGCAATTCTGAAAACTTAACTGGCAACCCAAAAAACTTCTCCCACAACACACTTGTTGTTTCCGACCCAGACTTTGGGAATGAGTGGAATAAAAGACCCAGATAAGTAAGGACCAACTGACACAGGGAAACACCTGTTTGAAATGTAGCTTGAGAATTTGTCAGTTTTTGCTTTTGGCATATGCGTTTTTTTTTTTTTTTTTTTTAATCCTGTCAGCTATTAGTTGAGCTCTCAGGGTACAGTATACTGATGTGAACTAAGGCCCCAAAGACCAACCTCTTTGTGGATTCTCTCTGCTTACCACTACTGGTCACTTGTCTTTAACTGAAGAGTGTTTTCAGTCACACAGAACTCCACGAGTTTTTTTTTCAGTTAACAGTATACCACTGGTATAATCCTTTAAATGCAGGATTATAACCTAATTAGAGAGAAAAGCTGTGAAAAAATGAAGCTACTAGCCTGGTCTGCAAAGAATCCTTCTATGCTTTGGGCAGCAACACAGTTACTTGTAATGCATAATTAATGGGGGGAATTTTTACTCATATCACTTCACAAGTGGTGGATGACTGTGTCAGCTGCACTCATGTTCATGACAGTGCATGCCTATGGCAAAGCTTTACATGGATTCTAGCACTTAACACCGACCAAATCTTACAGAAAATAATGGCCTGAACAGCATCCCATCAGATATATTGGTCTCTGCTGTTTCTACCACAGTACTGATTTAAGTCAAGTCAATTTCCCATCTTCTTGATGTGATTTTCCAAGCAAATATACTGCAGTGATTCAGTTATAGAAGAACCAGAGAGTCCCAGATCAGACAGAAATTACCACATGAAAGCATTTGAGAGGGAAATTATTAAGAGGTCCATATTTCTGTGTGTAAGCAAATGCTGCTTGATGTTCTCATACAGAGATGACTGTACTTCAGTAGAAATGAGCCTGTGTTACTGGGGTTTCTCAGTGGGAAGAAGACACTCATAGATAATGAAATAATGTTACCAGAATGAGGAACCTGCAGGAGCTTCAGATGGTTTTGTTCCATTTTAACCTCAATAAGCTCTTATAAGTCTGATGTGAGTATGATATAGAAGATGATTATGTATCATGTTTCTGATTACCTTTTCTCACTGTAACTTAAAACTGCTGCAAAACTGTTGCTGTTTGTTCTTACAGAGCAGAAGTGTTTCATACTTTTAACGTCCAACCACAATCGACAAACTGCCAGACGGCAATAGTATAATAGTTCCTGTCTCAGTTACAGTATTGACTGTTATGCCCGCATCCTGTGGTGTTTGAATCATCTATCTGACTTATTTGGCATTGCTTCTGACAAGATCAATAGTCCTGTAATAGCCCATTGCTTTGTGTGTGTTCTACTTCTAGGCTCAATGCCAGCTTGATATAAAAACAGAGCAGATAGCAGTCAGATAACAGTGATCACAGCACAATTTGATTCTTTTTTTCTAACAGTCCTTAAACTTTGATGCCATGGCGGTTTCTTAAGGTTTGTTTGTGTCATGTCTGTTTAACATCTTAAACTTTGTCTCTTCTCTTTTCATGAACCAACTCTAGGGTATTTTTGTCAGAAATTGGAAACTTTAAAAGGAAATGAGAAGGGCATTATGGTCAAGGTCTTGGTCAGGGAAACATTAGCCTTGTAAGGTGTAGGGCTGTCACGGTATACTGGTATTGACGATAACTGTGGTATTAAAAAATAAAATTTCAATATCGTGTTAAAAATGTGCATATGATAATATCGTGTAAATGATCCAGTGCAACTCCAGCGCCATCACGAGCCCTGAACATTTTTAATAAGCCCATCAATGTAACAGATCATCAACTCCTGCTCTCCTCTAACCTCTGTGCCCCTTGTTTCTGAAACGTCCAGCCTCACTTCGCCGCTCTCTCTCTCTCTCTCCATGCACACCCCCGGCATACGCACACTGTGAGCCCAGCAAGATGATTAGAGAAAAGAAGTTTTCTTTTTCCTTGTTCACACAGCTCTTAATGGACAGGATGTAGAGATAGAGCCCTGCGTCGGACAGCTAACACCCTACCTGCCCATTCCCCCTGATTTCCTGATCATTAACACCTGCTGGTGCGGTGTGTGCCATCCCTCTCTCTCACCTGCACGCACAACATGCATGTCCAATTCCTCCTAAAGTCTGACCATCCATGTAATGCACAGAATGACAGAAGCTGCGTTTAGTTTAAGAAATTATAATACTGCGTTCACTTAAGCACTGCCCTTGACAAATAAGGTTTTTTCACTGTTCTAAACCAAGTTTTCTCACTGAATGAAGCACGAAAAAAAAGTCTCACATCCTCGTCAGCTGTATCGCTCCAAAAACATCGGCACCTGACAGCCTGGACTAATTAACTGGGTAATATTGATAAGAGTAACATCAGGGTGATATTTACAGACTACATCCTTTATCTTTTTAAGCCATAGGTAGAATTATTTTCCTGATCATTGTTCATGCCAAAGAGCGCAGCACTCCATCAGCTCTCTCTGAGAGTTCATTTTTACTCTTTGCCCCGTTCTGTCCCTGTCCATGTCTGTAAATTTAACGCTTTATGAAAAGAGGCCAATTTTTATGGATAGAAGGAATTTCCCCTCAAATAACAGAATGTTGGCTCAGACTCTCTGTGCCAGTGTCCCTTCCTGTGCGTCATGAGGTGCATCAGAGCAGTGGAGACGTTGACACTGTCTGCAGCGCTATGAGGAGCGTTAAAGCTTCTGTGCACATTTAAAGAAATAAGACTGTGCCTTGTTTACTAACTTAAACAGTTTTAGTGCAAAAATTAAATTTAGACCTGATCCCAACGCAGCCATCAAACTCAGTTCTTTTAGTAGAGCTACCAGGATAATGCTGGTTAAAAACTGCTGCAGGTGCTCTTGAAATATGTCTGTAATTGATTATTTCCTAATGTGTTTATAACCCTACGTTTCTGACACTGTTTTGGCATTATGATAAGGTAAATCTTGTGTGGTGGATAAGTTCATCAGTCAGAGGTGGAGCCACGGGGTGGCTTGTGGGGTCTGTGCCCCTAATGTTAACTCAAAAGCTCAGAATCTTTAATTCTGCTGAAAGTACGTCATCTCTGATTACTGATGAATGTAAAAAGAAATATCTTGGATTTTGATGAACAGATTGACCCTGCTGATCACAACATGGAAATTTCATTCTTGTTGCCAAACTGAAAAAACCCAAATCAGATGTTTTTTTTTTTTTTTTTTTTACTTTGAAAAGCTTAAAAGCACATGCTACAGAATAAATAAAAACCTTACTATTAATATTTCTGCATTATTTAAAGAAATATGACCCTCTGCAATGACACAACAGCTGCAGTACCTCCTTAGACAGGTATTTTGAGTGTAATTCATCTGCCAAAAGAGGGAACACAACATAAATGAAGTTAAAGACAAATTTGATTAATTGTCCCATTATTATTTACATTTTTATTGATATTGTGATATCGTTATCGTCACATTATTTTGCCCACGATAATCATGAAGTGAAAATCTGATATCGCAACAGTCCTAGTAAGGTGTATAGGAACCAAATGTTGAAATCCTTTATGTGAGGTTTAAACCTTTTCTTTGCACCCATAACTTCTGCAAATTAGTCTATTTTTTTATTTTATTTTCATTCATACAGGCAAACATATTTATCTGGTGTGCAACATCAGCAGGTCATAATATTTCTATATTAAACAAAGAAAACAGTCACAAATCACTGCTGATAAATTGTTATTTGCATTTACTTTCATTTTTTAGCAGTTTGGACTACACCAGATTTTTAAAATTTCAAGAGAAATAATTTATTCCATGGACCCCCACCTTCATAAAAAATATGTTCTAACAACTATATGTCAAACATTTATGTATCATCTTTACACATTTTTATTTTAAATGTCTATATTTTGATATGTTTACTGCATATGTCTTTAAACATCCATCTTTCCCAGGCAATCAGTTATTTGGTTTCAGTAATTAACTTATAGTTGATACTACCTGATCATTATGCTCCATGCTCTAATTTAGTTTGTGTCCATGCAGACGATGCATGATTTCATAACAGCAGATCATCCTCCACCTTCAGCCTTGCCTGGTACCTGATTTTGAGTCTCAGTTACCTTCAGTGACCAAAATTCCTTTTATTTCTTGTCCAAAAAATCCCCTGGTTTGCTCACTAGACTTAGTGCTTTAGACTTAATATGACCCTAGAGCCAAAGCCTTAATGCCATTAGCTTTTACATCACTGCAAATGAAACACAGCGGCCACTGAGTATCATCAGGACCAATGCAGAAAAATCTTAATTTTCATAGTTGACTCTTGTATAGTCTCTACATTATCTATAAATCTGTCCAGTTTCCTCATGCACAGCTTTAGTTAACAAAGCAAATCACCTTTTTTCTTGTTTATGGTTCCGCACCTTTCCTGAAGACCTGTGCCCCCCCCCCAAAGGGAAGCCCGTCTCACACTTTAAAAACTACTGGTCTAGGCACAAACATTACTTGATAAAGCCTTTCAGAGTCACAGCTCGTGTAGAAATAGGCACATGGTTAAAACAACAAGTGACTTCCGCCTTACAACAGCAGTTTAAAAGTCAATCTAATGGCGCAATAACGTTGAACTAGATAAATGCACCCAAAAGTGTTCCTGTTTGTGTGCTTTAAAGACTATGTAATATGTATGAACCAACCAGGATTGCAAAGTGCAACTTCACAATAGCCACATCGCCAGGACACGCAATATTAGTCAGGTGATCTGGAGCAAGTCATGCTGCCACTTTTGTGCTTCTAGATTTTAGCCTAAAATGCAAGTTCTTTGGTTTCTGTGATTAAACTGGCCTTGAAAATCAGATGGATTTGACAGACAATCATCACCAAATCCATCTTGAAAATCTCCAATCCAGTGTTTGTGCCAAATTAAAAATGCTGGACCAATCAGCATCATTTGAGGAGCACAAGGCAAGGTCTGCCGCCAGTGTAGCATTTAGCTAGGATGTAGCTACCGTAAAGCTTTAACAGAACTGGACCATGTTTCTTTATGAAATAAAGAGCAAAGAACAACACTGAAAGCGTTTCATGATGGAAAACAAGTTTTTTCCATTCTCCTAACCTGCTTCGTCATGAGTTTGCGATCGTGGGGAGCGGAAAGAGAGCTGGTATATACAACAGCTGCTGGTGGAGTGATTAGCTCGACTTTAGCCACAGTGGTAGTTTTATCATAACTGAACCACATTTCTTTATCTACACAAGAGCCAAAAGCCACACTGACAGGTTTCTGTGACAGAAAAGATGTTTTACTTTTCTGTTAACCTGCTTCGTCATGAGTTTGCGATCATTATGGGTGGGGTTTAGTTGTACTATAAGGCGGTGTATGGCTCCTGCCACAGTGGTGATTAGCTTGGATATTGCTGTAGAAAAACAGCATCTGAATTTGACACATGTCCACATTTCTTCTTCAAAACAAGTGCACATAGCCAGACCGAAAACTTCTCTTAGAAGAGAAGATGTTTTTATGCGTCTACTGATAGGCTTGGGTATGAATGTTAGCCCCCAACAAGCCTCTCCATTCAAAAGTCTGATAGCACTGTGTAGTTCAGGTTAGCACAAGAGCTGTGCATGTCTAAATCACCATGAGAAACCAGAGAACTGGAGCACAGATTCCCTAGTGGTTAGGACGGTAGTGTTATGATGAACACTGGTAGCCCTTGGTTAAAATCCAGCCTGTGGCTCTTTCATTGCATGTTATTCCCCCACTCTCTCATCCTTGTTTCCAACTCCATGCACTGTGCAGGCAGGACTATGTGTCTCCTGCATGTATGGTAGGCTACAGGTGACACTGATATAACCTCTCAGGCAGACGCTTAATTATGCAAGGCTTATCCTAGTTAAGTGGATTCCCACTATAAATTAAACCTTGTCTCAGTGCTCGATAAAAAAAGTCTGTTCACAGCACAGGCATGCCAATTATTTATTTTACAACTTCAAAGTGTTCACTGCAGTGTGACAGTCACAGTAGCTCAACCCTGTAAGCATTCATTAAAACTTCAGGTGTACTCATTGGCCTGGTCATGTTGGCTTAATGTGACTTTGAATGCTGTTAGAAATGGTTGACGACATTTAAGGAAGACAGCAGCAACTTTATTTGTAAAGTTCATGATGTAATGAGTCCCTCAATATTTTTGTTCTGTCCCCTTTTTTCCTCAATTTCCTGCGTGTATATGTGAGTGTGTTGAAGCCGCTGTCATGGCAGTTTGATATTCAAAATATGAAAATGACATTAACATCCAAATAAGAAAAAAAATGTTAAATTGTTTATTTAAATGAATAAATGAACATAAAAAATTAAAAAAAAATCTATACACCATGTGTATGGTCTCTAGCACTGCATGGCAGCACCTGCAAATGATTGGACTTGAAGCACTCTGTGGCCCTTACTGATGTTGTTTCCTCCTGTCTAGATTTTTGCTTGTGTGGTATTTACTCTTATGTATGTTGCTTTAGACAAAAGTGTCTGCTACATGGCAATGTAACATTGTAACACTTCATGTATCTGGTTTAGTTTTCCTGTTTTCATGTTTAAAACTTGCAATATATATTGCAGAGAGAAAAACTATCACAGTGTCTGTTGTTTCCAATATCGTTCAGCCCTGCCATGTAACTTGCAGTGGTTTGCAGTTCTCTTATGTGAAGTGAGTATGGCTTTAAATCACTAGACAACCACTTAGGCTGGCTGCACACTAGATGATTTTCAAATCTTAATCCATTTTAAAAATATTTGCAGCCACGGTCATAAGGGTAGGTGTAATCAAGTTTTATCATCATAATCCCATGAACTCACACACTTTGCAATTTGGCCAGGCCTTGAGACCACACTTGTGGTTTGCAAAAGCTGTTTCACAGAAGTAAATACACAGACATAAGATGTCAAAGTAACTTTTGTGATCAAAGGTGCCTCAGAGGATAATTAAACCCAAAATCCTCTAATGTGTAGCCAGCCTAAGCCCTCCTGTCACTGTTTGAAACAATGGCTGAAGCTAAGAGTGCACTCACACCAGACAGTCCTTACCCTGCATACACATGCTTGCTCCCAAAAGTCCAGTTTGACTTCTCCATGCTACACATAGACACGATACACTTTCTTGGCTCTGGCACAGATAGAGGATGTTTGCTTCAATATGACGTGGTTACTTCAGTTCGTGCTACAGCTATTCCTCTGAACAAATGGAATGGAAATGAAATGTTACTGAGTCATATCAGATCAAACTGACTCAAAATAAGCTACAGATTGAGTAAAGTAACTGTTATGTTATCTGCGTTTTGCTTCACTTTTCCAGCTATTTGAGAGCGTGCATCTTATCCGCTGTGATTTTATGTACAATGAGATGGCAAATCCTGCAGGACTCACATCCCAGACTTGGACTGATGTGAAAAGAGGCCAGATGGGGACTTAGGCGGTAGGCCACTGGCCCTAGTAAGTGCACTCCTATGTTGCGTTCACACCAGATGTGAGTAAAATTCTTTGCGCCAGTTAATTATATGTAAATTCATTGTAAAAATGCAAGTCGATGTGAGTTTGCCTTGGGAGGCACGAACGCCACAAATGTGCAGCATGAATCAATCGAATTGAGCGAGTAATCCGTTGTTCTAATTGACCAACATAATAGTGGCTTCATTTGCTTATTTGCAAGGGTTGAAATATCTGAACTCAGGCGAATTACTAGCACTGCAACGGCCAATCAGCATGGAGATGCTCCGATGACATATTTCATACATCAACTGGAAAATGGAGGAGAAACTTGTGGTGTCTGGGTTTCGAGCTTGCTTGAAGGAAAGTGAGTGAGAAGGTTGGATTTCCTGTTAAGTTGTGAAAACATTTGTCTATCACTGGATTTCAGCCATTTACCACATTAGCACCATGGTTAGCACTGCCACAGCAGATACATAGCAGCAATCTGCTCAGTGTAGTCAAGCTCAGCCATGTTTTTTAACGACTGAAATACTGATGTAGGAGAAGGAAGCCCTTCTTCTCTTGCATCTTTTAGGTGTGTACATGCGATTTGATGTGTGAGTGAAGGGAGTTATTCCCGTAAATACCATTAGGGGATGGTGACAGATGAGGCTAATAAGAGAAGCAGAGAGAAACAGAGCAAGAGGCTGGCTTCTGCTGTAATGTCATGAGATGTTTGTCAACAAATACATGTTGTCTACAAGGAGAGGAGTCAAAGCACTTGTGTTCTATGATGGTGCAGTTGCACATAGACTCACAGGGTTGGTGCCTGTTGTTAATTATTCAAAGAACTTTATCATGATTGTAATTTTCAGAAAGATTATTTGGAATCTAAAAGCTTGCAAAATGATTGTCCAGTGTATTACAAAACAGAACAACAAAAGGCTTTGTTTGTTAAAAGTACAGCTTAATTATATTTAGCCGGAGGCAGACTTATTAAAAGCATTGAAAATTTAATGTTTTAAGAATTCTTCATAGAGAAATGGCTAATACTGAGTGGATGTGACTTTATTTTCATGCATATAAAGCATTTCCCTAAGTGGTTAGAATGATTCTGACAAGCCACCAAAGCCAGTTTGGGCCAAAACAATCATCCGTTAAAAGACGTGTATCAAATAATGACAACAACATTATCAACATTAATTCAAAAAGAGAAGATAAATTATAAGAGCAAATGTTGGACACACAATCAAGAACAAAATCTTTCTCCTGACCCAAAGGTCTGCTGTCTCAGTAACATCCAACACACACACACCTCCCACCAGTAAGCAAAGATACCTCAAAGCAAGACTTTCACGAAAGTCACAAATTGCTTTTGATTGTGTGACATCGTTGGAGCTACACAAAATTCATCTCTGGTGATCTAAGACCTGCTGCACACATTGACTGATTGATGCAGGAAATTACTTGAACTGTTTGTACCACTGAAACACCTTATCAAATTGCATTAAGGAAATTAAGTGCTCTGAGTTCAGATCCATTAGTCTGGCAAGGATAAGATATGGTCAAATCTCTGGTTAGCTTACAATCAGTGATAACACTTTATTTGCTACGTAAGATTTTTTTTTACCTATAGCCCTGTTGATTTACAGTATAAGCAGTAACAGCACCTTTATGGTTATTAAGAAACTTGCATAAAATGATAAAAAAGTTTTTTTTTTTTTTTTTTTTTTAAATGAGTGTAGAAATGAATAAGAACAACCCTGCGGAGCTCCCATCCTGCAGGCCATTCATCATTTCAGGCTTTTAACTATGCTAATTACAGCATCCCTCTATAGGGGACAGGAGACTCATTAAGTAAAGTGCATTGAATCAACATACTGTATTGATTATCTGTGTTACTGCAGGGCTGTACTTTTGCTTAGACAGTCTAAAAGGGTTTCCCTTGCCCTTTTAACCTCAGAAGAGGCAGAGAGACAAATGTATATCAGAGGGTACAATGATTGACTTTGTTTCGGTCCATAAAACACTCAATAAGATGTAGAAAAAAGTGCTCCAGATTCAACTCCATTACACTGACACACCAGGCATCCTTCTGCTGTTAACCCTAATGGACCTCTGTCCTGCTGCTCTGAGAGTGCACATTTTAGTATTTTTCACTTGAACAAATACTCCTGCTACTCAAATTTATTATTGACTCTTTTTGTGACAGTCTGTATTTTTTTTTTTTTTTTAAACAGGCACAAAACGAGACAAACATTTGATTCTAGCACAAATGTTCAAGACTGTCTGGCTGCAGACCATACATTTCTGACGGTCTCTCCAACAGGCTGTTTATCTGACATACCGTCTCTGTCAGAATGAAAGTGCCAACTTACAGTTTTTTCAGTTTTATATTCTTTTTTTTTCGTTGTTTTTTTTTCTTTCATAAACAGTCTGGTGGTTAGAGTAATGAAATAACCACACTTCAAACATTACAGACTTAAACATTCCATAAACCAAACAGAAAATGATCAGAGGCCTAATCTGGGATTAGACTGAGAATTAAAATGTAGTATCAACCCGTTTTAGAAGTAGAAACAAGAACTGTGGCTCGCTTAAGCTTCCTTAGCTTTATTGCATGTAGACAATGTAGCCAAGGTTTAAGCAATTTGAACTTTAGCAAATCCAGCTAAAGCTAATTTTGTTACATAGATAAAGTAGCTCTGTTGCTTGTGTAGCCGCTTTGGGAGTTTAGCTTTAGCCATTTTAGCTTCATAACTAAGTTAGCTATGTAGCTATGGTATGTAGCTACGGTGCGTAGATACCGTAGCTACGGTATCTACGCACCTGTTTCCTGCATTTGGAAGCTGTCATGGAGGATGAGCTTCTTCCCTGTAAGCAACTGCTTACTCTAATTTTTTTATGTTTTTTAATCAGGTTTTTCAGGTCAGGTTTTAACATGTAACTGTTGGTAGCCTAATCATTACCTTAACCCTTACAATAACTTTAAACTGAACCCTAATCCGATTTTGTTTTGAAAGTTTCCCGTGTATTTCTGTTCTGACACAGACGAACACATTATTATTTACAGAGCTTAGACATAACTGAAATTTGTTCTCTTAAATGCGCAGCGTATTTGCTGGGCCATTCCCTGAGAAAATCCTGACTAAGTATGTTAACTTACACATGAATACATGCAAAAACAAACAAGAAAATCTTCTCCAGAGCAAACCATTAAGCTAGCTAGCTTATTTCAACTATACAGTCCTCCAAGGATCCAGTGCAATGTTTTTCACCTGTCGGCCCATATCATTTTGCTCTCTGTTGCTCATGGACAAGGAACAAGTAAAGAGGGAGATGACAAGACACCAGTAGTGATGGACAGGAAGTTTGTCATGATTTTCCCACTCAACAGGGCTTACAGGCTTGTTCCAAAAAGTGGGGACAGCATGGCATTAGTAACATCTACGTCAGTGCTTGAAATATACTCTGACTTTTGTTAGTATGGAGGCAGAACTATGCAGCTCACACCTTGTCAATTTAAATCACCACACTGCCATTTTTCTGCATTTAAAATTAAAGCAATAGATGTCCTTCTTTTTGCAAGGGCAGAGCGCTATATGTTAATAAAACAACTATTCAACAGATGTAAATTGGACAGCAAGCATGTGATACTGTGCATTGCAAAGCTATATCTGTCACTACCTGCTGTCAAGACACAGTGTTAAAATACACTTTAAAGTTTAAAGATTGGGGTGAAAAGAGGACAAAAGTCTAGATAGGTGTCTTGCGAGGTCAGCTTTAAACTCAGTGTACTTAATTCTTTGTCTAATAAGCACCTTATGTTAAGCATTATTGCTTATCGGTTTATTCTGCCAGTGTCTACGGCCAATGTGCCATCTTTAAATATCAGGAGATTGTTTTTTTATGTTTGTCAGTACTGAGAATTATACAATTATCTCTGATGCCAGTATTCTGCAGCTAATATTATGCAGCTAATACCATGCATCCCTAACAAAAACACACAGTAGGACTTAGAAAACATTTGCTCATCTGACACTGACGATGATGTTTACACTCCTGGGGTGTCTGCTATTGATCACAGTCTTAACAGTCAGCCAGCTTTGGTTAATCTCTGTGCAACTCTCTTGTGGCATTAAAATCTTTCACTCATTAAAATAAGCTGTACAACCACTGGACTGAATCTGGAGTCTCTTAGCAGTATGTAGAATAGAAAGACTAAAAATAAAGGATTACAAATAGCCTTGGACTTCACACAAACTCCACATAGCCAGTGCACACAATTACTGTCATGATGCAGAGGCAGATCTTTCCTTGCAGGACCAAATGTGCAATTTCTAGCCTAGTACCCTCATTAACACAGGCAGACAGTTCCCTTACTAGCTTGGCTCATTTAGAAATACATTATATGGACAAAAGTATTTGGCCACCTAACCATTACACCAACAGGGACTACAATTATATTGTATTAAAATACATGACTGTATTATGCAGTTGGACCCCTTTTGCAGCTATAACAGCCTCCACTCTTCTCAAAGGCTTTCCATAAGATTTTGGAATGTTTCTGTGGGAATTTGTGCCCATTCAGTCTGTAGAGCATTTATAAGGTCAGGCACTGATGTCAGATAAGAAGGCCTGGCTCACAAGCTCTGTTCCAATTCATCCAAAAGGTGTTTGATGGGGTTGAGGTCAGGGCTCTGTGTGGGCCAGTCGTGTTCTTCCACATTGAACTCATCAAGCCATGTCTTTATAGTCCTTGCTTTGAGCACTGGGTCACAGTTCTGTTGGGATTGAAAAAGGCCTGCCTCATACTGTTGCCACAAAGTTGGAAGCATAGCATTGTCCAAAATGTCTTGGTATGCTGGAGCATCAAGATTAGTCTTCACTGGAGATAAGGGACCTAACCCAAACCCTGAAAAACAGCCCCATACCATTATCCCTCCTCCCTACTCTAAACTTCCAAAGTGGCACAGTGCAGACAGGGAGGGAACGTTCAGACTCACCCAACGACTGTCAAACAGAGAAGCGTGATTCATCACTCCACAGAATACGTTTCCTCTATTCCACAGTCCAGTGTCCGTGTGCTTTACATCACTCCATCCAACACTTGGCACTGGACTTGATGACGTGAGGCTTGCATGCAGCTGCCTGGCCATGAAGCCCCCTACTCACAGATTCCATGCTTGCATTAACGCAGTGGAAGTCCAGAGCTCTTCAGCTATGGTATCAATGGAGCATTGGCAACTTTTACGCACCTTAGCAGTTGTTGACACTGCTCTGTAATTTTACATGATCATTCGAATCATAGCTGAGTGGCTGTTGCTCCTAAATGCTTCCACTTTCTAATAGTATCACTTACAGTTGACTGTGTCATATCCAGCAGGGATGAAATTTCATCAACTGTTTAATTGCAAAAGTGGCATCCATCACTGTACCATGCTTGAAGTCCCTGGGCTCTTCAGAACGACCCATTTTGTATCAAATGTTTGCAAATAGAGACTGGATGGCTCGATGCAATAGGTCTGACTGAAACAACTGAATTCAATAATTAACAGATGTGGCCAAAAACCTTTGTCCATATAGTGTATGCAGACGTGGCAGTGCTAATCTAGCATGGTCCAAGATAGTCTTGGCTCACATGTAATCAAAGCCTGGTGTGGTTGGTTTGCTGTGAGATTGTAATCAACTCTGTGTCTGAAACAAATAACTGTTAGAATCAGTACTACAAGTAGTTGTTAGCGGTTATAATGGTATGATAAGCAGTCATCATAGAAAAGTAAAACCAGATGCAGAATACAGCTACAAAGCTATTTTGACAACTGAATATCTGCATGTAAATAGTGACAGACTAATGTTAACATCAGCAGAGGAGCTGGTGTTAGTTTTAGCAGCTTCACAGAACTTAACATTTGCAGGTTAAAAATCTGGAGTAGTTCCAGGATTTTTTACCAGCTCATCAATTAAGGGCAGTGAGTTCCTCTAATCACTGAATCCTCCACTTTAACTGATATGGCTATACATGTAGCTGTTGGTGTTTCTTGGTCCTAAGACAACACTACTCACGATCTTGTAGTGATACATTGATGTGGTACTGTCTCTCAAATTCAGGCTGTGTTGAAATACAGGCTTTATCATGTTGTATATACTTCTCTCCTTAAATGAAGAGTTGTTACCCCTTGGCTCTATCAATGTATTTTTGGTGTTCCTTAACCAAATGTTGAATTGGTTGCTGCAGTCAACCGTGATCCCCTTTTCACAACTTTGATGCTGTGCTGTAACACAAAAAACAAGATAAGTGTTACATTGGCACAGCAGGTCCTGATAAATTCAACTTTTATGGACCACCAAAGTCTCACCAAAGAATTCTGTATTACATATGTTGCTGTTTGGAACTGAAATTAAGGTGCATTAGCGAATCAAAAAAATCTCGTAAGTTTAAGCCTTAACAGTATGCATGCTATTCATTAACTTAGGAAAGGGTGTAATGGTGTGAGGACAGCCTTGTTTTGGGGTGAGCTTTGGCCTCATTTACATCAGTGCAGTCTAAACATAAAGAAGACCAAACAGAAAATGCTATAACACATCTTTCTGAATGAGAACACTGCAGATGAGCTGTGGAAAAGTGAGAAAGCTCCATTTTTCTGTGCTAAGTACAAATTATCTAAGGCTAATCTGCAGCATTTTAACCACCATCCATGACCAGATCATCATGAATTATTTATGCGTTTTTGAGCCTGTTTAAATGCAGTTTTATATGTTAGTCTGCATAGTCTGTGAGCCATAACGGCCTGTGTTTAAAAGCCTATTTTGTATACTGGTTTTCAATACCAAACCAATGCAGTCCAGTCAATTTTGACAATGCAGTGCCAGGTTTTTTTTTTTGTTTTTGTTTTTGTTTTTTTTTTTCATCTCATGAAGGTAAAGTACTCATCACCAATCTTCTTCACCTCAAATAGTCCATCTCATCTCTTTTTCTCATCTGTTTCCCTTTCTCCTTTCTGACCAATCAAACCTTACTAGATGAGGGACTGACAACAGCTTTGTCAACAGCAATTGTGGAGTAGAAACCAATCTGACTGATTATTTTCCAGGTCTAAAACTGCTACTAATTCATTTACATTGTTTTTATATTTTCTTGGTAATAATTCCTTAAATAAAGACAGCTGTCAATAGTTGCTATATACAACTGAGTTTTTTATATACTGAATCTGAAAGTGGCAAACATAAGCATCATTTTTTAAAGCTATGCTCTGGTACAATCATGCATACCAGGCAAGCATGATTTAAATGTAGCAGACAAGTGTGATTTCCCCTCTAAAGCAGGTGTAAACTGTGCAAATTTCATCCAATTAGGACATGAATTTTGAGTCACATGACTCACTTGGAAGTTGTGCCGACTTTCAGTGTGATTGTGCAGCATTTGTTGTGCAGTGTACAGGGGGCCACTATAACCATGATCCAGCTACAGCCAGGCGAGCTGCTCCCGACTGGTCGAGTTGGTTTCTGACATGTTTTGATATGTTGGTCATACGAGTTGCACACACTCCCACAGTGAGTGAGCTGATTGTACAGCCTCTGGGCATCTTTTTTTCTTTTTTCACTGTCAGACAATGTCTTAAATCATCATGATAACAGCAGGAATGGCCCTCTAATGCCCCCCTTCCCCATAATAAAGGATATAAACAAGCAGGAAATATGCCTACTCCATAGACTTTTGTCACAGTCTGTCCCAGCTCCATTCAAGCAGTGTTAGCACTCCCATTGGACCCTATAGTCTGAACAAATAAAGAAAATGGGGTGGTATGTGTTGTAAGCTATTCGGTCACACAGTATAACTGTTAAAGTTGGCTTGAAATCAGACAGTGCAACCCTGGCTTAACATTGAAAATAATATATGTTAATCCCTTGTTTTTAATGTGCCATTTCTTTCATAACTTCTCTAGATTTTTTTATACAAGTAATTTTTGATTGCTTTAATTTGCTTTAAATATTTTTCAGACTAATATTACATGTGTAAAATCTCAGTTTACAAATGCAAGGTTTAAACTTACAAAAACTAGTAAAATGAACTTTAGCTCACCCTAAACACATGATCCCCCATTTCTCTCAACATTAATAACTTCCCCCTGCAGTGATTAAACGAAAACCAGCTGTTTTTTCCTTCAGAAGATCAAAGTGAAAGCAAAATCATATGTGTCCTCCCTCTGTTCAAAGGCAGTTCTTTACTCAGTTTTATTTTTCAGTCAGTTTATTCAACTTAGTAAGCTTACGAGATGCTGTCATTCTAAATTTTATCCCTTCTTATTTTCTGCTTGACTAAAAACATCCTTAGCATGATTCTGCTTTACAGAATCAAAGAAAGGAAAGAAGGGAAGAAAAAAAAACGTTCCTTTAACCTTCCCATTAAAGCTAGATCCTTATTGAATAAGACTTTTTTTCTCCAGGGGGATACATAACAAAATCCCCTTATAAATAAAGCCTGTCAATTCAACTGGTTGCTATTTGAAGTCACTTTTTTGTAATGTTGGCTAGTGTCACTCTGATGACAAAAAGAAGGTTGGGATGTCTTTTTCTTGCAAATAGTTGCAACAGCTGCTTCTGTTAATTTCGGTCAGGTAATTTATTTTTTTATCTTTTGGTGACATTTCTGTGTGTTTACTACAACTTTTGTCTGCTCTGCTATAAAAAGTGTTCATCTCATTGGATGTTTTACCCTTTAATTGATTTTACAAATTAATCATGGTCAATACAATTAGGCACTTTTTTACTAAAGAATAACAACAAAACCACCGTAATGTCAAAGAGAAAACCAATTTCTATGGAGTAATATCAATAATATAAAAATATGTAAGGTAAAATCAGTGTCTGAATTAATAATCACCCCTGTTAAAGTGATCAATCTAATTCAACAGAGGTTTAGCCAACTGTTGCTATTAGTCTCACAACTTATGAAATGGGGATCACCTGAGTGCAGTGAATGTGCGTCAAGTGATTGTAGTATAAAGACACCTGTGTCTGAAAGGTCCAGTCATTGATAATCAATATTCCTGGCAACCATTACACCATGAAGAAAAAAGAACTCTTCAGACTCAGAGAAAGTGTTACTGAAAAGTATAAGGATGGATACGCAGGATTTCCAAGGCACTGAACATCCCGTGGAGATCTATAAATCCATCATCAAGAGCTGGAAGGACTATGGCACATGTGTAAATGTGCCTACATCAGGCTGTCCTCACAAAGTGTGACAGTGCAAGAAGGAAAAGAGAAAGCCACTGTAGAAGAAAACTCATTAAATCTCAACAAGAGTTCACCAAAAGTCATGTGTAGGACTCCATATTTAAGCGGAAGCATCATGCTGTAGGGATGCTTCTCTGCAGCTGGCTTTGAAAGGCTTGTAAAGGAACAGGATAAAATGAATGCAGCAAAATATAGGAAAATCCAGGAGGACAATCTTATTCAGTCTGCAAGAGAACCACGGCTGGGGAGAAGATTTATTTTCAAGCAAGACAATGACCCAAAACAATGACTAAAAGACAACAAGGTGAATGTTCTGGGGTGGCCTAGTCAAATCCCAGACCTCAGTGTAATAGAGAATTTGCGACTGGACTTGAAAAGGGCTGTTTATGCATGATCCCTGTGCAACCTGACAGAGTTTGAGCAGTTTTGCAAAGAAGAATGGAGTAAAATTGCAGTGTCCAGATGCGCAAGCCTGATAGAGTTTCAGTGCTGTGATTGCAGCCAAAGATGTATCTACTAAATACTGACTCGAAGGGGGTTGAATATTCATGCAGTCACTAATTTTTACCTTATTTATTTCTATTCAATTGACATTACTTTCTAGAAATCTGTTTTCACTGTGATTTTAAATAATTTTTGGACGGTTTTGGCTAGAAAGGAAGATTATATTGACCATGATTGATCTATAAAACAACTATATATATATATAAATAGTATTCTTAAATATTTTTCTTATTAGTAGATGTAACATCTACCTTTATTACTTGCATATTATCTTATCAATTTCTTTATAAGCTCCTACAGAAATCACAGACTTTAGAACTCACTTGAGTCACATTGGTTGATGTTAATTACTGCTTTAGCAGATTCAGTTATAATTCAACATGTTGCTCACATTCACTCTTTCCCTTTTATAATGTAAAGGTTGGCTGTCAGTCTCACAGGTAGTCCTTCATCTTTAACTTTCTCTCTCTACACATCAAATATTAAGTGCGTAGTTGATATGGAGGTTGACTTCCCCTACCTTACCAGCCTTGAGCTCAAGGATAAAATTGATCTTCTCTCAGCTTTAGCCTGGTTGTAAAAGAAGTATACATACTTGGACACACAGTCATGCCCATGCATAGAGTGAAAGCATGCCAACATGGTTTCCATCAAAATCCCTCCTGTTTTCAGCCGACCTGAAAGGTGCACACGTTTAATTTGCCCTTATCACAGCAGTATTGTAGTGGAGACCCTAGGCCATAGCTTAAATGTGATTATTTAATGAGAGCAGAGTGGGATGGATGGAGTATGTAATTAGAATAACACATAGACTGCTCTGAGAAATCAATCACTGTGAGGAGAAGCATGAGTGTGCATGTGTGCATGTGCCTACTGTGGGGTTTTCTCCTCTGTCGCTCAGATGAATCCGTGAGTATGCAAACACTCTTCACATTAGGCGCTGCTTATCACTCTTCAGTTAAATCTGGTTTTTCCCCACATGAACACTCACACTCTGAATCTGAATCTTATTTAGGATCCCAGGCCTCAAGGCAATATATCAAGCCTCTAAGAGCTGGGATGCATGTAGCTGTGCACATATTGGCTGTGTAAGCTCTCGGGTGTTGTTGGCAGAATATGTTAATGATCCTGAGCTTTGGTAATAAGGATGTCTTCCATGACTAATGGAGGCAGCCGCTATCTATTTATCTCTGTCTCTCCGTTTATTTCTTCTTACTCCCTATCTTATTTTTTCCTTGTACTCAGACAAACACACCCCCACCCACCCACACACAAATATGCACATGCACAAACATGCAGAAACCATAAAAAACCCTGTATGGAGCGTATTCATCAAAGTCAGATGTGACATACTGGGCACAAAAATAGACAGCAATGCACAGAAACAGACACATACACATCAGAGTACAAATGGATACACTGGGTTTATATGGTAAATTATAGTAACAAGGCATCATAGGGCAAGACCATTAATTATGAGGATCTACTGACATCTAGTGGCCATGATAATTCACTGTTTTGTTACAGTGTGGATATTTCCAAAGGTTAATTACAGGTTTGTGGTTGACAGATAAAATGAGTGGACTCCTAACCCACGACAATGTAAAAATAAATAAATAAATAAATAAATAAATAAATAAATAAAAGAAACAATTAAGAAATGCAACTCTTAAATAATGCATCCAAAACGTATTTCCTTCAGGTTTCATTTACAATATTACTTCCTGTAAAATGTTTTTAAATCAGATGCTGAAATCCCCCCCCCAGCTGTACAAGAAAATATGTGATGTGAGGGAGTAGTGATGAAGTGATGATAAAGTGATGACAAGATCTAGATGAGGAAAAACCTTTGAGCCTACTTAAGATAATTGCCTCAGTTGGTAAAAAGCAATTGAACTGAGTTTATTCAACTCACAAGTTGCAAGAAGTGAGCTTGAGCTGCAATTTGTTAATTTGGTTTGAATAAAAGTAATTTTATCACTTGTTTACCAATAAAGGCAATTTTTTTAAGTAGGTCCACAATTTTCTTTTAGGAGTGAAGGGTTTTTCTCCTCTGGTTATTCTCTTTTCAGTCTTTTTTACATGTGACTAAATAGATTAATCAATAAATCAATCAATTAACTTTTATTTGTAGAGCCCTCTACAACACATAAAGTGACCAAAGTGCTTTCCAATAAAATCAAAGCATATGAAGCATAAAGATGTAGTAACTGCCAAAACCACTCATGTTATCTACTTGTTGCTATGTCCCTGTGGCTTACAGTGCCTAAACAAAGTATTCACCCCCTTGGATGTTTTACCTGATAACTGATTTATTAATCAACTGTAGACAATAGGTATTTCAATCAGGAGAGACTTAATACAAGTTTGACAATGATTGATTTTACAAATTGAATGATAGAGAATTGTGCAAAGCCCTTGGCGATTAGACTCCACCGTGACGATACATATTTGAAGGGGTAGTGAAGAGCACAGCAGGAATAGGATCCCCCCCTGGAGTCTAGACACTGGTGGCGGTGTTGAGAGATGCAGGATGAGATGAGCAGGAGACCTATGAGGATCTGGACAGATGCTGAATTACTGAATGGAGGTGGCTGGGGTGGAGGAGGGTTGCAGCCTCTGCAGAGAACGATTGGCTGACTGTGAAAGAGAATTACATATTTAAAATCTGACAGATGAATGATGATTGGTCAAACGAGGTTGTGGCAGAACCTGATAGCTGAGTGCTTAGGAGAGTGAACACCCATAATCAGCTGATCATCAGAGCGGGAAGAGAGAAAGAATGGGAAAGGGAGAGATGTGAATGAGTGGTGACTGAAGAATGAGCAAAACAGTCTTCCTGCTTGGACTTTCACGAAGCTCCGTATATGTATATATATATATATATATATATATATATATATATATATATATATATATTTTATTAAGTGAAAATATTAAAGTAAAACAAAGTAATATTTAAAAAAAATGGAAAATATATAAGGCAAAATAAGTGACTGCATAAATATTCACCCCCTTCAAGTCAGTATTTAGTAGATGCTTCTTTGGCTGCAATCACAGCACTGAGTCTGTGTGGATAGGTCTCAGTCTGGCTTGCACATCTGGACACTGCAATTTTACTCCATTCTTCTTTGCAAAACTGATCAAGCTTTGTCAGGTTGCACAGGGATCAGACATGAACAGCCCTTTTTAAGTCCAACCAAAAATTCTCTTTTGGATTGAGGTCTGGGCTTTGACTCTGCTGCTCCAGAATATTCACCTTGTTGTCGTTAAATCATTTCTGAGTATCTTTTATTGTATGCTCCGGGTCATTGTCTTGCTTGAAAATAAATCTTCTCCCATGCCAAAGTTCTTTTGCAGACTAAATAAGATTGCCCTCCTGGGTTTTCCTAAATTTATCCACATTCATTTTACCCTGTACCTTTACAAACCTTCCAGGACCAGCTGCAGAGAAGCATCCCCACAGCATGATCTCCCACCACCGTGCTTCAGAGTAGGGATGGTGTGTTTGTGGTAATGTGCAGTGTTTTATGCCAGCATCTTGTGTGAATCCCCAAAAGCACCATTTTGGTCTCATAAGGCCAAAGCACTTTCTTCCTCTTGACCATGAAGTCCCTGCCTTTCAGTGAAACCTTGCCAAGATTTAAAGAGTGTTTCCTCTACAGTCTTTCTCTTTGCCACTCTCCCACAAAGCTTTGACTGGTGAAGAACCCGGGCAACAGTTATTATATGCAGACTTTCTCCCATTTTGGTGGCTCAAGCTTGTCACTACTTCAGAGAAGTCAAAGGTGTCTTGGTGGTCTCGCTCACTTGTCTCCTCCTTACACCGTCCCTCAGTTTGTGAGGGACGGTGTAAGGAGCATGTTCGGTGTCTTGGATTTTTTTGTATCCATCCTCTGACTTAGACTTTTCAGTAACCTTTTCTCTGAGTTGTTGGGGTGTTCTTTTATCCTCATGGTGTAACTGAAGCCAGGAATACTGATTTACCATTGAATGCACCTTCCAGTAATAGGTGTCCTTATACCACAATCTCTTAAGACACATTCATGACACCCAGGTGATCTCCTTATCACTAATTGTGAGTCACAATCACTCTATTTACCTTACATATTTTGTTTGATTTACATTATTTTTGTAGAAAAGGGTTTTTACTTTGGCATCAAACTTTTGTCTTTTTTGTCAAAGAAGCCTGATTGATTTGTAAAATAAGAAACATCCAAGCGGGTGAATACTTTTTGTAGGCACTGTAGCAAACATCATGGTTCACGCTCTTCATTAAAGTTCTATGAAATCACAGTGCCTAGTAGGGGAGGTGATATCCTGAAGACTTACCCAGGGAGAAATGCTTTTGATCCATACTTCCATTACAATGACACCAAATGGACTCATTGATGATTTCAACTTAAAATGGTTTTTAGAGAGAGACAGTCTGCATTATATACTAAGTTTCACTGTAAGTGCCATGTAATGAATAACCCCAGTGTTAACTGATTTAGTATTGTTGTTGAGTCATAGAAATGAACCTCGTGATTGGTTGTCAGCTCCTACCCTACCTAAAGTGACAAAGAGGTGACTGGTTCTTGACTAATTTGACACAGCCTTCAGGTGTGTAGTAACTCTGCTGCTGGGAACCTTTTTGAAGGGGATCTGCAGTTTCAATCTCGCAAACAGGCTAATGATGGGCGTGTGCCAAACCTAGTGGTTTTGTTATCGCAATGTTAGCCAAATAAAGTAGTGAAATGTTTGTGTTTTGAGGTGTACAACCTTTTTTGAAACTTTTTAATGATCTTTTTTTTGAGCTTAGTCTAAGCACACTCCAACTGTTTTAAAGTTTTGTAACAGTTTTCTTATCTGATTTCAGTTTGAGCTAATATAGCACTAATCCCATGTTGTTGCTTTTTTCCAACCAAAGTTTCACCCCTAGCACATTTATGCTATCCAGTTTTGTTTTAACTGATTTAAACTGTACTTATCCTTAGGCATGAAATGTCAGCATGGTGCAGCTGTCTCTCTCTGTGATGTTGATATATTGTTCTCCTTTATTGTCTCTGCTATGCAGGTAACCCTCAAATTCCACATACTCTGACTGTGCAGTAATATGTGTAGACTCCACATGCACTTAGGTTGCAAACAAGCAGCTGTATGTGCCAACAGTCATGTTTGTGCAAAATCCATTCCATTGTTCTATGGCTTCTTGAGAAGTGAGCAAAGATGTAAGAGGGAGTTCAGTCGTTCACTTTATAGTATGCCTGAAAATTACACTTGAATATAATCCTCACTATTTTTCTTTTGTTTGCAGTGCACTAATCTACAGGAGACAACAGCACTGAAACTCATAAGAGAACTTCTTTTGCCAGTTTAACTGTTTTTCCAATGGCTAATGCCCTGGATATTGTCTCACAAAGACACCAGCACTGAAGTGCTGGCGGTCAGCTCCCTGTTCGCCTTACTCTTTATTCTGAGTTCAAAAACAAGGACACGAAACAGTTCCAAGTGTTTGATCTGTTTGCTTTTTCCTCTCCTTGTTCCTCGAGGTCAGTTTGTGCGTGTCAAGATTTTGTGGAGATTTGAAAGACACAGTGCTATTAAAAAGCTCTAATGCATGCAAATGACATAAAATAATTTATAGATTCAGTTGTTTGAAATTTGAGTCTGCAGTTAAATGAAAAGAAACGAGTTTGGAAGTTTAACTAAAAGGCAGGCTGCAAGGCTTCAGATCATGGAGTCAAAAGTTTGTCTGTTCTGAATTAATCATATGAAAAAAACATCAGTTGGGTGACCTTGTAGCCTTCATTAAAAAGTAAACTGTAAACATTTCAGAAGCAGACAAGTTCAAAGTCAGAGGAAATGGTTTATGTATCTCTGGCACATTTTTAACAGGTTTGCAACTTTAACTCTGCAATGCCCTTTATCTGATCTTCCCCTTCTTCAAAAAGGGAAAATGCCAGAAGCATTCAGCATGTTTTCAGTCAGGGAATTGGAAACTTGTTGGAGTTTGGTTTGAGGCACATGTATATGCATGACTTTTGATGTGACAATGTGGGTGCACACACTCACATGCACATGAACATGGTTGGAAAATTAGTTTAAAAAAGGTAGCTGACACAAAGTCGAGATGTTTGTGTTACATGTGCATTTGCTGTCTGTCTGTGATGGTTTACATGTGCATTTGTGAAGGTATTTAATGTGTAATTGAGGTTTTATATTGATTACATTAATGTTTAATCATCCATCCATCCATTTTTTATACTGCTTATCCCATCAGGGGTCGCAGGTGTGTTGGTGCCTATCCCAGCTGTCATTGAGCGAGAAGCTGGGTACACCCTGGACTGGTAGATGTTTAATCATTATTTGTTGAAATAAAGTAATAAAGCTTTTGCAACAAATGGGTATTCAAAAGTTAATAGATAGCCAGTAATAGACAGTTCTACTGGAGATTAAATTTTTTTTCTTTTGGATAGGTAGACACAAGTCATTTTCTAACCGAAATTTCCTGATTTACTTGTTCACATTTCTTCCTCACAGCAGGAAGTTTAGAGGGATGGGGAATGGAAAAATGCTAAGAAATGTAAAGGTAAAGTCAGGGTGAAGTGAAAGTGTAAAAAACCATGTGCTGTTTGACGTAGATAAACAACCACGATATACAATCATGTAGCTACAATATTAAAGCTCTCTTGGCAACACGTCCAAAGGGAACAACACAAAGATACTATGTATTATTATTATTTATTTATTTTAAAATTGACATATTTTCTATCTGGACTTTTGGCTTCATCCAAGGGAGATACTTTGCTGTGTTTATGGAAGCTTTAGAGAATGGGATTAAGTACACTCAATCTCTATCCTCTCAGAATACCTCGTATCAGTGTTGCTTTACCCCATACACAGCATTCAGCCAGTTTTCTAAGCTATAACCGGATGAATTATAATTAAAACTATAGTCAAATCAAAATTCTGAAGGATTTCCTTGGAGGTCTGCCAGCAGAATGTTCAAGAGCATTGTGCGGCTGCAAGAAATGTGATTGGCTCTTGGAGTTGGAGGGCGGGGCTGAGTGATAAGCCAAATTCTGTACAACAAAAGGATAGGGAGCAGCCCTCAGAAGCCCCCTGTATTAATATACAGTCAGTAGATAGTAGAAAGTTCAAACCAGAGTAGCAAAAGACACCAAAGAAGAGTATTTGAAAAAAAAAAAAAGGCAGAACTTAATCAATTTTACTGAGGAAATATCACAGGAAATTGAGTGAGTTGTTGAAAATAAATAAGTATATTAATGATGTTAGCTCACTTGGGCACAAAGACAGACAACTACACATACACAGCTGGGCAGAGGATGGCCCATTCTTTCTTCAGTAAATGAGACAGATGGAGCAGCATCAAAATAGCTCTGTGAGAGACGGATTAGTTTTTCAATGTCCAATCCAAAATAACAGACACATCAGTATGAGGGCAGTGACAATTGCAATGTTTAAAGTGCATAGATCTATTTTCACACCTGTGTAGAGCATATATGAGCCTTAAGGTGAAGAATCACAAAGAAAGAAACAACTTTTTGATGCAGTATCGATTTTTTGGTTTTTGTAAATTTATATTTGGTTACAAGCCTGAAACAGACAAAGGATCAGATTTATTTTGCCACCTGGTAGAGCTGCTAAGCATGAAACAAATAATGCATGCAGGGTTATACACTATGCTGTGGGACTGTTGCTTTCCTATTAGCTGTGGGATACCTACCGACATGCGGGGCATCAGGTTTGCATCCATCCATCTGCAATAAAACCAGCTCAGCACTAGACCTGCAGCCTCCTGTTTTGCAAAGCTCTCATCACTCCTGTATTCCCGGGCCCAAAGTCATTTAGCCTTTTACCTACCAACAACATCCAAAATGGACTGATTTAAAAAACAAAAAAAACAAAACAAAACAAAAAAAACACAAAATCCACACACAACAAACAGTATGACTGAACTCCTTATGGACACACATTCTATTTTACCTTGTTTTTTTTGTTTTTTTTCAAATGACCAAAAACAGACTTCAACTTCAACTTTATTGTACCCTGAGGGAAATTTGCTTTGCAGTCAGGTAAAAATATAAAACTTGAGAAACACAACCACACAAGTTTAGACAAAACACAGAAATGGATAAGTACACAGATACCTTGAAGGACAACTGAAGAAAGAACCATTATTACATTGTAGTGAAAATAAAGAGCATTATGACTGTTCATTTTTAAAATTTAAATTTAGTTGTGTGATGGCTTGAGTTATGGATGAATTTTTTATCCTGTTAGATTTAGCCTTTGGCAATCTGAATCTCCTGCCGGAGGGTAGGAGCTCAAATTCAGCATAGAGATGATACTCAGGACACCGTATGATGTCCTGAGCCTTGGATTTCACTCTCTTGCAAAAAGTTGTTGACAGATCAGGTAATTTAACACCAATAATTTTACTGGCAACCATAACAACATGCTCTAACCTCTTTTTATCTCCTAATGAGAGGGTGCCAAACCAGGAGATGATGGTAAAGATCAGGACAGATTCAACCATGGAATGATAAAGCATTGACATTAGCTTGCTGCACACAGCGAACTGGTTGAGCATCCAGAGGAAGTGCAATCGCTGCTGTGATTTTCTGTAGACAACGTCAGTGTTTTCATTAAAAGACAGCTTATCGTCTATGACCACCACACCAAGGTACCTAAAGCTGGTGATGCGCTCCACAGTCTCCCCCTTAATTACAGTCAAAAGTGGTAGGTTTGAGTTCCTTCTAAAATTTATGCACAACTTTGGTTTTTGTCACATTTAAGTTTAAAAAGGAGTCATCACACCAAAAATAAAATCATCCACTGGCCCTGGAGCTGTGTCCTCCCCTCGCAACAGACTCACTGTGACTGCGTCATCAGCAAACTTCAGTACATCTTCCTGGATGTGAACATCTACAGTCGTCAGTGTACAGAATATGAAGTCCTCACTACGTCAGAGGAGAATGTATTCTACTGTTATGAAGCTTGGCTAGAGTGTTTGTGTGTGAATTTGTGTGCAAATGTCGACCAAATAAACCTAGATCATCCCCTCTAAGTCCTTGACGGACTAATTGCAGCTTTGGTGTTTAGCTGATTCAACACAGCATCACTTAGACCACATTATTAGCGAACCACTGTCATTAGCCATCAGTGCTAAAATTGCTGTCTCACCTGCTGTCTCTGCTTTATACTGAGAGACTGTTGCTGCAGACTCCAAAAACTGGTGTGCTATCAGTCTGCCAAACAGAGACAGGAGCTCTTGCTTCAATCAGAACTGTTGTATAGCTCTGCTAGAGTAAAATGGATTCTTTTACCTTAAAACACCCCAGGTTTTATAATTAACCATAAAAATTGTCGTTTTTTTATATTTCACTTTTTATACAAATTTTAGCTGCTGTATAGTAGTCTAACTGCTTTTATTCTGTCTTGTTCTTAGCGTGGCCACCATGATGTTACTCCTTTATACTTCCCTCTGGGAGATCTGCCGTTTCTCTCTTCATATGCATACATTAAAGCACTACATCTTTCTCATTTTTCCTCTAAAATGAACACCCAGAATACTTCCCCCTACACAATTTAATGTGTCACAGCAGTCCTTTGATGCCCAAAATTATGTAAAGAAGCCTCATCCTCAGCCTGCAGTCTGCTGCCAGCCTCTCCATATTCATCTTCTCACACTCTTGCTTCTGGCAGATGGATAAAGCACTGCATCTGATTGTTACACAATGGGCCTTCAAAAACATTCATATGGTGTTCAGTTACTTAATCCAGAAGGTTTTATGTACCAGTAAAGCGCTGTGAACAGGCTCGGCAAAGATGAATCACATCAGATGGGCCCTCTGCCTTTAAAACATGGTGTCTTTTCTACATGTTCTTTAAAACGTACTGTGCAATGCTAGTTGTATCTCTAGTAGAAATTACTCATTCTTAGCTGTATTGTGTCACAGAATGAAATGTCCTTAACTAACAGAAGTTCCATAATTCTCCTCTGATGCCTTTCTTAAACTTGCCCTCTGATTTTCAGAGCAAAAAATGCTTTCTTCAGACAAATCCTACTTATCCCTTAGTATTTTCTGTGGCTTTATATACAGTGCCTATAAAAAGTATTCACTCCCTTGGGAGTTACTCTTTTATTGATTTTATAAATCAGTCATGCTCAACAGAATGTCCAAAAATACCACAAAACCCTTTTTAATATCAAAGTGAAAACCGATGTCTACACAGTAATGTCAATTAAATAAGAATATGTACTGTAAAATAAGTGACTGCGTAAATGTTTACCCCTTCACATCAGTATTTAGTAGATGCACCTTTGGCTGCTGTCTGTGTGGATATGTCACAATCAGGCTTGCACATCCGGACACTACAATTTTACTCCATTGTTCTTTGCAAAACTGTCAGGTTGCATTGGGAATGGGTGGGACCAGCCCTTTTCAAATCCAGTAACAAATATTCTATTGCACTGAGGACTGGGCTTTGACTCTGCCACTCCAGAACATTCACTTGATTACCTTAAAACTCTTTCTCTGTAGCTTTCACTGTGTGCTGCGGGTCATCGTTTTGCTGGAAAATAAATCTTCTCTGACGGCGTGGTTGTCTTACAAACTGTGAGATGATAAAGTAATATTTTGCAACATTCATTTTACTTCCTAGCTTTACAAGCATTCAAGGACTGGCTGCTGTGAAGCATACCCACAACATGATGCTGCCACCACCATGCTTCACGGTAGTGATGGTGTGTTTGTGGTGATGTGCAGTGTTTGGTGTCCATTAAACATAGTGCCACACTGGGATTGTGTTGTAGTGCCCCTATTAGGTCAGTCTCCAGCATGCTTCACTCTGACACTAACATGTGAGTTGCCACATGCTACACAATGCAGCGTTTTTTTCTCTGACTGAAGGTAAGTGACCTCTCACATTGGAAGCATGTCTACCGCACTGTGCAATGCAGCAGAGCCCTGAGCCAGTTGAGACGAGAGGGCCCAAGATCACTGGAATAGTATGTCAAGAGTGGACTATTTCGTCTTTTTGGGTTGATTTGACGTTCATTTTGACATGATTCCATGATTTTATTGCTTTCGCCATGGATGAGTACATTATGAAGCTAAAAGATTTATGCTTGCTACAAAGGATGTGTGATTTCATGTAAAATTGTGCTGCAGGATGAGACGTGATGTTGATAGCATGATGATTTGTCATTGATTTTGACATGATACTATGGTTTTCCTGCTTCTACCATGGGTCCCATGGGTGATCGGACATAGTGTTGATATAGGCTAGTGATGATTGAGGTGAGCCAAAACGCAAAGTTTTTTTTTTTTTTTTTTTACTTATTAGTCAATCTATATTCCAGCCGTACACTATAGGCGTAAGCTTTAGTCTGTGATTGAAATGAGATTCCCCAGCCTTAACGATCTTAAAGCTCAGGCACACTGAAAAAGGTTGCTGCTCTTTCACATTGAATGAAGCCTGTTGAGGTGGTTTTGAAATCTGATTAAAAACCCCCTGGTTGCCACCCTTTGAAAGTCTCGGGCACATCCAACTGTGAGGAGACCCTTGGGTGGACCCAGAACTCACTAAAGGGATTAGATATATCCTTCTGGCCTGGGAATGCCTCGGGGTCCCCCAGGAGGAGCTGGAAAATATAGCTAGGGAGCAGGATGTCTAATCTGCTGTGACTGCAACCCTGCCCAGGATGAGCAGAAGAAATAGGATGGATGATTTGTGTAACAGTATTTTCCAGAAATGGAATTGTATTCTCTGCCTTCACAGTATTTTTAGTTTAATAGAAATAATATGATTTGATGTTTCAACTTACCTCTTAGAAGGCTCCTGCCAAAAGAAAAAGTTAGAATATTCGTGTACCATTGTGTCTTGTGTGAGTGCAGATGCTGAGGCCACAGTCTGACAGTCACATATGACCTGCTGCTTGCTTCCTCTCTGACTGCACAGATGTGTGTCTGAGCACAGACTCTACTCATTAGACACAGCTCAACAGTCTTTCTTGAAATCTGGCTCAGTCACAGTCACACACACATAGAAACACACACACTTCTCCTCATCAGTCACTGCCTCACTCTCCCTCCTGATGTTTCTATAGCAACTGAAGGCAGGCCCAGAAGTGGGAGGAAGTTGATTCCAGATCCCACCACGAATTAAATACCCAATCAAAATATGCACACAATAGCAGTCCAACGCTTGACGATGCCTCCATTTATCACCCTATCACTGCTGACACAGCTTGGGAACAGAGTAATAGAGGCGCTGTAAAGCAAATGCAATTAAAATATGAAGCATTAATCACTGTAACATGGAACTTAAACTCAGCGGACAGTTTATAAGCTGCACCTGCTCATTAAAGCACAAAGCTGGCACAAAAGTTGAGGCTGCAGCTTGGAAGCAAAAGCCTGCAGATTGAACTGAGAGTTCAACCCACACATTTTGACATTTTTGAAAGTTTTATTTCGCCTAAATCAGTGTGCTTGGAGTAAATCATTCCCTAGGTAGAAGTATTAGCATCAGCCGCCAGCTTCAGACGCTTGCATAAAAAGTGCATATGAAGTGGCTAGGATAAAACAATCTAATTGTATATGGGTGTAAATTAATGGAAATGGCTGCACTTTATGAATTAAACATCATAGGCATATTCAATACTCTAAACTTTGTCCCGTTTTTCAGCCAAAGAATATTGGCTTTTGTTAAATAAAATAACAATAATGTCTGGTTTGTTTAAGGAGTTTTGGTCCATGCAATCAGGTATATGATTGGGATTAAATAATCAATCCTCAGATCAGATAGATTCAGATTGATATAGTTTATATAATTAAGGGATTGATTCATAAAACCCAGAGATTTACAAGTGCAACCAGCCTCAGACTTATGTCAGTCATATGCTAATGTAGACTTGACCTGCACTCACCTCACAAGGCATTTAGATTTAAGGCTTGAGACTTGTGCTGTTGACTGGCAACTGGTCCAGGCTGTACCCTGCGTCTGGTCCAACATCATCTGCCATGGGTAACTGCATTCCACAGGGGACTCAATAGTAAGCAGGTTGCCTTCTGCCACTACAGACTATAGGCTGATTCACACACAGTACAGGTTATCACCTATGGTGCTAGATACAAGGGGAGTGCTGCTTCAAACTTTAAATGTTTTGTAAAAGGGCTGTATCCATACAGTATGCTGCACTGTACTTCCCATTCTCCTCTGCTTCACTGCTCCCTCATTACTCACAGCCCGTCTGAGTTTACAGCAGAGGAAATGATGGAGCACTCGGACAGAGGAGGAAATCTGTAGCTTTCCTATGAAGTTTTATCAGTAAAAAGATGCACATTTCTTTTGATCAGTAACAAGGGTTGTGTAATTTAATTAGCGAGGGAATAGCTTGCACTGCTGTATCATACAGATAGATATGATGGAGAGACAGATAAAGTAGAAACAGTCACATTTTATGTTTACTGAACATTACAGCTAGAGTTGGGCCAGACCAGACTTTGAATAGACTAAACACACATGAGGCATAAACAATGCCACTGCTAGCATAGCAGTGTGCTTTGTGACAGACAACTCAATCTGAGTCCACTCATGGTCATATTTTGCTGTGACACAGAAGAGCAGTCAGATAACAATCCAATTTAAACTATTTTTGTCCGTGTGATTACCAGCAACATATTGGCCTGTCTGTGGCTTAAATAAGAGCTGCAAGGACTCACATTAACAACAGTTTAAAGGTGTTTAAACTCACTACTCATTTGTTTAAAGTCCATGATGATTCAAAAAAGCAGGCTGTGGCGTTGAATGAGGTTGTAGAAGCAAGTGATGGGAATTTAGGCTCTTTTCAGTGATCTGGCGCATTTGGCTTGGCTCAGTTAAAAGAGTCGGCTCTTTTGGCTCCCAAACAGCTCTTCATTTAGGTACCAGTTTGGCTTCTTTTGACCTGCCGATTTTAGCGATGTTATAACATGATTGATATTTGGGCAGGTATTTTACTCCAACTCAGTTTTTAAAATGGATAAAAATATAATTATTTTTCAAAATTTACTGTCTCCCCAAAACACCTTGTAGGTCAGATGACATCTGCTCACTGGATGGGATGTATGACATATGTAACATAAAACATTAATGTTACACTATAAAGTCCTTAATGCATGGTGTGCCTGTGGTAGAGGATGAAAGATCATCTCTACAAATCAATCAAATAACACACAGACACATACAATCTATAATGATACATAAAAACAGCTTTCAAATGGGATCTGGCTCTTATCATTCTCTTAAAAGAGCCGTCTCTTTGAACAGGCTCGTTCACAAACAACCCATCACAAGTAGAAGCCACTGCACAGAAAGTCTGTGAGGCTGACCACAAACACAGAGCTAGAGCTGAGTTGAGTGTATGATAGACGTGGTACTTTCTGACAAATCCTTCACAATAAAAGGCCGTTATTGTTGTTTTCCTCAAGTGTTATTATTGTGAATGCCCAAATCTTGAAATATTTTCAGTTTTTCATTTGAATATTTATTTATTTATTTATTTATTTATTTATTTACTTATTGAATAGATTTCTTCATCATTCTTGTAGATATTCATTTTTACATATATTTTTACTTCATATACAGTAATACATTTTTGTTTATCATATCCAGTTTTGCTGTAGTAGTCCTGTGCTGTTGTTGGTTGTTTACAGCTGTTGCTATTTTTAAAGTGCACTGCAGTTTTAGATATTGAAATCATTGCATTTGTTGCTTCTACCTCTGTCTATGTGAAACCAGCACAAAGTTGAATAACTGTATTGGGAATAATTTTATGTTTTTTTGCATTTTAAAATATGATTTGGTCTTGATTAAAAAAAAAAAAAATCTTTCATTAGAGTTGTGTGTAACCTTACGTATAATACCACCAAAAACAACCAGAATATAAATTATGATTTAAAAAATCACTGGACTTAATATCAGGTATCAGTAATGATGTATTAGAGTTGGATTGAGACTGAAAAAAAAGGACTGGTCCATCTCTATTTACAGCATTACACTACATGAACTGTCGTAAATGTCTGAAAATGTGTATTTTAATAATATATTTTGGTAAAGAAACAACCAATACTACTACAACTACTGCTACATTATAAACAGTAAAGCCCCAGTGTAGATTTAGTCGTTCTTGTTGTAATTCATTAAAACCACAAGAGACTTGACTTGGACTTGTCCTCAGATACTTTAGTCTTGACTTGGACCTGCAACAAGGGACTCATCGCTGCCTTAAAGCAACCATGTTGGAGCCTGGCACCACTGACCCTAAAAACCAACACTTAAGGATGTCAGACTGCATTTTGGATTAAAAACAGTGAAGACAGAGGTGAGCGGGACCAGTGACAAGATGTGCTACATGGAGGTCAAATACTGTGTTGATTAAGGGTTTGTAATTAGAATATACATGAATCGATATTGAATCAAATGAAGGCAATCAGTGGGGATTTTCAGCTCTAGCCAGGTATACTTCAAATGGCCTCTAACACCTCTTAGTATTTATATGCTCTATTATTTGCAACCCAATGCCTGTCTGCTGCCTTATTCCAATATCTTCCTCTTACCCTTGAATTAAATAATTTCTAACAGTTTTTCAAAAAGATTTTTTTTTCTATCTTACTTTCCATTTGTTTCCCAAAAGTGAAAAACATTGGTGTTGCCAACTTGCATGGGACAGATGGAAGAGTATAGTACTTTTTAATTAATTCCACTCAGAGCAGACTTGGCAGCCATGGCAGATATTCATTTTAAACATGGACCCCTCTCAAGAATTATGTTGGCAGCATATGGCTGCAAATTTGAGATTGCAGCCATATAAATGAAGCATCAAAACAACAGAGAGAGCAGCTGGAGATATGCATGGAGGCACTGATTAGTTATGGAATGGGGCAAAATTGATAAATAATGAGAGACGTTTGGTCATATATTTATTGGATGTGTCTGTGCAAATACATCAAGGCCATGTTGTTTTTCTGTGAGTACACATATAGTTACATGTCTCTACCTGGTACTGTGAGCTGAAACTCAGTCAAGGTTTGCCAATAGCTATTGTTTTCTGTAAATCTATACTGCTTTAGTTTGCTCACTACTTGGGTTTCTTTCTGTATTTTTTTTTTTTTTTTTTTTAGATAATAAACAAGCGCTTGCCCTACATAAAGTCCCATTTTACAAGTCCAGTGTATAATCCAAACAAGTTTATAGTGTCTACACATCATAGTTTTTCCATGCATTGTTACGGACAGACAAGTAGCGTTTTTTGATATGTTTCGACTGCTAACCTCCTGTGGTCTTCCTTAGAAGAGTCTTATGATGTTGCTGCAACATTTCAGCTGAACTTACGGGGGTTCCGTGTCCTTTTCTTGATTGACAGACACACCCCTGCTGTCCCACAGCTTCTTGAGTACAGCATCTGAGATTTGGGGCAACAAGTAAACTCCATTATCACAGTTCACAGGCGGTACTTGTGTCGCTCTGAATAAATGACTTTTGCATTGTTCCAGTGTATAGTGTGCTTTTTTCCTTTTGCAGTGGTCTGATTTTAAGTTCTCCTGTTCAGCTTTTTCTTTGATGGATGGTATGCCCCTTCCAGATGTTTCCCTCCAACAGTCTTTCTGTTCCTTCTTGCATGTGAAAAATAGCTGTTTCTCACACAACCATATAATGAAATCACATTTATTGTTTCAACTGACTTTGTCCTTGGGACAGTTTGAACAAGTGAATATTTAGTTAGAATCCTCTGCCCTGAAACAATGAGTTTATAATAAGTTAAGTAAATTTAGGGTAGACCTTGGCCAGGAAGCTCTTTTGAATAATAAGAAAGTTTTCCTAGTTAATAATAAAGGTTAAATAAATTTAATTTTAAAAATGTGTACCTTTCTAGAATGTTTCTGAGACAACCAAAACAAGAACTTTTTAAATGTGTCTCTCTCCCTAAAAACTTGATGGAGGTGATTGGCAAGTTTCAAAATTAACAAAAAGTGCCAACTGCATGGTTATTTGTTACTTAACAGATTTGTCATGTTCATTCAGAAGTATTGCCTGCTAGTCCACAGGGTGGCACGTAAACTCTTTGCTCTCAGATGCCCCCCCTTGCAGACCACTTCTGCTATTTGCTGCCTCTGTGAGGACTGAAGTGACATAACTTGGTGGTACAACATATTTCCAGTTCAATATTTTTTTCTATTTAGATTCAACTTTATTCATTAACAAAAGACTACTCAACATTTCATAAATAAAACTGAAAAAAGTCAGGGGTCTGATCTGGGGGTAAATTATGTATAGACCTGATTTAGAAGTAGATACGCAAACAATGGCTTTCTTTACCTTCGTTGGCTTTAGCTACAGCTAAAATTTCTACCCTAACTATGTAGCTGATGTTAGACCATGACCCAATGTAGCTAAGTAAGATTTAGCAACATGACCTCTAGCAAGCATAGCTAAAGCTAATGTAACTACATAAGCTTTATAGCTACATTATCTACGTATCAATGTTATCGACATAGCCTACATAGTTCATGTTAGCTTCATTAGTATAGATATCTTTGAGGTTAATCTTTAGCTATACAAGCAATGTAGCATTATTATCTACTTAGCTTATGCAGTTAATGGAACTCACAAGCTTTGATAGCTATGTAGGCAATGTAGCTATATATCTAACACGGCTAAATGAGGTTTAGCTTTATCAGTGTGAACTTGCGCAAACATCACTAAAGCTCACATGGCTACGTAGGTAATGTAGTTTACATACCTAAAGCAAAGCTAACATAGTTACGTAGCTACAAAGGTAAGGTAGGTATGTACCAATTTTAGCTTTAAAAACATAGCATAAGCTAATATTAGCTTAATTTTATTTCCATTGGCTACATGGATACATTAGCTATGTAGCATATGCAGCTAATGTAGTTTTTTTAGCTAAAACTTAAGATATGTTGGCTACATACCTACTTTATCTATTTAGCATACGTAGCTATCATGGCTTATTAGCTTTAGCCCTAGCTTTATTAGCTGCATCAGGGTATTTTCATGGAGGGCAGGCTTTTTTCCTGTAAAAAGATGGTTTTCTTGTATTCCTTAAATGTAAGGTTTTGCAGATCAGGTTTCTGACTTTTAGTTTGGTATCAAACCCTTACGTTAACCCTTACTCTTACCCTAACTAGAGGTTTCATCTGGTTTCATTTTGAAACTTTTAGCTTGTATTTCTATTCTAAGACATCTGAGATCTGTGGTCTGCAGCCAGACTGTCTTGAGTTTGCTGGGGTGAGACATAAAACGGTAGTAAAACCCATCATGTATGGTAGAAATGTTGTTGCCAAGCTGCACAAAGCTGTTTAGCTGGAGAAAAAAATTGACCTCCATCCTGTTTATGCAAAAAAAAAAAAAAAAAAAAAAAAGACAGTACATATACAGTGCTTAACAAATTTATTAGACCACCTGTCATATTTGTCTCAAAGACCATCCAGAATCATGAAGTGCTTTAATGCAGACTCTTTCATTTTCAATGAGCTCTCCAAGTTTTACCATTCTGAACAGGAATGAGGAATTTCAAACTGAATTCACCTTTTTATACCCAAATTTGAGCCTGCTCACTGGGCTTCTCTGAGAAGTCAGAAATTAATCAAGCGTAACGTTCAACCACTAAAACTAATTTTCTGTTCAGGAATGCAAGTAAATAACTATAATTTGACATATTAATCAAGAAATAATAATGTGCTTTACTATTTTTTTTTTTTTTCAGTTTTTTTGTAAATCAGTAAATTTGAAAATTCATGGATAACTCACCCTGTCCCCAGGTAGGTAAACTTATGTTTGTCTTGTTGCATGTTTGCCAGCAGGCGCATGGACGAAAAGGATTAGACAATGATTTCACCATCATGCAGAAGGAAATAGTCAGCTACAAATTTATGTCATTGAATCAACTGGTGTCTTGTTATCCTAAGAAGTGTGATTTGGACTGATGATCTATCTCTTCAACTATGTTGTGGGAAAAATGTAGCTTGTTGAGATTTTATATCATGCTGCTTGATCAGTAAAACAGCTTAACTACTGAAAATTATTCAGAAAAAACATTACACTATGACATAACGGAATGCAGTCTACTAATGTTGCTTCATTGTGCTGTTAATGCAAAAGATGGCAAAAAGGACAAAAAGAAAGAGGACAAAGGAAAAAAAAAATTGGAGGACAAGAAGGATACGAAGAAGTCAAAATGGGGGACACATAAAATGAAGCAAAAAGATATAAAGGAGAAGGGCAAACATGATAAGACGAAAGACAAGACCAATAATTAACAATGTCTCAGCCTCTGTAAGGCTATGTTGTTACATTGCTTAAGGACAGCTTCTACCATCCCTATTTGTCTGAACTAGATCGGACTCTCCATTTGTTTAGCCTAGCCAGTTCTTCAGGAAGCACCACTTTGCTGCATTTAAGACCTTAGACCTTTGTGTATCAAGAGGAGGTGACTTTGCGACTGCACCACTAGGGATACATGACCAACGTGACCCGGCTTAATAAACCCTGTCATCTGCTGCCAAGGGTCAGTTGAGTGTCTGACTTTCCTGGAACCTTTAAAAAGTGGTTTTATCCACTAAATAAAATTCATTAGAGTCCCAAAATACATTTTGTGATACAGAACTATCCTCTCTTGAACAATTACGGCATACATATACCTTAGGAAATGTCTTTTTATGAAGCTTCTGGAGGAGATGCAGGTTAAAATAAATGATATTGGCACTAAAGGCTGAAATGGTAATGTCTGGATTCAATGGGAAATTGATCTATTGGTGAGTTTACATAGAAATACAATATCAGAAAAATTCCAACACGACAGAAACATTCCATCTTTTAATAAGTGTTATTCCACATGCTGCTGAAAAATGAATAAGTGCATCCCAAACAAACCAAAACATGTTCACATCTGCCATTAATTTTGTCCAATAAAACTTGCCACCTCTCTGTTTGTTTTGTTTGTTTGTGTCTAAAATCTGAGAGTGCATTTGGCTGATATTAAGTCGACATGTTGCACTTGGCTCATAAATTTGGATAGTCGTCAAAACTATGTTTCTCGCAGATGGACAATTATCATTTTTAGCTCAACCATTATTCCTGAGTACATTTGTGGAGAAAGATGACATCTGGATTGGTTGCCAAACTGCCCTATATTCACATAAATATATCTTCAATTAATAAATCAAATCTAAAGACTTACAGGTAGTTAAGTTATGAAGGCTGCAACTGTTCACATTGGAGCCCTAATTTTGAAGCTTTAATTTCAATTCATACTCATGTTATCCAAGTTTTGTCAATGTTTTCTCACAAGTCCAAGGTGAAGACAAGTATCAAGACAACCTACAACCTCATATTTCACTCATGATACACTCAGGAGTCATTGTGTTGTAAGACAGCTGGTATCCAGCAGATGTCTCTCTATACTGGGGAACAAACTCTCTCTGTAGAGCTTCCCATGCCTAATTTCAGTTTCCCATCCATGTCCTCAGAGCATATAGTCTTATCTGCAAGACAAAGTGCTGATAAACAGATATACCCACTTCTCCCATCACTTTGAATGAGGCAGTCAAGTTTGATGGATGAGGTTTATCACACATCTTTTTGTGAAGGAGTGGAGCAGTAGAATTTCTAATCAGGTCCTCCGTGCCCCCATCTAATCTATTATGATCCACCAAGTAAAACTAATAAGAGAATATCATTCTTCCTCGTCATTCCCTCGGCTTTGAGGGGCATAATGAAGTTAATTACGGAAGAACATTTGGGATTTGACCTCTCTGACTTCCTAACTTAAATCCGTGTTCATTTTAGATTGAACACCATCTGTGTCTGCACATTTCCAGAGAGGGTTGGTATCTACATTAAAGATACAGGACAAGGCCACAACAAATGCATCCATTTTACTGCAATCAATACTAGATAGATAGATAGATAGATAGATAGATAGATAGATAGATAGATAGATAGATAGATAGATAGATAGACAGATAGATAGATAGATGTTTCAAATGATCCAAAACAGCATCATCTATCATCTTTTGTTTCATTGCGTTGTCAGTGATAACTCTTATCGACAAATTGGCTGTAAAAAAAAAAAAAAAGAAAAAAAAGAAACAGTTGATCACTGAATTTTGAGACTTTAAAACATACTGGTGATAAAATACATGGGAGACAAAAGAAAGAGTTGATGGAGCAAGCAGCCTTGAGCAGAGGACAGAGGTGAATGGTGTGTTTGTGTTGGGGGCAGAGCTGAGTGGATTCACCTTGATTAGATTAGTTTGTAAACTAATTCTTAATTAGGCGATTAATGGAGTAGAGACATTAGAAATGGCCACTCAGGAACAAGGTACATCGGAAAAGTTCTTTGCAAACCAGGGTTAATTTTGTCAGCTAAAACTTTGACTAAAATGTTAGTCAACTACCTTTTATCTATCAGTAAGACAAGTAAGAGACCTCTGATGACAAAGGTAATTTAATTTTGTCAAGAATTCAGACTATCATATTAGTGCTTAACTGTTTGACATTCAAAACTTGATATTTCTCCACTACATGTATTATCTGTCAAAACACAAGCACAGTGTAGCACAGGTAAGTCAGTGTAACAAATCAGCGTTAGGTAAGTGTTGATAGTGCTGTGTTAACTAAAAGTATGAACTAAAATCCAGTCAGGAACACTTGTCATTCATTTTACTATTTTTTTGCAGAAAGGATCTAGAGTTTTACTTGGCAGAGAAGGCTCTGACCAAAAGATACTCCCAGGGTTAGTCAAGCAGCATGCTTGGATTTTCCAAGGAGAGCATATGGATGGATACATTAATGACAACGTGTACTGAATACAATAACATTTTTTTGAAAGTAATTAATGTATAGTAGCATGAATCTGAATATGAGGGTGCAACAAGCTTTATGCTATAAAGGAGGAGGCTGGGGTGGAGTAGGTTAAGCTTTTCCTGCAGCAGCGTGTATCAGCATTAATGCAAGCAGGAATTAGAAAGAAGTATGTCATATTTAAATGCACAGCTTTGTTGAGAGAAGAGCTGTCATTGGCTATGGGAGCTGGGAGGTAAGGCTGTTGACTGATCACGGCTGGACGTATGACCACTGTTTCCATCATGAACTAACGCCAGTGTTGGGGGTAACGCGTTACCAAGTAATCCGTTAGAGTACTCAGATTACTTTTTTGGAGTAACGAGTAACATAACGCGTTAGTTTTACAATTCAAGTAATCCCGTTAATTTCATAAAAGTAATCCGTTACTGAAAGAAAGATCCCAAATTTCCTCTCTCTTCTGTGGCTTCAAAAAGAGAGACAGAAAAAAAGGATGCTCCTTGAAGCATCTGGTCTGTTTGTCCTCCTCTCTTCCTGTAGTCACTTTGGCATGTGCCAGCGGAAGGTAAACATTCTGTGCCAGTATGCGTGCATTGTTAGCTTGTTGAACCAGCGAGATGACAGAGAGGACAGCAGGCCACTGTGGAATTATCCCCATTATGATGGATTTTTGGATAAAAGGGTCAAGAACAGCATCCTGGTGAAACGTAAGTTTAAAAGCTACATTTGCTTTCAATGAATCAGCTGTGCAGCTGTTCCAATTACGCGCTGTTATTACGCACAGCGTTGAAGTGATTCTGTCTGCCTCTGCTCAGCTTGTTGTCAGATTGTGAACTTGTTAAAGAGCTGTAAATGTTTTCCTGTCTGTAGGTAGTGTTTTCAGGCTACACAGATACAGATTATGGGCTGTAAATTAAGCTGTACATTGACATTAGAGTCTGCACATTCAAATGCAGAAGTGCATTATCAGTAGTTTTTACAACCGCTGAGTGGATTGAGTGGCTAAAGGGTTTTAATATTTAGTAACTCAAAAGAACTCTAATGGGTTAGTTTTAGAAGTAGATAATGCAGTAACGTAACAAATTACTTTTCTCAGCATGTAACACAGTAATCTAACGAGTAAGTTTCAAAAGTAAAGCTACCCAACACTGACTAACGCTGAGCTTCATGTAATGGATTTTCATGGACAAAAACTGGACTTCATTTTTTTTTCGGTCAACTAAAAGTAAAACTTTCCAGATTTGTAATGTGACTAAAACTAATGATCATTTTAAATTTGAGATTAAAGGCCTTTTCACATCAGAAATGATGTGAATGCAAATTATTCCCAGGCCAGTTTTGACGTACCTTTCTATGTACATCAACAGCAATGCAATTTTCTCAATAAATTCTTAAAAACATTCACACTGTGAAAGTCTGCAGTATGTTTACTTACCTCTGGTAATGGGTGAGACATGGAGCAAAAGATCAAATGAGGCATGGGTATGCACAGCCAGGAGGTTAGTGCCTTTAGATCATGCAGTGTTTGAGGATGTGTTTGCACCCCTGTGTGCTTCAAAACATTTCTACCATAGGCAACGGCCATCGCTTAGATTTGCTAGATTTCCACTCAGTGGGGGAGAAATTTTTTAAAAAAAATGACCACGCTTTGAAGAAATATTAGCTGCAGTTTGGCATGGTGAAATTACGTTACTGGAGTGAAAGCTTGTGTTGACCCGCTACATGTTTGAATTAAAAACAAAATTTAGTGTGAATTATTGAGAAGCAGGCCTATAGGACTATGAACTGGGACACGAGGTTGCCCCACACCTGAAGAAGCTTTGTAAGTGCTTTAATTAATCAGTCTAGAAAATTGCTATACAAGCTCAGGACCATTTACCATTTCACAGGATGCTCTGCTCGACAAAGGGCTGTTGTCCAGTGTCATAGCTTCGGACAGCAAAAATATCTTGTTTCTGCCCTTGGGACAGTCTGTTAGAGGATGCTCCACTCTCTGTGAGGCAGGTGTTGCTGAGGTTTATTATATTATACTTCAATCTGAATTTGAGTTATGCCAGTTTCATTTAGCTCTAAACTTGAGTCTGCTGGAAATTTGTCTAAAATCAAGCCATTGAAAGATAGCGTATTTTAGGCAGTTATCTGTTTTTCATCATCTGTGTTGTGAGATTCAGGTGGCAATGTCACTGTGTGGAATGTTTCTTAGGTTAATCAGTCCCAGTATTCAGTCAGCTTCAGTCAGGAGCCCTCAGCCCTGCTATTTTGATCTTTATTCCTTTACTATTTCATCCATGGCTTGGAGCACAAGTTCCAAATACTGCATTCATACTTGCTCTGCTTTAAATAGAGCCCATAAGCTGTGCAGCAGCTCAGTGGTACCAAACTGAGCCTGATGAATGTCGATAGCTGAATCAAACACAAGGCTTAGTCATTCTGTGGCTGTTCACTGTGGAAAGGTGGCACGCCTATATTTAGTAACATGATGGTTTTAAATTCTTGGATTATTTCTTTATCACAGCCTTGTTGGATAGTCTAAGAATGGGTCATTTTGAATTATTTTTGGACTGCCATCTGCTCTCACAGCAAAAGATAGCACGCTGGTATGTGCTAATTAATAACTCTCACCAACACCCAAAAGACTACCACAGCAGTTAACGCTGCTTTTACAGCCAAGATAGGCAATGTTCCTGTGACCATTTCTGTTCCTTTGCAGATCCCACTGTATGTTTGGTTTATACATTTTCTTTGATCAGGACAACAGCACTTTCAGTATCCCTCAAGCCACTGATGCTCATGGTATAAATGATCTAGATCCAGGCATTAAAAAAAAAAAAAAAAAAAAAAAGGTTTGAAAAGTGTAAAATGCATTTAAATCCCAGGTGCTTTGTTAATAAGGTTTGTCAAAATACTCTGAAACCACTTGCTTTAATCAAGGTTTGATTGGACAGAAAAGGCACAGTTACAGAAGAGTTCAATTTAATTCAATTTAAAAAATACCGCAAAAAATACCACACAAAAAATGATATGTTTTCATGTTGTTATTGAACAAAACACGTAATCATTCACAGTGCAGGTTGGAAAAAGTATGTGAACCCCTAGGCTAATAACTTCTCCAAGAGCTAATTGGAGCCAGGAGTCAGCCAACCTGGAGTCCAATCAATGTGATGAGATTGGATGTGTTGGTTAAAGCTGCCCTGCCCTATAAAAAACACTCACAAGTTTTGAGTTTGCCGCTCTCAACAAGCATTGTCTGATGTGAACCATGCCTGGCATAAAAGAGCTCTCAGAAGACCTACGATCAAGAATTGTTGACTTGCATGAAGCTGGAAAGGGTTACAAAAGTATCTCTAAAAGCTTTGATGTTCATGTGTCCACAGTAAGACAGACTGTCTACAAATGGAGAAAGTTCTGCACTGTTGCTACTCTCCCTAGGCGTGGTCGTCCTGTAAAGATGACTGCAAGAGCACAGCGCAGAATGCTCAATGAGGTGAAGAAGACTCCTAGAGTGTCAGCTAAAGACTTACAGAAATCTCTGGCACATGCTAACATTTGTGTTGACAAATCTACAATAAGTAAAACATTAAACAACTAGAATGGCCGTCTGAGGCGGCAGACCCACGCTGAAGCGGTGCCATCAAGGAACTCATGCTCCCATTGATTACTGTGGTGTTCAAAATTTCAAAGTGCAAGAAAAACCAAACGAGTGTGGGGATCATCACCAAAATCTAATCGATTCTTCCCTGTCACTATCCCAATATTCCCTGCAAGTTTGGTGAAGATCCAACTTTCCGTTCTCGAGTTATCTTGTACACATACAAACAAACAAACAATCAAACAAAAAAGTACGGAACCCTTTACATAACCCCCTGCCGATTTCATCGGCATGGGTAATAAGGGTTCTTAAAGTATAGTTAGCAAACAACCAACTTTTTTTCTTTAGTATAACAGTTGTTTTTCTCCTTCATTATTAAAATCAAAACCACACTAAAAATGAACATGTGCTGCTTGGGGGCATGGTGCCTATATATTGATCAAAGTGCTTTGTTGAGTGTTATAACTGTGCTCTTGGCTATACATAAAAGTAAGCATGGCCGCATCAACTCAGGGAGAAAGTACTATAATTGCACTGCTGGACTTGAAATCAAGATTTGATCAAACTAATCCCCTTCTCAAAATTTGTAACCCTCATTCGAGTCAATTAAAAGTTCTGAGATCTCAGCTTGAAGTCTAGCACTTTCCAATATCTTCTGGTGCTGTTCTGGCCAAAGATAAGTACAATGTTTTTAGCCCCCAGCGTTTTTCAGTCCCACAACTTTATATCATTATAGCAGCCTTTAAATATAAATCATGCATTCTGGCTTGGTGAACAAAGTACAATTAGAGAAAACAAAGTTTTCAGATCTTTTTTTCTGGCACCAGAATAAAGACTATTCCAATCCTGTCAATAAAACTGCTATGGGCAATTTCAGCGGAACCAAAAGCTGAAGTCTCCCTCTTCTTTGGCTGTTTTAATTTATTATTGGACAACCTACTTTGAGATAAGGAGCCTATTAGTGCATCTTTCTGGACTGAAGGGTCAGAAAGAAAAGTGCTCTTTGTGGATAACCTATTCAACTGTCTTTTAGTGTCCACTGAGTTCTCCTCATACACAGCCAGCTCAGGAAAATATGGAAAACAGACAGGTTCTTGACTTAACCTTATACTAAGCTCTGAGACCCTGCAGCCATCCATCAAACTGTTTTATTTTTACTTCCTTTTTTTGCCTTGACCTTAAACTAAAACAGGAAGGAAGGAGACTTCCCTGCAGAACAATGTTTTATTTTCCTTAAAATCAGTCAGTGTTTTTGGATTTGTGAAATATCCTCCAGGAATGATGTGACAAAATTCTCGCTTCGGCTCAGGCCAAATAATTCACTGTTTTTATGAGCGTCCTTGTCATCCAGTGAAGTAATGATTAGGTGGGAAATGGAGGACAGGACTTGGTCATGCCTAGATGGCTCAATGTGAGGACAACTAAAAGAATGGCAGCTGAGTGGGGTGAAATTCAGGCCACAAAAGATCAGTTTTCATCATTGAAAACAAATATAAATAAATTAAATGAACACTGTGTATTAAGGTAAATGGTGTGCATAGATAGATAGATAGATAGATAGATAGATAGATAGATAGATAGATAGAGCTCACTCTTAGCATTGTCATTCACTTGTTGAGCTCTGTTAGACTAACAACTGTAATACTCATTAAATTTAATGTGCTTTGTTCAGCAGGCATTTCAGTGATCTCCAGTCATTTATGGATGTAGTGTTGAATATATTTGGTTGTTGTATATCTTTTTTAAACCTAAGTTTTGAATAGAAGATGTTTTGCTTCTTGAGTAACATCATTCACAACACATATCCTCCAACTGTGACCAGAAACAAAAAGTAAGGGCCATGTGTATTTTCCACTCTCTTGCAGTCTTTTGGGAAGAGTTGCATTTCATTTGCATCAGCTCTCTTTTTCTCAGATTGTTTGCATATATTAATACTTCAATCTGCATAATCAAAAAGTCTTATAATTTATTTTGTATAGCACATTGCTGTCACCTGCTGATTCCTATAGGACGCATCTCCCAGAAGGAGAAGTGTCAGTCAGCGAGGTAAACACTGGAACAGGTTTGAGCAATTAGCATAATTTTGTTGTTTTGATGCTTTTCTGCTGAATTTTTAAATAAGCACACCTGTCAAAAGTTGCTACATAATGGAATATCCAGATGAATTTGAAATGTATATTCAATGTTTAGACACAATTCTACACTGTTTCTGACAAATTATTAAAAGTTAAACTAAAGATTTTTTGTTTCCCCCTTTTTTTAAAGAAAATTCAAACTATAAAGGGGTTTTTACACATGCACTCCTTAAATTGTAGTTGTTTTTCTACTTGCACATCACAGTAGGAGACTTTCCCTATCACTGGGGGTTCTCAGGAAGTTGAACGGGCATTACGTGAAAACAAAGCAACAGCATCCAACACTTGCCTTGAGTATGCTGTGTACCAATGCTATGTATAGTATACATCTAAAGTATGTAAAGATTCTACTAGTGAACAAAAGAGTATTAAATATCTTCACTGTGTTTGACAATCACACAAGGCATTTGCCAGTTGCCTTAGAGACAATATCACCCCCACTAAGCATGTGCTCAAAATCATTATGGAAGTATATTGACATGTACTTCTTCCAAACTTGCATCAGTGTACTGTAGATGTTTCAGAATCAAAATGAATTCTGTGATGGCATTTATAAAATACACATTACCTACGGTGCAGCTCACACAAATAAACTGCTTGTATATGCTTCAGATAAAAACAAAAAAGTATGAAGAAAAAGTATCTATTGCTAACACACACTAAAAGAAATATACTAGATTATTTGGATTTTGTTCAAACAACAAAAAAAGGTTGATTAGACCTGAGTCATGCATTGGCTATAAGCTGCATCTGTTACCAGATAGATCAATCTTAGCTTCATCTCCAGTCTTAAACAAATGTGCCTGGTACAAGATTTAACAGAATAATCAGCATAATTTTAGGAGAACAAGGCAGTAGCTACAGGCACGGTGATGTTTTTTGCCCTCCATCCAACCAGTTTTCAAATAAGTTTGATTTACTTACTGGTTCCACCATTAGTGAGCAATGATAGTTAAAGCCTGTAGAGCTCATGCTAGGTAGTTTACTTACCCGGGTTATGCATGTTGACCACATTGCATGTCTCATCCTTCTGATTGACCTGTAATGAATAAGAGAAACAGAATGTATCTATTTACCAATTAAAAAAATATTTAAAATTCTGTCCTTCCCAAACCTAGACTATAGGTAGTTGCTCAGATGCATTTGAAATATATCTCGTACAGTGGTTATGTGAACAGTTTAGCTCTATAAAGCTATGCGAAAACAAGGTAAAATACTGCAGGAACACAGCCAGCCTCAATCAACACATGACAGCACTGAATAATGCTATAAAGTCAAACTTTAAATGGGATCACAGGATTATAAGCTGCAATTTTATGCTGCATTTTTTAGAATTTACGTTGAACAGCACAAGTGATTACACTGCATAATTTTATTGTTGAAATAAAAATCAAATAGAACTGCAAGAAGACAACCAAGAGGCTTATTTCAGCTTTAGGTGAAGGATGTTCTCAGGCATCTATTACCCTGTTTATCTTAATGCCCATTTAAATTGTGTTAAACCAGATACTCTTAAGAGGAGAAAAGTCAAAATCATCACAGGGTTGTTGTGTTAGCAGGTATAATGCAATCATGATATGCTGTGTAGAGCATGGCTCGTATTAGCAACTTGCATTCCAAGCCTTGGTTACCATGTGGTTACTTGTCACTTTGGTTGAGTAGTTACAAGCGATGTAACCACCAACAGCCAATATACAATTTGATTTCTAGTTCCCAAAACTGTCATAGTGCACTGTTCCCTAAACATGCTAACTGCAAGGCTTCTCATATTTAGGTCCAGAGAAGAGTTTGGGAAAAGCTGTGACAGGCAGCCAACAGCCATTAACTTAAGCTACAGTAGCTTCTAGTGGTGGGAGGCTTCATTACAGTTTTGAAAGAGTGTTTGACTGAGATTTCAGGCCTGTTTTTTGTTAAAAAAAAATAAGATAGATAAGATGATTTTTTTTAGGGGAGCTGCACAGTGATGCAGTGGTTAGCGCTGTTATCCAAAGGCAAGGTTTCGTGCTCAAATCTTGGTCTTACTTGGCTGTAGGTGTGAGTGTGAGCATGCCTGGTTGTTTGTCTCTATATATCAGCAGGGCTGCCCAGAGACTTTGCCTGGCCCCAGAGAATTGGCCCTCCTTAGTTGTGATTAGGGCTGGCTATCAATCAAAAATTTTCAATACAAGTACCAATACTGATACCTTCACTTCGATACCGGTTACTGAACGATACTTTTTTCGATACCAATTTTGTTATATCAATTCTAACAAAATAAAATTACATTACACATTACTGTTCAAATCTTGAGTTTTATTTTTCAAGTAATTTCCAGTGCAAAAGAACATGCAAACAACGGACAGGTCAGTACATACTCATCACTGCTACATACTGAGGACCTTCTCACTTCACAGTTTTTCTTTAAAAAAATTAACATGTCTGCTTTCTCAGGAGACAGACAAGCCCTTTCCTGGCTGATGGTGTCCCCAGCAGTAGAAAATGTATGCTCTGAGGGTGTGGATGATGCTTGCACACAGAGATACCTGGTTGCCAAGTTTGATTGGCAGAGTGTCCCTCACGTTCCAACCACCAGGTCACTGGATTCACTGAGGTTAGGGTAGATAGCAGACCTCTGTACTGCTGTATCTCATCCTGAACCTTCTCTGTGGTGCTGAGAGTGTTCTCTTGTCTTTTTTCAAGTGCCATGTCCTCATCAGCAAATAGCTCCTCAAGGGCAGAGAGCTTTGGCTTCTTCTGGAAACAAGAAGAAGAAGAAAAAAAAGACAGTCAGGGTAGATGCCAACAAGTTATTTTGTTCTGAGAATGAAATAGGAGGGAAAACAGGATGTCTTTGTATATTTTTATTTTACCAGTGTTGCTACTGCAGCTGTACAGTCTTCATCAGACGAGTCGTCGTCATGGCCACCAGCTGTCCATTCAAGCTCCTGCTCCATCTGTTGGGCTCTCTGTATTCAATAGATTATGGGAGTCATATAAACTGATCTACAATGGAAGAGGAATAAAATATTATCAATAACAATAAACACCTAGCTCTTCCTCTAGTCTGGTCCAAACTTCATCTGCCACTTTCATCTTGAATCTTGGCTGTGCCCTCTTCCAAGAACTGCCTGATGCTCTCATCCTGCAAGACAAAAACATAGTATAGTAGTCATGTCTCTGAGTATAGTACCTAATGAAAACAACTGAGAAATCTACAGCAGTTTGCTGCATACTTGGTATCGTTGTGAGAGGTCACCCCAGATCTTGTCCTTGATGGTCTGTGTAAAGGAGGAGTCTTCATCAGTAACTGTGAAGTGGCGCTGGAGTTTCCCCAAGATGGGCAGAATCTGGCCCAAAGTTGGACTCCTTTCAGCAGGGATGCAGATGGTTGAAGTGCAGAGTATCTTCATAACTCTGACAAACTGTTCTGCTTTTCTATAATCATCATCAGAAAGTCTCTCCAGTCTGAAAAAATATATACATTGTTTTATTAGCTAGACCACAGCCCAGCACATTAGTTCACATTGATAAAGTAATAAGGTAATGTCCATTCTTATCTACAATACCTGTTCTTCTCCATTGATTTTTTTAACCGAGGGTCCATGGAGGCTGCCTGGATGGCAGGAAACTGCTCCAGAAATCGCTCCACCATCAGGAACAGGCTGTTCCACCTGTTCTTCACATCCAGAATGACAGCATGTTCTGGAAGACCTAGAGAGAGACAGGGTATGTGTGGTTGTCTATTTGTAGTAATAGTTCATTAATTGATTTAGCCATGGAATTTTGCACAACATTTAGTCTATCTTGACTTCTTACCAAGAAGACGCTGCTTCTCTTTAAGGACAGGTTTAGCCAGTCTGCATCACTTTAACCATACCACCACAGCTTAGATTCTTCCTGCCCACTTTGAGATGGCAGGTATAGTGTACAGCTTTTGAGCAGCAATGTTTAGAGTATTAGCAAAGCAGCCAACTTTTCTAATGCTCATCTTTTTCACTGCTACATCCATATTAGCTGCATTGTCTACAGTGATCACAACAACTTTTTCCTTTATATTGAATTCATCAAGAATATCCCATGTCTCCTCAGCTATTACATGCCCTGTCTGTGATGTGAAGACTGCCCTGGTATGCAGGATTTTCTCCTTCATGGTACCCTCTCTCACAAAGTGGACAGTGAACAGTCAAGTAATGGTCCTGTGCCACACTGGTCCACCCATCCACGGTCACAGCCACATCCCTGATGTCTTGCTATTCTTTCTTGACATTTCCCTTCTCTACTGCATACCATGCATTTATGAGTGTATGTGACAGCATGTCTCTGCTGGGGGCTGATATCTGGGGTTTAGGGCTCTTATCATCTCCCTAATTGACATTAGAACACAAAACATCAACAATAACATGGTTGTGTTATTATTGCTCAAAAACCTTTATCTAGGCTGAGAGATAAAGGCTTGACTGGTCGACAATATCCTGTACAGCTTACATACCTCCACCATGGAGCCTCCACTGTAGAAAAAGGCAGCAAACCTTTAACAATGAAGTTTGTGACTGCCCTGTGACACTCATCTTGTTTTTCTTAATAATAATAATATAATAATAATAATAATAACTTTATTTGTATAGCACTTTTAAAAACATGGGTTTACAAAGTGCTTTGACAAGTGCAGAAGCAAGTACAAAAACAAAGCAACAACCCAGACAAAAGACAAGAAACAGAACGTGACATGTAGATGGATAATAATTCATCTACATCGATAAAGAGCAACAATATAGAACCAAACCTAGATGACCTGTGATGCCATGCAAACTAAGACATCACAGACATCAGTCAGAGTGCAGACATGAACTGCACAGCTAAGACATCATGAACATCAGGATGCAGGCAAGACACAGACATCAGTACCATAAAATGATAGGAACCCACTTCTTAGTTGTTTTTCCTTTTTCTGCCAGTCTGAATGTATTCACACTGACTGGCCTTTTCCTCCTCATATTAGGGTCAGAGGCTACTGTTAGAAAAGTACAAGCTAAGCTTTATCCGTTACTGTCAGTCTTTAGTTAGCTTTTGATTTAGCTAGCTACATAGCCATAAAATAAAGCTACACACTAATATCTTAAGTTAGCTTTACATGGATCCCGGTTTAACTCACCGCGTGATGCAGACATTAAGTTGCAGTAACTTTAAGTTAACAAACATAAAGAAGTTGGCCGGATTTCGCTGAATGTAAACTTACCTGTTGAAACCCCAGACACGGATGAAGCGGAGTCCGGTGGTTGACATTTTGAATTGGGCCACTCTGGCTCTGTAACGTCCTTAGGCGGACTTGAATGCTGAGAGGAGTTTGATGGCTGCGGTCAGCTCGTCTTACTGTCAAACAGCAACTTTCCCCTCTTAAATTGATTCCGTGCACGGTCAGGTGCTTCATTAATTTCCACGTGTTGCCGGCCTTAGAAATGATAGTGTTTCGGCATATATTGCACCGTGCACTATTGGCATCGATTTTGCACAATGTTGACCTTAGTGGCATTTTTGTCTTACTGGTTCAACGACACGTAACTACAGCAAAGTCACTGTTTACTACACGTGAACCTTGTCTGTGGGCGTATCAGTATGTATTTTTCCTGCATGCCGTGATCACGTGTAACGATCTTGATCACACGATTAACATCTGGGTACCGGAACTTGGCACTGAAAGATGAGGCATTTTTTGATACTACTACCGAAGCATTTTGGTCGGTGCTATAAAAGAACCAAAGTTTGGTACCCAGCCCTAGTTGTGATTTACCCGATTTGATGTTTTTTGCCACTGATTTGTCACTTTAAACAAATTGTTGCCCATGTTACAAGTTTTAATTCATTATTGATGTTTTTTTTCCACTATTTTGCCAGTTTGAACTCATATTTGATGTCTTTTTTGCCACTGTTTTGCAAGTTTTAACACATTTTTGATGTTTTTCACCAGTGTTTTACCACGTTCACGTTTTTGCTCATTTAAGTATCTTCTCACTAATTTTTGCCACTTCGTTTTGGCAGTTTTACCAATTTTGCTGGGTTTTTTTTTTTTTTGTTTTTGTTTTTGTTTTTGTTTTGTTTTGTTTTTTTTTACATTTTTTCCACTTTTTGCTTATTTTATGCCTCTTTTTACAAATTCTACAATAAAGTTGTCTCAGTTTTTTCATTCTTTTTTTGCTGGGCATCCTGACATTTGTGAACATCATTGCCTATCTTTGAAGTCCAACATTACTTTGCAAATGGCACTGTTCTTTAGACTCAAGCTGTGCAGCTGCATACTCTTCTTGGAAGAGTCATTCAGATTCATTATCCAGCTGTTCAAATGCCTTCGGTGTCCTTGCCCTGCTTTTAGGTTACATGATGACCTAACGTGGCATGTCAGTAAGAGCTATCGATTTTCTGAAAGTCCAGGCAAAGGAGAAAGTACTAAATTGTTCCATGATGAAAGCTGTGGATCTTGTTATCTGGGATAAGCACCTACTGAGCCATTTTAGGTTTATTTCAAGGATTCATGTTGATGACTCATAACACTATAGCAACAGCAGCCCCCCTTTTTTTCTGCTGCAGAGCATAGCCTCTTCCCTGCAGCTCTTAACATGGTATTAGTAGGACGTAAAGATAAAAGAACATACAAAACTAAAGTGAATTAGAATAACTGAATAGGCTATGTATTTTTAACTGCGTCAAAACGAACTTGTATAAAGTTAAAAGAAACAGATGTTTTTTTTCAGTACTGTTTCTTTCCTTGTTATATCGCAGACAAAGCCTAAAGGGAATGCACACAGGCCCAAAGGTCCCTTGAGAGTATCCACTGCCTTGCTTTTTTAGAAAATAAATAAAATAAACTCCCTTTTTCTGCACACTGAGGGCTGACAAATGTGTGTTGGATGCAAGGAACTGAAACAACACACCAGCAGGTTATGCACTTTTGCTGGATGTCTTGTTCCTGATACAAATTCTGTGTTTTAAATCATTAATGAGAAATATCTAAAAGGCTTTTACATCTCTTGTTGCTCCATTATATCAAAGAGTTCCAACTTTAGCAGAATTCGTTGATGTTAAAGGAGTTCACAATGAATGAAAAAAAAACACCATGGGGGGCTGGTGGAGACGCTATTTCAGCTAAAATCTCTGGTGAGCAGGTGGCCTGTGTATGGCTGAGCTTCTTTTAAGGCACAAAGGCATAGCATTGTGGTCTGTTATCCATCAGAAGTGGCTGACAGAGCCTGAGGGGGACAGGGTTTTCAAAGTTGACAAGCCAGGGAGGGCTTTCTCATCGATGCCTCGGCTTAACTTCAGGGGGATAAATGGAGGTTTCTTAGAGACTGTGTCTTTGTGGCCATGTCTGTGTCTGTGCAGTAGTTTATACACACCAAACTAAAGATGATATTGATAGACTGACCCATCCACTGGACAATCTCCTCCTGTTTATCCACTTTTCCATGAAACATTTTTTCCTTCTATTCCACTTCTCAGGATCTTTCAGAGCTTTAAACAGACTCGGCCCTCCAGTGCACTTGATGGTATAGGGCACAGGCTCGCCTCAGGGCAAGGCTTTGGAGGAGAAAATGGCTGTATTATGTTCTTGGATTGTCTATAAAAGGAAGCAGGAACAAAGAAACAAATAGGTTTCATCTTGTTCTTGAGAGAGGGATGTCTAAGTATGTATAGACAACAAAAAGGAAGAGACCAGAAGGATATTTGGAATGAGAAATTGGGGCATGACGTCAGAGCCTCAAATGCAGGGGATGAAAATCTTGTTTTACTGTAACTGTTTTTACATATGCACTTCTACAAAGCTTGATATATACTTCTGCATGACATCTACGCACATCTCATTTGCTCGTCTTTAAAAACGAAAGGAGGAGTCATATGCAGACCATTTCTCTGTTTGGCTCACTGGGTAGCACCAAATGACTGCCAGTCTCTGAGTAATATCTGCAGCAGGATCACATTATGCAGGAATTTGTCAGTGTGCACACGCAAGAACAGCATCATGTGCAAGGAGATAATACAGAACATGAATGCCATCAGTTCCCCCCACTGATTTCCTTGAGAAACACAACTGTGTTGACACATTAGCTCACACTAATTTCAATTGAAAAATTACCAAAGCCACTCAGGAGAAAATATGGGCAAATTCGGGGTTAAAAATCATGTGCTGCATTCACACATGCATCTAAATCCCCAAATTTGTATGTTTTTTTTTTTTTTTTTTTTTTTAATGAAAGATTTTTCTATTGAACCTATGTCTTAAAAATTCCAGGTGCCATCTTGAAGTATCAGACAGATGGAGACATACACTTCAGTGATAGCACACGAGAAAATGTCATTTGCTTCACTTGTCACAGCTACATGGATTCACGTGGTTGGTCTTCTCATTGCATAGTGTCAAAGGTTCAGGGCAAACACTGACATGTCAGGCTGCAAGAGTGCCAATGTTCCACCTCAGTGCCGTTCCTACTGTCCCTCAGCAGTCCTTGAGGGCTCAGACTATGTTATCCACCATCTCCAAACTCCCTGCTGCACTTCATCTTTTGTATTACCACTGAGCAAGTGTACCTTTATTGAGCAGGAGCTGTGTGCATGTCACAGTCTGCAGGATTCAGGTCAGCGCTCAGGTCAGAGACTTGTGTTTATAATGCCAAGAAAAATAGATGTCAGTGTCAATGTACTTCATTTGTATACTGTACAGTGTAGGACATGATAAGAGAGGAGTTGACACAATGTTGGCAGCAGGGTTAGACGTCTGCTATACTGGCTGGTGGATTCAAAAATCTATCAGCCACTCATAATTTTAATAGCCACTTTATTTTATCAAACAGCATAATGAGATGAGATATAAAAATGGTATTATTCAGTAATAGTTTTTAGAATTATAGAATTGTATTCAAGATCTTGTTTCTCACTTAAGATCAGTAAAATAAGTTGCAGTTGTGCACAAAAGATCCAAACTGTTGCTCATTTTAAACTGTGTTTTTAACCTTTTTGTCCTATACGCCCATCCGAGCAAACCTTTGCTAAATGACACACAGGGACACTGTAAATGTATACAGCATTTTCCCGCATTCTGTATTGCAGATTTTAGAGAGTTGACTATTGTACGCTATTCCTGCAATCTCACTCTTTGTATTCAGGCCATGTTTAACTATATTGGACTTAAATGAGTGAAACATTGGTTTAATCCTGAGAGGTCCACTGCCTATTTTGCAACTTTGTTAATTTTCTTTTGACAAAATAAACCTCTCAGAAAATGTATACCATGCTCATGTTTGGAATAATCTTTTTAGGCACTACCTCAGCTTTATAAAATAAAAACTAGAATTTTTTAATTTAATGTACTATAGTAGGTACAGGGCCTCCATAAACACAACACCCTACAAATACAGATTTTTAAAAAATTATTTAAAACAATATATTGTCATTTTAAAAAAGAAATTACAATATGCTAAAATTATGAAAAAATACCAGTGCCAGTCCTGTACAGCATGGTCTACTGTCCCCTATGTGTAACATTAATTTTTATATCAAATCACAATGATCATATTTCCTGTTTTACTTGGCCTATTGACATCAAACAAAAACTGAAAGAAAGCGTAAAGATCATACTTTCCAGGTTGAGTGATTGCAATACAAATTGTGGCTTTATTTTCATGCTGTCTTGTGACAAAAGTAGCGCACGATGGAATCACGCTGGGATGATCCTGGGACCCTTAGGGCTACGCTTTTAGCAAGGAGACCAGTTGCAGCACCACTCATAAGATACCAGGTCAAACCATTCCAGGACACAGCTGACTGTAAACATTTGACCACAGCTCTGACACAGAGAGGAGGATGGATCCTTTGGTCAGTTAGTGATTAGGTCTGCTGTTTAACTGTTATAAAATCCTTCTGTTATGTAACATTTATTTGCCTGCTCCAGTAGCTGGTAGGCTGACCAAATTCTCCAGACACTGCTGAAAAATACCCACATTTGGCTAATGGCTAATGGTTTTTGTGCCCTCCTATCAAGCTGTCTAGCTCTAATTCAAAACTTTGCTAAGTTTAATGCTGTTAATGCTTTTACGGTGTTCTGCCTTCAATACACCTTGAGAAATTCATATTAAAATCACAACTGCAGAATCTCACTACACGTGTGTTAATTGTGTTATTATGACTTTGTTGAAGTGTGAGAGAGCACACACACATTCACATGCAATCACACGGTGTTGTGCTTTCCTGCTGGCTCTGTTGAACCTGTTCTTCCATGTGTAACCCCCCTAACACCCCTGAAGACAGCACAGTGGGGGAAATATATTACACCTTCAAATGATAAACAAATTAAGGGCCTATTTAGGCGGGGTGACTATCAATAGCTTGTATTGACGTCATGTATGTCATCTGCGTGTATCTGCATGGGATCAGATGTAGAAGAAAAAAGACAAAGACAGGCAACTTAACATCCCTCTCTGAAATGTACATAGTATATGAGAGAAGTGGGACATCTTTTATCATTGCTGTTACAATTTTCTGCATTTGATGCTGTTTGTGTTATTCTGCTGTGTTAATTTTGATTGTTACTTTGCATACCAATACAACCATACTCAGGCAAATCAGCTGTTATGCCAAATCACCAACGTGACACATTTCTAAAGGTAAATGCATTTTATGTACTTCTAAATAATATTGACCAGGCTCATTAAGCAAGAAGCTGTAGGAGGCAGAGCAAAATCACTGTGCATATTAATAGAGCAGAGGTGTGCACATGTGTTTGGATGACACAGTTTAAATATGTAAATAAAGCAAAACAAAGTCATTTGTGGACAGAAACAGGAACAGAAAAAGCTGCAGATACCATTAAAACAAAATCCATCTTTCTAATGCTGATTGGCACAGGGAAAGTGCATGTGGAAGCTGAAATGCGGAAGGTTATTATCCCTGGCATTTTACTTTGCAAATTACAAACATGGTCAATTCACACTGGATAAAAACACAGGCATCCTTCACTGCTGTTACATATTTCCAGAGGTCCACAGGTTACAGTAATCCCTTGCAAATCACACGTTTGATAATAGCAATTATGTGTTTAGTTTTGGTTAAATGGGACAAGGCTAAAATGTCAGCCACCTCAGAACTGTGCATGAAACTAAAACCAAAATCTAGTACCATCAACTCTCTTCAGGTTGAAATCACTTTCCCAGTCGTCTTCTTCATCCACTTCAGCAGCTTTAGAATGCACTCCCAAACATGTATCAAGTCCTGAGGTAAAAAAAAAAAAAAAAATGTATGGAAATCTGTGTTACATCTTAAATGCTAATTTCCTGACTTAAATGGGATTATATCATGATGTGTTTTAAGTTGGCTCAGTAGAATGACTGGTGAAGGGTAAATGAAATGGCATCATGAATTGTTTAAATGTAACATGAAGAAAAAACAACATTCAGGTTTTGTTGTGAAATTTGAATAAATCTTGTTTGGATAAAACTGTCTTTGTCTTACCAGGAATACATAATAGATGGATGAGTTCTAATGTGGAGGTTTTGTTGTCTTCTCTCTGCTGTAGATAATAAAAAGTATCAGTAGTAGTGGTATCAATGAAGACTTGGATCATATATTGATAAGGGTATCAAAATCAAAAGAGATATGTTCAGGTACTGATGGTGTATTAACATGACTAGTTTACATTTCTGTTATATTATAAGTTGGCTGATTAGTTTGAACAGAGAAATTTTTTTGTCAAAAAAGCAATGACACAATGAAACTCTTTGATTCTTGACTAATACTAGATTAAAACAACAAGACTAAATCTAATATACAGTAACTGTTAAATGAATCCTAAAATCCATCACTGAAACAGGCTGAACAAGATGAACAAAAGAGTGACACTGGATTTGTCACTCTTGTGATGGGATTTTCTTCAGTTCCAATTCTATTGCACCTCTGCGTCTGTGGCTCCTGACACAGAGTTGCATCTCTGCAAACATCCATGGCACTGCCTTCACCTGTGGCAGCAATCTCATACTAACAGGATCAAACACTGACTCCAGTGCATTCAGCAGATCAAGGTCAAACACATTTCTCCTGTATGAAAGAGGCCGCTGCTTGAGCTGCAAATGGACTGACCCTATTGACCTCAGTTGTGAAGGGACGTAGAGAGTGTAGCTATCTGCAAACGACTAGCCCCAATTGAAGTCAAGGAGCAAGGCTATAATTACCGCTTCCCTCTCTTCTTCTCTTTCTCCTCCCTTTCTCTGTCTTTACTTTGCCTATCCCTAATTGTGCAGCTCTTTTAATATCATACAATATTCATACCGAGACTGAAGTTGCAAATATCTTGTATTAGTTTACTTTTGGATTATTTTTCACATTGGGATTAATCAGTGATATTTATGTAACAAAAATCAATACATTTTGCACAATACAACCTCATGAAACAATTAGAAACAGATAATTGTAACCGAAGGTGTTTACCATGTCGTTTGACAATAAAATTGATGCAAACATTTTCATTTGTTACACATGAAGTAAAGTTAAAAAAAAAAAAACATGCACAAATCACTGCTTGAGTGATGTGGGGAAAAATGAAAGCTGTTGTATCTTGTTCCCTTGCATTACTTAGAGTGGATACAAATACATTTCATGATTTTCTCTGGTAGAAGCTAATTGCTAATTTAGTTAAATCAAGCTGAGGGGTGCACAGTCATTTCTGGTGCATCTTAGTTCCTCTACAGATAGAAAGAGAGAGGTCTGTCTGCCGCTCCCACACAGCCTCTCTTGTAGACCATAACTGTGAGATACAGCATCCATCAGAACGGAAATACACCTTAAAACTTTCGAGATAAAATTGAATTAAACTTTCAGTCAGGTTAGGTTAAGGGTTAAGGTAAGGATTCTGATGCCAAAAGTTAAAGGTTAAAAAGCTGACCTGCAAAACCTGATTACAAAACCATATACCAAAGCCACATGCTCTCAGGAAAAAAGCTTGTCCTCCATGAAAACATTCTAACATAGCTGCATCAGCTACATAAGCTATGTAGATGCTGTAGCTACGTAGCTAAGTAGCTAAAGCTAAAGCTCAGAAATAGATACCTAAACTAATGGAGCTACAAAGCTAATGTTAGCTATGTAAGCTTTGTAGCTTATGTAGCTATACTATCTTTAGCTACTTTGAGCAGAGGTAGGTTTTCTACACCCAGAAAAGCCAGTGAAACACTGACTGGCTTTTACAACAGAGTATCGAGGGAATTTGTTGTGATCTTTGACAATTTTGAACTTAGCAAGCATTTTATGTCTTGGAGTTTTAAAGATTTTCACTCCATTCTGTGAGAGTGTTTTTGGCCCTGGCTTTCAAGGAATCTGCTGCTTGATGAATTCAACAGGAGAGGTTTGGATTTTACAGAAAATGTCTTGTTTAAAGCATCATTGTGAAGGAATTTGGTGTGGTGTGCTTTAGAGCTCACTGAAGGTCTCTTAGTGCAACGGCACTGTAGTAAAACACTCATTGTGCTGCTATGTTCCCTTTAAACATGCTTTTGTTGACAGAAAAAGGAAAGCAAAGTATGCTATGACATTGTGTGGCACCAAAGAGCCCTGTCAGCCGAAATAGTGCAGTAATACTATTGGATTTTTTTTTTTCATATATGACTTGCTGTTTGCACACTGTTTGCTTGTTGAGTATGTGTATGTGTGTTAAGCCATGTTGTCCAAAGATACAACTTTTAAATGTTTCATGTTCATCAAGTCACAAGCAGCAACAGAGACTAGTTTTTCAAGTTTTAATGAAAACATTAAAAAAAAAAAAAAAACAGCTATTACAGTAACGATTGAATCAGCAGGATCTCACTTCATGGCTCAAATCAGGCCAATGCGCAAAACAAAACAAGTCATCTAAGAGTTAACAGTAGCCTACTGACTTGAGACAAAGAAAAAGTACACTCTCTAACTTTAAGAATCAGGAGAAAAGAAGGTTAGATAAACTGCCAGTTCAACCTTACATCTCCTAACTTAATACAAGTTCTGAAACAAAGGGAATGGTGTCATGGCTGGTTGGAAAAGAAAGAGATAGGATTTCCCCTGTACTTCATAGATAACATAAACTGAGGGGAAGACCTGTCAGCTGATCAACTAGTGAAAAAACAAGCTTTGTCCCATCTAATATTTGATTGGTCCCTGGGTAACAAGTTATGCCTTATCTTGTGAGTGATTGATTGCCTGCATTTGGACTCACTTGGCATGTAAGTTAACTGTAACTAACGCCAGCGAGCTAAACATGGCTAGTACTAGCAAGCTAAGTGCTGCTAACTCTAGCAAGCTAATAGTAATTGACTGACTTTGTTACATTCTGGTTTACTAATTTGACATAAATGCCACTGTTTCTCCCTCCATGGATGTCAGCTTTAAAGCCCGTTTCAGACTAGGAGCGTGACGCATGCGTCTCAACCGCGACACGTGTGGATTTTCAGTTTGATTGCATGTTAACAAGTCAGGGCTTTCAGACTGCCAGCATGAGCGCCGCAGCTCGCGCGGCTGATACACGCGGCTCAGGCGCGGAGAGTTCTGAAATTCGAAGTCTCGCCTATTTTTTCCGCGCACTGTGTGCGGCTGGTGACCATATTAGACGGGAAAATAATAAATAGAGAGCCATATTTACATTGTTGTTGCAAATATGCACATAGAATATGTTTACAATGTGTTTCTTGATATCCCTGAGTAAGGCCATGAGCTTAAATGCGCCTGTTTTATAAAGTTGTTCTCTAAAGAGCAACTATTAGTGAAACTTTCTATCTCCACACTGTTAGAATATATCACAGGAAAGATAAACACCGTATGAATGCCTTTCTGGTTAGTGCTTTTCAAAGTAAAAGCCTGGTTTAGTATTTCTGTAGAGAAACTCTGTTCACTTGTACAGAATGCTTTTATTTTGAATAGTTCCTGACAAACTTCCTCAATACGCTAAATCAATAAGCACATGGGGAGGTTTATTCAGGTAAAACTCGTGAAGAAGGACAGGGCTTTGAGAGCAGGAAAATGCGGCTGACACGCAGCAAACTCGCGCCCTGTGTAAAAGCTGCACCGGCAGGAACCAGAGCTGACACGCATGACACACGCAAGCAGCAAAACACGCTCCCAGTCTGAAACGGGCGTAAGGTCTTCATTTGGAGAAACTGAGAGTTTATAACTGTAGACTAGAAAGGCTAAGAGGCTAGCTAGCTGTCATTTTTGGTTACAATGTGAATGAATGCAACTCTTCACACTCAGTCCTGTAAACCTTTCTGGAATCTGGTAGATGGGACAGAACAACAGATGGTAATATTTCCCCATCTTTTAAATTTCCATTAATTTGTTGGTGTTCAGCCAAGGAGAAACTAGCAGTGGTACAGTATCCACATGCTGCACTCCTGGAGTGCAACCGTGAACAACTGGAGACTTGAGATCACAATATCATAGGAGAACTAAAAGTTCACATGGGAAGAGTATATTAACAGAAGATTCTTTGCCTTTCTGAGTTTGATCTGTCTTTCATTTTGATATCAATCCATTATTTTTTGCTTCTGCCATAGTAAAGTACATTAGGAAGTTAAAAAGTTTATGTGTGCTCCAAAGTATGTGTGGCTTCATGTCAAATCCTTCGGCTCAAAAGTTAACTGGTCATTGATAATGGTGTTGTGGTAGCTCTATGACTCACTGACTGACCTGTGACCTGTAGCCTGTGCTGCCTGATGGGATGTTATGCTGAACAGTGATAATTTACAATCAGAAGTCTGTTTTCTTTCTTTTTTTTTTTTTTTAAGTTCACTGGACACTTTGTTTTGTGTGTTTGTTTGTTTTTTTTTTGGCTGTTTGGATTGATCTGCTCTTTGTGGATTGATGTGAAAATAGACATTGCAAGTATCTTAAGTGGAGCAGAGTGGTTCTTCTAGCATGTGCTGGAGACAGATTGGAGTATGTGCAGTGGAATTACAAAGATTGACTAGAGAGTAAGCAATTTGCTCTACAGTGCACTCTGGACCAGTTTGCTGAGATCCGTGGTACAGGAGGAGTGTGAAGAAGTTGAAGGTTAGAGTTTCCCCTCAAACGTGTAGTAAAAAAATAATACCTGAGGTCCCAAAGAAAAGACATACACTTTCTTTCTTCCATAAGGTCTCCCTTTTCACCTGCTTATTTTAGGTCTCTCCTCTTCCTCTATTGCCATGCCTTTGCACAATACCCCCTTCAGCATTTTTGACATTTTTATTGTGCAGCTCTGATGGCACTGAAATAATCAGGGGCAAACTCTACTAGAAATGGTTGGCGTTGGGGGGACTTTGATCATGACTTTTTTTAAAAACATGCACACACATATGGTTGTACACACATTCTTTGGTGCACATGGCACAAGTGAAGGACCAGCTTGGTGGAAATAGTTTCTGGGTTAGAGATTTTCAGTGTTATGGCTGCTGCCAGCAGCTCAGATGAAAGGGGTGCAGAGGACTAAGATGTATGCCAGGAAGCCCACAGTAAGATTTTTTTTTTTTCCTTTTCTACTTTACTGCTTGGTTAACCAGCAGTGCCACTAAAATGCAACTCTGCTAGTCTGCTTGCTCCACTGATGCATGTCAGCTTTCTGCTTTCACAGCAATACATTACACACGCATATATGGATATAAATGCAGCCATAACATTGTCACATAATTGAGTTTATTCATGACCATGCAAAGCAACCTTATGCTGAGGACGAGTGACCTTTATGTTGTGTGTGAGTGTATAATCCTTTTGCTGAGGAAATTCCTGAAGTTATTGTATATAGGGATGCTTTTGTTCAACTTGCCTATTTAAATACAATTTTCAAGGTCTGACAATTAATCTCTTTGCAAATCCAAGGCCTTTGTGAGGCTGTGCATTGGACAGATTAATTGCGTACCTGATAAGCAGATCTGGATAATCCTGAAAGTCAACTCAATTAATATGGTCCTTGTTTGCCTTTTATGTAACCTGCTTGTTGTTGTTTATGTAAGCGTAGCAGCTGTGTATCTGCTAAGTCATGAGTGAACCCAGTCCCTCTGCAGATGGTGCATTCTGTTAATTTCAGGTGCTGGATGTTCCAGCTGCTTTAAGCAGTCACTGCAGAAAAAACTCCCATGGATTGTATGCAGTGTTGGCACCACATGGCCTGCCTTAGTTTTGCAGAACAAGGCTGTTTGATTGGGCTAAATGATGAATTGTTCTATTATTACAATTGCAATACTTGCAACTGTGAGCAACGGTGACATCCCATGACATGAACCGTCGTTGAAACATCTCCAAAACAGAACAAAAGAAGAAAAAATGTCTTGACTCTGCTAGACTTTGCCTTTCAAGGTGGCCTTGTTCAATACAATTAACCTATAAAAGGTTTTCAACCTTCTGCATAATAAAATGTTACAACCTAGTATTCAGTCATCGAAAACAGAATAAAAGCAGGATGATACTGAACCCATTTTTTATGTGCACAGTTGTGGTTTTCCCCCTTTTTGCTTGTCATCTCCACTGTCTTTTGCCACATTCATGAAAAATTTAATCCATCCTTAGATTAAATGATGCCATTTAAGTAGTTAAAAAATGCTTTTGGGATCTTTTAGTGTTTTGATACAAACAACAGACTGAAAAAGAAACTCTGACCCCTTAAAGCCTGGCTTCACATTAGGAACCCAGACCCGTCTCTGAGAACACTTGGCCACAAAATCCTTCAGTTTGACCAGTGTTAACATTAATGTACCTTGTGGTCTTCAGCATGTTTCTTGTGAACTCAGGTGCACAGGTGATATGGACACATCTGAAACTGAGTACTTGTCCTTGGCTTGTCAAAGGAACTGTTGCGAAGGCACTACATATTCTGCCTCTTCCTTTTAGCCGCATATTAGACATGGACGTAGGGAGAGGGCTGTTGTTGTGATGGTTAGAGGAATAAGACATCCACAGCAGCCTGCAGGATGGACTCCCTGTTATGCATGAAGTATAACCATGTTGACCCATTTGGTTGCCATGGTTGTTGCTTCTTTTTTCTTCTTCTCTGTAGTTTTGAAAACCAACTACACACATATAGACACCTACTGTACCGGACACAAGACAAGCATGTCTGGGTATGGTACAAAAGTATTACGTCAAATGTAAAAATGCACCAATATCCTGAACGTCATTTTGTTTTTAAAATACTGAACAATGTTATCACTTATTGTACTTTTTTTTCATCCATTATGCTATATAGCCTAGCTTCCTGGCCTATACAATCAGCGAGTCCTTCTTAAAGGGGCAGTGCTCAATGAAATCACTGGAGGAGTCTCAAGAATACTGAAATATCCCTTTAATTGAGCTAATGAGTATGAGCATTTTTGACATAAATCATGCCATTGTCAGTAGCTCAGTGATGTTGAATGGAGTTTCTCCTTGAACTGATGCTGTATCTGCTTCTTTTGTGGTGTGTGAAAAAGTATAGTGGGATGCTTATTGAAAGACAGACAATAGGAGTGACAGGAAAGTCAGGTGTGAGAGAAAGGTGGTGACATCAAAGACGGGCATGATGAGGAAAACCTCAGCCACAAAGGTAAAGACTTGGTCCATAAAGGCTGCTTCCATTTTTTTGTTTTTGGATGGTTTTATATGTTTTTCAGCAGTTTGTCTTTGTGTTTAGACACCAGCATTAGCAGAGCGCCGGCCTTGTTATAAAAACTTTCACTGAAAGATAGTCATCATTTTTGTTCTTATTGATACACAAATATGGTTTACGGTTCTCCATAAACACCTCTAAAATGCCTTGTGTGCATGCCGATTAACCTTATGACTCCTATCCAAATAGCTTTCCAATAACCAGCCTTCAGGGAGAGCCATTCAAATGACAAATGTCCAGCATTAGGTAATTGATGTATGGGTGACAGCATTAGCCCGCCAGGCTCTGTCTTCTCTGCCTTGTCTCCCCAGTGCCCTTCTAGGGTCGTTTAGTGTTTATTCTCCAAGCCTAGTCCTTTATGGCTCTGCTCTGCTTAATGGGCTGAAATGGAGCCTCAGCTTATGTCTTAACCTTCTCCATAAGATGATGCATGATAGGATTCTGCTCAGTATGGTGAACTTTACTGTGGAAATTATATCATGAACCAGGTTTAGAAAAAAAAACGAACAAACAAAAAAAACTTCTGGCCCACCACTGTTGACAAGCTTGGCCGTTATGACGGATAAGGCTTTGGGATTTTATTTAATAATTAATTGCAATTAATTGCAAATCAGAAATGAGAGAGACTTTTGCTGGTATACTGCTTTACGCTATTTGGAGTCAGTTATGAATCACTTCTGTATTATAGTTGTACTTCATTCTCCACTTAAAGCAGCACTACGTAACTTTCACTTTTTGTGTAGTTTTGTGGTGCCGGTGGACAAAAGCGATAGTGCTTTACCAGAAGGAACACTCAATTACCCATGAGCACCAGCACGTACTGCCGTAAAGATCCTGATCTCCCGGTCACGTGCATTTGTTTTGGAAGTGAATGAAAGAATGGCGGGACTTACTTTCAAAACTACTCTTCTGTCTTTAGCGGCTGTTTGCAGGATGGATAGTGAAGAGGTAATGTATTTATTTATTTATTTATTTATTTTTTGGCTAAATGACAATGTTGAAAATCACTAAGTTCAACTTGATTTTATTACTGTGAAGTCGCCCCCGCACCCCGTCCTTTTTCAGCGAGATAGTGAGTAAACTGATGACGAGATGGCCCTTAGTGATACGAAAAGACACATTACAAACTCAAGAGTACTGTATATAGATGGTAAGCAATCAACATATACTCACATGTCCAACAATAACAGGGTGGTTTGTGTTGGTATGTATTCCAGCTATCTCTGAACCGTGAAGTTGCAGCTTGCGATACACATTTAATGGAGATGTTTTTTTTTGATCACATAAGGTCCTGTGCCGTGTGTAACGTAACAGCTGCACACACTTGCAGTAATGACTTTGTGTGTTTCAGCTGGTAAATAAGCAGCAGACCTTTTTTTTGGATTTAAAAGCAGGTATCCAAAGTGCAGGTTACACACCAGCTTTTACAGTGGTGGTTTTCAGTAGCCAAGACATAAGACGCATGCTAGTTTGTATACCCTGCATCAAACAGCAGAAAGACATAGGTAGAGAAAGTTACCACAGTGCAGCCTTCAACAGCTATAGTCAAATATGACTCACTTATGTCTAAAAACAGCTAATACTGATCTTACACTCAGGATGCGGTTATAAAGTGGATTCTGAATGAGGTATTTTATTGCACTTGTTATGAAGATGGGGCATTTATCTGTGATGTTTTATTTCATGAGGAGATAATAGTGCCATTTACAGCCTCTTCCCCAGTTGGCCAAAACAATCCATTAAAAAAAAAAAGACTGTTCCGCCCTTGAATACAGCCAAATCATTACAGAATTCTGCTTCGGTGGCCCCCCTCCTTTGCTGCAATTCTAAAAACATTCAGTCCCAAGTGCCTAAGTTATTTAATGCTGATCCATTTGACAGAAAAGAATACACAGATGGGGAAGAAGGGGTGGTGGGACATGTATTTTTCAAACACTACATATTCCAGTCAAAACATATTAAAATCAACCACCACCAAATCCACTGTGCTCCTCTGACTTCTGGAGAAAGTGTTGTCATGTGCCCAGCAGTCACTGTGATGTATTTATCCCAGGCTCTTTATTCATGACTAATGCTTTTCCATTAGCACGGGGGAGCTGGGGGAGGATTTTTAAATCAGCAGTGCTGCCTGCATGGCCAACACCTGAATAAATTTCCACTGCCCTTCTCATCTCTAGCCTGCCTTCCAGTTACCCTACATCTCTTACTTAATATCTACTCGTCGTGTCTCATCCATCATTTCCATCTCACACTCGCCTTCTGCTATCACTCTATCAACCCAGATGCAGACATCACTTTCAGGTCTCTACATCAACCCCCCTCCCTCCATCCGTCTCGTCTAAACAGTGCCTTTTCAGTGCCTTAATAATCCCCTAAGTTCTTTTTGAAATTGCTGACTTGTCCGTCGGTGTCCCCTGAAAGACTCTGCATCACTAAAAGAAATGTGGTAAACTCCGCCGCCGGGGAAAATTAACGCCACATTGCATCACTCTCACCCTTCATCTCTTTCCATGTGTTGGGCCCAGACTATTGTCTTTATTGAAAGATTGAAGCTGAGCACTGATATTCCCTATTCTGATTTGTCTGCCAGTGGGGCTGGCCCACTGTAGTCAAACGCAATACTGAGCTGTCACATTTGATCAGCATTATCAAGATGGTTCATAGCTTTTTTCTTATCTCACACTTGCTCCTTCTTCAAATGTCTTTTTATGGAAAGTAATTTCCATTAGATTGTCAGGAATGTAAGACAGGGAGTGGGACTTCACAGGCGCACCTAAAACAGACAAAAAGGAACTTCCAGTTTTAAAAAACCAAGGTGAAAGAATGCTAAATAAAAACTAATCATAGCCATCTAGATAGTGCAGCAATTCATTTCTTGTGATTTGCCCTCAATGAACATACTCTTTGTGCTGTTGGCCTTTCTTTTTTTAATGTACCCTGACTACTTAAAAGCACTGAATATGTTTAATGACAGTTCTAGTTAATCAAGTATTTATGACGCCTTCTTGTTTAAGGATATAGCCTTAGAAAAGCATCTTATTTTGAAGTCTTTAAAGTCACATTATGAAAGATTTCAATGTGGTAGTTTTCAGTGCCCTCCAAAGATCTTAAATGCAAAATCCCTATTTTAAAACATGCACACCGCCGTCGTGCCTTCCTTTCGTAGACAATGTAAATTAGTTGACAGTAATAATGATAATCATAATAGCCTGAGTTTATATAGCACCTTTCATGGGACCTGAGAAGGCTTTACAGGAAGACAGAAGACGAAACATTTCACAAAGGAAAACAGTAGTCCATAGAGAGCAGTGAGGCCATTTTGCATTTCTTGTTTTCATTTTTTATTATTTTGACTGTGCTAATGCTAACAAATTCTGTAGGGTCTGTTTCTTCAGTAGAATTTTGACATTTTCATAGCAGAACCTGTATGTATTCTTATTTTTTTCTTATTTAAATTTATTCAACCAAGAAAAACCTCATTGAATTTAAGAATCTCATTTACAAGACTGTCCTGGCCAAGACAGGCAGCAGCACAGTTGACAAAGACGTAGACATAAGAAACAAAGCAATTACAATCACAGAGAAACCAAATCCAGAGTCACAGAGCAGAAAGTCATCAGTTTAAACATCTACGACCTGACACATCACCCTCCAAAGCCTCCAATCTACCTTTAAAAAGATATAAATGGAACACAGGTAACAGATCAATAAAAAGCTCTGTACACTTTTAATATACACTCGTGCTGTTCGTGACCAAAAATGCCCAATTAAAACCCATTAAAATCACATTTTTAGATCTTCCAGCCATTGCTGACATAAACATGCATCATATGATAGTAGGCTTTCATTCCGAAGTCTTTGCTTCAAATTTACAGTTTTTCATGTTCATCACCGTATGTCAGCCATTTCCCTATATTTGACATGAGGAGAAATTGCATACTTTTTCTTAGTTTCCTAAAGGGGCACTGTTGAAACAATTTTCTTTTTCAAATCTTAAAATGATAAGAAATGTAACATGACCACTGGTTCCTAGCCTCTTTTCTTTAGGCACCCCTAATCCTATCTAAGAAATGGTTGTCATGTGTACAAAGGCTCTTACAAGTTCAGTCATGTAGCACCATAAATAGCCTTATTTTGAAATTGAGCTGAAGCTGGAACTTCCTGTTGGGACGTGGGTTCAAGAGGGCTTTTTGAAGGTCTGGTAATGATGCATATGTAGACCAAAAAACAACAGCCTAGGTTGAAATGTCTGCAGGTACTGATTGCTTGAATTGGAAAAAAAAAAAATCATGATTTAAACATTATGGTCCTGTCCTATGGCAAAAACTCAAGTTTTTTTTATGATTTTAGATCTCCAACTTGTGTAGAATCTGCAGGAATATACTAGCGTCAGTCTGATAAAATCCTTGGGCTAGTTTGTTGAAAGAGACCTGTAAAACATCATAAAACAGTAAAAAATTTTAGCTTTACCCTTTCTCACTTCCTGAACATATTTTTAAAAATACCTTACATAGTTTTTTTTTGTTTGGACATGATACATATGTGTACCAATTTCCATGCATGTAGGTGAAACCAGTGGGGAAAGCTATCCAAAAAGGCTTCTAGGGGGCGTTGTGAAGCTAGTTTTTGTCACACAAGCACAAAAAGACCAAAATTCTTTTTTTTTTTTTTTAAACAAGACTGTGAGTGTTTTTTTTTTCAGCATATTAAGGCCATCAAATTAGCAATTCATTTGACAGATGCAAAATAATAATAATCCCTACAATTTCAAAAGGGTCTTCACTCTGAGGTCAGTGCTTGGGCCCTAACCAGTAAAAACATGTAGGCGGCATTGGGGTCCACCAGTGTCTTTGTAGCATGCAGCAGGATGTAGCGAACCTTGAATTTACTAGACATTTCTGACATCAGGCTAATCCATCTTGAAAAGCTCAAATCCACACTGTGCCAAACAGCATGCTTTTTGGACCAATCAGTGTCATTTTAGGAGAACAAGGTGGTAGTTATGGGTGGAGTTTAACAGGGACATGGTTATATGGATATAATGGATATATGAAATAGTCTATATGTGGAATGTCAGGTTAGGGAGTAGTCATTCTTATCTGTAGTTCTTTAGGAGTGAAAATCTTAGGGATATGTAATGCATCTTAAGGAGGAGAGGACATGAAAAATTCAGTTTTGAACTACTCGGAAATGGCCATGCACTGGATTTTGAACAGGCCATAAATACAACTCAAAACTGTGATTTCAACAAGCAAAATGATTCATTCAATTATTTTGGGTGAATAATTATTTTTAAAAAACCCTCAACCTGAACCCTCCAAGTACTTAACCTCAAACATCTTTTAATAATACTGAATTTCCACTGCAGTCACTCTCTCCCAAGGTTACAAAGGCAGCTGAAAATTAAACACCTTTGTTAGAGCTTTACAGCAACATCGCCAGTTAAATAATGAGTAAGATTTAAGCCTTTAACTCATCCTACAAACTTTTTTCAATCTCTATGCAAATTTATTTCCCATTGACTAATCCTGTAGTAGTAGTCAGGGCATAAGAAGGTGTTATTAGTGAAATAAACGAGACTTCGATCCCTGAACAAGTCATGCAACAACAGGCAGCACATAGCAGACATAAACAACTCATCAAGGACTAAAGGACTTACTCTATGAGAGTCAAGGATTTACTCATCATCATCATTGTTTGTTATGCTTTTTAGATTTACAGTTCATATGTGATGGCGAACATGATCGCCTTTAGTTTTGAATCATTCAATTGGTTTATTCTCTCCAACTATTTATTTTAACAGGAAAGCAGTAATAAATAGTGGACCTCCACACCTGCCAAGAGCAGGTGTGATAAAGCACTCATTACCCTCCCACTCCTGATCCAGATGTTTTGTATGCTTGTCTGTAGATACCAAAGTTTCCAAATCACAGAGTTCACAAATACGTGTAATACTGACCCTGCCTCTTCTTTGGTTAATGGCATGGCTGTGGCATCAATTGTCTACCACCACTCTGTCTTTGCTACACAGGACATCATCAGTGCAATATGCAGTTTTGTACTCTGGAAGGAGACAGAGACACTAGCATGCGTTGCCAGCATGTACTATACCAGTGATCTCTATCAAACACATGTAAGGAATAATTCATTCACTCATCGTAAAACTCCATCATGTGGTGTATTTAGGAAGGTGCTCACACTTACCGAGAAGTCTTCTTTCTTTCTTTCTTTCTGCTCAAAGAATTATCAGTGATTGCTTTTGTGTTTATTCACTCAAATCTTTTGTATAAAGACCCCCCCATTGCGACTGACTCTTAACCCACCGGTGCACTCAGGCTGACTGGAACAAGCCTTTCAGATGGATGCTGAAGCTGTTTATTGTTTGTATTTTTGTTGAACATTTCATTCACTCAGCTGAAAAACTGTTGAGTTTGAAATTATTTTCATCCAAGCAATTGCAAATTTTTTCTCATAACAATGCCAACTAAATAAAACAGTAAACTGGATGATGGATTCTTGTTTCAACAATGGAAAAACTGTATGCGTACTAGAAAGAAAGTGAGAGATCATTTTGATATCGCTAGATTATCAACTCTGTTATCTCCAATGGTAGCTCCACATTCATACATTAAATTCATAAATATATGTATTGTATTTTATTGTATTGTATTGTAATGATCCATTCATCCATCCATCCATCCATCCATTTTCTACACCACTTATTCCATTGGGACAGCAGAGGGGTGGAGCCTAGCTATGACTAGGACTGCACACCCAGGACTGATTATCAGTCAGTTACAGGGCTGACATATAGAGACAAACAACCAGGCTAGTCACATCAGACCTACAGTCAATTTAGAGCCACCAATTAACCAACAAGAATGTTTTTGATCAGCAGGAGAGAGCTGGTTATCCAGAGAGAGCCCACACAAGGGGAGAACATGCAACCACCACATAGAAAAACCCTTGACATCAACCAGGAACCTTCTTGCTAAGAAGGCAACAGGGCTAACCCCAGCACTGCTGTGTATCCCAATGTTGTTATTTTTAAGATTATTATCAGTATCTTAATAATTTTTCCTATTACTTTTGTTATTACCTCCGCCAAGGAGGTTATGTGATCGGGTGGGTTTGTTAGTTAGCAACATAACTTAAAAAGTTACAGATGGATTTTGATGAAATTTTCAGGAAATGTCAGAAATTGCATAAGGAAGAACTGATTAGATTTTGGGAGTGATCCGGATCACTGTCTGGATCCAGGAATTTTCCAAAGGATTCTTTACTAATGGGAGATAGGGCTAATGGCGGAGGTCTGTGCTGTTACCACTTTACACCAGGAGATGGCAGACATTAGAAACTTCAATCCCAGTAGCATTTTGAGTGTGTTTCTATTCAAAGTTTTGGAGTTTATAGAGTTTGAAAGATGCACGCCCGGTCGAGGAGACGAGTCAGAGCGTAACAGAGAGAAAGACAAGAATTGTAGCAAGAATACTCACAATACTGGGAGGAACAGAGGAATATTCACCCTCTGCCATGACTTCCAGTCGTCCAGTGAGACCATGGGTGAGACTGTCAGAGCATCTGTTGGAACCAGCAGGCAATGCTACCACCATGACAGTCTACCCATAGCAAAGCCAATACTTTGCCTCACCATGTTCCCACCCCACGGCATGGGGATGGATCCAGAAAATTTTTAAAGGATTCTTCACTATTGGGAGATAGGGCTAATGGTGGAGGTCTGTGCTCTCTGAGTGCTTTACTAGTTATTATTATTATTATTATTATTATTATTATTATTATTATGCATTCAAATTTGAATTCTATTCATACTATACAGTGCTAAACAAATTTATTAGACCACCTGTCATATTTGTCTCAAAGACCATCCAGCATCATGAAGTGCTTTAATGCGGACTCTTTCATTTTAAGTGAGCTCTCCATGTTTTACCATTTTGAACAGGAATGAGGGATTTCAAACTGAATTCACCCAAATTTGAGTCGGCTCACTGGGCTTCTCTGAGAAGTCAGAAATGAATCAAGCATAACATTCAACCACTAAAGCTAATTTTTCTCTTCAGGAATGCAAGTAAATAACTATAATTTGACATATTAATCAAGAAATATTAATATGCTTTACTATTTTTCCAGGTTTTTTTCTGTTAATCAGTAAATTTGAAAATTTATGGATAACAATAAAAATTATATTTTAGCATTAAAAATATATATATATATTAATATAAATAATAGTTAAAGAGCTTCTACATATTGGTGTATTAACCATTGCAGAAATATAAAAAATGATTTTGGTAATTACCAATGCTGTTATTTTAGGGCAGCTGTGGCATAAACCTTACTTTGGTTAGGGTTAAGGTGGTCTAATAAATTTGTTAAACACTGTATATATATATAAATTTTACTAATTATTATTTTTATTATTATAAAACTATCTTCCCTGATGCAGCTCCCTTCATTAAAGCTTGATAGAGGTTATGGTTATACAGTTGCAAGAAAAAGTATGTGAACCCTTTGGGATTTCTTGGATTTCTGCATAAATTGGTCATAAAATGTGTTCTGATCTTCATCTAAGTCACAACAACAGACAAACACAGTCTGCTTAAACTAATTCAGCAAAAAAATATGTTTACATGTTTTTATTGAACAAAACATGTAAACATACTTAGTGCAGGGTGGAAAAAGTATGTGAACCCCAGGCTAATAACTGGTCGACCCTCATTTGGCAGCAATAACCTCAACCAAACGTTTCTTGTAGTTGCAGATTAGACCTGCACAACGGTCAGGAGGAATTTTGGACCATTCCTCTTAACAAACCTGTTTCAGTTCAGCAATATTATTCAGATGTCTGGTGTGCATCGCTCTCTTGAGGTCATGCCACAGCATCTCAATCAGGATGAGGTCAGGACTCTGACTGGACCGCTCCAGAAGGCGTATTTTCTTCTGTTGAAGCCATTCTGTTGTTGATTTACCTTTATGCTTTGGGTCGTTGTCCTGTTGCATCACCTATCCTCTGTTGAGCTTCAGTTGGCGGACAGATGGTCTTAAGTTTTCCTGCAAAATGTCTTGATAATCTTGGGAATTCATTTTTCCGTCAATGACAGCAATCCGTCCAGGCCCTGAGGCAGCAAAGCAGCCCCAAACCATGATGGCCCCTCCACCATATTTCACAGTTGGGATGAGATTTTGATGTTGGTGTGCTGTGCCTTTTTTTCCTCCACACATAGCGTTGTGTGTTCCTTCCAAACAACTCAATTTTGGTTTCATCTGTCCTCAGAATATTTTGCCAGTAGTGCTGTGGAACATACAGGTGCTCTTTTGCAAACTTAAAACGTGCAGCAATGGGGTTTTTTTTGGACAGCAGTGGCTTCCTCCGTGGTGTCCTCCATTCTTGGTTAATGTTTTACTTATTGTAGATTTGTCACAAATGTTAGCATGTACCAGAGATTTCTGTAAGTCTTTAGCTGACACTCTAGGATTCCTCTTCACCTCATTGAGCATTCTGCGCTGTGCTCTCGCAGTCATCTTTACAGGATGACCATGCCTAGGGAGAGTAGCAACAGTGCTGAACTTTCTCCATTTGTAGACTGTCTTACCATGGACACATGAACATCAAGGCTTTCAGAGATACTTTTGTAACCCTTTCCAGCTTCATGCAAGTCAAAAAGTCTTGATCTTAGGTCTTCTGAGAGCTATTTTTGTGCCAGGCATGGTTCGAATCAGGCAGTGCTTCTTGAGAACAGCAAACTCAAAACTGGTGTGTGTTTTTTATAGGGCAGGACAGCTTTAACCAACACATCCAATCTCATCACATTGATTGGACTCCAGGTTGGCTGACTCCTGGCTACAATTATCTCTTGGAGAAGTCACTAGCCTAGGGGTTCACATACTTTTTCCACCCTGCACTGTGAATGTTTACATGTTTTGTTCAATTAAAAACATGAAAACATATCATTTTTTGTGTGGTATTAGTTTAAGCAGACTGTGTTTGTCTGTTGGTTTGACCTAGTTGAAGATCAGAACACATTTTATGACCAATTTATGCAGGAAATTCAAGAAATCCCAAAGGGTTCACACACTTTTTCTAGCAACTGTATATGGTCCTCCCTGACATTGTTATTGAGACTGGCCTTTGATCAGCACCACAGAAATGCATAATGATACTGGCTAACAACAGCCTGAAACATTCTCAGTGTTGTCTAAATTAAACTCCTAAACATCATAAATTGGTTCAGCAGGGAACTTATACTATTAGAGACAATTAATGTTGCCAAGAATAAAGATGCAGCATGAAAATGCATAAATTTAATCACAGTAAAACAAGTGCAGTGAAATGACTGCCTGTTGGTTCTGAAGTCAGAGTCCAGTAAAACCTTTATTTTTAAATCAGAGAAATTAAAATGTAATATACTCTAAATGTGAAAACAGTCAAAATGACTGCCATGGTCTTTCCCGTTTTAAACAAAAAGAAAACCTGACAGTAATGGATTTTAAAAAGAAATTTATTCCTATTGTCTTTGTTGTCGCTCCCTTTCTCCAAGAAACAGCAGGTATATAACAAATAAAATGATCCCCTTTGAAACCAAAAATACACCCATTTCTCTGACTGACATAATCTTTCCTACCTATGATTTCATTCAAAGACATGATCTGCTTATATGGATGTCTGTTGCAGTCTTTATCTCTTTATTGCATCTTCTCTCAAATAAAATCTCTTTTATTGCAGTAAACTAGAAGCTGAGAGCATAATCTGGGCATACAACTGTGGTAATGTAACATCTGGCTAAGAGCTGAAAGTTATGCCCATTGCTTTATACATGCTGGGCACTTGCTGGACTTGAGCCTTATTTTTGTTGCAGGTAGGTGGAAGTTTTACACCTAGAAGAAGAAGATAGAAGATATTCCTTTATTAGTCCCACAGGGGGAAATTCACAGTTTACACGCTGTTATACATGCTACACACACAGGTTGAATTACATGCAAATACACATGCACAAACAGGATCCCCATGGACATGCACTAATGGAGAGATGTCAGAGTGATGGCCTTGCTGCTCTCATTGAAGCGCTGCTGTGAGCTGTTGGGGGTTCAGTGCCTTGCTCAAGGGCACTTCGACAGTGCTCAGGAAGTGGCCTGGCACCTCTCCAGCTACCAGACCAAAGTCCAGATATGGTCTGACCGGGACTTAAGCCGGCAACCCTCCACTTCCCAGCCCAAGTCCTTCCAGACTGAGCTACTGCTGCCTCAGAATGGAGCAAGTATAAGTTTAGAAAGTCAGACGAGTATCTAAGGCAAAAGGAATACAAAACAACGCTTTAGACATAAGAGTAAATCACAGTGGTCGTGCATCTGGTTCACAGGATGACCAGTTAAAAGACTTGAATCCCATGGAGATGCTTCTTTATTATCAGACATCAAACACATTTGAAGTTTAGATGAAGTCTGCTTGATCAAAAGGTTTCAGTTTGCCAGGCACTGGGTTTGAATAAACAGAATAGCTCTTCTCTTCACTGCAGCAGATTTTAGGTAGAATTACGGTGCCATCCACCACCCTGCAGGTGCTAAATTCTCTAAGAATAAGTGTCTATTTCTTAAAAGCTTTCTTTCTCATATGTCATGATCACCCACTTCAGGAAAATTGCAATAAACATTTGTAGGCAAACATTGCTGGGTGCTAACTGACTGAAAAGACTCAAATACGAAACAGTAGAGGATGGTGGACATAAAGAGCTTTTTAAACACAATGGGAGGCAAGATATACCTCTGGCTCAGGATTCTGCTGATTCTGAATTTATTGCACTGACTCAGCCCCTGAAAGACGTGCAAGAGGGAAAGCATATCTGATATTTTGGATGCCAACAAGAACATCATTGTAGATGCTACACAGATACTGGCAAAGTATGAAAGTCTATCTCAGAAATCTTTGGGAAAGGCAGAACCTCTCCAAAAATTCTCATATGATTGGATGAATGTTCTGTTTGTCACTTTTGTTGCTGGTCAATCAGAGTGAAAAGACAAAATGAAGTAGCAGGCATGCATAGCTGCAGTAGTAACCTGAGCTTGACAGACAGGTGCTGCCGTAGCTTATAAATGGTGGAGCTTGTTGATGGATAAAACTCATGGAGGACAACTTGGGCAAAAACGTCTTTCCTACCATGAAGCTTTTATGCAGCTCTTTGCTCTTGTTATAATAAAAAAAATTTGGCCCAGTTCTGGTTACATCAGAGATAATCACTACAACAGCGGCAGCCATAATGCATACCGGCTTACAGTCCAACTAAACCCCACCCATAAGTATCATAAACCCACATCATAGCAAATCAGGAGAATAGCAAAAACATCTCTTCTGTCATGAAAAGCTTTCAGGGTTCTTTACCCCTATTCTAACCCCACGGTAAGAATGGACTGTGAGATTGACAGGTGGATTTGTGCAGCATCGACAGTGCTGCGGATGTCGTACTGTGCCATTGTGGTAAAGAAGGAGCTGAGCCAGATGGCATAGCTCTCAATTTATCAGTCAATCAGTCTCACCTGTGGTAATGAACTCTGGGAAATGGGTCTAAATAAGATTTCTCAAGAAGGTGTCTGGTCCTAGCCTTAGAGATAGAGTTATGGAGGTCTTCCGGGCACGTCCAGTTTGGAGGGGACCCTGAGGTAGACCAAGGACTTGCTGGTAAAGGATTGGCAGAGGACTTGCTTAGCTGCTGCCATTGGGAATCGGCCCTGGATAAGCAACAGAAAAAGGATGGATGGATGCTGTTATTTGCTCTTTATTTAATTAATGAATGTGGTCCAGTTCTGATAAAACTACCACTATAATATAGCTACATCTGTGCTAAATGCTACACAGGTGGAAGCCATTGTGTAGTTCGGTTTCCAGTACAACTAAACTCCACTCGTAGCTACTGCCTCATTCTCATCAAATGATGCTGATTGGTCAGGTCTGGTCTCAAACCTGGCGCAATCATTGCACACTGAAGTTTTGCAATATCGTTTTGCCTGATGACAGCATTGAATATGGCTATCTACTTTGTAACGTCAGCAGTCAACCAGTTGACCCAGCAAACTAATCACAGAGTGGTCACTACATGTCCGTTAAACACAATGTTAGATGTTGGAGGAAGTGCACATTGGCCATATATGTAGATCTTTGTATAAGGATCAGCAGGGTAAGTCATATGCTAAACTGGAGTTTTTGACACAGGGGTATAAATCAGACTTCAGATTGTTCTTTGTAAGGTTTGGTGCACTTGGTGTAAATTTGGGTCTAGAAGGCAGACATTTAAGTCAATAGAAAGAGTTTAGACCTACATTTCAAACACCCAGCCGGTGCACTACAGCTCCAGGATCTTGAGAGGGTAGCTACTTTGTGCTCTTTTCACTGTCTGCTTTGTTCAGAAGCAGAGTTAACAACTAAAGATTATACAGGGAATCAGAGTGAAACAAAAGACAGCAAAAACGGATACAAATCAGCACCATCAGTGTTTTGGAGTTACTGGAAATCTGCATTTAGATTTTTGTTTGGCTGTGCAACATGAAATCTCTTCTCCTGACACTGAAGAAGACATCCTTTTTGATCATGTTTTAGAGAGATGAATGTTAGAGGGACTCGGTTCTTTTTTGCTGTGGAGCATTTGGATCTGATGTGTAAATGCAAAAGAGATTGCCTAAATTAGATTTCTGGAAAAGTATCACACCCACCTGGGACCACCACCCACTCTGTCTTTTCTGGATTGATACACTCTTGGTTCTGAATCTTCTTGGTTTCTAATTGGACCACATGTTACATTCAATTCAAAAAGATTCTTTGGGAGAAAAAGACACATCTGTGACAACAAAGTAGCGACACAGTACAGTTAATTCCCCTTCAGCTGCACCCTGGAAACATTCACATGAGATGAGCTGTGGAAATGTCCCCATTTGAGCTGTATTCAGAAATCTCTTTGTTCCTCTCCATTGGGTTCCAGCCTAGCCCAGCATTACTATGAATAGACAATCTGATGTGGATGTAAAGTACTGTTTTGTGTGAGTGTGTATCTGTGTGTACGTGCATGTCCACCAAGTCTAGTGTTTTGATCGGGTTTTTTTTTTATTTTTTCTTATAACGAACTTGGGAGATCAAAACAAAAGCTGTCCTACATAAGCTAGGTTAAAAACAGCAACAAGAACATTTCTTTGGAAAAAAAGGAAAGAAAATGCCCACAGTGAGATTTCTTGATAGCAGATGAATAGTTTTAGGCAATAAAACAAGCTGGTGTCAAGTGTAAGTTTGCTTCTCTTTTCCAAATGGGAGGCTTTTACCTCTTGATGCCATTCTAATTAGGGTGGCAAAGTCAAGCTCAACATATGTCAGCACAGATATGGCAATGAAGGTCAAGCTTGACGGCATCTCTATTGTCCAGGCCTACTCACCCCTGGTGATACGCCCAGATTCAGCCTGTGGTTCTTGGCCCCTTGGCACATCCACAGCATGAACAGGGGCTTGAGGCAGCCCTACCACCTGCCTGGACAGTACCCTAAGCCATACTTAGTCACCCTCCACCCCTTACTCTGCTCTAAAGGTGCAGACTTTTTTTTTTTTCTCAACAGATTATTTTCCCTTGCCCCTGGTAATATGCAAGGACATCCAGAGCATGACCAGGGTTGTGTCAATTCTCCTTCTCACCCATGGTGCCCTTAGGTGCCTTACCAATGGTATCATCCATCTTTGGAGTCCCTCTATGAACTTGTATTTCTTTACTTCCTGTGGTTCACTCAATCTACTGTGTCTTTCTTGGTACTGTATGAGGTTATCTTCTCCTTGTTGAATCAATATGACTTTACAGGGTGTTCTAAGTGTTTTACTTCTAAGGACCAAGTTTTCCATCCATCCATTTTCTACACCACTTATCCTGTTGGGGTCGCAGGGGGCTGGAGCCTATCCCAGCTGTCATTGGGCGAAGGGTGGAGTACACCAAGGACTGGGTGAGAACCCATGCGAGCACAGGGAGAACATGCAAACTCCTGAGCTGCTGTGCAGCCCATGGGCCAAGTTTCAGGCCACAAATAGTTATAGGCTAAGTTTTCAAATAGTTCATCATAAGCCCCTTTCACACATGAGCTGCACTTCTGAAATTTCACTGACATCTTCCCAAAGCAATGTGTGTTTGAGGATATTTGGTCATCTCAACTCTAAGCCAATCACCGGCAAAGTAGCATCCCCCAAATCACAACCAACAATTCAACCATTCACCCAAATACTAACCACTATTAGTTTGGATGAAACTGTGCAGCCTGCAGCTTCCCTTTACCACCACAATGCATTATCACCTAAGCCACAGTTCCCTTTTTTTAGCTTAATGGTTTTCAGCTGTTTGGATGGGACCTAAAAATGGGTTGTGAAGCTGTTTGTTATAGTGTGCCCAGAAAAAATGTGGCAAAAAGTCTGAGATATACAGAAGCACTTCATGGAAATAGATCCAATATTTATTCTGGTTTGGAAAAATAAAGCTGGTTTTCCCATGATAATCTTAAAGAAAAAAGCAACATTTTTTATGGTATGGTAAATGGAGTGAAATAAATTATATGCATGCATGTCCTTTCTGGGCTTTAAGAGTGAATTTTTTTTCTAAGCGTGTTCTCTCCTGTCCTGTTTTCTGTACTTTGGTATGAAAGCCATGACTGTGCAAGGCTGAGCTGAGACATGCCACAGCCATCATGCAGCCAATAGGCACCCAGTCTGAAAAGACTGGAGAAATGAATAGTTTTAACATTGTGTGAATCTTTAATTTTTAAGGATTGCAAAGAAAAATTGCAACCCACTCTCCATCAGTGATTTCGTTATTCTATTATGTCCAGCTGGTCACAGTTCCAATAAGTTACTTCCTGAAGTGATCTGATCATATCACTATCAAACTCCCTTTTTTCCAGCTAAATCGAAAAACATTTCCAATTGTTTTGCACAGTCAAGATCAATTTTAACTAAAGTCATATCCGTGGGGAAATAAAGTGATCCAAACATCATGTATACCCATCAGCAGCTTTGTTATTGCCTTGTCTTCATTCTCTGTAAGCTGTTACAACCAGGATCCATTATGTTTTTCCCTTGTTTGGCTTGGCTTGTGAGGACTGCAAGCTCTGCTAATCTAATGACACAGGAGTACAGGCTCCTGACTGCTGTGCCAATAAAGGTCGTGTACCTACATAGATCAAGATAAGCAGGCTTTGACTGTGTGCCATGCTGTGTAGCTGTGTCCCTCTATCTATGTATATGTGTTAGTATACTTGTCTTCCCATGTATATGTGAGTGTGTGCATCCTCTATTGATGTGCCCTGATCTTTGTGCAGAGAAGGAAGTGTAGAGGCCTCTGTAAAATCATTATTTTCTTGTAATTACTTGTAAGCCTGCGTCCCTGTTTAAATTAGGGAGCTTAAAAAGTAGGGCAATGCAAGATATTCTTTTCATGCAAGCTTGGGCAGTTAAAGTATTACTATAATACTGTTGCACTAATTCCCGGCTTTTGCTGTTGGCTTTCTACACAAGCAGTTTGATAATAGCTAACTGAACGGTTTTTGTAATTGTGTTGTCATTTAGTTCCTTCTTGAAATAATGAGCAGGATCCTTATTATGGGTTTTGCACTGGAGGAAAATCATGAAAAGTGTCCCTCAGATCAAAACTGAAGTAGAGCAGCATCAGGAAAGTACTTCTTTTCAAAGAGCTCTGAGCCAGTTGAATCCCATCTTCAGTACGTCTACGTCCACATTCAATTACAGCTCTTGGCAACACAATAAAAACCACTCTCAGTGGATGATAAGGCCAAATCCAGTGTCTTTGAAAGGCTGAGATAAGACCTCACTAGAGATTAGAGGTGGACAAGGTTAATGTAAAGAGCCAGGATCTGCTCAAGCTAGGCCAGATGATAATTGAGCACTTGTGGAGTGGTGATAAAGCAACTTTTAATCCCTACCGATTCCTTTTAATGCAATCCGGAAATCCCTGTGCATTGTTAAGAGAACTTGAGCCCTCCTTTTATTGAGGAAATGAAAGGATAATAGATTTGGGGATCAACTTCAACCCTGACAAACCTCTCACAGTCCTGTTCTCAAGATGGTCAAAGCTGTAACGACGTCACCAAGGGCATGGTGAGGTTATGTGGCCAGCAAAGGGAGGATGATATGCTGTTTAAAATTTTACAATGCAATCTGGAAATCCTTGCACATGCCTTGCAATAGCTGCTCCACTCAAGTCAATCCATCTTAATTGAGAATGAATTTATCCTCTCTGGCATTCACAGTGAATACTGCGATTAAAAATTAATGATAAACTAATGCTTCTATCAGATTAATCAAGTAATAGGAGATTAAATTTTGAAGCTCTCTGTCTCGGTTTTGATGGCATAATTATTTCTATTCCCATAGTGAAGAGGATCAAAGACACAGCATTCAATTTTCAGCACTTCAGAAAATAAGGACAGAGTTGAAGCCCAGATAGAAGTTCCTCTGTGTTTTAATTAATCTTAAGCAATAGCTTTGATAACACTTGGTTGTTAATATGGATGAAGCTATTCATTAAAAAAATTCCAATGTGTAGTCACAGGAAAGATGATGATCACAAAGACTGTCAGGGCTAAAACAAATCCTTTATACATAATAGTATTCTTGTCATGGAACATAATAAAATCATTCTATCAACTACAAATAGTGTGTTTCTGCTTTTCACAGTAAAAGCTTTAATAGTGAAGGAATGGTGTCTCAAAGCTTTTGGGGGAAAATTTTGAGTCGTAATAAAGGGTTTGATTCTGTCAAAATATAACACAGTGCTTGCTACATGATAATTCAAATAAAATCATTCAATGTATATCATCAATCAACCAGCCCAAACACAAACCAATGCACTCTTCCGTCACATACCAACTCATCCAATCATCAGCCAGCCAACAAGCCAACCAACCAACTGAATCAACAACCAACCCACACAGCCAATCACAAACCTCTCCACTCATCCAACTGCTGACTTACTCTTTCACCAACTCTCTTTCAGGTCTGGCCTGTGGCACTTTCTTCCTCACTCTCTTATCCCTGTGTCCAGCTGTATCCACCATCCTGTCTCTCTAAATAGGAATGAAAGCCCAAAACAGAAATCTAAAAAGAAATACAGGGTTTACCTCTGACAATATCTTGGATTTGTTAATATATTCAAAATATGAATATGTCAATATTTAAATTAAAATCTTTCAATTATAAATCATTAATCAACCAACTAAGTGACCAACCAAACACAAACTTATCCTCTCAGGCAGTCACAAACCAACCAGTCAGCAATTCAACCAACCCAATCATCAATCACTCCACTCACCCAACTATCAACTCACACCAACCCAAACCCATCCACCCAATCACCAACTACTCAACTCACCAAACAACTAACATCCTTGATCACCAATCAGTCAATTGACCCAGCCACTAATCAACCCACCTAGTTACCAACCTAATCAGTCATCAACCAATAAACTTATTGGAGACAGTTTGAGCCAAATTCAGGGTTTGCTTCTGAAAAAAACCAACCAATCCACCAAACCCATCCACCTAATCATGAGCTTCTCATCTCATCCAACCATCAACATACCGAATCACTAACCAACCTATGTAATCAACTGCCAACCAAGTAATCAAACAACCTACCAACCCACCTAATAACCAGCTGACTGGCATCCCTTTGGCCACCATCTACACCGCGTTCCACATTATTATGCAAATGATATTTTTCTCAGATTTTCCTAAATATTAATGCAAATGACAGAATATTTTTCAAGTCATCAGCCATTAGAGCATAATTCAAATGTTTTTGAACAAACTTCATAATGACAAAAATTATTTTTAAAAAAATAAAAACCTCAAAATGCACTGTTCCACATTACTAAGCACAACAGCTTTTTGAAACACTTTATAGGTTGTAAAGACCTGAAAATGGTCATTTGTAGAAATTGCAGCATCAAGGGGTCATGTTTACTGAAATTAAAGCTATTTCAATCAAAAACATCTTAACAGGACAAGTTCCATGTTAACATAGGAGCCCTTCTTTGATATCACCTTCACTATTCTTGCATCCATTGAACTTGTGAGTTTTTGGAGAGTTTCTGCTAGAATTTTTTTTTGCAGGATGTCAGAATATCCTCCCAGAGCTGCTGTTTTGATGTGAACTGCCTCCCACCCTCATAGATCTTTAGCTTTAGGATGCTCCAAAGGTTCTCAGTAGGGTTGAGGTCAGGGGAGGATGGGGGCCACACCATGAGTTTCTCTCCTTTTATGCCCATAGCGGCCAATGACACAGAGGTATTCTTTGCTGCATGAGATGGAGCATTGTCATGCTTGAAGAAAATTTTGCTACAGAAGACACAATTCTCTTTTTGTACCATGGAAGAAAGTGGTCAGTCAGAAACTCTATATACTTTGCCGAGGTCATTTTCACACCTTCAGGGACCCTAAAGGGGCCTATCAGCTCTCTCCTCATGATTCCGGCCCAAACATGACTCCGCCCCCTCCTTGTTGACGTCCCGGCCTCATTGGGACATGGTGGCCATCCACCAACCATCCACTACTCCTCCATCTGGACCAGCCAGGGTTGCACGGCACTCATCAGTCAACAAGACTGTTTGAAAATGAGTCTTCATGTATTTCTGGGCCCACTGCAACCATTTCTGCTTGTGAGCACTGGTTTGGGGTGGCTGAATAGTAGGTTTATACACGACCGCAAGCCTCTGGAGGATCCTACACCTTGAGGTTGGTGGGACTCCAGAGGCACCAGCAGCTTCAAATACTTGTTTGCTGCTTTGTACTGGCATTTTAGCATCTGCTCTCTTAATCTGATGTATTTGTCCTTCAGAAACCTTCCTCATTATGCCTTTATCTGTACAAACCCATCTGTGCTCTGAATCAGCCACAAATTTCTTCACAGTATGATGATTATGCTTAATTTTTCCTGAAATATCGAATGTTTTCATTCCTTGTCCAAGGCATTACACTATTTGACACTTTTCAGCAGCAGAGAGATCCTTTTTCTTTCCCATATTGCTGAAACCTGTGGCCTGCTTAATAATGTGGAACATGTGGAAAAGTGCATTTTGAGGTTTTTATTTAAAAAAAAAAAAAAAGTTATCATTATGAAGTTTGTTAAAAAACATTTGAATTATACTCTAAGTGTTGATGACTTGAAAAATATTATGACTGTCATTTGCATTGATATTTAGAAAATCAGAGAAAAACGTCATTTGCATAATAATGTGGAACGCGGTGTATACCATGTGCTTTGTGAGCATCATGACAATCACAACATATCCTTTAACCCACTGACTGATTGTCAACCCTAATCAACTCGCAGACATTTAAAGATACAGCATGTGGACTTTTATGCATTGAACTTGCATATTATTTGAAAACTGACCATTCCTAATATATTAATATATATATATATATATATATATATATATATTTAGGTTGAGGTCTCACAGTGTCTCAAATATTTCCTAATATTTTCAATGACAGATAAATGATATTTTTTACCTCTGCCAAGGAGGTTATGTGATTGGGCGGGTTTGTTAGTTAGTGTGTTAGCAACATAACTAAAAAGGTTATGGATGGATTTTGATGAAGATTTCAGGAAATGTCAGAAATGGCATACGGAAGAACTGGTTAGATTTTGGGAGTAATCGGATCACCTTCTGGATCCAGGAATTTTTTAAAGGATTCTTTACTATTGGGAGATAAGGCTAACGGCGGCGGTCTGCGCTCTCTGAGTGCTTTTCTAGTTTATGATTTTTATAGGATGTGTCTTTTATGGAAGCTGCCATAGGTTGTGAGTTCAATTACCCAAAACCCTCACATTCTAACCTGGCACGCCAAATGGTGAAAACTGACCATTCCTACATCCATCTGGGTAGAGGCTTTGAAACAACTCAGAGGGTGATTGGATGAACGTTCTGTCTGTCACATCTTTGTGGGCCAATCAGAGCAACAAAACAAGTGACGTCGCCGCTACCAAACTGTGCCTGCGCCCCTAGCGTTTTTGAAAAGAAAATAACTAAATTCCGTTCTTTCTTTTTTTAACAAAGAAATGTCAAGTTCTGATAGAACTTAAGCTTTAGCAGCATCTACGCTAATGTCTTCCGCCATAATTGCACCAGCCTCTTGTTGCTGCTTGCTTGCTTGCTTGCTCTGCCGCGTCCAAAACTACTGCCCCTCGACGCTGATTTCTAACTCAGACGGGAGCTTTGCAAGATGGATTTGCCAGTAAGAAACACGGAAACTGGCGAATCCATCTGCTTTGCAAGGTCACTCTCATTCTGCACTTCCTGCGAGTTCAGAACAGCACTAATCGGTGCCACCCACTGATGGTTAATGTGTTATGACTATGCAGATGACTTACCTTATCCGTAAACAAGTCATAGCTATGGTCATGCAAGACTGAAAGAATTTGATGCATCTTTTTCCTCTACTAGCCTGTATTTGATCCTAACTGTATTTTATGAATGTCTTGTCATAATAAACAGGCAGTGTAAGTAGCTTTCCATCTGCAAAATCAGTTGTATTCATTCTATGGTTAAGAGGCACAATACGTGCTCAAACCTATCTGAGTATTTCTTGAAAGTACCTTTCAGATAGGTTTCAAACTTTAACAAGACATTCCCCCCTCAAAGACATAAATGTTCATTGAGCACTAATCAAATTCCACTGGTACAGATACAATAATGTTCAATAAGAATCATTTAAAGCAAGTGAATTGTAAGCCTGTGAATCACAGCTACCTGGAAGGTGTTTGCAGAGGGAGTCTTTATCACTAATGAATATTACATTGAACGCAATGCAGCCTTAATGGAATCCAATGACATGCACCTCGCTGACTAAATGGATTACTCTCCTTGTGTCTCGCCCACCAGCACTCCATTCTGGCATCCAGTTTTGAACTTCCCACTGAGACTTAAATAACAGCCATTTATTACATGGCTGAAAAGACACAAGGGGATTTTTTTGCTCTTTTTTTCCCAAGGTTTCCCTTCTCTTTTTTTCATAGCCCTTCTGAAGCAGCATCCTTATGCTGTTGTCACAATTGTTCCAACCAGAAATACTCACCCATTCCCCCACCGTCTCATTCTTTCTCTTTTTTAATCATTCCTCCCAACCTCTGTGTCCTGCTCTGGAACTCCTCCTGAGTCTTCCTTGGCTGTGTGATTAGTAAGATTGAGAGCAGGTCTGCAGCTCTCTGATAGCACAGGTTCCTGACTTCTAAAAAAACTTTGAGACTTGAGCTTGAGAGACTGAGAGCACCACATCATTTTCTGCACTTCTGTGTATCAGAACATATATTTTATTACATTGCAGAGCAGGGGTCCCAAACCTTTTTTTCCTTAGTAACATGACTCTTTAAACATAGAAATTTAGATGTTCTTTTTAATGTCAATTTCTGACTTTTTAAACGAAGACTTTTCAAGTTTGGTTTCTTGTAAGTGTATAACTTTACAATCTCAGAAAATCAGATTTGCTCTCAAAAATGTCACCTTTTCTGAAAAAAGATGAACAGATCCTCTTTGGTTTTTATCTTTTAGGATGGCCCTTATAATGCTGTTATACATTTTCTTTCTAATCAATATTTTTTTAAATGTATGCACATCTAAATTTGACAACGTCCGAGCAGACAGGGCCCTGTGACCACCCACTCCCCACTTCTTTGGTGACCCCTCTAGGGGTGCCTGGACCCAAGTTTGGGGCCCACTGTTTTAGACCTGTTGGACCTGATTAATACATAGTGTTCCCTACTGTTATCATTGTTGTTGTTTTAACAAATGAAACATTGGGGAATTCATGTCATTATTTTTCTTTCCAAGTCAAAAAACTGTCAATTTGATGATTTAGACAGGCAGTCAGTTAGCTTAGCTTAGCATAATTTCTAAAGGTGGCAAACAGCAGCAGTCTGAATGATTTAACACTAGAACCACCATTAGACAAAATTTACCTGAGGCTATTTTGTTTTGTGTCTAACCTCATATCGATAAAATGTTAAACTCTGTAAGTCTTTGACTTCTCCTTAGAGTTACTGAATATTCAGATTTTTAAAATTGCAATTTATACCTAGAACAGCCTTGTGAGTTAAATTTACCCCATAGGAAAGCATTAATTTTCCTGTGGTTTTATTTCACCATAGTAGACAAACAATCAACGTTGCCATGCACAGCTCAATCAAAGGTCAAAGATCAACCTTCAGCGTAGATACCATGGGCAAGAAATATGTTCATTTGTTGTGAAATGTCAATCCTGAGCTTTGAGTGAAGAAGAATCTGGTGGTGGGGAGGTTTCAGGACTGAGCAGTCAGTTCCTAAATGATGTTGGATGTGATGCATCATCATACAACAGCGATTCTGTTCTCTCTGTGTGGTTAAAGGTATATAGTGATCCCTGGCAGTTCTTAGTGTTGGCTGTTAAAACATGGCATTGTCTCAGTGGTGCCACCTATTGTTTTCTGAAGCAGAGTCTAAAAGACCAACAATGATGGTCACCATATTGAAAATAATGTTTGAAATTAAATTTCAGTTAACATCAAAAAGGCCTTCACCTATCTTGGTCAAATTAGCCCTGATTCGAAATAACTCATAGCCTAATATAATGTACTATGAAAGAACCAGAGTTTGAAATAGAAAACAATATATACACCACGTTCCACATTATTATGCAAATGAAGTTTTTCTCTGATTTTCTAAATATCAATGCAAATGACAGTCATAATATTTTTCAAGTCATCAACACTTAGAGTATAATTCAAATGTTTTTTAACAAACTTCATAATGATAACTTTTTTTTTTTTAAATAAAAACCTCAAAATGCACTTTTCCACATGTTCCACATTATTAAGCAGGCCACAGGTTTCAGCAATATGGGAAAGAAAAAGGATCTCTCTGCTGCTGAAAAGTGTCAAATAGTGTAATGCCTTGGACAAGGAATGAAAACATTCGATATTTCAGAAAAAATTAAGCATAATCATCATACTGTGAAGAAATTTGTGGCTGATTCAGAGCACAGACGGGTTTGTACAGATAAAGGCATAATGAGGAAGGTTTCTGAAGGACAAATACACCAGATTAAGAGAGCAGATGCTAAAATGCCAGTACAAAGCAGCAAACAAGTATTTGAAGCTGCTGGTGCCTCTGGAGTCCCACCAACCTCAAGGTGTAGGATCCTCCAGAGGCTTGCAGTCGTGTATAAACCTACTATTCAGCCACCCCAAACCAGTGCTCACAAGCAGAAACGGTTGCAGTGGGCCCAGAAATACATGAAGACTCATTTTCAAACAGTCTTGTTGACTGATGAGTGCCGTGCAACCCTGGATGGTCCAGATGGAGGAGCAGTGGATGGTTGGTGGATGGCCACCATGTCCCAATGAGGCCGGGACGTCAACAAGGAGGGGGCAGAGTCATGTTTGGGCCGGAATCATGAGGAGAGAGCTGATAGGCCCCTTTAGGGTCCCTGAAGGTGTGAAAATGACCTCGGCAAAGTATATAGAGTTTCTGACTGACCACTTTCTTCCATGGTACAAAAAGAGAATTGTGTCTTCTGTAGCAAAATTTTCTTCAAGCATGACAATGCTCCATCTCATGCAGCAAAGAATACCTCTGTGTCATTGGCCGCTATGGGCATAAAAGGAGAGAAACTCATGGTGTGGCCCCCATCCTCCCCTGACCTTAACCCTATTGAGAACCTTTGGAGCATCCTAAAGCTTAAGATCTATGAGGGTGGGAGGCAGTTCACATCAAAAAAGCAGCTCTGGGAGAATATTCTGACATCCTGCAAAAAAAAATTCTAGCAGAAACTCTCCAAAAACTCACAAGTTCAATGGATGCAAGAATAGTGAAGGTGATATCAAAGAAGGGCTCCTATGTTAACATGGAACTTGTCCTGTTAAGATGTTTTTGATTGAAATAGCTTTGATTTCAGTAAATATGACCCCTTGATGCTGCAATTTCTACAAATGATCATTTTCAGTTCTTTACAACCTATAAAGTGTTTCAAAAAGCTGTTGTGCTTAGTAATGTGGAACAGTGCATTTTGAGGTTTTTATTTTTTTAAAAATAATTTTTGTCATTATGAAGTTTGTTCAAAAACATTTGAATTATGCTCTAATGGCTGATGACTTGAAAAATATTCTGTCATTTGCATTAATATTTAGGAAAATCTGAGAAAAATATCATTTGCATAATAATGTGGAACGCGGTGTAAATGGTGGCCAAAGGGATGCCAGTCAGCTGGTTATTAGGTGGGTTGGTAGGTTGTTTGATCACTTGGTTGGCAGTTGATTACATAGGTTGGTTAGTGATTCGGTATGTTGATGGTTGGATGAGATGAGAAGCTCATGATTAGGTGGATGGGTTTGGTGGATTGGTTGGTTTTTTTCAAAAGCAAACCCTGAATTTGGCTCAAACTGTCTCCAATAAGTTTATTGGTTGATGACTGATTAGGTTGGTAACTATATTATATTTAATTATATTATATTGAAAAATGTAGCAAATTAATTATGTTAATCTATCCATCCATTTACTATGACACTGACTTGCCAATTTTAATGATTTTAAAGAATATTTGGAATGTTAATGCCACTAGGATAGGACACAAACTTCTTTTGAGAGGTCAGTATTAACAAAGAAAATTTAGGTGACTTGGCAGTGGCTCATAAATTGTACTTTGATGCCACGAACACTTGTTATTGATGTCAGTGTCTCTGAACACATGAAGGTAAATATTTGATCTCATGTTATGGTTGCACAAGGGTTTTTGTCTCAAATTGGGTTGCAACATGCTGAAGTTTGGGAAAGGCTGATATACATAAGATACACTGTATTTTCCTGGTACAATTAACCATAAATGAATTGATTTTAAAACAATATAGCACAACAAAAATAAAATGATTGACAACACATTTTTCCATTATCCATCAGCCCTAGTGTGTGCACACATGTCTGTGTAAGCGTAAGCTCAGCAGTTCAGCTGCAGGTTGTGCTCACAAGGCAACTTTCTGCTTTGTCAGGCGCCACCTCACTGATGGAAAGAAGAAAAATGAAAGAGTTACACCCACTGACATCAAAATACTACCGCTCACTGCGCCACAATCAGCATTAGCAACAGCAGCCCATCTCTCTCTCCCTTGCTCCCTTGTTTCTCCGGTTCTGTCATTGGCTTTATCTTCTGGGACCTGTGAAGCAGAGATGTGGGAATGGGTATACTGCAGAGACTGATGTGACAAGGAGAGCCGGCACTGTGACCTGCCAAATTTCAAGCTGCCTGAAGCAATGCTCATTGTAAAAAAAAAATCTGATTGGTGTTTTATGAGGAAATAGGATACAGCTTTAAGAGGACAGCTGTCTGCTTGAATCACGCATCCAAGTGATCAGAAAAAATTGAGTCACAAAAGGTGCTTAGGGGCAGACACTCCATCCCAGTAGCAAAGCTATGATAAAGTGTTCATGGCTGCAATACGTCCAGAGAATTTCAGAGGAAAACTCTGAGATCCCAGAACAATAAACATGGCTACAACTCCACAGGCTTTAAATGGGATTGATAGAGTTATTATTTTAAAGTGTGAATAAAGCCCAGAATTTCAGCTGAGGTGTATCTACCCTGGGATTTAAAAAAAAATGCCTTGAAGAAGTCATGAACAGCACTGGGAGGGGGACTGATAGGTCATACCCACTCAGTTCTTTGTTCTGACCCCTTCAACCACTATATCACACAGTTTGTGCTGCATTGACTAAATTATCAGCCATAATCTCGTAATTATCCAAGTTACCAAAAAGTACCTGAGCGTGAAACCATGGTGTATGTTCCTGAGATGAACATGGATGATAGCTTACCTGACATGCCAGATAGATTTGTTTCACACATCCATCTGGGAAAGCTTCAATAGGAAACGTTTGAGAAAAGGCAGAGACTTTGAAAAATCTTTGGAGTATGATTGGGTGAACGTGCTGTCTGTCACATCTCTACGGGCCAATCAGAGCAACAAAGCACGTGACGTAGCCGCTAACAAGCTGCACGTGCGCAGCTACTGAGGAATAACGCAAAACAAGGCGACTATAGACATGTAAGTACCCGACTTTTGTTGTTTTTGAAAAGAAAACAACTCACTGCTGTTCTTTGTTCTTCTTTTAATTAAGAAATGTCATCAAGTTCTGATAAAACTGGCGCTTAAGCAACATCCACGCTAATCTCTTCCTCCATAACTGCACCAGCTCTTGCTGCTGCTTGTCTATGTCACGACTCTGCTGCACCTGAAAGTACCGCCCCTCATCGCTGATTGGTCCTGTCACTTTCTAACCGGGCCCAAACGGTTCAGATGGGAGCTTTGCAAGATGGATTCACCAGTGAAAAACACGGAAATGGGTATATCCATCTGCTTTGCAAGGTTAGATGATAGCTACAATATCTAACAATTTCTAGATTACTTGACTGAGATCAAAAAGTTATTTTACTTAGTTTTTTTAAGCAATCCATTAGCATGGTTTTTTAAAGTGAGGTTTACTAATTAACAGTGTAGTTTTTTTACTGTAGAAAAGTAAGAGCTGGTAGTACATAACATACGTCACTTCCACTGCTTACAGATCAGCAAATAGAAAAATTCTGTTGCATCAGCCAAGTTTGGACCTGATTAGAGGGCAGTCACAATGCATTAGTCTGAAACTAAACATGCAGGTGAAAAACCTTGTGCTCTTATGCCAATTCCATATACTCCGTCTGTGCAGCGATCTGCATGCAAAGCGCAATCTCTGCAGTTTGACACCACTCAATATGCTGGGTCTAATTTCAGCAGAGGCTGCTGCCAAACAGAAGGAAAAACCCTCAAAGCATCTGATGAGTTTCAAAATCCAACATAATGCACAGATTCAGACAGTATCCAGTCATTGTATCACCGTACGTCTTGTCCTGTGGCATAAGCCAAAGTTATTATAGTTAACTAAAACTAACTAAATACCTAAAAATATAATTCAAAAATCATTTTACTTAACTGAAACTAAATAAAAACAAAGATTTAACCAAAAAACGAAAACTAACTGAACCTGTATAGTGCGCTTGCAAAAGTAACTACAATAAAATAAAAATAGAGACAAAATATCAAACAAAATATTGGTTTTAGTCTTTGACACAACCATACTGCCTGCCACCTACAAATTGCAAGAATCGATTGGTTAAGACATCATACAGTGGTAGTTTATGTCTGAGTTTTATTTAAACACCATATTTAAATCAATAGAGTAATTAGTGAAGAGTAGTCTGTTGAAATGTTTTGAAAAATGTATGATGTCCACTCAGCCCTGACAGCTATCTGAAAAAACTAAAACTAACACTAAAACTAATAGAAACTAAACTAAAACAAAGCATTTCTGAAAAATAAAAATTAAACTAACAAACCAGCAGTACAAATGAATTAAACTATTGAAAACAAAAAGTTAAATCAAAATAAAATAACAATAATGAAAAATCCAAAACTAATATAACTTTGGTAGAAGCCACAGGTCATCATTTGCCAGAGGGTCATGGAGGTAACACATCAGCATTAATGAAGAGCAGTTAATTTTTAGGATGGAAAACCACAGGATTTTATTTGAAACTACATATTCTGTCTAGAAAACATAAACCTTGAAATTTTCTACCCTGCTAACTCATGATAATAAATTGAATTTTAGAGTCAGGCCCTGACTTATCAACATGATTACTAATTGGTTGCCCAATTCCTCTATTTTCGCTGTCGACTGAAAACATCAAAAAGATGAATATGAGACAAGGGATCAACATTTCAGCTTTTATTTCCAGGTATTTACATCAGGATCTGATACACAACTTAAGAGATAGCTTTATTTGTAATGGAACACCAAATTTTAGGTGAGCAAAAGTATTAGAATGGATGGACTTACAACAGATTAAAGGGAGTAAGACTTAATATTTAGTTGGAAATCCTTTTCTTGCAATAACAACATCATGCTTGTGACCCACTGACACCACCAAACTTCTTTTGTGATGCTTTTCCAGGCTTTCACCACAGCCTCTTTCAGTTGTTGTTTGTTTTGGGGGGTTACTCCCTTCAGTCTCCTCTTTAGCTGGTAAAATGCTCCATAGGGTTCAAGACATGAGATTGACTTGAGGTTGTCTGAAGCCTTCCCCTTCTTGCCTCTGATGAACTCCTTTGTTGTTTTGGCAGTGTGTTTTGGGTCATTATCTTGCTGCATGATGAAGGATTTCCCAGTCAGTTTGGTTGCATCTTTCTTGAAAATGGCAGACAAAATGTTTCTGCTGCCATCATGTGTTACATCATCAGTGAAGATTAATGAGCACATCCTGGAAGACGCAATGCAAGCCCAAGCCATGACATTACCTCTACTGTGTTTCACAGATGAGCTTGTATGTTTGGGATCTTTTCTCTAGTGGTTCTCAAATGGTGCGGCAAAGCACACTAGTGTGCCTTAAGGCAAGTCGAGGTGTGCCGTGGGAATTTGTACAATACGTAATAACTACAACTTTATGGCAAGTCCTGTTACTAGGCCTGCCCACAGATCTGGACCCCTGAAAAACCCCAGAGAATGGGCCTTCCCAGCTGGGATTTACTGATATCAGTGTATGTGTGTTGGATCAGTAGCGTTGGTGCTAGCATCCTGGCTAACAGTTACCTCATGAAGAGCTGAAAAGCATGGCAAGCTATTATTAGGTTGAAATTGCAACCCAAGTTGGAGTTGAAAATATTAATTCAGGCAATTTTTAACCAAGTTAACCAATTTTTCTACCCATGTTTGCCACTTCTTTTGACAAATTAAACCATTTTGCTGCCTTTTTTTTGTAGCATTTTTGCCACTTCCTGTTACTACTTTGTCCCATTTTTGCCATTTTTTGAACTTTTTGCCACATTTAACCAATTTTTGCTACCTTTTTGCCACTTTTTGCCAAATTTTGCTATGTTTGGCCATTTTTCCCATCACTTTTAACCCCTTTTTACCCCATATTAGCAACTTTAATCATTTTTTGCTACTTTCCTGCCACTTGTGATCTATTTTGCCAATTTTTGCCCACTTTTGCCTTGTTTGACCACCTTTTTGCCTGATTTTGTCCTTTGTTATACCTTTTAACCCATTTTTACAACCTTCTTACAACAGTTAATCCTTTTAGGCCACTTGTAACCCATTTTTGCCACTATTTTGACATTTTCAACAAATTTTTGCCAATTTCAACCCATTGTCTGGACACTTTTTACCAATTTTCTCCCATTTCTGACTTTGTCTTGTCACTTTTTGCCCAGTTTTGCCACCTTTAGCCTACTTTGCGATCTCCCTGATTCCCCAGTTGCCTGGGCCCTAGAAAGCTCTCCCCTTTACCTCCCATTACAGGCCACCTTGACTGTAACATTATTTAAAAAGTCTATTTTGCATCGGTTTAAATATGGTGTGCCTTGAGGTTTTGGCTTAACCTTAGGTGTGCCTTGGGCAAAAAAAAGCTTGAAAACCATTATTCTAGGGCACTCCTAATGGTTGTACTGGCTATGGCCAGTGTTTGTTTGGATCTGATTGATTTTCCATCTTCTCTCAGCTTCACAGTTGTTTGATATTCACCCATAAACAGCTCTCTGGTTTTCATGTTGGTTACACCTCTAACTATAAGTGCAGTCTGCACAGGCAAAACCCAAATCTGAAACTTAGCGTAGACCTTTAGCACTATTTATTGTTTGAATAATCAATGTAATGGGACACACCTTGGCAACAAAACACACCTGCCAGTCACATGTTCCAATACTTTTGCTTACATGAGAAATGGGTGGGTTCAAACACATAATGATATCTTCAAAGTGGTGTATCGGATCGAGACGTGAAGACCTGGAAATAAAAGCTGAAATGTTGATCTCTCTGTTTCATATTCATCTTTTGATGTCAAACCAAAATGTTTTTAGTCTACAGCAGATATAAAGAAATTGGCCTCACCATTCCAATACTTTTGGAGGGGACTGTACATAGGATAAAAATTGGTCAGAGGGTTAAGTCACTCTTCAAATGTCATGTCCAGATGCCCTTTTTGTCCTTGAAAATGTTTCTTAAGAAGGAGAAAACACTCCTAAATAAGCAGGAGGCCCCACACCCCAATCAATCCTTTTTATTTCTCATTTTATATATGCATGGAAAAAAAAATGCAGTCAGTGCATTCTGGGAAATGGCAGAACATTAATGGAGACCTTTACTGCTGATGGCAGAAGTCTTCTTGGTTAGTGTAGATACAAAGCCTCCCTCAAGGAGAACCCAAATCACTGCCTAAGCCTTAAAAGCTTTTCTCATCAAAGCTATTCAATGACAGATGTAGAAATGTCAACCTATGTACACTATATGGAGGCACGTAGAGGGAAAAGGAGCGGTTTGAGTGTTTGAACACCTGAGTCAGTGTGTGCTGAGGGGGATGGGTCTGGAGTGTAAATTTGCCTCTTCCCTCCTTTTCCCTCCCTCTGCACTTTCTGTGTGGTGCCTGGAGGATACTGCTCCGTGCTCTTGTTCCTTTGTGCTCTCTCAGTTTTCTTTCCTGCTCATTCCCTTTCATCTTCTCCTGGACCCTGTTCCCTCCTCCCTCTCCCTAACACCTTCTTTGCTCTCACTTCTTTGCAACTTACAGGGAACACACACGCACATATGCTCACTTAGGATGCAAACATCCGTCCAGCATTATGTCTTTGTTTGAAGGAATGTAAATGACCAGAATGCCAAAGTACTGAAACCACTTGTGAGACCGGATCCAAGGGGCAGGAAGGAACTGACTGCTGCTGAGTCCTTCTTAAGAAAAGATGCTTTTCCTCACAATAGCTGGAGCACGTGTGCAGCTTAGCGACCTTGCTGAAGCCTTCACATGCCCTCCATTAGGTCTATAATAGAGTTTTCATCGGTGGGATTTTAACTCTTCCCTCACACAGAGAGGCATTGTTCAGATTCAGCCACACCTTACAGTATAGTAGAAAATGAAAAGGATGCTGCCAGCTGATGCAAAAAATCTCCTGCACCAAGGTGTCAAAACACTTTCATCTATAAATGAACACACTGATGGGTTTATTCTCTAATGTATATAATGATGTTACCTTCAAATACAGGTTATATATCCTCTGCAGTAAATATGTGGTGAACAGCATCCAAGAAAATGTCTGTTATGTATTTAGCTTGCAATATTTTGGGCAGTAGTTCAGTTTAGTTGTTGCAGCCACCTGTATAAAGAAGCTACAGAGTCCTCGATGCGCTGTTTGTAGGATCAGTCACTCCTGCTCAGTTTGATGCAAGCCTTTGCCTTGCTCTTTTCCACATTTCCATTCTCTCTTCAGCTGTCTAATGGAATAAAGGCAACAAGCCCAACAAATCATCTTAAAAAAAACTGTTACAATGATTTGGGTACAACAGCAAAAATTCAAATCTTAACAATTTTATCAGTCCAGCTCTTATCAGAAATATCTCACCATACCCAATTTAAGCCAAATTCACCTACCAAGTCCATATTCAAATATTATTTCAATATATAAAAAAGCAAAAAAAAAGGCCAGATGATGATGCTTGTTATGAGTACATTTTCTGCCAATGCAGCAAGCTTTCAATGTGTCTTAGAATTACACAAGCATGGTTAGTTTCAGAGAATAGGGCACATTTCATGATTATACACATTAGGGGTCAAAGGTCACGGTTGAGTTACTTACAGTTTGATCCATCTAGTGAAGCTGGTTGGTACAGTCTACTGTTTATGAAACATGAGGCATAAAAGATTGAATAAATGCAACATAACATCTACAATTAATCTGTATGTTATTTATAAAAAAGAAAATAAAAAGGACAGAAAAAATCTGCACGTTATATCAAGATCAGTTCAATCCATGACAGGTTTCTCATTATTTGTACTTGTTGTAAAATAATCCATTACTCTGAACAACAGGATTTTGATTGGTTGAAAGCTCATCATCCAACCAACTGACCAACTGACTTGAGGGTGTCAGTCCAAGTGTGTTTTACTGTGGTTAGCATGGGCGTAGAATGGGGGGGTTCTGTTTACCCGGGCCACCAGTAGGGAGGGGCCCTTGAGGGCCCTTTTTTTAATAATTTGTGTCTAAATGAATCAGTCGAAACTGCCATTTGTATCAAAAGGAGTAAATTGAAATACTGGGGGGAGGGGTGCTCTGTTTCCTTAAAAATGCCCAAATGGTGTAGTCTAGCACTGCGAAATAATGCAAGTAAATCTGGTTTAACCATGGAAATTATGGTTCAAAATCACATTAAAATGCACAGACATTTGTAGAAAATTTGTTGTGTGGCTAGCGGGTTAAGGAGGGCCCTGTGTAATATTATTTCTGGGGGCCCCTGGTGGTTAGCGAACAGTTATAAGCATTACTCCCACCTAGATTGGTGAGTAAATACTGCCATGTGTGATTGCCTCTATTCAGATGTATTTGTCATGTGACTACATGCAGCAAACATGACACCTGAGCCTTGGCCATGGGGATGAATAAAAATATAGTAGCAGTCCTTTCAAACATTAGTAAAGCATTAATAAATACTTAACTCATCATTTAAAAGCATCACAAACTAGTTTATATATGTCATTTATAAACATAATAAAGAATCTTAGATCGAGGCATTAGTATGGCATTAGTAAATACACAATTCATCAATTATTCAGCATTTTAGCTAATAATGTTATATGCAATTTAAACACAGTCATAAATGCTTTATTGATGCATTTGAAAAAAAGATAAAAATGAAGTTATGATGAAAATGAAATGCTTGATCTGATTCCAAATTGGCACAGAAAAGCAGCAAATTCTCATTTTTGACAAGGTAATTCATTATTTCCTCAGAGCATTTAAAAGCATGAATTACACTTCACTTTCTGTAACAAGAACGTCCTTCTTCATTTGAAGTGTTATGAACAGTATATATATACAAAGTATCACCTGTTATAACGTGCAATGTCACTTCCTGCACAAGTCACAAAAGAGTAATTAACACCTATTTAAATGTATTTATCCAGGAGAACCTCACTGAGATCAAGAATCTCATTTATGGGAGTGTCCTGGCCAAGACAGGCAACAGCACAATGAACAGAGTTACAAACACAGAACAGAGAAAATCATTACAAACACAAATCAAACAAATCCATTTTTCCATTTATTGAATCTATGCAGATAAAAATATAATTAACAATCAGTAAATTCCAAATTGGGTCATATGATTGAATTTCTTTTCTACCAAAGCAAGATTCCTGATAGGCATCAGTGCACTTGTATTAATCTTTTTTCCAACCAGTGAATAGTCATCTCATAACTGTTGTCACATTTGCACATGACGCATGTTCCTCAGCAACACGTTTTGAAGAGGGAAAAGGCTTGTGCGCTTCATCCCTTCATTATCCAAGAACTTGATTACAGCAGTAACTCGAAAAGCACTCGGAGAGCGCAGACCTCTGCCATTAGCCCTATCTCCCAATAGTACAGAATCCTTTAAAAGAATTCCTGGATCCAGACGGTGATCCGGATCACTCCCAAAATCTAACCAGTTCTTCTTTATGCCATTTCTGGCATTTCCTGAAAATTTTATCAAAATCTGTCCTTAACTTTTAGAGTTATGGTGCTAACAAACAAACTAACTTACAAACAAACTAACTAACAAACCCAGCCGATCAGATAACCTCCTTGGCAGAGGTAATGAATTGACTGAAACTGCTTAAGACAGCACCTATGCAGTTCGTCTTTGCCTCATATCACTAACACAGTGTTAAAAGTGGCCTTACAAGTGCATTGTTGGCAGACAGCTCACCAGATGGGCTCAAAATGCCGACAGTAACCTACGTGTGTATGTGTGGGAGAGAGAGAGTTTCTCTCACCCTTGTGTCAATGTGTCTGTACATCTTGGTCTTAGAAAGATTTCCACTCTCTCACAGGCCTATATAATCAGCGGTGTATTACAATGAGCAGGAGCAGCATACTCATGCAGCGAACATCTGCAGGACAACAGAAAGCCAAATCCTCTCCACTGGGAGACAGTGACCATGGCCTCACTAGCATATGGACAGGGCAAAGCTTTCCAGCGAGGCCAAATAATGATTGATGTTAACAGTTGCTCTCTTCAAACAATCTGTGCATACCCAATACACAGGAGAGGCTCTGTAGCAGCCAAATGAGCAAATAAACCATAATTTCATTGTCATTGACGATCAAATTATCCTGCAAGTCTAATTTGGACCGGGTTGTGCATAGTTGGAGGATTTCTAGTTTGCTGTGTCTGCCACTGGGAAGGAAAGGAACAATAATAAAAGTAGTGGTATGCTGGGTTTGTGTCATTGAAACTTATGAAATGAAAAATGTAACTCTTACTTTTGAGAAAAGTGCTGAATTTAAGGATGCTCAGTAACAGATAGTGCCATCTTTCCTTCCCAGTGCAACAACCAGGGATGTCTAAGCATTTGCAAATGTGTAGACATAAATTATTTTTATTGCATCAGAGTGTTTACTGCCATTTCTACCACGGACTTGCAAATAATCTTGCAAGTAACTTTCATTTTTGATGTTTAAAGTTTTTCCACCCATCCTGAAGATGACTTGGCTAATTTTTAACCAACATTTTTGACCCTGTGTAGCACTCTACCCTCTCTCTCTCTCTCATGAAACCTGTTTGGAAAGATGTCATTCTTTTGGGATCAGCTAAGCAAGGGAAGTTGTTTTTAATTGATCACAAAGTTCTGAAATAATCATGGAACATTACGAGACGGAGATGTTTTAAAGTTAAATGCAAAGCCGGAACTACACTCCAGACATGGCTGCTGGACTGTGTCACTCCGCCCAGTGGTTTACTCAAGAAATAGTTCTGAGTATTTGCGTCATGTGTCGCTATGTTACAAAATTACACCTTATTATTTCATAGAGTGGTGAATGTACAGGTCACAACTTGTCCACAAGAGCGTTTTGGAGTTGTTGGGTTGTGTATTTGATGAGTTTGATGAGGGAAAGCAAAAAATACCGTCTACTTACATAGCGTTAGCTGTGCAGCTGGTATATCAGTCCCCCCAGATCTAGAAATAGCTTGCATTGACAACTAACGGAAACAAACCTATTACTAAGACTATAGGAATTATGACAATGGGCAAATTTGCCAAAATTTTGAAGTATCCCTTTGAGATGGAATGTGAAATGGGTCAATGTTGCACAGATTCTTACAGTGCCATTTCTACACCACTTTTTTTCCAAACAGTATAACCATGTTGATTGTGTTGTGCCTGTCTGAAGCACTGCACAAGTTTAAAAGATTCAAATAATGTTGCAATTTTGACAGAAACAGACACAGTCTAGCCTGATGTGTTGCACAAGGTTGCTGCTCTTACAACAGTAGAGCTTATGCATCCAAATAAAGGGTTGATGACATACTGTATGTGTATGTCTGCATAGGGCAATTCTTAAGGTTGATTAAAAAAATCAACACAAGAATCAGCAATCTAACAGTGTTTCATATGAGTGTGCCATCGTCCTAAACCCATCATCTATCATCATCTGTCAGAGTCTGAAGACAGTTCGCCTTTGGGAACTGATGCAAATCTCTCGATAAGTTTGTTGTAGCCAGCAGTTAGCATTAAACAACTTCAAAACTTCCTTCTCTGTGCAGCACCATCATTCCTTGTCCATAACATCCCCTGGAGGAGCGCCCGTACATCTGTTTCTCACAAGTCACAGTTCAACAGTAGATTTAAAGTTACATAACAGATTCTCTCTAACTCACATAATTATGACAAGCCTCACAAAGATCCAGGTCGCTTGTCTTTAACTTGCAAAGAACAAGTATTTTCACTTTGGTGAAACTGTACACTGCAAATTAATATCAGAATGCAGCTGGTAGAAGCTAGCATGTCAATGCAATGACCACAGTAACATAAATAATAGGGCCATATTTAAAATAGATAAGAAAGTTTAACAGTTTTTTTAAACTGAGAGAGAGAAGAGAAATATATATCTCAGATGGCTCAACTTAAGTAACTGGTCCAACTATTTAAGTTGAGCCCCCAGAAAATGCTGGTTCAACTTAATTCTTTATGTGTATTTGATGTAATGTATTTCCTATGATAAAGACTGGGAGTCAAACTGCACCCGGGCCCAGTATTATAGCAGTGGTCCACAGTACAATTAAGGGCTGACACCCCATTAGGGTATAATAAGGGTTTAAAATCTTAATTACAAAACATTTTTATTTGAAACAGTGCAGCTTTGCAGCTTTTAACGCTCGCAAACGGGAATCTATTTGAAATAATGCAGCTTTTCTGGACTTTATGGTCGAGATCATCACACATGATGCTACTTGGCCAACAGTGTTAATTTTGTCGATTTTAAACTACAACTAAAAATGTTCTGCAAAGGCCTTTTTGTCCATGACAGAAACTAGACTTAGATTAACAAAAATGGATCTGTGATGACTAAAACTGACAAAAACTAAAGACGATTAAAACTAGAGTAAAATTTAATGTAGCTTTCAATGGACATTCAAAATCCATGATATTTTTCCACTGTTGGTAAATCTGCCAAAAAACAATGCATCTGTAGCTATTCTGCCTCTCAGCCGTAGAAAGCAGGGACCCCAGGTTTGGCAGAGTGCAGGGAACACACTACCATGACTTGTTACCAGATTCAGGCAAGGAAATAAATGCTTGGACTAAAAGTAAAGACTAAAATGTGAGGACTTTTATGGATAACTAGTCTAAAACTAGACCTAATTGTTCTTGAGTTTTTGTTGTCTACAACTAGACTAAAACTAAAAGGATAGAAATGACTAAAATATGACTAAAACTAAAATGCATTTCACTTAAAGGCTAAAACTAAGACTAAAATAAAAAATTGCTGCCAAAATTAACACTGTTGGCCAATCATATCTTCTGCTCAGACAAGGCTTGCAACTGAAGCCAGAAATAAACAGAGACACACAGAAGAGCTGTGAAGACAGAAGAGTTTACCAAAGGATATATGGAGTGAGTCAGTGGTGCAGAAAGAATTTGTTCTTGAAAAAACAGACAGACTGTTATATGGTCATCCTCCCTCATGCTACCGGTGGTTGAAACCAGTATGTCTTGTATGTTTCAGCACTGTCATGGTGGTATAAATGGTAGTGCCAAATGTCACTAGGAGACAAAGTTCAGATCTTCAAGCAGTAGTTCTGATATATGGTGCATTCTATGTAATCTCTGAACTTGGAAATTCTGAGTTGACATCATTAAAAATGCATCCTGAACTCGTAATTCTGACTCGGAGAAAACTATTTTATCTGCTTTGTGCTAAAATATGAACAATTATTATTCTCCATAAGTCAGCACTCAGGGGAGTGAGTCTTTGCCCCAAGTGAAGGAGTTCAAGTATCTTGGGGTTTTGTTCAGGAGTGAGGGTAAAGGGAGCGCTATCTTCCTCCCAACCCTCATGTATGGTCATGAACTCTGAATAATAACAGAAAGAATGGGATCGCAGACACAAGTGGCCTAAATGAGTTTCCCCTGGAGGGTGGCTGGGCTCAGCCTTAGAGATAAGGTGAGGAGTTCAGACATCCGGAGGGAAAGCCGCTGCTCCTTTACATCAAAAGGAGCCAGTTGAGGTGGTACGGGCATCTGATCAGGATGCCTCCCGGACATGTCTCTTTGGGGGGTTTCGGCACACCCAGCTGGGAGGAGACCTCGGGAAAGACCCAGAATGCGCCGGAGGATTACATATCCTGTCTGGTCTGGGAATGCCACGGGATCCCCTAGAAGGAGTTGGAAAGTTTTGCTGGGGAGAGGGATGTCTAGGTGAACTTGCTTAGCCTGCTATCTCTGCGACCCAGCCCCGGATAAGCGAATGATGATGGATAGATGGAGAATAAAACTTGTTATTTAACTTCCTAATGTACTCACCCATGGTACAAGCAAAATAATATGTACTTGAACAGCAAGTCAAATTCATGATGCATAAATAAAAAAAACAACCTGTTGTTAATATAGTTTTAGTCCTTCTGTTATCTTGTAATACCTCATGTCTAGCTTTTTAGGGCTGCACATTGCTCCACAAATGTGGGCGAGGGCACACAGCGTCAGTCAAGCAAGTTGCTGTGCACCCCGAAATCTACTTTATAGTCAACTGCCATATCTTGTTTTTTTTTTTTTTTTTGCTTGAAACTATTGTTGTTTTTTCCCCCATTCCCATTTAATCATGACTTTAGTGGTTATTCCTTGACATCCCCCCCATTACCCTGTAGGTTAAGAAATTATTTTGTTGATCAAAAAACAAATGTATTGATTTGTTGTACATTAAATTTTATCGAATATTTTCTTACTGAATGAGAGTAAAAACTAAATATACAGACATTTTCCAAAAGGTTTTTGTTCAGGCTTTTTGTTTGATGCATCTAAATAATAAGGGCCTGACCTTGCAATTAAGTTATATGTAGACTTTTTACACAAGGCACCAAGCTGACATTTTGATGCATGTACTTAACCAATTTCAAGAGCATAGAACCAGCATGCCAGAAATGTTACACACAGCCAGGTGAGCTGGCACTGGGAACTTGTGCAACCACCTGCACACTTGATTCCTGAAATAGGACTTACTCCCCCACGGGCCGATAGCCATGAGGGAGAAAGCCTAAATTCAAAAGTTCTCCACACATGTCTAAAAAAAGAGATGGTAAACTTTCTTATTGATGGCAGACTTTTTCCAGCCATGACTTTCAGCTGCTGGAAAACAAGAACATGTTATTGTCATGTCCTCCATTCTTCTCTCCAGCTGCACTTAAGATGCACATGTCTGTATGTGAAATAAATGTCAGCAGAATAACCATGTCCATTGACTTTGCTTCTGCCTTCACAGCAAGGCTTTGTGCAGAAGAAACAATCTGGCTTATGTTAACATGTACTCTGAGGATACTGCTGCTTTGTGCATCTGCAACTGCACGTTAAATACTGCAATCTCTGGGTGGCTCAGTTGCTCGCGTGCATCAGCATTCACACATACCTCCATTGTTGGATCTATTTCCAGTGGTGACAGCCTCCCTGCTTGAGGGGGTATTATTGTCTTGGTATCCGTGCAGATTGACTGTATGTTTTGTGTCTCTGTAAGAGTGTGTCCTCTCTATAATCAAATCCAAAGACTTCTTTGTCATCTGCAGTGCGAGGATTTCCCAAAAGATCTGCTTGAAGCTGACATATTTGTTTATAGTCGCATTTGCACCTCCAAATCCCCTCCAAAACACACACATACACACATTCACAACCATACTGTCAGTTCTGCATGGTCCAATTTATTGCAGTTGATTTGACAGTGTTTACATACGGATGGCTGTGTAATATAATTAGACTCACAGTTTTCCTGAGTGGGTGTGTAATGAACTTCCCCTGTGGGAGCTGCGACGTGAGATTCAATAAGAATGGTTACCTTGTTATCCAGTAAATAACCATGTAAATAGAAGTATAGGTGTCCTTGTATCAATTAGCACAGTGTGTGTCATCATTCACAGGATGTGATGAGATGACATGTGGTATGTAAATGTGATTTAATGTGGTGTACATCTGTGGTTAGGTGTTAAAAATCTGTGTGGTCATTTAAAGCCATGGTTCTAAAAGTGAGGGTCAGTATCCACAGGGAGTCAGTGAAAAGGGAGCTCTCAAGAAACACACGATTTGCAGTTATATTTTTCTTTATTGACAATTATTAATTAGCACTTATTGTCATTATATTTACTAAATGTGGATGTTTTGGGATCCCCCATGTGGAAAGCTTCAAGCAGGAACAGCACACATTCCTGCCTTTTCTATGCCAATAAGGAAAGCCTGAGGCAGGGAGAGAAGCAGCAAAAACCCAGAGCAGCGCATGCATCAATGACAACAGAATAAAGTCAGAAGAGGAATTAAGGAGGAGCTGGGGTGGAGGAGGGTTGCAGAAAAGTGGCTTGCAGAGAGAGCAGCACAGTGTAGCTGGACTACAGCAGTTAAAATATGGTAGCATCACTGTAGTTATCTAGTTGGGTGCTTAAAAGCAAATCAACTTGCAAATCAGCTGATATCAATTATGTAACAGCCCTTGACTGCATGGCCTGATTGAGCTGTACTACTATAAAAACTAGGTGTTACTTTGTCTCTATCAAAATGATTTGCTGTTCACTTCTATATTATTTTGTAATTTTTTTTCTTTTCTTTGCTTCTTCCAAAGGTGACTTCACCTTGAATTTCAATAAGACTGTTTCAAATATCCATTGCATGGGATATATTTCACATCCATTTTGGCAACCACCCATACACTGTGTTTGGGAAGGACAGAACCTTTAAAAACTTCTCAGAGGGTGACTGGACGTACAATTAGTCTGTCACATTTATTACGTACATATCAGAATAACAAAACATAGTGACAAGTGGGCATGCTGTTGCCATGATGTAATGCTGATATAGCAAGTAAATTTCTGATCAGGAATGTGTGCATTATTGTGATATATTTTGAAGTTGACTGGGTGCTTTGTACATTCTTCCTGGATTGATACATAGCTGCAGCAGCCTCCACTGGAATAGATCCAGCATGCATCTCAAGCAGAGGGGTACTTATGGCATATGCTGGAGTGCATGCAGAGAAACTACAAAGGTTGAACTGGAAAGGGAGTGAACTGAAGTGGAGTGTGCTTGTGTGCGGATCAGTGCTCAGACAGAGTATGTGGAATTTAGGGGTAATGTGTAAAAAATATGTAAATATAAGTTTTGTTACGCTGCTACCCTAACTTCCGCTACGAGTCACCTAACTCTAGGGCTAGGGAGCCCGTAACCTAGTGCCTCACCCTACGTGAAGTAGTTGACGTGAACTTGTTGCCTGTGTGTCCCTCGGTGTGTGTTTGTAAAACCTCTCCCTATCTGTGGGGTTTGTGTGGATGACTTACCGCTGAGACGCCGCGCATGCCGCGACTAGCTCACTCTCAGTCGGCTACAATACCAGTTTGCTGCCGCCAGCTCGCTCCGATAGTTGTTTGTTCAGGTGGTGCTCCCCTCATCCGGTGTCGTGTTGTCGAAACAAAAAAAAAACATAAACCCAAGTGTCCTGAATCCGTTTGGTTTGTCCTTTAGTTGAGGTTTTCTTTAGCGTCCTCCACGTTGGCGTCCATTTTCCTTTCAGCCTCTTTTCCACCTTCACAGGTGTCCCTCATAAGGCTGATCAGTCAGAGCCACCACGCCCCCCACTGTGTGACGTAAGTCATGACCCTGCTTCTCTCCGCCTACCAACAACTCCCACCACTCCAAGACACTAACTCCAAACAAATTCCCTCAAACAGTGACATAACAGTTTGCTTAGGACATCTGTAATGTAAGGTCTGCTACTCCTTTAAGATGCACACTGATGCACACAGACAACACCTGTGTGATATTAAATCTGGTATATTAGAGCTACAGACAATACAATTTATGGAAATGACCTGCATTCTGTTTGAAGGTCTTCTCAAAACAAAACAAAAACAAAAAAAGTTGTGTTCTTTTTGGGTTCTTAAGCCAGCATTGGGCCTATTAGTGCACACATGCTTTTATTTCTGAATCTGAACAGGTTAACTCAGCTCGTGCTTTGTTGGAGTTGAAACTTGATCTTTAACCGAAAGATTTAGATTCAAGAGTGCTGTTTTAGCTTAGTTAATGGAGAAAGCATCTTAAGAACAGAGACTAAAGTCTGCAATCATAGACCATCTTAAAGCAATTCTATAAGGACCTACTTTGCTTGCTAGAGTACCAATGTGGTCAGTTTGGAAGCAGCTACACACTTTGAAGTTTCAGATTGAGGTTGCTCCTCAAAGTGATGTCTATGACATATCTGCCTGAGAGCAGTCAGTGATTACTGATAAAAGTGACCCACTTAACTTATGAAATAAATATTTATAGGGATGCACAATATCAGAATATGAACACATCAAACATGTCCTTCAGGCAGTTCACTGGCCTCCCATCCACCTCAGGATCAAATATAAAATATCCCTCAGCACTTACCAATGCATAAACCAAACTGCCCCTGCCTACCTTTAAGAATTCTTTAGACCACAAACGTCTAAAAGAAATCTCTGCACTGAATTATAATTACACTAATAATCATCATCATCATCATCATCACTATTATCATTATTATTATTATTTTATAAGCTATGTTTATTTAAATTAAATAAATACAGGCGTGTGTCACAGAGTTACTGCTGTTGAATTAGATTGGTTTTATCTGTGTGTTTGTGGATGGCTTATAACTGCCCTGCAAAAAAAGGAAAACACAACACTCCTTATCTGATTAATTTATCTGTGTTTTTTTACACTATCAAAAGGTTCAGTCATATTTTTGAGTTGATGATGATAAAGGCTAATTTTGGTACCAAAACATGTTATAATTTAGGAAAACAGCAGATTTTGTTTTTTTTTGATATATTGTAATCCTGTTATAATCTTGTTAATTTAGAGACCATTTTTACATTCAAAATATCACACAGTTCTGATTAGTTTTCAATTCAGAACAGCACAGTTAGCTCATGTGTCTTTCATGTGAATGCAGTGCACTTAGAAATCCTAAAGTAATCGTAAATCATTATCATGAAATAGTAATATGCTGTGGATACATGTGTTTAATGAACGTGTTAGTGCACTTGTAGAAGAGAAGACCTTTTTGAAGAGTTAAAAGTTCTGTTGTGCCTGAAATCCCAACTGCAGTTTATTCTTTTTGTCATTAGAAACACAAGTTTTTATAGGAGGGGTACCTATATCTATTAAAAGAATATCAAACAATAGAATAAACTACTCAGAAGTGGGAAGAAGATCTGCAGAGGTTAGAAGCTAAAATGTGTCAAATCTGAGAAAATCTGAAGTTGGCTAAATCTTTTTTCAGCACAATAAAACATCCAGTCTGATGACCAGATAATGACTTTCTAAAGATCTAAGGGCCCAACTGGGTATTGTGACGACCCCTCCAGAACACTAGGTGTTCCTCTTTTTCTGTTTGCTGGTTTCTTTTTGCTCTCTGGTTGCAGGGTCAGGGGAAAGCAGGGTCAGCGTCATCAGGAGAATGAGCTACACCTGGGCCCAGTGTAGTCTCCCCTTTAAATCTGCCTCCTGAATCAGTGGCTGCTCTCTCTCTATCTCCCTCACGGCTCGCACGGCGGAGCGTTCTTCGCGGAGCGGCTGATTATTTCTTCGTTGTGTTGGGAACTGAATTTGGTCAGTGTATTCCTGCCTGTTAGTAAATAAACTGTTGGCTAAACGGCTTCTACCTCGTCTCGCCTCCCGTTTATGTTGCAGCCTCAGAGCCGGGTTGTAACAGTATCTAATCATTAAGGAGATTAGGAATATGTTCTAGCCTGAAATTGTTGGCTTACATACTCACAGTAGCAGATTAATGTGCTCAGCTTTTATGGCTAGTGCTATGAATTGGCAGCTTTAAACTGAAAGCTGAAGATGTCAAGTAGGTATTGATGTAATCATTATGGTAGTCCATAGCTGGATATGAACTCATGTATGATTTTCTACAATTGCTGCCTGCACACACAAGTTCTGGGGTTACAAAAGGATTACACACCTTCAAAATTATTATTTTTGCAGAACCAATATCTTGGTGTGTGTGCTTTCAAGTTAAGTCAAGACACCTTTATTTATATGAAAAACAGTTGAAAGGTAAACTATGAAAATTAGACTTTGTGAAAGATTGGTTAAAAAATATAATATGATAGGATAAAATAGAATCAAGTCACATTTTAATCTTGTTGAAATTGATCTATTTGTTTCTTTTCACGCCAGGATGAAAGAGGCCTAATTTCTTACCAAGTGCAGGTGTTGGATGAATGACTGGACAAAACTCATGTACACTGTGCTGAATTACCCTCTCCACATCTGAAGGAGAGAAGGCTTTTACTTCAGCCATAAGTCTCAGCTGACAGAAGCAATAAACACAGAAGAAATCTGCTTGCCAAATTTGAAAGCACTGTCAAAATGAAGGTAAAACTCTTCATAGAGGATTGAAAATCAGAGGCTAAAGGGCCAAAAGTGCCAGCATCCACTACTTAAGTGTCCAGATAATTACCTAAGTTTTATTTCCAAAGGAGTGGTTGACTGTGTGTTATTAGTGACCCAGACAAGGATCTGAGTACTCTTGACCCACAAGGCTGGTAAATTTGATTCATGTGAACACAGGCTTACCATACTTGGGCATTGTATCGGAGTCTGGTGTTGAGCATGATTCATGTGGACTACATCCCCAAAAACTGTTTTTTTCAGCACAGCATGGACCCATTTCATCTTTTTAGCTGCAAGGTTGATGTGGAGTAGGAAGAGGGTCTTGCTGATATCATTAAAAAGAAGAAAAAACATCCATAGTTGCCTACAAGGATGGACTCAGTTGTCTTTTTTTTTGTCTTCAATCTAGGTTTGTCCCTTGCATTATCAATGTAAATGTTTACATTTCTAGAGGAATTAGTTAAAATATGTTGCATAAACAGTCAGCAGCTCAGTAAAACAGTCAGAGAGGAATATGCCGGTATTGGAGCTCTTTAAATGAACAGCAGGATATCTGGAATGCCTTTCCACAGTCTTTAAACATTCAAGGTACAGAAATAAAATCTACCTCTGATTACTGCTGGACTTGAAAGAGCCTTTAAGTATAGCAGCAATAACACTACCTTTCCTATCAGATTGTAAAAAAAAATGCCCAAAGCCCTGCTGTGACCGTAGTTAAGTTGCCATCAATGTGCAGTAGTTTTAAATATCTTGTTAAGATATGAAAACTGCACCGTTTTTGACAGGATTGTGTTGTGTATGCTACCACAGAAGAGAGAGATGATTCCCTCTCATTTCAATGTTGTATCTCAGCAGCTGCCAGTGGATTACTAATCAGGCCAGCAGCTATGTACAGGGGAAACAAAGCAGAACTGTAGTCAGGTATCTAGCTAGGCAACTAAAACCTAATTTAAGTTGTATGTTTATTTTTACCTCAGTGTTTTCATGGTTATGGAGGTGCCAGAGATATCAGCTTAATAGACTTAATTATTCCAGACAGAACTAGTGATTACCTGTCATTTGAAAAAGCTTCTTCTCTCGGGCCGGTTGGAGTTATTCAAGGTGACACAAAATCACGGATTTCCACGGCAGAAAAAGAACTGAGGTGTATATTTTGAGTTCCATAGTTTTGATGATGGCACACTTTTTCACAGGTAGCCCTATTGGTTAATAAAAATATATTTAAGCCCCCTACTTCTTACCATGCTGAATGGCACACAATTCTACTTCCATCATTTGCTCACAAATTCTTGTCTCTTAAGAATTTGTTGAAGCATTCTTTGGAAAATATAGCACATTTCTACTGAAATCCAAATGGCAATGTAACACGCGGCTTCAAACTTGGAACATCAAGTCACATTTAATGATTTTTACATGTTAAAATATAATTCTGGTGCAGTGATGGAAAGTTACATTTACTTAGATTAATGTAATTGAGTAGTTTTTTCATGTTTTTGTAATTTTAGAGTACATTTAAAATCAGTACTTTTATTTAAGTAAGTTTCAACTAGAGTAACTGTACTTTTAGCCAAGTACAGTACTTGTACTTTCTCCAACCCTGTTGACTACACAGATGCAGATAGCAAGAGAATGATTCCACATCCCAAAACAGCCAATGTAGGCAGCAAAAACCGGAGTGTCTGTATTTCAGTGCAAAACATTTCAGAGTTGACTTTAACTTTTAAAGTGGGATTTTCAATCCTTTCTGAGTGAAATGGTCTTCTCTGTTGGATTTGTTGGATGATGCTGATCCACCAGTGTTGCTTCAACCCTGGAGATGTCAACTCATCTAAGCCCCGCCCATTGCTACTTCAAATGAGGGATGTTTTGGCAGAGTTCCCCATCATACCCCTGGGCAGTTAGCTTAGATGTGTTTTTAGAGTCTTTAGCTGTGTTGTTTTGCATCCTGTTCATTGACCTCTGCTGAGTTTCTTTTGTTCACGTGGCCGGTGGACTGTTGTGTCAGAAACACAGTTGCACCATGAGTGAAGTTAATCGCTGAGTTAGAGTTCCCGCCTATGACTTTAGGTGCTCCCAAAGCAGTGGTTCTTGACTGGTTTAGCATGAGGACCCAACACATCTTCCTCAATGACAAATCGCGACCCAAATTTCTCATAATTTTTAATCATAACCACTGCTTTTAATGAAAAATAGGGCAGTGCAGACATGTAATGGATCTAAGACATACGACATTTCATACAAAATAAAAGTACATCAAAGACTTTTGGCCACATGTGTGGTTTCAGGGAACACATTTGTGACCCAATGAAAGCGGCTTCCTTACCCACCAGTTGAAAACCAAGGTCCTAAATGATTCTTCCTCAGTATGCATTGTTTTGCGACTGCTTTGTTATTACCAGAGGAGACCCACATTGCCACAGATTTCCAAGAGCTACTGCAACTCTGATATATTAGATATTCCACACATTCAGAGGTGTAGTTTAATTTGTGTTTGATTTAACTCTTTAAGACTTTGATTAACACTCTATTTTTTGCTGTATAATTTACTGTATTATAGAAGTGTGACTTTACCTGGACAACCTGGTTGGAGATCTGTTTTCTTGTTGCCCTTGCCAATAAGGAAATATCAAATTTTAATGTACAACTTCTTAGTAGCTGTTCAGTCCTGAAATCAAACTTTAAATGAAATACTTTTTACTATTATTTTAGATGATGTAAGCCAGTACTTTTACTTTTAAACCAAAGTAACTGTACTTTCACTAGAGTACAACAGTCATGTACTTTTTCCACCTCTACTCTGATGTGACCTTTTTCAAGTTCTTTTCTAAAAAGTGTCTTTTTCTGATCTACAACTGTATAAGTAAAGGCATTGTTTCTGTTTTTGTGACGTATGATGTAGATTCATATTGACACTGAAGCCCTTTCAAAAAAATTGGTAATGCTTTGCTAGCAGCTGAGAGCTCTGTGCATTGCCTTGTCACATCTCCTTGTCATGGCTTGAGCCCTCAGTTTGGAAATCCCTAGTCTAGACTATGCTTCTGCACAAGGATAAGTTTCTTAGGCAGGTTCACTCTTTCTTCAGAAAAAAAATAAAAAATAAGGAAATTCTCAAAGGCCTTTGTATTGTTGAGTTGAAAATTGAAAAAAAAAAAAAAAAAAAACTATTAGTTTCATTTGCGCAGTTATTCAAGTTTGGCAGTGAAGACAGAGAGTAACAGTGAGATATGTTCATAAACATGTTTCACTGGGGGGCATGAGAAAGGTTGCTAGGAGATAGGTTGCTTGGTATTTCAAAAACAAAGAGAAATCTAAAGTGATTTAAAGTGGTGTATTTTATCCATTTTTTTTTTTTTTAAAGTATCCTTGTAATGTAAATTTCTACATGATGCTTTCTGCAACATTGTATGCTTCAGCCACCTCCAGGGATGGTGGAGGTCCCCAGTCTCTTGTGCTGTTATTATGGGGAGCTGAAAAGTTTGGGTAGTTTCGGTCTAGTTCATTCATCTGGGAACGAGTAGTATGACACACAATGCTACACATGCTGCTGCCAAGTATCAGTGTACTTTTAAATATAGATGGTAATCCTATTATTCATGATTTTCACAACATGTTGTCATTCTGCCAAATATGTCAGCCTACCACAGGGGTCCATTCTTGGTCCCCTCTTGTTTTCCATACACATGCTTCGTCTTCTTCCCCTTATTCAGAATTATAATATTGAATATAATTTTTATGCTGACAACACCAAACTATATGTCTCAATGACTGGTCCAGCCACACTCAACTTATAAAACCATGTCTTTACAATCCTTGCTTTGAGTACTGGGGTGCAGTCATGTTGGAACAGAAAAGGGCCTTCCCCAAACTGCTGCCACAAAGTTAGAAGTATAGCATTGTCTTGGTACGCTGAAGCATTAAGATTGTCCTTCACTGGGGATAAGGGGACTAGTCCAAACCCTGAAAAAAGCCCATCCTTCCTCCACCCAACTTCATTTGGCACATTACAGTCAGGCAGGTAATGTTCTCCTGAATCTGCCAAACCCAGACTCACCCATCGGGCATGCCAAACAGAGAAGGCTGTTATCACTCCACAGAACACGTTTTCACTGCTCTACAGTCCAGTGTCAGTGTTCTTTGGACCACTCCATACGATACTCAGCATTTGACTTGGTGAAGTGAGGCTTGCAAGCAGCTGCTCAGAATCCAATTTTATGAAGCTCCTGCTACCAAATCCTTGTGCTAACATTAATTACAGTGGAAGTTCAGAACTCCTCAGCTATGGAATTACGCACCATGTGCCTTAGCAGTCGTTGACCTCACTTTTACAAAGTTACTGGTGTTCCTAACCTCTTCCGCTTTCTGATATTATCACTTACAGTTGACTGTGGAATATCCAGCATGGATTGAATCTCATGAAATATCTTATTGCAAAGCCGGCATACATCACAGTACCACACTTGAAGTCAATGAGCTCCTCAGAATGACTCCTTATGTATCAAAAATGTTTGAGAATGGAGACTGCATGGCTAGGTGCTGGATATTCTACACCTGTGACAACATGTCTGAAACACCTGAATCCACTGAATCCAAATACTTTTGTCCATATGGTGTATGCTATTAAAACCGACATTAGTGTCAGCAAAACACCCGAGTAAGTAAGTTGCCTTGGCCTCTGAGTACCATTTAAAGTTCAGTTCTAAGCAAAGAAACAGTTGCAACAGTGTCCTTATACAATATTCATTCTAGAATTTGTTCTTTTGGTGTAAAATGGTGTCATGATGACTAAGAAAGCAGAAAATGTCTATTTTCACACCTCTGTCTCTGCAAATGCTAATGAAATAAATGCAATAATCCCATAAGAGTAAGTTTGTAATGCTTGGTCATATCATTATCTTAGCATGTCAATAAAATGACTCATGGTATATCAATAACTACCAGAGTAATGTGCTTAAATTTAAGCGCATCGTCCTTTGATGTCTGCCAGAGAATTAATCCCTCCACGGCAGCTTCATGGGTTTAAAAGAAACAGCCAGGGCAAGGCATTTTGTAATTAGCCCTTATTATCTTCAAGTTTATTGCACTCATTCTCTTCACGACTTCACTGCAGTGCTCCTTCAAACAATACCTTCACATTAGCATTTTGCATTGTCTGCTTAACAAGGTTTGAATACTTTGTATTCCTCTCTATCACTCGTGATGGAGCCGCAATGGACCAGAACAGGGCTGGCTATGACCAAGTCTTACCTAATGATGAGTGAAAAGGTTGATGTGCGTATTCACTTTCATGGATCTGTCTTTCTGTACGTGTGTCTGTGAGTCTGTCAGAGTTTTAAACACGCTGCAGGCAGAGTAGGATCTGCAATTATACCCATGGTAGCTGCTAGCAGTTGTGTAATTATGAGCTCCTTATTGTTTCCTCTCTTTATAAAAAGCACACTTTCAATGTTGCAGAGAAGAGTGATTGAACTGAAGGAAGATAAAAGGGATACAGACACAGAAATTAAGTCCACCAGGGATGCTGGAAGGGACCTGTTCTTAATTAAGGCTTGGTTTAACAGGAAGAAAATGTTTTGTTTTTCTGTTTTAATCCATTTTATTGCCTAACCCAATCAACTATTCTGACTTTTCCTTTTTTATCAAATTACTCTGCTCCCTGTCATTCATTCACTTTGTTCTGATCTCCTTCCATTCAGCAGTGCTCTCCTCAAATTTCCTCTCCCTTACATCACACGCAGAGAATCACAACACTCACAGATGGAAGGTAAAAAGAGGACTGTTAGTGGAGTGGCTTACAAGTAACTCATCTCGTACTGTGCTTTTTTTTTTCTCGTTCTTCCTCATTGGTGTAAAAGTACAAGGCTGACAGAATGTTCAAAGTCTTCAGGATCAAAGACGAGCACTCTGCTTTTCTGAGTGATGGGGGTGGGATTGGATCCAGAGGGTTAGCTTGTGTCAGACCACATCATGCCTCTCTTTTCTTGCTTTCCCCAATGTCTGTCTCCTTCCTCTTTTCTTCCTTGTTCTCCCACTCGTTTGCTGTCCCTCTCTACATGTTTACTATATCCATCTCTCTCCCCTTGCCTCTGTTTTTTTGATGACTTTCTCTCTGCAGCTGTCTCTCTACACCGCTCCACTTCTCGCTATCTTTCATCCTTAGCAGGTGCATCTCTCCTTATTTTGCTTCCCCTTATCCATCCGTCTCGTCATCCCTTTGCTGTCATTATCCGTCCAGCTTTATCATTTATGCAGTTTTTTATCTTCCTCCTTCACTCTCTCCCTACACCTGTGCCTCTGCCTCTTCTCCATCTCTTCCATTTTCTAGAGCCCTATAACTCAGATGGCTGTTCTTATCGGCGGTAACAGTTCAAACGTGGCATGACTTAATTTTCAAAATTGATAGTCAATGATAAATCAAACCACTGACACTAAAGTGCCAAAACAACTGAGACCTTGGCATACATGCACCTCAGACCTTTAGGGTGCATTTAGTGTCCTTTTGCAGATTCTACATGGGGTGCTATTGGCACTCTGGTACCTGTTTTTAGTACATTTGTATTCTAAGCTGTATTAACCAATCATGTATAGGCAGACTTTGGTGCCTACACATAAATTGTTCCATGCTGGCAATGACATATAGGCAGAATTTTGTCCACACTTATGATGTACCAACTTCTATCAGCAGTATTTTTTATCTATTAGTCACTGAATATATATGCATTAAAGTACAGCCACTAATTCATCATTTATCAAACATTTAAACTTGAGCCAAAGATTTATTTTGGCACTGTGTTATGAAAGACAACCAGCTGTTAGATTATCTCACTACCTAAAACACACTGGAAAGGCTTTAACCAAACACCATACAAAAACAATGCAATTAAAGTGATTTTCTTCTGCTTTTAAGGGAAGACCTGCCAGGACTTGTACATGACACAAATCTGTATCATGATGTTATTTCCACCAACTTTATTCCCCTTTATTGAGAGAAAGTCACTTTAAAATTGATTCTTGTTCAAGCTCATTCAGCTGAAGTCAGTAGGAGTGAAGCAACTTTGGCCCCGTCCACACGGAGACGAATTCAGGAGTATATGCAAATTTTTCATTGTATCAACGTTTCATCCACACGGAAATGGTGTGTTCAGTGACTGAACAAACGATACATTTTGATCCCAGAGTAAATGACTACCATTTTGTCTCCATGTGGATGGCCAACCACATCTTTCTTGAAACGTGACAACACGCATAGCCTAGCTCTCTTAAGATGCCTGCGCGGGTCTGACCAAAAAAACAATGGCATTTTACCACCATCGCAAATGCATAGGCCTACAGCGTATGTTCTTAAATCCAACACGGAGAACAACCAGAAGGGTTGAAGAAAGTTTATGTCTGTTTTTTGTGATCTTCTTCTCTCTTTTGGTGCATCTCCATGGCAGCAATTCAACGCTATGTACAGATTTGGCATGTGCACTACAGCGTTTTCAGTGGTTCTGTGCTTATGCGGATATTTCCCGAAATGATCCCGTCTTTGAAAACTTTTTCAAAACGAAATGGCAATATATTGTTTTTGTCTCCGTGCGGACAGGGCCTTTAACTTGCATATATGTACTCAAGATTTAGGCATGTAGGGCGCTACGGCCATGCCACAACCCAGGGCTGTAAGTTGAAACATGGGGACTTAGTAGCCAAAGTGAAGCTTGATGGCATCTCTTTTGTCAAGGCCTTTGCTCACCTGGTGATATGCCTGGAGACTGCTGGCCTTGAGACATCCACAGTATGACCAGGGGGTCACGGCAACCCTACTACCCACCAGGACAGTACCCTAGACCTTCCTTGCTCTCCACATCCACCCCTTTCTCCTCCTGAAAGGACTTTGTTGATTTTTCAACAGATTATTTTCCCATACCCCTGGTCATATGCAAGGACATCCAGAGCACGACCTAGCTACAGTCAAACAAGAGTTATTAATAATAATAATATCTTGAATTTATATAGCGCCTTTCAAGAAACCCAAGGACGCTTTACAGGAACACATAAACATGGACAAACTATGTGAGGGGTAGGATGAGTGTAAGGGGTGGTTTAGTGAAGACTGTAGGCTGTGGTGAACAGTGGTGAAGAGTTAGTTTTAATATCCAACTGTTGAGCAAGTGTTGGAGTGGATAAACTGATACAATAGGAAACAACCCAACAATCTTAGATTAAGAATTTTCCTCCTTGAAAATGTAATGTCTAATTGAAAGTTAGCATGTAGCATAGAAAATATGGCCAAATTTAGCCAGTGTATATGGCGGTCTATGGCTTAGCTTATATATCTAACTATTTGGTAGGATAAAGTAAAAAGATAGACATGTTTTTCTTACATGATTCATAATAAGCTGTGCTAGTAAGACATTTACTTCCAAGCAAATGTAACATTTTCTATAAAGCCATACATGCATTGATCTATTTGTTCAGATTGTCAAAAATGCCATCTGTCTGTCTGTCTGTCTGTCTATCTATCTATCTGTCTGTCTGTCTGTCTGTCTGTCGGTCGATGTATCAGTAGTAGGCCTACAATTCATTTCATTATATTCCACATTAAGAGGAATTTCAGGTGAGATACAGTCAAACATGATATAATATTCAGCTTTCCATGCCGAGCCTAATGTCAGAGGGCCTACAATGGCAGCCATTTAAAATTTGTGAATATTAGGTAATATATTTTGTAATTTATAATAATCAGTGGAATTTATTTTTAACTTAAGGGTTGCATGACAACATGATATCTACATCTCTATATCAAACTCAAAGATTTAAATAAGGTTAAATACACAAAATGGGAATAAAGCATTGTTTGGTAAAGTTGCAGTGTCTATTTCAGGATACTGACATATTTTTTCCTGCAAAAAAATTTGCATTTCAGGGAAATCTAGCCAGAGAAAATGGCCAAGGTTAATAGTTGGATTTGAATAGCCACATCCCTTATAATTTAATAAAAAACAACAAATGAAAATAGAAAATAAAAGCTGTGAAGTGTCAACAGATTCTTGCAACCAATTTGGGAAATAACAGCTCAACAAAGTGCCACAACAAATCCATTTTATGCTGGTATAATGTGAAATGGTTTTACAAAACAATCTCACCCAAACACAGCCTTACACTACTCCAAATGTGTGCCATTGTTATGGTTTATCACCCACTTCTTCCTTCTTTCTCAACACAGTATGTTGCCAATAAAGCAGAAAAGCATGGAATCTCTTTCAATTGTAGCGATTCGCTGTAGTCCTGCATGGTTACTTCTGTTAGCAGACCAGTGTCTCACAGCTGCTTTGTCATATCATTTGGCAGGTTACAGTGAAGACACTTGGCGAGACATTAAGGCTGGTCTACACTCATGCAGAGAGATTTAGAAATATTCTTTTTCCCTCTACTTAAGCATTCTATCAACATTAAGCATTTGGTCCAACCCCTGTAAATGTTTTGAAAACAATCAGTAGTGTGCATAATTGTTTAGAAGATTGGCCAAGGCATCCTCTAAATGAGCATTAACATAAATTTTCATTTCTACCATAAACTATGACAAATATGATGATTTTCTGACAGAAAATCTCTCTCAGAGGGATACTGGTTGTGAAAGACTTCCAAAAACCACAAGACAAACACATATCCAAAATGATTCTCCAGTCTGTTACTGCCAATAATACACTGTAAGAAAAAAAAAACTGTCATTTTTACAGGAAAACGCTGGCAGCTGTGGTTACCAGAGTATTCCTGTCAAAAATACAGCAGCACTGTAAATAACTTTACTGACAAAATATGTAAATTAATTTACAGTGAATGAATTTAAGTCTTAATCACATTAAAAAAAAATGTTAAGTCCACAAAAAAAAGTTTTAATTTCACATAACGGTGTTGTATATAAATAGGCCATTTCCTGTATTTTTTACATGTAATAATTGCTTATTGTGCATCAATAAATGATTAAATTAACAGGGAAATATCAAACAAAAAACTAATTTAAACTGGTATAACAACAGTAAAACTTTGCATTTTAAATGGAGCTGTTCTGTATATTATACGCCTACACCAAAACATGCAAAAAATACATCCTCAGAAAAGACAAGAGAGGAAAATTTCACTTTTGGGACATTTATTGAACAACCATTGTCAATAGTTGTAAACAATTGGATGCAATTTTTTTTTTTCCCACTGTATAAAACATGCAAAGAATCTACATTTAATGGTTCTTTTAACTATGACTGAATCAAGGTTGAAATACTTCAGAAGATTAGCCACTTTAAATCTGGACATTTGTTTAAGTGCCAGATGCACAACAACAGCCCACACTCCCTGTCTGGAATGTTGTACAGTAAATGACAAAACAACTCCAACACATACAACATGCAAAGAAACTCTCCATCTACATTTATTCCATCTGTCTCCAAGGATTTCAGATCTGCCAACAACTCTGAGAAAACTTTGGCTGTTCCAAAATGCTTAAGTCATTCTCAACACACAACAAGACTAAAAACATTATCAGTATTTGAACGCAAATGAACGGGTAAATTTGCTAATGAAAGATAGACTGCAAGAACTTTGTGCGTCCTTTAAGCAGAACCCAGGGGATTCACAATTTCAAATGAATCTTGGTACAAAATCAGTTTGAGGCTTTCAGGGTTTTCATTAAAGAACTGGTGAAATTTGAAATTTTGTCCATCATATAAATCCGTAAAAACCTCTACATCTGGATCTCCAAACTGTTGTGACTGTGTATTCCCCCCTAAATGTGACTGTAAAACGCTCTTAAGAGTTTCTGCCACTGGTATATAGTAAGCATATTTTTGTGTCATGTTTTCATCCATTCCCAATGCCACTTTTTGGGGTTCCGTGATTTCTGGAGTATGTTGTTCTCAACTGTCCCTGATGACAGGCAGAGAACAAATCTGACTCTTCAATGCAGTCACAGATTTTAGTGACTGCTTCATCTGATAGGTTCATATCATTTTTTAATAAAGAACTTAGTTTAGTTATTGTGTAGGCTTGACCTAACTCGTGCATATTTTGCATTTCCTCAACTACAGTCTGCATAGTAGAGGCAGGAATAAGCAGCTCTCCTTGCAGTTTAAAGTAAAAGAGGCACATGTTTCTAAGATAAGACTGACTATCATTCTCTGGCATATCACTGGCTGCACTAGCGGTTGGCATGGTTTCATGTGTGTTTTCTGAATCATCTGTACTGGTAATGACATCTGGGGGCTGAGGGCGAGTTTCCCTGTACATGTCATCAACACTATCAGGGGAGCATGCTTTATGTTTCCTACACATGTGAGAAGTAAATGATGACTTTTTTGTGAACACATGCTTACAACCACTTACTGGACACAACACAGACCTGCCCTCTCCAATATGATCATGTAAGTGATCAAGCTTAACACCATGTGCTTTCAGCACACATTTTCTTTGGTCTCGAAAAAAGTAGGCAAAATGTGAAGCTTACCGTGTAAACTTTCAATTTTCTGATTGAACAGCAGCAGACCCTCCACAAAACTTGTCTTCAACTCTTCGACTTGTCTTAAATAAAAAAAAAAAAAAAAAAAAAAATCCGAAGATTTCTGCTCTGCTCCTGTGTTCTCTCCAGCAAGCGCCTCTGGCTCGCTCATTAATGGCGTCAGCCACAGCTGTGAACGAGGAGCTCCTGCTTCTCTCACTTAACAGCAGCAGATCCTCCACAAAAATTCTGTTAAAAGTGAGATTTGTCCAAAAAACTTTTAAAATGAGAAAGAGGTCCAAAGATGTCTGCTCTGCTCCTGTGTTGTCTCTAGCAAGCTGGTGATCGTTAATGATGTCACTACTTCCGCCCTCACATCATTATCCAATCAGAGATGAGCTTCAGCTGCGCACTTTCAAATTCAAAGTAGACTCAGTGTACTATGAGAGAGAAGTACAAGTCTGTGGTTAGAGGAGGGACTGTTAGGTTGTTTAGCCTGTGGTAATGACACAATGCTCAAATTATTAGTATAATTTTATCAATATCAACCAGTAGGCTAAGCATTACATTAAATTTTAAAGACTAAAGGAAACACAAAGCATACAGGACTGAACAGAATTATTAGGCCTACTTTACATATTAATAATTTTAATTTATTTTAGCTTACACTCCACAATAGACTACAAATAGCGTAAATTATTAAAAATTAAATTTTTAGGAGGGCTATAGGGCTGGTTTGAGACTGGGCATGTTCCAATGTTCAAAAACCAGAAGTGCATATACGCAGGACCACAATTCAGTTAACATGAAAGCCTTCTAACGGTTCACATGCCAAGGTTCAAAGATCATTACAACCATGCTGCAAGCATTCAAACTGAGAATTCCCAGAGCAACATATCACCGCTATGATCAACAGTAGCACAATATTTCATGATGAATTCAGTTACAGACAAATCAAACATAACTCACATTTGTTAGTTAGACACACAAGGATTTCAAAAGCACAGCTCTCAGCTTTAATGTCTGTGGGCAGGGAGTGACTGACATGGGCTAATTGGAGGTGATTGAACTGAGTGGGAAAATGAAGAAGGGGCATTGCTCTGGGCTGTAAGGTGAGGAGGGAAACAAAAAATCTTCCAAACAAATGCTATTGTAATTGCAGCCTACATGAATAGGCCTATAGGCAACCTCTCAGGTTCACAATGATTTTTGTTTTTGTGAAAACATTTTCATTACCTCAGGTTGCATTGTTTCATCAATCATGTTAAAAGTGGCTTACATATTTTTTTTTTTGTATTTTTCAAAACAACTGACTAAAACTATAGTTTTTACAGTATTTGCATGTCAAATTAACAAATTTGTTTTGTTATGAGTATTACAGTATTTCTCAGTTTTTGTTACCAATATCTGTAGTTTTCACAAATAAATTTGATTATAATCACATGTTGTCATTGTAAATATAACAAAAACATTCTGTTTAATAATTTACAAAAGTTCACTGTGTTTTAAACAAAAAATATATATATGTTTTTGGGTTTACAGTACTTTTCTGTAGGGATTTTACATAGTTTTTATGTAAATTTCACGGCCATTTTTTACAGTGTAGTAACAGTAACTTGGAAATTCACTTTAATTAGTTGTTTTATCAATGTTTTGTCTGCTTTTTCAATTTTTATTTTATAATAAAAACTAATAAAACAAGAACTGACTATTTTACCTCTGGCTCTGCAGTTCTGTTGTACATGGCCCCTGTAAAATAGACTAATAAAACTACACTTATTTTCCACTAAATCTGGGTTTATTTATTACTGTAGTTTGTTAAAAGCCCCCATTTATTCAAATGGTATTAGCCTTTTTTCTTTTTAAATATCAACAATGCATACCGGCCAATCCAAATAAACCACAACATGAGACTTTATAGCTGTGCCATGAACTGAAAAATAGAGTGGAGTTGCATTTTTTATAACTGAACAATGTAAGAGTGTATCTCTATCCAATCCATTTAAGCATAGGACATGACCACAGAACAGATATCAAGGTACATTCATCCTCACAATTCTTCCAGCAAGTAGCTGACTATTATAAACCATGTTCAAAAAGCCTGTTCAGGGTCCAATAAAGTTTGTGCAGAATTTTAAATTGACTGAGCCTCAACCTCAGATTCCATGACATTCAGAATTTGCCAACAATCTTGACCCACTCATGTCCATCATATAATACCCCCCAAATCTATCTCCCAGGAAAGCCTAAGTGCAATGACATCTCTATCTCTTCCTCATTCCTTCAGCATCTTTTCAGCTGCTTTATGACCTTCCCTCAATGCCTGTAGGATTTTATCTAACTTTTCTGCTGACCTTAGAGAGAGTAAACTTGACCCAAAAGCCTCTTACAATACATGTTGTACTGACATAAATTACCAGAATTAGGGTTTGAGGTAAATCCTACTATATCTTACTATTATACCGATGCCTATTTCTACCCACACCTTCTAAATGAGCTTTTTCAATCCAGTCCAATCCACTTTATTTATATAGCACATTTATAAACTGAAAGTTTCCAAAGTGCCACACAAAACATCATTTAAAAAACAAAAAAAAATTGTTATACCAGTGCTCAAGATAAAACCAATAAAACCAAGAGAATATACTAAAACAACAGATAGTAGCTAAAAACAATAAATATAAATACAAATAAAAAGATAAAAACAATAGAAATAAATAAAACAATACACTCACGCGTTGTTAAAGGCTAAAGAATAAATGGGTCGTAAGACAAGATTTAAAACACTCCACTGTAGGGGCTGTTTGGACGTGGGGGGGCAGAGGGTTCCATAGTTTAGGGCTGACCACAGAAAATGCCCAGACCCCCTGGTTTTAAGTCTTGTCCTAGGCACCACCAGCTGGAGCTGGCCCTCGGACCTCAAAGCGTGCGCTGGTGTGTAAATTTGGATGAGGTTGAGCTGTGCTGTGGGGCCTGTCCATTCAAAGCTTTAAAAACAAACAATAAAATCTTAAAATCAATTCTTAAATTAACAGGAAGCCAGTGCAAAGACGCAAGAATCGGGGTGATATGTCCACATTTTTTGGTTCCTGTTAAAAGGTGTGCCGCAGAGTTCTGGACTAACTGTAAGCGTGAAAGTGCGTTACGTGAGATGCCAGTATAAAGTGCATTACAGTAGTCCAGGCGTGAAGAAATAAAAGCCTGCACAACTTGCTCAAAGTGCTTAAAAGATAAAAACAGCTTAACTTTTGATAAAAGACGATGGTGATAAAAGCCTGATTTAACAACTGAGCTGACCTGTTTGTTGAGTTTAAAATCACTGTCCATGGTGACACCAAGGTTGGTGGCAAAGGGTTGAACATTGTCTCTGAGGGGGCCCAGGTCCATAAGGGGATCAGTGGGTCCAAACAACACAATTTATGTTTTCCCCTCGTTTAAACAAAGACAATTTTGGGCCAACCAAGCCTTTACGTCACCTAGGCAGTTCAACAAGGGTGTCAGGGAGCCTTTGGCACTCTTGGAGATGGACGAATAAATCTGACAGTCATAAGCATAAAAATGGTAGGAGATGCTGTGCTTTCTAAAAATTGCACCCAGCGGGAGAAGGTAAAGTGAGAAAAGGATTGGGCCAAGAATTGAACCCTGGGGGACTCCATGGCGGAGAGGGGGAACAGACGAGGAGGAGTCCCCTAGCCTGACAGTACAGGATCTCCCTGACAGGTAAGACCTAAACCAATCTAATGTGGTCCCCCTGACACCCACACAGTCTTCAAGGCGGTTTAAAAGAGTTGCATGGTCGACTGTGCTGAAAGCAGCAGTCAGATCTAAAAGCACTAAAATGGCAGAACTACCAGAATCGGTCATTAAAAACCTTTAAAAGGGCAGACTCAGTGCTATACAGGGCCTTATAGCCTGCCTGGAAACTTTCTAAAATACCACATGCATCTAAAAAGGGCTGTAATTGACTAAGAACATTCTTTCCAATATTTTAGCCAAAAAAGGGAGCTTCGAGATTGGCTGAAAATTAGAAACATTGGAAGAGTCCAGACCTGGTTTCTTAAAGACCCTGTAAAGGAAAAATAAATCTGTATTTAAGTTTGTTGTATGACAGGTCACTATGTTCTGAACCCCAAGGTCAAATTTCAGTCAAATAAAACATCTCTAAGTTTATAAAATTAAGCTTCAAAATCATGAAAAACGAGTCCAATGTTGCAAACTCCTCAGTATGGAAAGTAGCTATTGGCTGTCCTTAAAGTCGCCAGAAGTCGCTAACTGACATCATCACCTAATTTGCATAATCATGGGTATGCATTTAATTGTAATAGATGCTGTAGGAGAGAGGGAAAATGTCATGAGAGAGACAAAAAGTTAGTAAAAATATCTTTAAGATGTATAAGACTACAAATGAACTTGCTCCTGTTGATTCTTGTTTTTATAACATCACAATTCCAACCCTCCTCCTTTATCTGGGCTTGGGACTGGCAAAAAAAATTACTCGAGAGATACTCTGGCAGAGTAACTTCCACTTTTATTTTTAGTTTATTATAATATTAATTATTCTATATTTCTTAGAAGTTTAGCTTTCTTACTTTTTGTTTAGTTTTAAGCCTTATGGTCCACTTAAAAGCCTACATCAAATTCCAGTGAAACATTAACATTTTTAACCATAACATTTATAAATATTTTTTGTATAAAGTCTTCATTTACAATTTTAAATTGACAAAAAAGAGACAATAGAAAAAACTGTTAAGGCACCTTCACAAAGCGGTTGATTTGCAGTCTGACATGGGGGCGTGAGCATCTCCTGCTCCGACTGCAGCTGAGACCATAGACTGTAGAGGCTGCGATACATGCTTTGACGCCGGAGTCTGCAAAAGTCTCCTGTAACACCAGAGAAAGTTGCTAGATTTGTCGCTAGTCGCTTTTTTGATAAAAGAGTCGCTAGAGGGTTCTGAAAACTCACTAAATATAGCGACAAAGTGGCTAAGTTGGCAACACTGAATGAGTTGGTAAAATCTGCTCCAGGATGGTGTTGGCGCGTCTGTTGAATGAGATGAAGCCACATACACTCAAGAGAAATACCATCCTCTCAGGTTTAAAAATGTTATAATCTGAATGGAGGACGGCACTCTCACCATTAGCCTGCCTCTTGACCTTTTGTTGAGCTCAGAAGAAGAGACAAAGTCTCTTTTCTGGCTCAAATCTCTGTTATAATACTTAAAATAAGCAATTGACCACTGTGGCTGATATATTTGGCAAATTTATCTCACAATGAATTTAAAAACAGCATTTAAATGACTGTTAACTTTCAATAAAGGCAATGACACTGGCTCAAACTTAGAAAAAACAGCTGAGCAGGGCATGGTTATGGGTGGATTGAAAGCGGGGAATAATAAATTAGCCCTAATCAAAGCAACCTTGTCTGTGATGTAAGATAAGATTTTTTCACATTTTTCAGAACAGCATTCTAAAACAGTAGATTTGGTTGGGTTTAAAACAGACCCAATTGTTTGAAATAAAGGATGAGGATTATTCACATTTTTCAAGACCAAATTTGAAAAATATTTCATTTTTTCTTCTTTGACCAATTTCTGATACATTTACCAACTGTCTCTTAAAATCTCACCTGTAGCTTGTCGTTTTTCCATTTTCTTTCCGCCTGCCTACATTTGCACCTGGCTTCACGAGTGGTGTTGTTGAGCCACGCCACAGGTGTGGCTCTGGGGCGCACGGCTTTTTGCGGAGCTACAGAGTCCATAACTGCAGAGCACGCAGTCAAGAAACAGTTCATGATTTTTTCAGTGTCCTGAAATGCAGCATAATATCAGATTGCATATTTGCCTTAAAAAGAGGAGCAAATGATGACGCTGTCTCCGGTTTAAGAACGCGGCACTGACGCACGGGATCAGTTGGCTTCACATGATCATTCAGGATAAAATCAAATAAAATTGGACAGTGGTCAGAAATAATTGCATCGTCTACCAGTACATTGTTACTTTGTTTTTGTAACCTATTACATATAATGAAGCAATTAATTGTGACAGTGTAAAAATGCACTTTAATCCACACCCCTATTAGAAATATACAGTTAATACTTAAAAATATACTTTGCAATGTGGAAGGATTCAACTTGCCCTTGTAATGGATTGCTTAAGACATGGATGTCTGCTCTGTGACATCTTGCACAAGTTCCAAAAAAGTTTCAAAGCTGATTGATGGTGGTAGCCATGTTTAAAATAATGCTTTCAGTAGAAACAGACAATAATATGCTTTGGTGGGTAAAATGAGCAGTTTAACAAGGTTGTTAAGGGGAATCAAAGCCTTTTGGTCCCAGCTTTGAGTGGGCAATAGAGAAATTATGCCTTTTGTTGCCCTTCTACCTTGAAACCATCTGTTAGGGCTTATTCACACAAGGGCTGTTTGGTCTGCTTTAAACAAACACTGGTTTGATTTCCCGGATTGTCCGATTTGTTTGGAGTGGTGTGAAAGCTCACACAAACTCCGGTGCGGACCAAACAAGTGGGCTCTGGTCTGCTTGAAAACAGGGCGTCTCGGTCCGCTTCCAAATGAACCCTGTTGCAGTTCATTTTAGGTGTGAAAGAAAAGAGGACCGACTTGTGAACCAAAAGCAGGAAATGACATAAAGCTTAATGGTTAACAGATTTATACATGTGATTTAATACACTTAAATACCTATAGGTACCTCGCTTGGCGTCTGTGTAGCCATAGCAACACGTCATAGTCTCTGGCTCACATGCTGGCTCGCCTTTTTCTTTGATGCTGACTTATTCATCTCATCAAATGCTGAACAACTCACCGCCTCCCTGGCTGCTCATAATGCCCCAAATGCAAAAGCAGAAATCCCAAGACAGTGTAAATTTGGTGTTTTTTCCTCATTTATATGGGAAAAAAAGACTGGCTGATGGGGAGGGATTTCCGGTTTCGTCTTCTTCTACACCTTTTTTTCTTCTTTGTCAAAGTTAGTTTGTGATGACAGCGCCCTTAATAGGCAGATGTTGTAGGTGGTCAGACGGTTTGGTCTGTTTGACCAAGAGCAGAGTGAATGCAAACCAAACCAAAGGAAAGGGCAATAATGTTGCAATTTCCATTCCAAAATGGACTGAGTCCCCTGAACTATCAGGTGTGAAAACGACCTTAAACACTGAAGGTTTACTTGTAAAATACAATCAAGTTATCCACTCTTCACACTTTCTTTTCTTTTTTTCAAATATCAAACCATGTTAACTCTACATTGTGTCTTGTCAGAAAAGTTGTACACATAGGACTTTAAGATATGCATACATTTTGCTGAGATATGAAACCAGTGTGTATACAGATATGTAACTCAAACTTTCTGCCTTATTTCACAGATATGTGCAGGTGTGTTTATATAGAAGCAAATTACAAAACTACCTCCATCTGTGATGGCTGCTGCCACTGACATTCATTTATGTTGTTATGAAGAAAAGCAACAGGTAAATTCAGGCTGTAATCAGGAAGACACTTTCATATTTTCTCTTGTGTTTTCTTTGCAATTTCATGTGTAATGTGCAGGGAATAGTTATCTGTTTGTGGTTGCAGTGATGACTCAAGCTATGGTAGGTTGTATCAGCATTGTTCTGGGTCTGTTGAAGGCGGCAATGCTGTTTGGGCTGCGATGGCCATGTGGTAGGTAGGTAAGATAAGAAATGTCTCTTTGTCGGCATAGGAGGCAATGAAAGCTAGCATGGAGGGGGTGGCTTTGGGATTCTGGATCAACACCAATGAAGGGTGTTATCACTTAACAACCATGGCGAATCATTGGCTTCTTGCTCCCCATCGGTCTACTTGGTTGACTTGTGGAAGCCAGAAGCTGATGGCTAAAATTTGGTCTTGGGATCGCTTACACTGAGCGTTTATCCTTTCTGTAGGGGACAGGTATTTTGTTTTTACTTCAAACATGAGTTGGTCTATCTTTATATAAAGGAAGGATGTTTTTTAATGGTGAATCTCATGTCAGATACTTCAGGCTTGTCACAAATAAACTCAGAAATATTTCTACTTACCCTGAGCTCACCATCGTTCAATGGACTACATTGGTTTGTAAAACAGCAGATAGCTACTCTCAGTATCCAAACAAGAGAACCTGCATACAGCAGTTGAGCTTTCTGGTTACATTTGCATCTGGGTATCATCAGCAATGTTTACTTTGTGATTAGGACCTTGAGAAAAAGCAGATAGTAGAAGGAAAACGATGCATTTGGAGTATTTAGTTGCCCCAGTCCATTTTAGTGAATCAGTCTCTAAGTGACTTTGACAGTCTTTAAAGTGATGTGAAATCATTACTTTGATGGAATTATTTTCTGACATATTCAAAGGACTGTCAAATTTCTTGCCATCTGTGTAAACATTCACTGAATTATTGCAAAAAGAACACATTTCTTGTTTTATAATCAGTCTCTCCAAGTAAATAAGACATTTTAATATTTATTTGAATCAAAATGAAAGATCAAATGCTGTATTTGTTAACCATAATTACAAGAAAAGATCATATAATTTTTGTGCAAATGCTTGTCTTGAATTTGCCAACATAATGACACAGGAGATGACACAGTTGTTAGAATCAGCATCTTTGTGGTCGTTTGAAATGATGCTCGGTCTCACTGATATGAGATGTGTAGTAGTGTTGTGGAAAACATGCAATTATGGGCACTGATGAAAGGCTCAGCGTACACCCACAGGCGAACACACAATCACACATGCTTAAGCGTTCTCCTTACCTACTGTGAAAATGAGTTGCCATGTCTGAATTTGACTCTGACATTACGAGAACACTAGGTGCTCTGAGCAGGAGTTTGTTCCCCCCCTAATGTGCTCCTTGGAAGTGTGTTTTTTCATGCCTGTGTGTGTCTGTGATGGTGTGTCTTTGGTATTGAAGAAGGGGAAACAGGGTTATGGATATGATCTCAGAACCGTGGCAACTCTCAGCACTTCCATAGCTGCCTCCTACAACACAGGTCAGACTAATTTAGGAAAGTGTGTTTGTTTTGCGTGCTGCACAAATTGAATGTGCACATGCTGCATGCTTGTGCATGTACAGTATTCACTCATTGACATCAAAGAACATATCTGCCACCCTTATGTAAAGTATTCCCTAAGGCTTTCTCTCTTTCTGCCTCTCTCTATATTTTTGCCTCTCTCACCTTCTTTCTCGCATCACAGTGGTCTACTTTGAAATGCAGAGAGCGTCAGTAAGGACTGTGGCTAAGCCAGGGTTTGATGCTGCCTTTCAGATAGGGTGAACCTTTAAAGAGTTGGGGATATAGCAGAGTGCTGATGGCTTGGGGAGTAAAGGAGAGGTGGCAAGCAGTTGGGATCAGGCCAGAGTGGAGCCAGATCTCTGGGGTGAGACGTAAATAAATAGGGCCGGGCCTGAGAACAAGCAGAGGTCTGGCTGTTTGGATGCAGGGAGGGAAAAGAGAGGTGAATGTGGAGTGAGTCACTTTAAACTAAAGGGACAAAGAATATAAGAGTTTTTAAAATACTCATGTATTGTGGATATGTTAGCATGAAGCTAAAAGGTTTTAAATGTAATACTGGTTTCTATTGGTTTCATATTTCAGGTTCTTTGGAGGTCCGTCACGGCCCCAGGTTGTATTTTACAGCAAAAACCTTCTTGCCAAATCTGTTTGTGATCACCAACTGTGATGTGTGTTTCTTCAAAAAAAGGACGCAGACACAAAAGAGACAAAAATGAATGGATCTGAAGAGATTTTTTTAATCAGAGAAGCAGCAGAACAACTGTGACTCTCCAATGTTTCACATCTCTCTTATTTTCCATTTTTTATCAGAAAGTTCTGATGCAACACAGGCAATGATTCAAAGCTGTTCAAAACAAGGTATTTCATAAACCAATTGGCTAGACACATTTGTTTTTTTCTTTAAAACAGCTTTTACTCAGTAGGTTCAAACTCTAAACATTTTAATTGAGGACTCAAAGTTCAACTATCAAACAGCCCTAAATAAAGTTTGTGTGCATGATCTCCCAAAAACAGCCTGTAATTTTCAAGGATACTTGTGTTCATCCATCAGGTCATGATGACTTGAATAATTTCAGAGCTAGAACATTTAGCAATAAACTCAGTCGTTAGTATACTAGAAGCAATGACTCATGTCTGCAGTCATTTTGCTCCATCAGCTCTTTCATGCCTTTAGAGTCATTTTGCTTCATTAATAATTTCTCTTTTTTGTCATAGGAAACGCTACATAGCAGCTATTCAGCTGTTAACATCTATTTTGGCTGGTTCACACACCAATTACCAGTCACTCCAGAAGGTTGCGGTGACATTTCAACCTTCTGGAGTGAATGGTAATTGGCCTGTGGACAAGCTCCAAAATTTCACTATGTGAAAATTCTGCAAAGCCTTGCAGCTTCATCCAGTCACTGCAACTTTTCCTCAAATTGAACCAATCACCTTGGATATTTGTATAACCATGACCTTTCATTTAAAAAGATGAGACTAAAAAACAACTTTTAGAACATTATTAACAGTTGCAGTTGTTTTTAAAATTCACATCCTCCTGCAATGTCATTGCTAAAACAACATCTTCAACATCTTGGTTGGTTTCCTGGTTCATTAGCTAATAGGCAGACTTAGGAAGGACATCAGTTAATTGAGCAGTAATCGGTACACACCTGAGTTAATCAGCCCTCAGCTTATTTAAGTAGCTACCACTCTAACCTGCAATTTCCACAGACAAAAGCTGCACTGCGCTCCATAACACACTGTTTTACTCCGACTGAAGGTGAGCGACCTTGCACACTGGAAGAGTGTCTGAAGTACTTCGCAGTGAAGCACAGCATTAATCAGAGGGCAGAGTTCATGGGAGAATTTCGAGTGCATGCAGGAATTTTTATACCTTTTTGGGGTTGATTTATCATCAATTCTGGCATGATTCCATGATATAATTGTTTACACCATAGGGAAGTACATTAGGAAGTTTAAAGATTAATGTTTAGGATGTATTTATTCATGTAAAATTCTGTGGCTTTTTACCACAAAAGTTAACTTTTCCTCTTCAATGGCACCGTTGTAGCGCTGTGACCCACTGACCTCCTGCTGACCCTTTGCTCTTACTGCAGGATGAGATGTAATGTTGATATAGTGATTGGGAGTCCGTCCAGCGTGCAGCAGCGGCTGGTACTGAAAATAGACTTGTAGTGTATCTCCAACAGAGTGCAGCGGAGTGGCGCTTCAGGGACGTGCCAGTGGCAGACTTGAGTATCGGCAGTAGAACTACTCTGATTGACTAGTGAGGGAGGGATTTGCTCTGCAGTGTGATTCCCAGTGCAGCCGCTGTATGTGGATATTGGCGGTAACGTCTCTTTCTCATCTCTTCCTCCCATGTCTCCACCTGCTGGTTTGGTTTTGTTTGCACTCCACACACTTTACACTCATCCAAGCATTGCATTTATGAATGATCTAACTGAAATGTATTTATTTCAACTTTAATTTGTAATAAATTTACTTCCTTTACAACCTGCTTCATGTATGACTCCCTTCTTTTTCACCTACTCTTAACCGGTTCATGACAGTTCTCCCATAAGCAAAGTGTGGTAAAATATAAATATCCAGTGGTTTTTAACTTTCAGAATCCTCTTCCTTTCCATCGTTTTACCTATGACCCTCTGACCTACAACAATCTTCGACCTAATGTTGATATAGTGATGGGATATACAGTTTGGATTTAGTGCATTTTGTTTTATGTTGAAATTTACTGGATGCTCTGTGCTTTTTTATTCTCTGAAAATAGACTTAATGCCCATTTCAAGTGGCTATTCTTGCACATACAGGAGACAGACCAGAGGCTGTGCTGTGGAATTGCAAAGATTGACTAGAAGGGGAATAAGTCTGGATTATGCATCATTTGTGGATCACTGTGCAGGTGGAGTATGCAGGAGCTGTATAGAGTCATACTGTTTTAGGCAGTTTTCAATCAAATGATGCGTTTCACTTTAATTATCTGCCTAAAGTCAAAGGTGAGCTGTTGTGAAGATGCAGGAAGAAATATTAAGTGATTACCTTGAACAGGTGTATAGGGCTGGTAATGCTGATACCTAGCAGCAGCACAGGACAATAGACAGTAATAAAAACCGGTGTTATCTCCATGCACATAAACTTCATTATGCTTTCTTTTCCCCACCAAGTTCTTCACTTGAATTTTTGTTGATGTTGATTGTGATTTTATGAAACTACCCATAGTGCTGATATAAGTGCAAATATTCTCATGATTCCCATTGTATTGGGAACTCTTCTATATCTGTGTTGCTTTTTAAAGCATATCTTGGCTCCTGAGATGCCTTCTATCTTTTATTCTGTGGAATAGTCTGCCACAGTGGGATGCAGGTGTGAACTCAAGGTTTAGGGGAAGCATGCCTGACATTTTCAAGACACTCTCTGAAGTGCACATGTGAAAATGGCTTAAGCGTAATGAGTGGTGCCCTGGAAAAGAAGTCTTAGCTGAAGTTACCCTGTGCCTCCAAATAGTTATGAAAATGTATTTTGATTGAGATTTTTATAGATACTTGATAGGAGGTTATAAGTTACAAAACATGACAAACATGACAAAACATTACAAAACGTGATTTTTCTGTATGAATGGAGGAGTCTGTTGATCTCTTGGCATTTTAGTATCGTAGAGAATAGAAGCCCTCATTATTGACTTGGTATTCAAATCACTCTGATCTGATATGTCCACTGATAATAATGTTTCTGGCTTTGGGAGAGTATAGATTAGGTTTGTAAACAAGACAGCATGCCTGCCCCCCCACCCCACCCCACCCCAGAGTGATTAAGATTGTAATGGGGACATAATAGCACAGAGGGCAGAAGTGGTGCTCAGACGTACCCATCTACATCCTCCTTTTCCTCGCTCCCCTCCTCTTATTGCTCTGACTCTAATTCCATCTGTCTCTGCTTCTGCTGAGGGAAATACAATCAGTGCATAAGCCATTGACAAATTCCCATTATATGCAATTTCATGGGCGTTAAACCCATTTGAAATCAGAGTGATCCCCTGAATATATGCATGCAGCTCCCCCAAATGAGCTAATTATGATTTTATTTTCTGTTTTTTTTTCTATGTTTATACTCATGAAGCCCCAGAAGACAGATTTCTTTTCTTGGAATGGAACTGGGCACGGAAATGAAAGGGAAAATCTCAAGAGACGAGTGCATGAGATAGCAACAGTGAAGGAAAAAAAAGAGGTCTTTTTGACAAAAGAGCTGTCTAAGGCATTTTCTGACAAGCATCCTATACTGCAGCTCCACCATTAAAAGTTTTCCAACTCATACCTGTACATTAGATTTAACTCATTGTTATTTCCAGTCTCCTTAAGGCCACAAAGACCAGCTAAGTCAGTACCAATGTCTGTTCAAAGACATCTTTGTTTTGTTCGAAAAACACAGTAAAAACTGTGAATAATACATATGAGGCAGGAAAGGTAGAGTGCAGTGAAAGTGCTTTCCACAGTTCAAGTTTTACTTTAGGCTTTGTAGCCCAGTGTTTTTAGATGTGGATTCTTGTTTTAAGACAAAGAGGAGTACAGTTCTTGGTTTCATTGACTGTCACAAGTCCCATGTGATAAGAGCTTCCAAGTCTTTGTACTGCTGTGATCACTAGATAAAAGCTGCAGAGCCCCTTGAACATGTACACAGGGTTCACATTAGAGCTTCAATCAGGCTCAAAAGATCCATTCAGACCCGACTCAAGCATGTGCATGTTTTACATGAGAAACCTGGCTCTCCTTGTGGCTGACCACACAACAGGATTTTTGGTTGTTATTATTGATCCTGTTCAATATTTACGATCTTGAGACGGAGCACCTCCAGTCGGGTTGGAGAGAGAAAAAAAAGTGACTCATAACACACTATACACCACTGGATAATCCAGCAACGTAATCATCAGAATCTTCCGATAATTAGACCTTTGCTGATTTTGGTCAGAAGAAGGGATTCAGACCAACAGCTGAAACATTTATCATGTAGTGCGTGACCCGCTTCAGCCAGTCTGTTAACTGGGAGTACAGTCAGCACTGTTGTTTACACACTTCATTGGTAAACTGAGCTAGATCTGAATTCCCAATCTGAATAATTGTTTCCGTTTCTTGTCTCTTCTATGGGTGCAATTGCACATGACCTCCCTCTCTTACGTGTCACTCACTGCATTGTATCACCATTTGCACCCACGGTGGACCAGGCCAGCAGTGGCACTGTCTTTAACCTCATTAGGTCAAAAACATACATTTAAAGAAAACTGTTTATGAAATAAACTGCTTGGAATATAGTTTTTCTTGGAAAGACATTTTTACTCAAGACATGTTAAGAGCAGAGTTCCAGAACTGAATTTTTGCAGGGTTTCTGAACCTTTTAGAGTTTTGTGACATGATAAATAGACTGAAGCCGCTGTGCACTGTGCAATTTCGACTCTGTTACAGCCGTGATGATATGTTGGTTCACACTGGGAAACTGAAATGTTTATGACACATTACCATGACATGTGACATATGATGTGATTTTTGTACTCACACTGTGTGCGGTCTAATGGCTGTGCATGACCTGTGTGCTCACCTTGTATATGTAAAGCCAGGATGGACTTCAACAAGTGTCAGTGGAGTTTCCTTTAAAAAGTTGCACAGACAAAGGTTAAAGTCATATCTATTGTGTTCATACTTCAAATAGCTACAGACAGCAACAAAACCGCAGCAGCAGCATGTCTGGTCTTCAACCCAAGAGAGCTCATGTCACTCTTCTGTTCATCTCTCTACACTGACTTCCAGTTGCAACTCGCATCAAATTCAAAACTCTAATCATTGCTTAAAAAACTGAGACTTAAACTGCTCCTGTTTACCTAGAATCCTCATCCAGGTCTACAGGCCTCAGCCGCTATGCTCAGCCAGCAAAAGGTGCCTGGTACTTCCAGCACATCAGGTCCCAAATCATGGGGGAATAAATTACCCAACTCCATTCGATCCGCAGAGTCCCTGTCTACATTCAGGAGTAAGCTAAAGACCCAGCTCTTTAGAGAACACTATGCACTTAGCTAGACTATTTTCCACTGTTGTCCCCAGTGGTAGAATGAGTCTTAGCTAGACTATTCTCCACTGTTGTCCCCCAGTGTTAGAATGAATCTCCCAGCTACAGTTGGCTCACACTGTCCTGCTCTACTTCTGGGATTTTTGTGTGCCCGGCTCTTTGTGAGTGACCCAGCACTTGGTACTTTGAACATTAGTTGTTTGTGAAGACAATCTAGTTGGGGGGTGATGATGAGAGGTCTCACATTAATAATTGGTTGTTTTTTATTGCTGGTGTTCATTCAAAAATAAATAAATACACTTTCATACATGTGCATTGCCTTTAACACTGCATAGCAGCACCTCTGTCCAAATGGACTTAAAGCACTTTGTGGCAGTTACTGATGTTGTTTTCTTCTTGTCCAGATCTTTGCTCGTGTTTTTCTTGCTCTTGTTGTAGGATGCTTTGGACTAAAGCATTTGCCAAATGACATTATAACATTGTAACATGAAAAACAAAAGAAATCACATAGTATAAAACTCTATTAAAGTTAAAAAAAAAAAAAAAAGACCAAAATCACTCCTATTTTATTTCAATTTCTCAGCAGTCAAATTTGCCACTGGTTCACTCTCAAACCTGTGGCAACATCCAGCTACACTAGAGTATTGTTATCCCGCATTATACAAAGTTATTTTTCAAGAAAACACCCTTTGTAGGGTAGATGAATGAGTTGGCCATGTGTCTTATAGACAATATTTTACACCCTTACAACTGTAAGTGGACATACAGTCGCTAGAAAAAGTATGTGAACCCTTTGGGATTTCTTGGATTTCTGCATAAATTGGTCATCAAATGTGTTCCGATCTTCATCTAATTCACAACAACAGACAAACACAGTCTGCTTAAACAATACTGCACAAAAAATATGTTTTTATGTTTTTATTGAACAAAACATGTAAACATTCACAGTGCAGGGTGGAAAAAGTATGTGAACCCCTAGGCTAATGACTGGTTGACCCTCCGTTGGCAGCAATAACCTCAACCAAACATTTCCTGTAGTTGCAGATCAGACCTGCACAACGGTCAGGAGGAATTTTGGACCATTCCTCTTTACAAAACTGTTTCAGTTCAGCAATATTATTCGGATGTCTGGTGTGCATCGCTCTCTTGAGGTCATGCCACAGCATCTCAATCAGGATGAGGTCAGGACTCTGACTGGGCCACTCCAGAAGGCGTATTTTCTTCTGTTGAAGCCATTCTGTTGTTGATTTACTTCTATGCTTTGGGTCGTTGTCCTGTTGCATCACCCATCCTCTGTTGAGCTTCATTTGATGGACAGATGGTCGTAAGTTTTCCTGTAAAATGTATTGATAAAATTGGGAATTAATTTTTCCGTCAATGACAGCAATATTTCACAGTTGGGATGAGGTTTTGATGTTGGTGTGCTGTGCCTTTTTTTCTCCACATATAGCATTGTTTGTTTCTTCCAAACAACTCATTTTTGGTTTCATCTATGGACAGAATATTTTGCCAGTAGTGCTGTGGAACATCCAGGTGCTCTTTTGTAAACTTCAAATGTGCATCAATGTTTTTTGGACAGCAGTGGCTTCCTCTGTGGTGTCCTCCCATGAACTCCATTCTTGTTTAATGTTTTACTTATTGTAGATTTGTCAACACAAATGTTAGCATGTGCCAGAGATTTCTGTAAGTCTTTAGCTGACACTCTAGGATTCTTCTTCACCTCATTGAGCATTCTGCGCTGTGCTCTCGCAGTCATCTTTACAGGATGACCACACCTAGGGAGAGTAGCAACAGTGCTGAACTTTCTCCATTTGTAGACAGTCTGTCTTACCGTGGACAGATGAACATCAAGGCTTTTAGAGATTCTTTTGTAACCCTTTCCAGCTTCATGCAAGTCAACAATTCTTGATCTTAGGTCTTCTGAGAGCTATTTTGTGCCAGGCATGGTTCACATCAGGCAATGCTTCTTGAGAACAGCAAATTCAAAACTGGTGTGTGTGTTTTATAGGGCAGGACAGCTTTAACCAACACATCCAATCTCATCACATTGATTGGACTCCAGGTTGGCTGACTCCTGGCTCCAATTAGCTCTTGGAGAAGTCATTAGCCTAGGGGTTCACATACTTTTTCCACCCTGCACTGTGAATGTTTACATGTTTTGTTCAATAAAAACATAAAAACATATTTTTTGTGCAGTATTGTTTAAGCAGACTGTGTTTGTCTGTTGTTGTGAATTAGATGAAGATCGGAACACATTTGATGACCAATTTATGCAGAAATCCAAGAAATCCCAAAGGGTTCACATACTTTTTCTAGCAACTGTATGTCCAAATACGGTCAATCCATTGTTCTCACAATTTCAGTACTTGCTGGAAATTCTATGGAGACAAAACTTGTCATGACATTTAACACTACTTTTCCCCTTTATAATGTGAGATTTTATCATCTTATCATGGTTAGTTATGATTTAGGGCTATCTCCAAGAGACAAATAAAGACATTTTTTTTAGTTCTGAAGGAAACAGGAAGTTTGAGTAACTCTAGGGCACTGCTTATTGGTCAGATACTGTGATGTTACTCTCCCTGATGTTTAACTGATCCTCACCAAGCGGCAACCTCCGGTCCTGAAAAGATGAAGCCAATGCGGAAGTGCAAAAAATTGCAATACAGCGAGTGTCCAATTGAGGCTGGCTGCAGGAACACCGGAAGTCCTGTCTGGACACCTGTTAAATAGACGTTTTTTATACTAGAAATAAACTGGTTTACAGTCTGGTTCAAAAAACACAAATGTGTCTCATTAGCTACTGTCTTCATGTGCTCTCAATGTACAGGAGGTGAATTTTTTTGTACCACAATCATTAAGATTATATTCAGGAAAAACTTCACTGCGCATCTCATTTGATTCACCGATAGCTCAACAGGCAAAAGCTACGTTCCTGTCAACCAGAACTCTAGCCAGCTAGCTGACAGGAAGTTGAGCTTAGTGGGTGGGCTGTTAGGTTGATCCAAAGTTCGGTTGGGACCGTGATTTCAATATGGAAGCCGTCGTGGATTGGCTTCAAGAGCTGTTTGAGTCCGCCTATTATAAGCAGACGGCTGACGTCACACAGGGTTTGTCCAATTCTTGAAAATCATTCTAGTTCTATAGAGTTGGGGGGTGGCCATGAATGAAGCTGACCATCATGACTATATATGGTTCTTTGCCCCATAAAGGGTTAAGGAGTTCTTGCTGCTTCTATCTGGATACAGATCATGTATGTCCTTTTGTCATGTAAAACAAACAGAGTGGAAAAGTCCATTATCCCATGTCATTTCCCTCTTGAATAGCTCAATGTAAAATGCATTTTTCTATGATTTATTTATTTTACTGTTATTGTGTCTTGTGTCTGAACTTTTCTTCATTCATGCCTATGGTTTGAGGAATGGTCTGTATGGTAATACTGGCTATGAAGCAAATTACACTGGATGATATCCTTTATAATTCACCCATTTATCAAAACATAACAACTGAAAATATAAAGCGGAATGTCTTCCATATGACTTCAGAAGGCCTTATATCTTAAACTCCTAAAATCACTTCATACAGGGAGGGTTCTACATAGATGAGATTGATCTATAAAAAGCACTGTGACCAAGGCAAGCAGGACCAGTTTTAACTTAGAAATGCTGCACCCAATGATCCTTTATGTTTGTTTCATTGGTTTTAAATCATGCCAAAGACCATTAGAGCTGAAAACAATTCCATAAATAAAAAAGTCATAGAGTCACTTGCCCTATGCGTTAAAACCCACTGGCCCTATGATTATTTATATTTCTCTTAACATTTCTTTCTTGTTTTAGCTGACCAACAATGCTCTTAGTTCAATAGAAATTCAGCAAAAGCTCTGAATAGCCTCCAGACTCTTCAGCAATAAGTTTGAGCAGCACAGTCGTTGAATTACTTCATCTATTCTTAGACCGATATCTCCAGCCTTCCTCTCAGAATTACTGTAATTGCAGAATCATCAATCGCTGTAAACTAATTACATACATAAGGATATGATTATGCTGCTAAGCATCATGACAGTAAGGGCCACTTTTGACATAATGGGCCATCTCCCTAAAGGAACATCTGATGATATTGGCTCTCTGATGTATAACTTAGCTCCATTACAGCATCATTCCAATAAGAAAGCTAATGCCTCCAGGCAGACTCAAGGCCTGCCTGCTTTGGTTCAACAGTTGAGATTTAGAGGATGAAAAGCGACACTCAAGGCAGATCACCACTGGCTTTTACTGAAAAAGTAGAGATGGGTATTTTATGTGACTCATTTTCGAAAAAGACCTTTACCAAATTGACACTGACATTTGTGATAAAAGCAGCTACAGAGGGAAATGAATCTTTAAACACTGAGAGAGCTGGGTAGCACCATATGTCACGTTTGTGCAGCTTAATTTTGCACATCTTTGTGTTTCAGCTTCACATGCCTTCATACAGTATATTGAGATACAAGAAGGACTGATGCACTTGGTGATTCACTGCTTTATCTATTATGTAGAGCATTTTCAGAAACATGGCACAAATCTAACACTCCACACATAACATGCAGCTCATAATTTTATCTGAAATGCTTCCACAGATCTGTTTTCACAATATCCTGATGCTGTTTATAGCTGAGCCATTGCCACAGATCATCTCGTCTCATGTATTGTCATGCCAGTTAAATGCAAAAGCATCATACAGTCTAATATGAAACTTTCACAATTAAGTCGATGATGATTAGCCATTTACAGCCATCATGGAAACATATACTTACAACCATTGTCTTTAGGGGAAAACCTTGATGCAAAAGATTGTCCTCTAAACTTTCTATCTCCATTTTCCTGATGTATTTCCAAATTTTTCTTTGATTTTCTACAAGTGTGAATCTCTCAGTCCATCTCTCAGGAAAATGAATTTTACATGTGCTGCTCTGTACTTGAAAAACTCAATATCCAGTTGCAATTTTGATCCCAGAATCATTTCCTGTGCATGTGCAAGGAAATATTTTGTTTTAAGTTCATCTTGACTTGAAGCTCTCCATAAACACAGTCAAACAAGTGTAATACATAGCTGGTTTCTGTGACTGATTAAGGGGAAGAAAATACAAAGGGAGCAATGTACACCAGCAAACACAAGGGCTCTTAACAGCATGATAACTGGCCTAATTCCCCCAATATTTTCAGTAAAAATCAACTCACTGGGGAAGTTAAAAAATCAGTAATTACAACCAGCAGCTACATACCAAGCAAAATGATATGTCTGGCAGTTGTTTTCTCAAATAAATGTCACAATGAGGAAATATGGCTCCAATGTTGATAACACTGGTAGTTTTCCATGCCTTCTGGACACTTTTGTGTATTTTAATGGACTCAGGGAACAGATTATTATTATTATTATTATTTTACATCTTTAATTGTTTAATATTTTATTGTTTTTTTGCATGATGTATGATATACTCATGCACAGGGACTGTAGGGCTATAACAGGACTATTTTTGGTTAAGGTTTACACAGGCACTGTTTGGGTCAGTTGAGTGGTCTTTCTGATGTACAAGTGTTCAGTAGACTCAGATGCCTGCCAGTGTGCTGCCACGCTAAACTGGTGTGCTTGTTTTTAAGTTAACATTTCTAATATTGTGGCCACCACTACAAAGCTTGACATGCCTCTTCAAAAACTACATGTATACATGTTTTATGAAATGCATGTTTTCTACAGTCAGTGGTCTTAACCCAATGTATTTTGATGTATTTCATGGTATTGTTTATCATAGGTGGAGCCAGAGGTGTCTTGCATGGCTTAAGGATCTCATATTTTCTCAAAAGCCCAGAATCTTTCAGGGTGATAAATGTATTTTTCTGCTGTTTCTGACTAAAAAAATTATGTTTTTACTTCCAAGACTTGTAAAAGCTCTGGAGCATGAAAAGCATTGTTTGACATTGTAGTAAGTTTTAGCAATTTCTGCCCGATTAAAAAATCTACAGCTGGATAATCACATTTTGGAGGTTGTGTTCTTTTGTTAAATTAGTAGCGCCATGGTTAAATAACGGCCCTGATTTCCCTAAAAAAAAAAAAGCATAAGATGGTTTGACCCTTTTTAGGAGGACAGTGAAAATGATTGTTTTTTTAATGTGTTGTACTGTGGTTTTAGATTAACAAGGACACTTTAGAGAACACCTGAATATTAAAAATGCTGTTGGTTTTAAATGGTTTTAGGTAGCATTCAAATCTTATTTTTAGTCAGAATGGCTTGAAAATAATGAATAAAAGTTTTCCAAAGGAGCATGTCCTCAGAAGCTCTTAAGTTTGGGCTAAGCTCTATATTTATTTAGTTCATAGCAGCAGCACTTAAGATAGCTGAGATGAGATGAGATAAGGGGGAATTGCTTATCCCACCAGGATAGGACTGGGCGATATCTCCAGATTTTAATCTATATCGATATATTTCTATATGAGATATGACACGGGACAGTATTGTTATATCGATATAGTTCATTTTTCGTTAAAAAAGCAATACATTTCTTCCTATGGGCCGCAAGTTCGCACCTATTTCTCCTCTCCCTCTCCGTGTCTCACACACACAGCCTCTCTGCTCCGCCTCCCTCGCTCTGTGACCTGACAGAGCGAGAGACGCCACATTGGCCAGTGGGCCGTACGACAACACCGCCATCCACCGCGCCTCCCTAGCGTCTACGTATGTAACGTCTATGCTGACACCACCCCCCTCCCCCCTCCACATCTACACTCATCAGTCCAGCGACAACATGGAGACGGAGTCCGCCACCGAAGAGTTGGTCAGTAAGACAAAAAATAATGGCTTGATAATTTGGAGATGGATTGGATTCAAAGTGTCAGATGATCAGCAGCAAAATGTGTTCTGTAAAGAAAGTCGAAAACCAGTTGCAAGTAAAGGTTCGAGCATGACAAATCTCTTCTCCCACTTAAAGCAGCACCATAAAGTGCAATACCAGAAGTGTGTCAGACTACATGTTGCAACCCAGCCCACAAAGCCTCCCCAGCCTGTTGTGCCAAAACAAACCCTGCTGCAAACTTCATTAGCTCATGCTGTACCTTAATAAAGAACAAGTGAAAAGTGGCATGATATTACCAGAGCTGTGGCTTACCATATCACAAAAAACATGGTCCCCATTGCAACAGTGGAGCAGCCCGGCTTCACACAGCTGCTAAAACAATGAATCCGAGATACCAATTGTCCAGTCACCATTACTTCGCAATAGAGGTACTACCCAAAATATAAACAGAAGTCAGAGCCAGTCTAGCTGCCCGGCTCGCAAAAGTTTCTCACTACGTGCTGACCACCGACGTGGTCCAGCAGGACCTGCGAACCATACATGAGTGTGACGGTGCATTTCATTGAGGACTGGGAGATGAAAACTGCCTGTCTTCAGACCAGCTACTTCCCTCAAGATCATACAGCAGAGCACATTGCTGAGGCCCTGCAGGAGGCCATCAAAAGCTGGAATCTCAACCCATTGGGACTGGTTGCTGTGACGACAGACAACTGGAGTAATGTTGTCAAAGCCCTGCAACTAACAAAGTGGCCAAAGGATGCAGTGTTTTGGTCACAGACTTCATCTGGCCATCAGTGAGTGTTATTCTGAATTATCAAATTAGTTATAGCATGGTAACAGTTTTGTTTACATATTTTGTATGTCACTTGGGAAATAGGATCTGATAAATTCATAACTGTCTGTAATCATACATAAATAATTCATAGTAAATGATAATAATTAAAAAAATTGTACAGCACTTTGGTCAGCTGAGGTTGTTTTTAAAATGCGCTTTACAAATAAACTTTGACGTGACTTAGATAAATAAATGGTGATTTTACAGTATAATACAATACAATAACTTTATTTATCCCCAAAGGGAAATTCATTTGTCTGGAGTCTCAAATGTTTATGGTAGAATTATATATTCTTATTGCTGATGGTTTGAAAGATCTTCTATATCTTTCTTTTAAAGGGTGTTTTTCAATTTTGTGTCTTATAGGACACAGTATGGATCATACCCGCATCGCATGGGCCATTTCTCTGTGTAAGAGAGTTGTCAGCAGCTTCTCTTACAGCTGGAAAAAGAGAAGAGAACTGGCTGAAGTGCAAATACAGCTGGGTCTACCAGGTCACCAGCTAATCACTGAGTCAGCCACTCGCTGGGGATCAAAGCTACAGATGACTGAGAGGGTTTTGGAGCAGGAAAATGCACTTGCTAAAGTCTTGTCTGCTGACAAGAAAACTAGACCACTTGTGCCTACCTGGCAGGACATAGAGGTCCTGGAGGTAGTGAAGAAAGCTCTGAAACCCATGCAAGACTTCACTGACGCTCTCTCAGGAGAGGAGTACGTTACCCTGTCATACATCAGACCTGTGCTCCACCTGTTTAACACCAGTCTCCTGGCACCTGAAGAGGGAGATACTGAGCTGTGCAAGTCCATCAAGTCCTGCATTGTGGATTACCTGAACAATAAATATGCTGACCCATCCACCAGTGACCTGTTGGACATCACCTCCTTACTTGATCCCGGGTACAAGGCCAGTTACATCTCTGGTGAAAAAATTGAAGCACTGAAGCAAAGAGTCATCACAGAGGTGGAGTCTTTGCCCAATGACCAGGCCAGCTGTTTGTCTGAGCTGCCTGACCCAGCTGTGCCTCAGCCTGCAGACCAAGGGGAGGCTGCAGTGGCTGTCCCACCCACAGTTAAAAAGAAGAAATCTCTGGCAAGCTTCTTTGACCACAGCACACGTACAAGCACTACACACAGAGAGACTGGCGCAGTAGAAAATGAGCTTTCGAGCTACTTGCTGTCAGTTTGTGTAGAGTGTAATGCTGACCCTCTTAAATGGTGGAGGAATCATGAAATAAACTTCCCAGTACTGAGCCCCTTGGCAAAGAGGTACCTCTGTGTGCCAGCCACCAGCTCCTCTTCTGAAAGGGTTTTCAGTTGCCGTGGGAACATTGTTACTTGCCACAGGGCATCCCTGAAACCTGACAGTGTTGACAGGTTAGTTTTCTTGGCACAAAATCTGTAAATTGTACAGGAGTTGGTTGGTTGTTTTTTATTTTTTTTTTCTCATTTGTTTTTGCTCTTTTGTTATTTAAGATGTTCACAAGGAGATGCAATATGTTTCCATGTTTTATTTGAAATTTGCACAAAGCAGGAATGTTCTGTCTGTTTGCACGATTGTTGGAATTTGCAAAAAAGAGATGCACTTAAGTCTCTGTTTACATATTTTATTATTTGCAGAACTGTCAACTTCAGTGGACAAATCTGTTTACTGTTACTGTTAAAATTATAACACAGCATATTTTTGCATTAAGTACCATTTATTTTTGTCATGCAGAAAAGGGACATTATTTATTTTATTTTATTCAAAGAGCATTTTATTTCATAAATGCACAGGTTTTTTTTTTGTTCAATTTGTTATACATTTTGATATTGTGCAGAGTGACCTCTGTTAATAAAGTTGCCTGTGTGACATTTGGCACGTGGCTTAAAGTTATAACTGACTGTTTTATTTTAAGAATTTGCCTCTGAAAAAAAAGAAACTAACAGAGACGCTATACTATAATGCTTTGGGGGAAACCCCAATTATGTCACAGAAAAAATTTCAATAAATATAAAGTATTGCTATTCTGGTTCAAATGTACGCATCAAAGCGCCATCACAAGGCTAAGGCAAAATATCGAGATATATATCGAGTATCGAGATATGGCCTAAAAATATCGAGATATTAATAAAATGCAATATCGCTAGCTCATGGTAGAGGGGTTTAGCAATATATAATAAAAGTAAAAAGAGAATTTCCTTACTAATGTTGACATTGTATGGACCGGAGACTACCATCTCCACCTTTTCCACTGTGAAGGACAATAAGATAATGATGATAAGACATAAAGAAACTTTAACTTTTTATTAGTCTATCTTACTCAATTAGCATGAGTGCCCTCAGCAGTATCAGTCATTCTGATAACAGTACATCAGCAGCGTTCTGGAATAAAATGCATGTGTTAAAGAAATTGCAATAATTAACTGATATAAATTTCAGTGCTTATTGGTAAGACATAGTAGTCAAAGATGAGGAGATGTTGATAAACTGAAGACTTTTGGTCCAAGCATGCAGTTAGCATCCCAAGTAACCATACTGTATTTCACAAATAACTAAGTGAGATTTTAATGGTAGTGTGTATTCTGTGTTGCACTTTGAATTAAAAATAAACTTTACACACTTTTCATCATTTCTGGTTCCAAAGGAGAATATAAACTTTCTAAGAAGCTCTTTCTTCATTGAAGAAAGCCTCGCTGTTTCATTAAATATGAGCTATAGGAAAGTTCATCTTCATGTTGACTTTAAAAAACTGTTCAATTAGCAGCTCTGCAGCTCTCCCCGATATTATTTTTGGACCAGCATGTTCCTTTGTTCTCTGGCTCTCTTTTCTATTTCTCTCCCGAGAATAGTTTTGATGACTGCAACAAAGAGAATTAAATATGAGTGGCATGTTGGCCAAATACACAGAGAACAAAGTGGGACAAAGAAACACAATACAAACCATCAATTAAATCAGCAGGAAGCAAGACTCTTACTTCAAAAGAAAAACACTTTGTTAATTCAACCATGTTCACTAAAAACACTTTCTCACTACATAACTTTGACCACACTTAAATGTATTCTCTTTGGGTGTTTCTCAAATGGTTCACTTTGTTTGAAAAGAATAGGATTTGTTAACTTGGGAGAGGATTACGCTCTTTTTTGCTCTCAGTAGATTGCCAATCTTGTGAGGAAATCAGAACCTGACACGCCAGATGGATTTATTTCACACATCCATCTGGGAAACCACTGATAGACAGAGTTTGGGAAAGGGCAGAGCCTTTGAAAAAAACTCACAGGGTGACTGGATGAACGTTCTGTCTGTCACATCTTTACAGGCCAATCAGAACAACAAAATGTGACGTCGTAGCCGCTACCGAGGTGCACCGCTATCAAGGAATAAACTCTATATAGAACAGCATAAAGCGAACCATGGGGACTGTAGACATGTCAGTACCCGACTTATGTCGTTTTTGAATAGAAAACAACTCAGTGCTGATCTTTGTTCTTCTTTCTGTCTTTTAACGTAGAAATGTCGTCAAAATGTCTTGGTATGCTGAAGCATTGCTGTTATTCCTGAACACTTTCACTTTTTTTAACAATATCCCTTACAGGTGGCTGTGGAATATCCAGCAGGGATGAAATTTCATGAACCATCATAGTGGCATCCATCACATTACTATGCTTGAAGTCACCTAGCTTTTCAGAAAGACCCCCTTTGTCTCACAGATGTTTGAAAATGAAGACTGCATGGTTAGATGCTTGATTTTATACACCCGTGGCCACAGGTCTGACTGAAACACCTGAATTAAAACATAAACATATGTGACCATATAGAGTAAGTCTCATCTATACTCCACTTCTTCATTTTAGCCCCAAAGCTTTTTTTTCCTGCAAATTTCCATCTTAAATATCTTCAAAAATAAAAACAAAACAAAACAAAATCAAACAAGCTAAAAGTGCTCCAAACTGTAGCCATGACTTCTTATGGTGCCTTGCTAGTTATATGGCAGCTGTCTTTAACTGACAGAGTCTTATCCACTCAGGGACTGTGTCCTGTATTGCTGCTTTCTGCACTGGAAGCAGTGCCCATTTTCTGTGTAAATGCTACTCAGTGCTTTCAGCACTGTGAAGTGCCAAAAAATCCTCAACATCAGCTCTTTTTGTCAGTGTGCTCTCAGACTAAAATAGTTCACATTTTTGGAACACCAAAAAGTCACTGGCAGTCTTGCCAGAATCACTTCTGCTCAATAAACCAATCAAATTCAAGAACAACTGAATCAACCTTTACTTCTACATCAGCTGGGGAGACACTAATGTGACGTTCTTTTGAGGGTACAGCTCCTTTGTATTTGACGAAACGTCCTCTGCACATGGGGCAAATTTTACTGCCTCATTTTTCAAGATTTTGAAGCTTAATTTTCTAAACTTGTAGATGTTTTATTTGGCTGGAATTTGATTTAGGGGTTCATAACACAGTGACCTGGCATACAACAAACCTAAATACAGATTAATTTTCACTTAACAGGGTCTTTAATGTAGGAGAAAACAATCAACATGGCCTTGAATTTTGATTTGCTTTGTCGTGCTTTCTTCATCTTTGGTGACAACGATGTTTTTCATTGCATTGACTGCTGTTTGGTCTCAGGATAGTTTTGGAAGATCCAAGTTTCAACGCATGTACACACTCCTTTGAAATAATGGGTTTCCTTCTGTATGTCCTAATATGTCTCCACAAGTTTGCAGTTTTTCTTTTGATCAGGAGTCAAAAATTTTGGACAACTTTGTCACACACTTTTCTCACGTATCAATTTTTACGCAAAATTTGCCCAACTGTCTCTTTGTCAATGCAGACCATTTCTGCTATCATTCTTATACTGGGTCATTGATTATTTCAAATGATTTGTTCAATTTGTTGAATCTTTTCAGTAGTTTTTGATGTGCATGGGCACCCAGAACATTCATCTTCTTGGACATCCTCTCTGTCTTCATAAAATCTCTTGTGCCATTCAAACACACGTGCTTGTGACATGCAGTGTTCCCTATACACCTCACTTAATATACGTAAAGATTTTGCTCATTCATTCACATACGGAGAGATATGATTTTAGAGACAGAATGATTTTGCTTGTTCCACTTCAATAAAATAGGCAAAAAGTTTCCTCCATTTTTTAAGTAGATCTAGCAGAATATTTTCATCAGTGTATGAATCATCCATAAAAGAGGTAGGCTGTGGAGAGCACAGGGGAGCGTACCGGAGGGGTGTCCCAGTACAGCAGAAAACGTCCCTATTCAAAGGAAAAAGGGGTAAAATTAAGAAGTGTCCCAGCCCATTTCAAGCACTGGCTGTGTTTAATATTATTGTATAATGAAATTTGCATTTATTTTTTTAGGTGGCTGTTGAAGGGAAGTAATGGGTGAACTATTTAATTGAATGTCTGGAGCAGCAAAGCTCACTGGTGAATACAGAGTTGATCAGTTAAGAGTTCTCTCCCTCATAAATGTTCTGTGCTCATGTGGGATCAAACTAGTTATCTTCAAGAGTTTTGCCAGAGCAACTATTAGCAGAAAGTGCCCAAAAATGTTAGATAGTTTCACATATTACTTCCAGACTTTTTTCCTTTAATTCAATTTTCTTTTTTAACTATGAGCCAATTCCAGCCAAAGGCAGTTTTCAGCAAAGTTATGCAATAAACAGCTCAGCAGAAGAAATGCAATCAATCAGGCAGCCATCAAAAGAGCCCACACCCAGCATCTAATGAATCACCACACTGGAAAACTTCCCAATCGCAGTGTAGCAGAATACAGGCGGCAGTAATGATCGATGGCTTTACTTCTCAACAGCAAGGATTTTTCTTGGATTCACAGTCAGTAAATCAGTCAGAATGTCTGGAAGTATAAGAGAAAATAGTGATTTCAGAGCAGCCAACAGTGGCACTGATTTCCCATGTTTCATGGAGCTACTGTTACTGTACAAAATTTCCATATGGACAATCACTGCCTCGTTTTAGCTGTGCTGTTAATTAATTTTTTTTTCTGTTAACTGAAGAACTCGCGCTGTCATGGGAGCTTGACAATTCCAAGTCTAGCTTTGAAAAAACAATCCTGTCTCTTTGAGCAGCATGTCATAATTTGTCTTATCTGAAGAGAGGATCAGCTTCAAAAGACGACCAGCCCCCACACGACTGAACAAAAAACTTAAGAGGACTCTTGGCAACGCTTGCAGAAGTCATTGATTAAAAATAGATCCCAAGATTGTGCTTGTTTTCAGGCCTTTTGAGATATCTCAGTGCTATTCCCTTTAGAATATCAAAGTTTATGTCCCTCATATCCTAACAGTATAACTCCATTTGAACAAAGCAATACTGATATTTCTAATCTCGTACAGTCTGTTAAATGGTGTTAAAATCAAGTTAAAGTTTGAGACCTTCATTTTGATATAACATTTATTTGTGCCTATCGCTTAAGCCTGATCGTTTTGATGTGAGACAGCTGAAACACTGGTAAAAAAAAAACAACAAGAAGCAAAGAATGAGGCTGTTGATAGAGAAATCAGTGCCTCTGCCAACATGAGATTAAATTTTTTTAAAGAGGACAAATATGGAATACTGAAAAGCCATGTTGGAGTCTGTCTTAAAGCCTGATCTTTTTAACAATTCAGCTGTTTTTTTGTGAAACACTCTTGCCATTGAAGAGTTTACTTTCTGGGATTCATTATAGAAATGTAACAGAAAACAGGACTGGCTGAACAGTGTTTATATTCTTTTTAACATCATCCACATGAGACTTTACAGGGGAGAACTGGTTTCTCTATGAGCTAAAATGACCTCTTAGGAAAAACAACAGTCTCTAGGATTGTGAGAGAAGCTATAGAGCTCATTAATTACTATATATCCTGAGGAGATTTAAATTATTTCCTTTGAATTAAAGAACTCTCTTAAAGATAATTCACAGAGGAACATTCATCCGGAGTGCTCCTACTGTATATTTGCATTGAGACGTAAAGAATCCTCTCCAGCTCTTGCTATATGAGCATGCCATGATGGCAGTTCATAATGTTCCCCATTAAATTCAAAGAAGGCTTTTATTAGATAACCAGCTGATTAATATGGAACAATGTGAAGTCTTGTTGGAGTCTGCTTTGAAGCTTGATCCCTTTAGAATAAAACATTTGTTCTGGAGCATGTTTGATATTAAAGGTTTTCTTTCTGGTATTATGAAACCATCAGAGGTGGAAAAATATGCGACTATATATACTCAAGTAAAGTACAGCTACTCTGGTTAAAATTGACTTAAGTAGAAGTAAAATTACTGGTCTATAAATCTACTGAAGTAAAAGTAAAAAGTATTTGATTTAAGTTTACTTTACGTACTGAGTCTATACTGAAGAGTTAGACATTTAACTACAGCTGCTTTTCCATCAGGTGGTCCTGTTTGATTGAGTAAGGTATGATACGGTTCGGTGCGCTAAACCCCAAAATAGTTTGCATTTCCACAGACACCCGTACCCTCACTTGCTGGGTGGGTTGTAAAGGCTATGCATGTGATGTCACATGCAGCGTTGTTCCACAGCACATGCTGTTGTTCGAGTAAAGTAACACCTCTATGGTAAAGTTAAATACTCTGCAAAATTGGCAGTGTTATTTGAACGTTACTTATGAGTAAAATTTAACACTGTTAAATTTGGTCCACACTACATATTGTTGAACTACACTTTTGAAAGTGCTAGATATTTCATAGTATGACACAGCTGCAGTAACTCTTGGAAATTGTTGGTGGATTTTCTCTGAGAAGAACAGATGGGAGATTCAACATTATAGCAAGGCAATACAAACTAATGCACTATGTGTCATTTAGTAGCACCTTAAGTCTTAGGCAGCAACTCTGACTCAGTGGATAAGTTCACTTATGGTGCAAATCTGTCTCACATTTAAATCAACAACAATCCACTAGAAACATAACATGAGCATAGAATTCCAGTAAGGCTCACTGTACAACAGGCAACATCCAAACACAACTAAACACATTTAAACACATAAACACTCTGAACAAGGGCATAATGCAGGATTCCGCCAAGCCATAGCCCCAGATTTGGTGGTAGTGGACGGAGCTTAAACCAGGTGACTCTTTACAGTGAAGATGAACTAACACTGGTGGATCGACAATGTTAAAAAACTTAGTGTCATCCACTTCAAGTTTTATGAATCCGTCTGTAACTATATTAGAACTTAACAAAATATAATATTGGTGAAAAAAGATGACATTCTTGCTTCAATGTCAGTTTTTCTTCTGTAATCCTCAGCCTTGACAGCCATGTGAGATCAGAGAGGAAGTGGGTAAACACTGAAATGAACATGAGTCTCCTAACTTATCCCTGATTTGTGGAAATGGTGGTGTTCCAACTCTCCCAGTGACCAGTGTTGGGAATAACATGTTACAGTAACTCCGTTACTTTTTATGGTAACTAGTTGTGTAAAATATTTATTTTTAAAATCATTAACACTGTTACAATTACTGAGAATTCAAATCACACATTACTCGTTACTTTTACAGCCAACAACTCACTGATGAAGGTTAGAAAACATCCGGTTTGGCGGATGACGTGAAAGGGCCGTAAGTACATCAGCATCCAGTGAGACAATAGAGCCTCTGCGGACACACACAAACACAGGCACTGAAGTGCGCACACACATCATAGCTGAGCGCTCGAGCGTGAGCTCTGTCTTGGAAACACCAGAATTACTTTTCCTTCACCGGGGTAAAGGACGAAAAAGAGCAAGGAAGTAAACTTTCCCACCGCCAAGAACAGTTATTCCAACCTTACAAAGTTAAACACACGCTACAGCTAAGCTAGTTTCCAGAAAGCCGGGGATGCTACGAACACTGCTAACCCAGGTACAGGTCATGTTAGCCTGGCAGACCAAGGAGGAGACACGCCCTGCCAGCTGCACAGTGCATCACCAAGGCAGCACTAATGAAGACACACTGATATAAGCTGTAGAGTCCGCTGCCTTCAGAGAAATAATGAAAAAAAAAAAAAAAGATGAGGGAGGACTGTGATGCAGAAAGAAATTTAGAGAGTAGCTGGGATTTAATCTGTACACTGTCAGTAGAGTACATCTATTTTAGACTTCTTAAACAGTGTGCAAATGCTCTAACAGTGTCAAAAGTTGAGAAACATTTCTGCTGAGTTCTATTGTTTCACCACTTTCCAACATACTAATACTGGCTACAATGTTGTTTGAAAATAGAGTTATTTCCTCTCACACTGCCACAACAACACAAATGAATGTGATGTTTAGGCTATAATGAGGAGTGAAGTAAAAAAGTAACACCTGAGTTACTTTTCAAAGTAACTAGTTACTTTTAAAAGCAGTAACTCAGTTACGAACTCAGTTACTTTTTGCAAGCAGTAACTAGTAACTGTAACTAGTTAATACTTTTCAGAAACTTGCCCAACCCTGCCAGTGACACAACCATGAAGAACTCTTAAAACTGTTATTTCCAACCTGAAGTCCCTTCCCCCAGATATTGAAATTAGCCTTGCATATACGTTTAAAAATATCACGATTTGACACATAATCAATGGTGTATTAATAGAGCTTTTGGCAAGAAGACGTTTGTATAGTCCCATTCTGTTGGAATTTTATCAATGAAAGCAGTTAAAGTTGAAGTTTATTTCTTTTCTGTGCAGGTTGTTTGGCTCTTAGAGGGACTTTTCTTAGATGCAGCTTGAGGGGAGGGGTTGGAAACCTCTGTCTTAGAAGATATGATATGAAGGAATGTGGGGGCTTTACGAGTGGCTTGAACCTCTGTGTTGGTGCTACGGGTCCTCCCAAGGGACTTTACTGAATAATCAATTTCTTGTATCGTGCTTTTTTTTATGACCTGTTATGCCAGCTTTCATGCCAACTGTAATGAGACACAGTGGGAATGCCAATTCTGGGAAGTGAACTACATAACCTGAGATTAGCAGGTAGGCACTGTTGTTGTCTACTAATGATGGAGCCAGTTGGTAAAAGAACAGAATCATCTCTGAGGCCAAGAAAAGCTTTAATTACAGTTTGTTGCCCTTTCTTTCTGATAAAACTATCACAAATGGCAAAAAACTTGCACCCAAGTGCAGATACGAAAAGCTAAATGACTCATTCAAACAAGGACCACAAAGGGAAGCAAAACATCTTCTTGAAAAATGTCCAAGGAAAGAACAAAGCATCCAAAAAGCAAACAACCAAATACAACTAAAGACCAAACACAAGAAAAATCAACTAAAGAATAATGAGGGTCACTCCACAAAAACAAAACTTACTTGAAAACAAAGTCCATCAAAAGGGAAAAAAAACACTGGAGACAGGAGATTTCACTGAGAGTATCACTGACAAAGACAAACAACAAACTGATAAAGACACAGAGCAACACAAAAACTAAATAGAGGGAATGATTAGACACAGGTGTGATGAACAAGACAGGTGAAGCTAATGAGTGCAATCAGAGTGGCAGGAAACACAAGGGCATGAAGACAACTAGGAATCATACACAAGGGGGGAGAACTTCAAAATCAAACAGGAGGCCAGGAAAGAAAATAGGGAAACAATGAGACAGTGAAAGACAATGAAACACTGGGGGAAAGCTACAAAATCAAACCAGAAAGGTAGGAGACTAAAATAAGAAAAAAACAAAGAAAACAGAAATCCTGATAGAAAACTGAGATACATTACAAAACAAAATCAGAAACATGACAAAAACTGCCACTACCACTGAATCCAAGCTTATTGTTTACCAGCTTGCAGAAGAACAAAATCCCTCCCATAATCACTGCAAACTCCTGCTGAAGCCGCAAGAAAAGAGCAAAAACCTGTTTTCTTCTAAAAGTGTGTTTGGTGAGGTTCTTTGCACTTCTTTAATAAAGAAATGTTGTTCAGTTCTGGTTAAAAATGCTGCTATAGCTTCATCCTAGCTGCCTTTGTTTACCAGCTTGCAGTACAACTATATCATGGCCATAGCTACTTGTCTCCTTCTCCTCAAATGATGCAGGTTGATGTGTTCAGTTGTCAGACCAGGCACAAACATTTCAGATCGGAGCTTTGCGAGATGGATGCAGATGTGGGATCTGACCAGTCCATCAGCTTTTCAAGGTTATTTTACCACGTATAGCTCCTTATTTACATTCAAAATACAGGTCTTTGATGGCTAAAAATAACAGCTGAGGTCAGCCCTAGAAATGGCTCTGTCTGTCTGACTGACTGAATGAATGCCTGAGTGACTGAGTGAGTGATTCTACTTTCAGAGTCATAGCATACAGATTTAGGTATGGTGTTACTGAAAGCTGTTGGTAAGGTTGCCTCCACTGTGGTAAATAGAGCATTACATACAGAGTTTCACTATGGGCAGGGCGTAGTTGGACTGACAGCCCTCTAAATGCTGCCTCTACTGCTGGAAATACCTCAGATGTAGCTTTAGCATTGCGTCCGTTTTACTACAACTGGACCATGTTTCTGTATGACATGAAGAATAAAAACAACCCTATAAGCTTTTCATGTTGGGAAAGATGTTTTCACTCTCTTGCTGACCTGCTTCGGCGTGAATATCTGATAGTTGAGGAGGAAAGGGTTACTTGTGTGAATGCTTGTATACTAGGCCTGTTAATGGAGTGGTTAGCTCAAGTTAGCCAAACAGAACTTTTGTAAAAACTGGAGATTTCTTGGAAAAAAAAAAAAAAGCAGGGAGCAACACGGAGAGCTTTCATGACAGAAAAGGTGTTTTTGCTCTTCTGCAAACCTGCTTCAGCATGAGTATGCTATAGATAAGAAGGGAGGGGTTGCTTGTGTGAGTGCTCATATACAAGGCCTGCTAGTGGAGTGATTAGCTCAAATTAGCCATAGTAGCACTTTTGTCAGAAATGGACAGCATTTCTTTATTAAAGCAAGCACAGAGAGCAAGGTTTCCGCCACAGAAAACAATGTCACTCTTCTGCCGACCTGCTTCGACACGACAGGGGAATAGGGTAAGTTGTTGTGAATGAATGTAAACAAGGCCTGTAATTAGTTTGGACTTGGCTGTGGCAGCGGTTTTGTGTGAACTGGACGTGTCTTTATTATATGGGTCCTGTTAGCACAGTAGCTGTGAGCTCGGATGTCGCTCTAGGAACCCTGGACCACTTTTCTTTTTAAAACCAGAGCAAAGAGCCACATCGAAAGCTTGTCTTGGCAGAGAGGATGTTTTTGTGAGTCTCCTGTAGTGATGTGTCCTCTTGTCGTACAAAACGCCACAGAATAAAGAGAATATTTCCTCCTCACCATTCTGCCAACATTAGCACTGTGGTTGGATAGATGTGTCTGTGTTTGGGCATGTGTTTCTGTGTAGCCAATCAGATAGATTGGCTACACAGAAAGAGAAAATCAAAAGGGAAGGTGGGTATGACATTGCTCAGGGCTCAGTGTGCCTTTGAGTCTCCACACAGAGATAGAGGAGAAAATGTAGCCATATACACTTAAGTAACCAGGAACAGTAACTTCCATATAAATAAGGACAGTAGCTGGTTGTGTAACATTGTGAAAAATGTAGTCATTCTCTCAGTTTTATGGTTTATTTATTTCCCCCATGCTCCATTTAGACTTTGATTTATTTGGGAAATATTTCAACAAAGAAGGGTTATTTATTTCATTATTTACTTTTTATGTAAATGGAGGTCACAGAAGACTTCTTTGTGTTTTATGTCTTTATGTAAAAAAAGACAGCATTCAACATATTAACATATATAACTTGTGCTTGATTAATTAAGAAAATATAGTTTTATATCAAACATTATGTACAATTTTTGCTATTCTGAGAATAAATAGATTTAGTCCAACAGTTTGTGGAAAAAAAAGTAACATGCAGTTATATCAATCATGGGTCAAAAAATGCTTCAGATGCTTTTTTCTCATTTCAAAGCCAAAGTTGTACTGAATGAAGTTCCATTTTGGAGCTGAAAGAGATGGCTCTTCTTGATGAACTGTGCCATATGATCTGAATCTCTGAAAAGAGCAGGCCATAGGATCCTTCAATTCCCAAACCCACAGACATTAGGGAAAGCACAATTACACACCCCAACAAAAAAGTCACTCAGCCAGAACACAATTCAGTCAGGCATGTTAGAAGGCATCCCAGATAGATGCGGTCAGTCATATACTAGGTTTAAACCTTGTCTTGTTATTGTATATCTCATTTTTTTGTTCACCTTTAATGGCTTTATGAGACCTCTTGGACCACCAAGGTCACCAAAGGTTGCCCACCTTTGTCTAGTGGTAAAATGGCCTACTTGTACAATAAGGGAAACATTACAGCATGGCTCAACAGTGCTTTATAATCTTTTTATTATTGCCCACATAAGACTTCAATAAATGGACTCGAACATTTTATGTATTTGCTGGAATGAACTCTTAGGAAAGCAACAGTCTCTATTATTGTGAAAGAAACTGCAGACCTCTCATTAATTTATCCTGATGATACTTTAAATTATTTTCTTTGAATTAAAACTATCTAATCGATGGAAATTCCTCACAGTGCTCAGATATTTGCATTGAGATGCACAGAATGCGTGTTGTTTTGGCATGATGGTCGTTCATGACTTTCCCCCGCACAATTATAAGATCTTAGTTTTTAGTCAGGTGACCTTTGTGTAATAATGAGAAATTTTGTAGGAGTTTGTTTTGAAGCTTGATCTGCATAAAATAAAATGCTTGATTTTGAAGTTTGCTTTCTGGGATTTATTAATGTACCAAAAAAAAAAAAGTTCAGGCTGTACAGTGTTTTGTATTCTTTAATATGACCCACAAGAGAATTTGAATAAAAATGGACTGGAACAGTTTTAGTAAGAGCTTGAATAACCTCATAGGAAAGCATCTGTCTTTGTTAATGTAAAATAAGTGATTGACCTCATTAATATATCCTAAGGAAATTTGAATAATTTTATTTGAATAAAAAATCTCTCTTAGAGATGAAACTGCACAGAGGAATATTCATCCACAGAGCTCCTATATTTGCATTGAGACGTAAAGGAATCCTCTCCAGGTCTCACCAGGCGAGCTGTTTCGGCATGATGGCGGTTCATAATGATCCCTGTCACAATCCTAAAGTTCTTTTTTAGATATCCAGCTGTGCTCATGATAACTTGTGAAACGTGAATGACTTTCCGACAGGCTGGTTTTGAATATTTGATCGCTTCCTCTTGTCCTCAGAAAATGCCATTTGAAGATCTGCCAATTCGTCCCTCTGCGCAACAATACCTCCAGCCTGCTCAGCTTGCCTCATAATTAGTCCTTCATGAATATAAGTGAAACATAAAATCAGCTTCTTTTTGGGCAGTTTTGCACTTGTGGAAATGGGCCTAATTGGGGTCTAACTCTTCTGCTCTGTTTTCAAAGAGGAGGACAAAGAAGCTCAGCAGAAAAAGACACATCCACACAAAGCAAAATGTTTCCTTTGATTCTGCAACATCCAGCAACTAACAAGGAAACTGAAAGCACTGTTTATTCTGTTTGAACAGTGTTTGATTTGAACGTGTTCTCTCTGTTTTCTTTTAAACTGGGTTGTTGGTTTTTTGTACTCAAAGTGAATTTCAGTCAGTCTTTGGGCGCTTTCACATTAGGCCATCCGTACCGTGCCTGGGCCCGTTTCAGCCTAAAGTCCGGTATGTTTGGCCATTGTGAGTGCAATCGTTCCGTGCTTGGGCACAGCTGCATGCTCAACAGACTGCCCTAAAGAGAGATGAGAGAAGGCAGGATTTTTCCTCAAGAGATGGAGAGAGAACTATACATTTTGTCTCATTTTATTTCGACAAGTTGCAAAGATTTTATAAAAGCTGAAGAATTTAACTTTGCACAGCTCCACTACGACCTAATGGATCCCAGTCCAGTCCACATTTGTGACCAGTTTCTAGCAAAGTCAGGCTTTAACGACTGTGAGAGGTTTTTTTGGTTTGTGAAATAAAACTTCTTCCCTTGATTTAGTCACAAACAGTAGCTCACAGGATAACAAACACATTTCATCCTCCATGTGTAAAGGAGAGTGCCAATTCCGTTGACCCGGCATCCCCGAGGTTAAACTCACTGCTGATTCAACCCCTCTTATTATAAATTTATAATGCTATTACTTTTATCCACTGAATTAATTTAAATTTAATCCTATTTCATGTCATCAAGAAGTGAAATTGAGATCTTGATTGCTGACGTTTGAATGCATCGTTTATTGATCCTGTGCATTTTCACCTCCAGCTCTCATCAGATGGTTAAAATTGCTCTCATCACTATGACATGAGAGCAGCACTGAAAGGCATCCAAAATTGCGCAGAGAGATGGCACAGTTCATGGTACATAAAGGAATGCCAGGGGGATTCAGATAGTACACGAACACGCAGAAGAACGACTGTAGGGTCTCATACGAGTTTAAAAGTCCAGGTTTCATTCAGCAGAAGTGCTTGGAACACTGATTAGGCTCCAGATTCTAGATTCTCTCTCTCTCCTCACTGGGCTCTGTATAGTTAACATAGCCTACTGATCCCAGGTCAGCTGAAATAACTCTGGTATCAGATCAGATATCATATAAATCTTTTGCTATTTTACAGCCAAAAACAATACTTACGTATACTGAGTCATCAACACGTATAAGTTTGTCAACAGTGGATTCTTCATGTAATGACGTCGGCGCGTGACGTATCTGTGCTCAGGCCTGGATGCGTTGAGCAGTGTGAGTGCGGGCCAAAGGGGGGACAGGGGAAGGGGTCAAATGGGCTTTAGCAGGCTTAGAATACAGGACAGTAGGGATGGCCTAGTGGGAGTGAGCCCTTCAAATACAGTTTTTAGATGTTTTGAGCTTCTATAATGCAGAACAAGCCAAAAATGTCAAGACATCAGTTGCCAGATTGGCTTCTAACTTATGTGGCATTGACATTAGGTTAATAAGCATGAACAATGATGACAGGATGGAAGCAGTCATTTAGATGGTCTGGTCAAAAATACAAAGAACTTGTATTTCAATTTATTGGGTGGCAATTAAGCATAACTAGCTTTAGCGATGAGTCAGGAATTTCAAAGATGTGGATTTCCATTATATTGTTGAGGAAAAACAATCTTGGTTTATACGATTTCTATCTCATCACCTAAATAAAAGTAAAACGAATAATGTTGCTTAGTAACATGATAAGAAAATATTACTGTCAGGTGGCAAAACTATAGCCGTGCACTGCAGAGATAATATCATCCTGACCTGAGCTTTTGTTTGGAATGGATTTTTAGTTTCTCCCACTTATTTGGGTCAGTAGGACCTGATGAGTTTAAAAGCTCAACCTTGTCTTCAAACAGGAATTAGGTTTTATCAAAAAATAAATAAATAAATAAAAAAGATAAAAAAAATTTGCAAATCTCATGAAGTTCCTTTTGCTGGAGAAAATACAGCACTGGATCAGTTTAATAGCATATGTTTAGGCTGTGTATCAGTCAGTTAGTCAGTTATTGGAGGTCTTCTATCAGTGAGAAATGGTGTCAGTCATCCAGTCAGGTATAGTAAGTCATTTTTCCATCACAAATTCTGAATTTCTTGGACAGGTTCCTTTCCAAAATCCACAAAAAATACTTGAAATTTCACATACATATTTTTAGAGTCTCCAATGACAAGTTACCCCAAATATCTTCAAATATTTCCTAAATGATTCAGGAAACTATGATAAAGCAATAAAAAAGAAAATCCGATAGCAATATCCCCCCAAAATTTATAGGTGCTTTGAAATTTTCCCCACATTTCAAAGCACCCTCCACCAAAAAAATTTTTTATTGAATTCCCCCCCCCAAAAGCCAGTACATTCCCTCAAATTCCATAGAAAATTCACCCAAATATCCAAAAAAATTTCCTGAAATTTCAATAAAAAATCTTAACATTTTCAAAGAGTAAACCCCCCCCATCCCTATCAATCAAAATTTTAAAGGTTTTTGCATTACTTGCCAAATTTCTGTGAAAAAAACTCAAAATTTCAACCCCAAAAAAAAAAAGAAAATTCAAAACAAACTCCCACAAATATCAAGATAAATGTTTCCCATGAAAATGCAGGGGAAAAAAACACAAACACACAAAAACAAAATTATCACTTTATTTTAGTGTGCCCTTATTACCTAGTTTTCTCTCAAGAATAGGATGGTAATTACCTAGTAATAGGTTGCCCTTTTACCAAGTAATAACTCAGAAATATGGTATGTTACTGAAGTAGTCACCTAGAAATACTGTATCATGTATCAAGTAATTCCTTGTAATAGCAGTTCCCTGGTAATGAGTAGGTACATAATCCTAACACTCTTACCCTCACCCAAACCCTAAGGCTCTTGATATTGTGGAAGTTATCTGCCAGTTTGGGGTGGTATTTTACCAAGTAATTTCTTAGAAATCAGATGATAATTTTCTATATGAGTTGCTTGATAACTCCCAGGATAATGTCTTTGTTTTGGCCTCACTAAAGTGAATGCTTCCTGATTGATCTTCAAGTAATTTTTAGGTTATGGGTGATGGGGTAAAGGTAAGCATTAGACAGTAAGGGTTAATATTTGTAGGCTAGGGTAATACCACCTAATTACCAGAGAAGAGGAATTACAAGATAATTAAAACATATTACCACTTAATTAGGGCCCACAAAATTAAAGTGTTAACAAAAAAAATGCAAATTTCCCCCAAAATTTCCAACAATATGTTATAC